>NC_053472.1:1974879-2633173 GCF_015227805.2 Hirundo rustica
CACCCCATTCTGCAGAGCAGCATCTGCACCCACAGCCTACACTTCTGTCTACATCCACACTCCAGGTCCTGCACGCCACATCCCAAGGCGACGGGATTTTTGGCTTTTTCTTGTGCTTTCAGCTCGCGGTCACGGGGCCAGGGTCGGCTTTTGGAGGACATGCAGGGCTCCAGATGCCCATGGGGTACCTGCTCAGCTGTCAGCAGCGGCTCCTCGTTGATCCCAGAGTCCTGCTCACTCCTCTCAGTGAGCTCCTCCTCCTCTTCCTCCTCCTCCTCCTCCTCCTTCCCGAGCTGCAGGAGACACAGGCAGGGCAGCCTCGGTGGGCACGGCCCCAGCACGGACACGGCCCTGGCACCGAGGAGAGCCACCAGGGTGGCTCAGGGGGACACCGGATGGGGACAGGTTGGATGGAGGGCATGGCATGGAGATGCTGGATGGGGCTCCAGGGACACTGGAGACAACGACCAGGGAAGCGCTGGAAGGGGAGGTGTTGCCAGAAGATGGATGGAGATGTTGGACAGGAGATGCTGGATGGAGAGCTGTAGAACGGAGCCATGGACTAGGAAGAAGACAGGGAGGAGTCCAGGTGTGTTGGACGGAGGTGTTGGATGGAGGTGTTGGAGATACAGGGAATGCTGGATGGGGAGACCAGGGCTGGTGGAGCTGAATGGGAGAGGTCTGATGGAGACACGGGGTGGGGACACCACCAGGGAACTGACGGATGGAGACGTTGGGTGAGGAGGCATCTTCTTTCTTCCCACCTTCCACTATCTTTTTCACCTTTTTTGGCAGAAAACAACCCAAGGAAGCTATCTTCTCTTCCCCCTTTAGCAACAGGCCCTTACATCCAAACGGGCTCAATTCCGTGGATATTGGGACATTTTTACAACCCCAAAAGCAGCTGCTGACAGCACGAACTGGCTACAAACGAAAACACATTTTCTACCCCCAAAAACACCCACCCCACCCGTGCCACGGGGCAAACTGGCCAAGGCCAGATGCTGAAAGGACCATTTTGGGGTGGCTTGCAGTGCCATGATTGCTGCTGAGGCAGGGGAAGGGGATCATGTGGGGACAGGGAGGGTCACAGCCATACCTGGGGCTCGGTGCCATCGAGGGCCTCAGTCCCAGGGAGCTGCCACGGCCGGGGGGAGCTCCGGGGGGCAAAGCCATCGGTCAGAGCATCCCAGACCCTGCACGGAAGCGGGTGGTGAGTGCTGATCCCAAAATGTTCCCAAAATGATCCCAAAATCTCACGGGGACATCCCGAAAATGGGCATGCCGAGACGCCCCAAAACATCCCAAAACGCAGCCCAGAAACATCCTGAAATGACCTCCAAAAGTCCCAAAACATTGAGACGCCTGAAACATCCCCAAACACCCCCAGTGATATCCTAGAAACCCCCAAACGCTGCCCTAGAAGACCCCAAAGCTTCGCAAAATAGCACCATGAAATACTGCCCTGAAATACCCCAAAGTGTCCAAAAATCCTGCCCCAGCGCCTGAGATGCCCCCTAAATGTAATTTGTCCCAAAATGTCTCTAGATGTCCCCAAATGCCACTCAAAACCATCACCATGATGCCCTGAAGTGGCCCAAAACATCTTAAAGCAGGCCCAAAGCCCCAAAACTCTCTGAAAAGCCCCTAAAACACCTCAAAATGCTGCCCTGGAAAACTCCAAATTGTCCCCAAATGTTCTTCTGGAACACCCCCAAAATGCCCCCAAATGTCCAAAATGTCACCCTGTCATGTTCCAGCCACAAAACCCCCTCACTGAAATACCCCAGAGATCCCAAAATGGCACTTTCAACACACAGAAATACCCTAAAATGATTTCCCGAAATACTGACCGAAAGTGGAGAAAATAGAGAAGGAAAAGAGGGGAAAGAGGGGAAAAAAAAGGAAAAGGGGGAAAACAGAATAAAAGAGAAAAAAGGGGTAAAGAAGAAGATGGAAAAAAGGGCAAAAAGGGGGGAAAGGGGGAGAAGTGGGGGAAGGAAAATCTGGGTAAAAGGGGGGAGATGGATGAAAAAATGAGAAAAAGGTAAAAGAAGGAAAATGGTGGGAAATGGAGAAAGAGGAAAAAAAGGGGAAGAAAGGGAAAGGGGAGAAAATAGGGAATAGGAAAAAGAGGAAAAGGGCCAAAGGAAGGAAAAAGGAAAAATCAGGGGAAAAGGGGAATGGGGAAAAAGAGAAAATGTAAGAAAAACAGGAGAATGAGGGGAGAGAGGGAGAAAAGGGCAGGGAAAGTGGAAAAAAAGAGAAGAAACGGAGGAGAAAGAGGAAATGGGAAAAAAGAGCTGAAAAGTGGTGACATTGAGAAAAAGGCCAAAGATGGAAGAAAAGGTCAAAAACGGGGGGAAAGGCACAGAAAGAGATGAGAATTTTTCTCCCCATCTCAGGCAAAACCACCCCATTTCCCACCAGAAATTCTGGGTTCAGTCCAAATCCTGTAAATCACCCCCAAACCATTTGTGTCCTTTCCAACCCCCAAACTGCCAATTTTTGGGATTTATTCTATTTCCCTCCTCACCAGGGCTGAACCCCCCTGAGAATTACGGATTTCGCAAATTAACATACAAAAATGCGGGCGCCGAATCTGGAATACTTATTTCTTTTTAACAAAGCGCAGCAAGTTAGCAATTTCTAATAAATTAAATGATTTATAAATGAAATATAAATTAGTAATTATCCCCCCCCAAATTTGCCTTTTTTTTTTTTTCTTTTTTCTTTTCCCTCTGCTCTTAAAGGACCCAAAGGGGCAAGCCAAGACCAGCGGCGATTTCTGAGTTAATTTTGGCAAGAAATGGTTAAAAACGCTGGCAATCCAATGCCTGTGAGGCCATGGCCCCTCCCCCGGCCTGCACACAGGGCTCATTCAAAGAAGACTGGGAAGAAAAAAAAAAAAGCCCTGTTTTGCCCAAAGTGACCCAAAAAAAGACACAATAAAGTGGCACAAAGCGGCGACAGCGCGGCAGCCCCGGCGCGCGGCCAAGCTGCGTTTTGCTCTCAAAAACCGTGAATTCGACCAATTGCAAAAAAAAAATAAAAAAAAATAAAAAAAAAATCAATTCAGCCTCAGTGGGTTTTGGGGGAAAGAAACCCAAACACAAGCTGACAAAAGCAGCAGATCCGGGGCTTTTTGGGTTGAGAGCGACCAAAGGAGGGTTAGGAATTTCGGAATGATCCCAATTAAACACACACACACACACACAAAGAAAAATCCCACTAGAAATGTGATAGCGCGTAATCATCGCGAGGAAAAAGCCCAAGGACGTGCAGGAAAAAATGGCATTTTGTAACCAAACAAGGATTTTAATGGAACCAGAATTTGACACAAAAGGCTCAATGACAACTGGGGGAGCCTAAGGGGGAAGCTGACCCTGGGGAATTTGGCCGGCTCCTAGCATGGTACAGAGGGGGTGGCTGAACTCTACTCACACCTTACTCGAGGTTTATGCTCAGCCTCTGGGGCTTTCCTTGCACAGACCGAGCTGCAGCGTGGCATGAGACACAGCCGGCTACTCCAGGGAGCTCACACAGCTACTCCAAGGATGCTACACAGCTACTCCAAGGTGCTGTATGATCACAGCACAGTCCAGGTGCTGACTTGCACGTGATGGGCTCATAGAGGAGTGCACGGAGGTGCATTCGACCCCAGAGGGGCGTTACTCATAAGATACTACACCACTACTCTGAAGTGCTCGGCAGTCATGCCGTGAGCAAGACTGCACACTCTGGGGTGTGACCGTGACAGGATGCTTGCAAGTGGCCTACTTAAAGGATGCTACACAGCTCCTCAGGAGATACTACACAGCTCTGGCACGCCGCTGCACGACTGCGCCGTGACGCAAGGGGCCGAGCTGCACGGGGGCTGCACCCTGCTGGCACGCAGAAGCCTTCCTCACAGGATACTACAGCGCTGCTCCCGACACGGAGCGCGGCCCTGCCGCAGCGCTGGGAGTCAGCCTGCACCGAGGGGGGGGTCAGGGGTGTGAAGAGGCCCCAGGAGCAGCGGGGTTTTACTCACTCCTCATCCTGCAGGCGCTCCTCCTCCTCCTGCGCCTGCAGCCGCCCCCGCACGGGGGCCAGGCCCTCGGTGGCAGCGTCGTAGTTGCGGAAGCACACGGTGAGCTTCTCGTCGAACTCCTGCACCAGGTCCTCCATGGACTTGAAGCTCATCATCTCGGCCGAGAAGCTCTCCAGCTCGGCCAGCGCCGGGTCCGCGGGGTGCTGCGGGGACCCCCCATCGTCCCCGGGCCCCTCCTCGAACTCCTCCTCCAGACTGACCAGGGGTGCCTCCATCCTCCTCGACGCCCACGTGCTGCCTTAGCTGCAGGGACGGCGTGCCCGTGAGGCGCCGGGCTGCTCGCAGGTTACAACACCCAGCTCCCCGTTCCCGCCGCTGAAACCCCGCTGTTCCACAACCAACAGGATCTCTGGAGTATCCTGGCAGTATCCCCACAGGATGTACTCCCTTCAGAAGAAATACTCGGATATCGTGGCACTGTTCCAGTGGCAATTTACTGCTTGCAACAAAGCGCCGATAGTGGTCTGAGCAGCTTCACGCTACCACGATGGTACGTAAAGGATGTCAGACCACCGAGTATTTCCCTAAAGTGGTAGTATCTTAGTTGTATCCTTATGCTATATCACTACCAAGCAAGTGGCCTGAAAGTAGCAGCAGTGTGCTGACAGTATCCCAAAAATGTGAGCGTTGCCCTGATGGCATCCCGGAAGAATCCTACCACGATATGTTCCCTTGCAGCACCTTGGAAGCACCCTACAGATAACTGCACTTTTATCCTGCGCAGCCTGCTGCAAACTGACTCCTGCCCTGACAGCGCCTCGGCAGCTTTGTGATAATATCCTGCTACTACCAGTAGTACACTAATGTTGTACCCTAGTAATGACCCCGTAGCATCTTAGTAGCACCACATTAGCGATGTGACACTTTGGAGTGTCCTGGATGTTATCCTGGTAACATCTTAGCAGCATCCTGATAGTATCTTTGTGCTACACTGAGAGCATCCCAGCAGCAGCCATTGAACAGCTCAGCATTGTCCTGATGTTGCAGCAGCACAGGCAGGAATATCCTGATCCTGCATCAGGAGCATCCCAACAGCATCCTGGTGCCCTGATAGTATCACAGTAGTAGGTAATGAGTGCCCTGATAGGATCCTAATAGCAGTGAAATGGGATAGAGCTGTTACCCTCATAGTGTTGGTGGCACTTTGGCAGTGCAAAGAATTATCCAGACATTCTCTTAGTGTCACGCTGCTACACTGAAAGTAACCCTGAACATATCCTGAGAGGAACCTTGTGTGAGCTGCTCCAGTGGCTCCTTCATACGAGAACCTCAGTATCAGCTCTGCAAGTATCCCAGCAGCATCCACACAGTATCCTGGGAGTACCTTAGTGCCACTCTGGAAGTGCCTTACTGCTGCCTGCAGAGTAGCCTGTCCACATCCTAGTAAACTCAGAGCATCCCAGGAGCAGCCCAGCAGCATCCTGAGAGCATCTCAGCTGCGTCTTGACAGTATTTCACTACTCCCACAGGAGAGTACTGAGAATATCCCAGGAGCATCCTAGCAGCAGCCTCAGAGGAAGCAAAGAGTAGCTCAGTAGTAAGCCAGGAGCAGCCCAGTACAGGTGTCAGTAGCCCAGCTCATTCCCCCAGCCCTGGTGATGCTTCCCTGGGGAGGGGAGCACAAACATCCCCGGTCTGGGGGGTTTGAGCAGCACCCACACCCGCCTGCAGCACGGCTGCACCCCCATGCACGTGTGCCCCACCGGGTGCCCCGAACCTGCAGCGCGCACCTGCAGCGCACACCTGCAGCGGGGTATGTGGGTGCACACACACACACACACACACACACGGGACAGTGCCCGCGCCTGCTCTGTGCCCAGTGCTCCCTGTGAGCCTGCATGCCATGCACAGAGAGATGCAACGCGCACACACGGAGCAGTGCAAGTGTGCGCAGAGTGTCTGCAGACAGATGCAGGCGTGCTGCAGCGGTGCACATGTGCTGGGCTGCACACACATTCACCCCCACGTGCCCTGGGGGGTGCACAGCCTGTCCCATGCAAGCGTGCATGCATGCACAGCTCTGCACTCCTGCCTCCCCGCACTGCGTGCGCATGCACACCTTAGCAAGCATGCATCCCCACAGAGTGTGTGCACACCCATGCACTCATGCGTCCCCGCGTGCAATGCCGTGCACACACACAGAGTGCACCCCTGCATCCCCTCACACACTTGTGCATTCCCACCCATGCACCCCACCCCACCCATACCCACAGCACCTAGCTCCAAGCCCCACAAACACCAGCACCACGCTGCGTGCACACACCTGCACAGGCATCTGCACAGGCACCTGCACACAGCCCTGCACACAGCCCTGCACACAGCCCTGCACATGCACCTGCACACACACCTGCACACAGCCCTGCACACAGCCCTGCACATGCACCTGCACACACCTGCACACAGCCCTGCACACAGCCCTGCACATGCACCTGCACACACACCTGCACACACACCTGCACACAGCCCTGCACATGCACCTGCACACAGCCCTGCACACAGCCCTGCACAGGCACCTGCACACGCACCTGCACACAGCCCTGCACATGCACCTGCACACACACCTGCACACACACCTGCACACAGCCCTGCACACGCACCTGCACACAGCCCTGCACATGCACCTGCACACACACCTGCACACAGCCCTGCACACAGCCCTGCACACACACCTGCACACAGCCCTGCACACACACCTGCACACAGCCCTGCACACGCACCTGCACACAGCCCTGCACATGCACCTGCACACACACCTGCACACAGCCCTGCACACGCACCTGCACACAGCCCTGCACATGCACCTGCACACACACCTGCACACAGCCCTGCACACAGCCCTGCACGTGTGCCCCTGCAGCTGCACATGCTCACCTTCACATGCACGCACAGAGATCTCTTGCACACACACATCCCTTGCACCGCACACACACACGCATCCCCTACATACACACACGCCCCTTGCACACATGCATCCCTTGCAGGAACATACATCTCTTGTGCACGCACATCCCTTGCACACACACAGGCATCCCTTGCACACACACACGCATCCCTTGCACACACACACGCATCCCTTGCGCGCACACATCCCTTGCGCACACGCGCATCCCTGGCACGCACGCACACAAACACACGCGCGCACACACACGGACGCGCCCTCGCCGCCCCTCCCTCCGCCGCTCCCCGCACACCCCGCGTCCCCAGGGCCCCCCAAACGCCCCCGCAGCGCGCTCGCACCGCACCTCCCCCGCTCCCGCACGGCCCCGCTCCCGCGCGGCGCCGGCCCGCCATGCGCCCCCGATCCCCGCAGCCGCCCCGCACCCAGGGGTGCCCGTGCGACCCCCGCCCGCAAGGACGGCCTCGCCCCTCGCTCCCCCCAAACCCCGCATCCTTCGTCGCCCCCCCCAGCCCCGCACCCACCTGCAGCCCCGCACCCCTCGCTAACCCCCCCACCCCCATAGCCCCGCACCCCTCACCGCGCCCCCAGCCCCCCCTGCACCCCCCCGGCCCTGCACCCACCTGCAGCCCCGCACCCCTCGCTAACCCCCCCACCCCCATAGCCCCGCACCCCTCACCGCGCCCCCAGCCCCCCCTGCACCCCCCCGGCCCCGCACCCACCTGCAGCCCCGCACCCCTCGCTATCCCCCCCATAGCCCCGCACCCCTCACTGCGCCCCCAGCCCCCCCCTGCACCCCCCCCGGCCCCGCACCCACCTGCATCCCCGCACCCTTCACCGCCCCCCCCGAGCCCCCAGCCCCTCACCCACCTGCATCCCCGCACCCTTCCCCGGCCCCCAGCCCCACCCGCGGCCCCCCCAAACCCCCCATCCCCGCACCCACCTGCAGCCCCGCATCCTCCGCGCCGCGCCGGGGGTGCTGCGCGCGCACTGCGCAGGCGCGGGGGAGGCCTGGTGACGTCACCGGGAAGGGGGATGCGGGCGGTGGTCAAGGGAGCCGTGACGTCATCCCTCACCCCGGGAGCGAGCTCCATCCTTTTTTTTCCGGTCCCTAAAAAAATCTCTTTGAACCCCCCCCGGCCGCCGTGTCCGTCCGTTCGTTCGTATTCGCGGGTCTGCACGCCTCGGTGACGCTGAGGGAGGGAGGAAAAACAATAATTGAAAGCATGGAAATGACAAGAGAAATTTATAGATAGGAAATATACAAAAAAAAAAAAAAAAAGACATAAAAGTCAAGTCATATATCCAATAATTCTCTCTTTTCTAAAATAAAGCGGTTTTCTTTTTTTTTTTTTTCTAAAAGAAAAGAAATTCCATGTACTCTTTCTCAAATAAAGCAATTCAAAAATTCATAATAAAAAAATAAAGGGAATTACAAAATTAAAAAAAAAAAAAAAGAAGTCCTTTTCCTCTCAAAAATAAAACAGTGTTCACAAGAAATGAGCAGTTTCTAAAATACTTTTTCTTTTTTTTTTTTTTTTTTAATTTATTAACAACTTAAACAATTGCTTTGGATGCAGATTTTTTTTTAATATTCTTTTTGAAATCTGGGTTTAATTCACAGCCCAGTGGAATATCTGGGCTTAAGCCCAGTTTCCTAGACCTTGGTAGGCTCTGCTGCCTGCAGCTGCCTGCTCCCTCTCCGTGCTGCTTTTCCACGCAGTAGGACAGGAGCAGGGTTTCTCCTCTGGCAAATGGCTTCAAGTTCCTCATATTAAGGAGAAAAAACCCTCAAAAGAGGTTGTGAAATGGCTGTTGTTAAGTTTAATGAAATTTTGCCAAGTCCTTGCTGGAGCATCGCGTGCTTTGGCACGGTGCCGAAGGAATCCTCGAATCCCGGAACGGTTTGGGCTGGAAAGGACCCTAAAGCTCCTTTTGTTCTCAGGGCTTGGACCAAGTTGCTCCAAGCCCCATCAAACCTGGATTCGGACGCTTCAAGGGATGGAGAAACCACTTTGGGATCGGTGTGCCGGGGCCCCACCACCCTCCCAGGGAAGGATTTCTTCCCAATATCCCATCTAACCCTTCCCTCTGTCGTTCCTCTCGGCCATCCCCTCTCCCAGCACAGCCTTGCCCGTCTCCTGCTGCTCCGATGCTGGGATGCAAATCCCTCTGAGCCCCATCCACTCGGGCCCAGGAGTGCTCAGAAACGCGAGGGATGAATTTAAACCTCCAGAGAAACTGCAATGCGTAAATCCACGCGGACGTGAGGTAGAAATGTAAGTTTAGTTTAAAGTAAATAGAGAATATATTAAATGCCTTAAGCAAATAGACTGTATTAGTAAGAGAAAGCCCTAAAGCCGAGTTTAAAGTTTAGTAGCTCCGCCTTTTATAAAGTTAACGGAGTTCTAGACATAAGGAAAACACAATGTGTCCTTGCCAGCATTCCTAGATGGAACAGAGTTATGTAAGTAGAATATGTGTAAGAAATTCCCACCGCTTTCGCACATCAATGTCAGGTTTGGATAGGACCAGTGAGATGATGGTAGGGTCGAGTTTGTACCTGATTGGCTAAAAATAGAGTAAAAATGCACTGCTTTGAGAATGCTAGAGATCTCTGAGGGAGCACATGCACAGATCATGGAAGGATGCTGCTGCTGCTGCTGCTGCTGCTGCTGCTGCTGCTGCTGCTGCTGCTGCTGCTTCTGTTTGGGACCTGGGGACTCTGTGCTAGAAGGTTTTCTGCATGATGGCACGAACTGTAACAGCTCTGCCTTCATGAGACTGATTTAGCCATGCAATAAATAGATTTTACAGTTACCCAGCTTCTTTAATCCTCTATGAATACCCCCACACTCTTGACACTCCCCACGTTACTTCAGCTCCTGATTAATGTCCTGCAGCAGGGACTTGGACAGCAAGGTGGGAGCACGGGCAGGCTGAGCATCCAGGCTCAGAAGGTGTCCCTCACCCCAAAAACTTTGCAGCCCCTCAGGGCCTGAGGGCTTGCAGGTGACAGCTGGGGACCGTGTGGAGGGCTCTGCTGCAGCTGCCAGCCCGGGGGAGCCGGTCAGAGATCTCCATCTCCAGGATCATCAGCCCCCAGCCTTTCACCCCAAGGTAGGGTTCCAATCACCCGTGTGTCCTCTGAGACAGCAGCACAGCGGGCTGGGAGCAATCCAGGAGATCCCAGAGCGTGTCAAGGACATCTGCCAGGTCCAGGGGTCGGATGAACCAGCCAGAGAAGTGTTCTTGGACCTGGAGCTCCCCGGTGCAGATGAGCTCCTCAGAGAGGTGAAGAGTGGAGGCATTCGGGCTGCACCATCGCTGTACTCCATGTGCTGAGTCCTGGGAGCACCTCCCAGCCCTGCAGGGAGATCCTGAGGGTGACAAAAATGCCCCAAAATGCCTGAAACTTCACGGGGGAAGTGTTTAAAAAAACCCCCAAATCGAAGCTCTGTAAATATGCGTGTGAGGAGCTGAAATCAAGAAAAAAAAACCCAAACAACAACTCCTTTTTACATATATTACATCTATAGTACATCTAGATTACATTTATATTACACATATATTACATATATTACATCTACATTACATTTATATTACACATATATTACATATATATTACATATATAATAACATACGTATTATTATACACATATCATATATATATGGATATAAATTTATTTCAAACTAAAAAGTTGTATATAACATAACACAAAGGATTTTATAGGGATTTTATAAGAAGCTGAATGGAGAGATAGAAGGTGTCTAACTAGAGATGGTATGCAAGCAGATAACAAAATAAATGTAGATTTTTATGTAAAAATGGAGAAATCTAAAATGATCTCAGAGGGCCACAATACATAAGTCTTAACAGACAGCCTGTGTAGATGTGCTGTATAAGTGCTAATATAAATGTAAATAGATTTAATAGTCAATAGATGTGTAAATATAAATATGTATTCTATATAATAAGAGTGTAAATATATAAAACGGGGGAGAGGAGGGTGGGGGAGATAACAAAACTGTTTTGGGGAGTAAAACTCCCATTTTGAGGCTTCTGGGAAAGCCAAATCCTTTCCTAGCTTTTCACGGCCAGAAAGCAAAAATCACTTTAAGTTGTGGAAAAGCCCTGGAAAGGCTCCGAGGTGAGTGTGCTGGAAAAAGAACCCCTCACCATTTTTATATTATGGGAAAAGCACAACCAGCACCCAGCGCTGCCCTTTGGGTGACACACTGACAGCCCGGGTGGGGCAGCGACCCGGAGCACGCTGCTGCACGTGGGGGCCCCGATGTGCGGTCCTGGGGGAACCCCCTGTGTCCCCCTGTGTCCCTTCTGTGTCCGTGTCTCCTCTGTGTCCCCCTGTGTCCCCTCGTGTCCGTGTCCCCTCTGTGTCCCCCTGTGTCCCCTCGTGTCCCTCTCTGTCCTCCCGTGTCCCCCTATCTCTCCGTGTCCCTCCCATGTCCCCCCTGTCCCTCTGTGTCCCAGCCTTGTCCCTCTGTCCCTCTGTCCCCACTCTGTCCCTCTGTCCCCCCTGTCCCTCTGTGTCCCCTCTGTCCCCGCTGTCTCCCTGTTTCCCCGCCTCTCTATCTCCCCGTCCCTCTGTCCCCCTCTGTCCCTCTGTTCCCCCTGTCCCTGTGTCCCTTTGTCCCTCCTGTCCCCCCTGTCTCCCCTGTCCCCCTGTCCCCCTGTCCCCCCTGTCCCCCCTGTCCCCCTGTCCCCCCTGTCCCTATGTCCCTCTGTGCCCTCTGTCCCTCTGTCCCTTCTGTCCCTCTGTCCCTCTGTCCCCTCTGTCCCTACTCTGTCCCTCTTTCCCCCCGTCCCTCTGTCCCTGTGTCCCTCTGTCCCCCCTGTCCCTGAGTCTCCCTGTCCCTCTGTCCCTGTGTCCCCGTGTCCCCTTGTCCCTCTGTCCCTGTGTCCCTCTGTCCCTGTGTCCCTGTGTCCCTCTGTCCCTCTGTCCCCCTGTCCCTCTGTCCCTGTGTCCCCGTGTCCCCCTGTCCCTCTGTCCCCCCTGTCCCCTCCTGTCCCTCTGTCCCCCTGTCCCTCTGTCCCTGTGTCCCTCTGTCCCCCTGTCCCTCTGTCCTTCTGTCCCTCTGTCCCCCCTGTCCCTGTGTCCCTGTGTCCCTGTGTCCCTGTGTCCCTCTGTCCCCCGTGTCCCCCTGTCCTTCTGTCTCTCTGTCCTTCTGTCCCCCTGTCCCCCGTGTCCCTCTGTCCTTCTGTCTCTCTGTCCTTCTGTCCCCCTGTCCCTCTGTCCCTCTGTCCCCCTGTCCTTCTGTCCCCCCTGTCCTTCTGTCCCCCTGTCCCCCCTGTCCCCCTGTCCCTCTGTCCCCTCTGTCCCCCCTGTCCCTCTGTCCCCCTGTCCTTCTGTCTCTCTGTCCCTCTCTCCCCTCCCCCGCCGCGTTCCCCCGAGCTCCGGGCAGTTCCCACGCTCACGGCTGCCACCGAGCGGCCAAAGGGCGGAACTGCAGCTCGGTGCCCCCGCGGTGCTCCCGCGGCACCGGCGGTACCGGCAGCACGGCCGAGCACCGGGAACGGCCTGAGTGAGCACCGGGAACGGCCTGGCTGAGGGGCACCGGGAACGGCCTGAGTGAGCACCGGGAACGGCCTGGCTGAGGGGCACCGGGAACGGCCTGAGTGAGCACCGGGAACGGCCTGGCTGAGCACCGGGAACGGCCTGAGTGAGCACCGGGAACGGCCTGGCTGAGGGGCACCGGGAACGGCCTGGCTGAGCACCGGGAACGGCCTGAGTGAGCACCGGGAACAGCCTGAGTGAGCACCGGGAACGGCCTGGCAGCGGCAGCAGGTGCCGGTGGCGATCCTGGCTCTGGAGGGACGAGCGGCCCCTCGGCGCTGCGGCGGCGTCTCCGCGGGGCCGCCCGGGGCTGGCGGGGCGGCGGCCGCGGCACACGCACCGTGGCACAGCGGGGGCTGGAGGAGCCGGACTCTCCCCGGGGCTGGAGGAGCCTGACACTCCCCGGGGCTGGAGGAGCCGGACACTCCCCGGGGCTGGCGGTGGGCGCTTCCCCATCTTGCCAGAGCTGCCCTGAGCTGTGGTGGCCGCGCCGGCGAGCGAGGCTCCGTGCCGAGAGGCTTTTTCCGCCCGGCTGTGGGGCAGCCGCGTGTCCTCGGGGCACCGGGACCGCCGAGCGCTGCGGGGAGAGAAAGGAGCGCCTGGACTCGTTAAGGCAGCGCCGAAACCAAGAGCCGCGGGCCGTGACGGCGTCCTGGGACGTCCCTTTCCCCCTTCCCACGCCGCTGCGTTTTCTCTTTTCTCCCCTGTGTCTGCTTTTTCCATTTCCCCCTGACCAGCTCCTGGTCCCCATCTTTTAGGTCCTCAATCGCTCTGCCCGTGGCTGTTTTCTCATCTGCCACGTTTCGCTGTCCAGCTCTCAGACACCATTTTTTGCATTTTCCCCTGTCTGTCCTGTAGCCTCTTGGTATTTCTGTTGTCTCTCTCAGTCGCTGTTGATCCAAGTCTTCCTTCTGGACCCCTGTTACCAGGGTATTTCTGTTACCATCTTTATCCCGTACCCTGTCTCTCACTTTGAGTTCCTCCTCCTCTGCTCTGTCACCCGTAGTGGTTGGCTGTGCAGAGAAGTTTCAGCATTTCTCCTGGGTTTTCATATGGAAAAAAACCCTTGAAAATCAAGGGAAAAAGAGTGAGAAATGCAGGGGAAAATCTTGGAAAGATTTGGAAAGAAAATCTTGGAAAGAAAGCTGAGAGACGAAGTGGAGGAATGAAGGGGGAAACTTGAAAAAGAACTGAAATAAAAGGAACCTTGGAAATAAAAAGTGGAAAATCTTGGAAATAAAGCAGAGGACTTGGAAATAAAAAAGGGAAAGCTAAGAAAGTGGAACACTAGAAAATAAAGGGTAAAGCTGGGAAAGAAGGTGTAAAATTTGGAAATAAGGGGGGAAATGGGAATTAGAGGGGGAAAAAAAAATGGAAAATGAAGGGCAAAACTGGGATGGAGGAGAAAATTGGACAAAAAACTTTATAGGGAAAATAAAGTAGAAAACCTTGGAAACAAAGTGGGAAAACTTGGAAACAAAGAGCACTGCCAGGAAAGCCAGCTCCTCACCTGAAGGGGCAGCTGGATGGCACAAGGACCCCCCGAGTTCCCAGCAGAAATGGGGACAGAAACACTGGAGAACATTTTCCTCTCCTCAGGGACCAGGGTGATGATATCTTGCAAACATGAAACAAGACCGGGGACGTGCCTAAACTCAAGCCTTAACTCCAAACAATCTCACTTTGGATTCTCACGGCAGCTTTCCATCAAGAGTTTATTAAAAATAAGAAACAAAGGAGTCCAGTTCCCCCCATTTCGGCTCCAGGCCCCAGCAGCTTTCCCCGTTCCACAGCTCAGCTCCCACAGCCCTGGGGGTGCCGCTGTGCTGGGGTGCTGCTGCTCCGGGGTGCTGGTGGCCGCAGGGTGATGGGGTGGCCACTGGGTTTGTGGGCTGGTGGCCCCGGTCCCTGGCCGCTCCCCGGGACACAGGAGGCTGGGCTGGGGAGAAGGGCGAGTGTGGTGGGGCCCGGCTGCTTCACCTGCAGGATGATCCTCTGCGGCACCTGCAGAGGGTGAGAAACAACGCAAAAAAAATGAAAACAGGCCCCAAATCACACGGTGCTTTTTAACACGCAAACTGCTTGAGGCTGGTGTGAGTGCGTGAGGAGGAAGGGATTCTTTGGTGCGAGGGTATGAGCAAGGACAAGAAGGGTCAGATTTGAGGATCTTCGAGGGTTTTCCAAACTTAAGGAGTCCGAGATTTGAAAAAAGGTGCCGCAGAGCTGCCCCTGTCAGGGTCTGAACCCCAGAAATGGGGGTGTGTGCCCCAAACCCACAAATAGGGCATCTACAGCGGGTGGTGAGGACTGAATAAAAGCTCAGGTACTGGGATCACTGTGCCCGTTCCTCTTTCCCCCTTCCCAGATGAAAGGACTAAAGAAACAGGACTAAAAGAATAGAGCGAAACGGAATGAACCGAAAAGAAGGCAGAATTAAAGGAATTAGCGAAACTATAATCCGTCGGGATTTAAGGGAACGGAAACGCCACTAAAAGAACTAAAAACAAAACAAAAGAAAAGAAAAAAAAAAAGAAAAAAAAAAAAAGAAAAAAGGAACACAACAAAACTAAACCGCAGAACTTCACAGAAGTACAGAAGCGTGTCCGGAGAGGACGGACGTGGCCCCGCCGAGGGCCGCACTCGCCTGCTGCAGGATCACGACCTGAGGCGCCGGCAGCGCAGCGGCCGCCGCCCGCTGTCCCCCGCCCAGCCGCAGGCCGGCGAAGGGCCCGAGGTGCTGCACGAAAGGCTGGAGGAGCAGCCGCTGGCCCCAGGCTCCGCCGGGGAACACCTGCGGGGCGCTGAGGGAAGGCACGGAGGGCTGGAAGCCGCTCGGGTCCCGCCTGGCCTCGGCCTCCAGCAGCTGCTGCGTGATGCCCGCTGCCCACAGGCACTGCTGCAGCAGGTCCCGGGCCGGCCCCGCCGCCGCCCCGCCGCCGCCCCGGCTGCCCTCAGGCACGGCCACCGCCGGCTGCCTCAGCTCGGAGCTCGGGGAGGGCTCCCAGACCTGCGAAAGGGATGAGAAACGCACCGAGGGAGCTGGAGGGGATGAGAGAGAAAGGCTTTCCAAAGGGCGATTTAGAAAAGGCCTGCCCCAGCACCTTCAATGGAAAGGGCGCTGCTGTGGTGCCTCTTCAGGGTCTGCCTGAAAACAGAGGCCAGACAAACTTAAGGGAATAAAAAGTACTTATATTTCTATATTTCTATATTTATTGAAGGGCCTTCAGGTCCAGTTCTGGAGAAAAGGAGACTCAGAGGTGATCTTGGCACTCTCTGCAATCTCCTGAAAGGTGTTTGTAGTCTGGTCTCTTTCGCCAGGCGGAAACTGACAGAAGGGGAGGGCACGGTCTCAGGCTGCGCCAAGGGAAATGTAGGATGGATATTAGGAAAAAGCTTTTCATGGGAAGAATATTAAAGTATGGAATGATCTGGTGGAGTCATCATCCCTGGATGTGTTTAAAAAAAGACTGGATGTGGCACTTGGGGCCGTGGTTTAGCTGGGTTGGACTCAATGATATTGGAGGTCTATTCCAGCTTGGTAATTCTGGGATTCTGGGATTCTGGGATTTGGGCAAATGAAGCTCCCTGAGGCTACACCCAAAATGGACAATGGTCACGGGTTTGCACACTTTGATCACTTTGGGCCATTTGCACATTGGGGTTCATCTCCCAATTACAGCTGCAGCTAATGAAGTCATTGACCCCAAGTTTGCTGCCCCCAGCTCACTTTTGTTTCCATCTCTCAGGCCTGAGGCAGTGAGGTGTCCTTGATGGCCAGGCCTGGAGAGGAATTGTTGTGTGTGAGCAAAATGGGGGAGAGCAGCTCCCACTGTGTGTGGAGTTTGGAGTTCTGCACTAAAGAGCTGCAGGGTTACAAACAGATGAAAAACAGAAAAACTAAAATCCTAAGGCATCAGCTGCATTCTCTGAGCAGAGAGAGCTGTGCAGTCAGTCTGGAATTACAAACATTTATTTGGTGCAGGATTTTAAAAAAGGGGGGAATAAAAAGAGGGTGCAGCAGTGAGGGGCAGCCCCAGAAAGCACCAGGCTCTCCACAGCGATTGGGCAGAAGCTCTGCCTGCTCCCAGTTTTGGCTCCAAAGACCCCAAAATCCCTGCTGGCTGTACCTCATGAACAGTGGCAGGAACTCAGACCTAAAAAGATCGTGACCTTTGGGGAGGTTTGATGTAAAAATCCAGTTTTTCTTTAGAGAAAATGTCCATGTTATGGAAGTTGTGTGGGTTTGGGGAGGGAGCTGAGTTGTCACTCACCTTTATGGATCCAGGCAAAAAATAGTTCAAGGTCTGAGGATCGCTGCAAAAAACAGAGAAAGGTTTAAGGAGGCGATGCCAACACCTAATTAACAAATTATTGTTAATAAATGCTACAACAAATGATGAACACACATTTATGGTTCAAGAGTTATGTTTTATGACCAATTTAAATTATGAAGTGGGTTCTCAGAGGCCAGTTTTTTGCCTCCTATATCACTCACACCCCTTATTCTCCCTTCCCCCATAATGGTACAAATCAACAATCATCAACAATTTCATGGTCAGAACAAGAAATGAACCATTTGGCAAAATATTGTTTGGGCAGCAAACGGAGCCCTAAATGCCATAGCTCTGGGTAAAATAACTGAAAAATGGGGTTTATTCCCATTCCATCATTGTTCTCTGTACTATTGGGATGTTCCCAGACCTTTGGAGGATGTTTTCCATCCATTTCAGCCCTTTTGGAGAACACCTCAGGTGGGTTTTGCCTCTGGGAGACCGATCCCAGCCCAAGAGAAGCCCTGATGGAGATTGAGGGTTTGGGGTGGAGTCTCCTTTCTCACCCCAAACTTGTGGCACTTACTAAAGTACATTTGGCACGCCCCAGCTGTTGTTGGCACCTCTGTCAACTGCAAAGAACAGAGAGAGAGAGAATGTTATGTCAGGAGAGCAGGGGATGATGATGATGATGATGATGATGATGATGATGATGATGATGATGATGATGATGGTGACCAGACCAGTGGACACCTCAAGTGAAGGCTCCACTGCTCCGAGGGGCATCAACCAGGAACCTGGAGGAGTTCCAGGGTGGCTCCTTGTCTGTCCGCTGGATGGATTTCACTCCGAGTTCTCCCAGCAGGAGCTCATGTTTCACTCTGAAACCCAAACCAGCAGGTTTTTGGCTCATTTTCAGCTGGTGCCTGGTGTGGGATGGTCCTGGGGATTCTAAACACCGGGAGCACCTGGAGCCAGGTGCTGGCAAAGCTTGAGGAGAACTCACCTTTAACATCACTAATTTAGGCACTTTTATCCCTAAAATTCCACTGTGGCAAAATGGATTTGGAAGGATTTGAGGATTTTCTGATGATAACATGGAATCAGCACCAGGCCTCCTCCTCCTAAACCCCTTTTGATGAGCAGATCTGGGGAACTCTGGTTTTGGGGTTTTCCCTCTTTTCCTCAGGCCTGAGCTGGATTCGGAGGTGCGGCACTACGAAACTACTAATAAAAATTAAGAAAAACAGGAAAGAAAACATCCACTACATCAGCAAACTGTAAAGATAAAAATACCTTTCGCTGTCGACCCCCCAAAATGACATTTATGAAGATTTTCCCCCTTTTCATCCCCCAGTGGGGATGTGCATTAAGATGTTTTGCAGCCCCCTGGATCCCTGTGATAGGGCTTGACTGAATTAAAGCCAGTGATCACAGCCGTGAGGGATGGCAGCCCCTGACCTCGGGGGTGCTCCATGGGGGCTCAGGAATCACACTGAGCAGCACAAGGGCGAAATACCCTTAAATTAGGCCCCAAAATATTCCGTGTTATTTTCACTGATTCCAAAGGAGCGCAGTTCTCAGTAATTAAGGTGCAGGAGTGAATGCCAGGGCCTGAAAATAACCTTGGAAATAACCAGTGAATGAGCCCGTGCAGGGGGTCGGAGTTCTCCCTGCAAATACAAATATCTGATATTCCTTAGATAAAAGCGCTTACTTCGGTCTGGGGGGTTCAGGGAAAAGAGGATGCTACCTGGGCGACACCTGGCCATGGCTGAGGGCAAAAATTCCCTCTCTGGCAGGCGGTGATTTCCAAGGGCCACCTGGTTATGTCATAGGGCTGATCCCCAGAAGGTCTGAGGCCAAGTTCTGTTGTTGGCAACCGCTCCCAGGACTGAGGGCAACATTCCCTGGGGGCCACCCCGTCGTGTCTGGGGGCCGTGTTCCGTTGCCACGGGAGAGGAGCGGGAGTGATGCCCCGTGCCCCAGCTGTCAGCAGGGGAATGGCGAATAAAACGGCTTCAAAGTCCATCAGGATCTGAAGAATAAGAGATTTGATGGCGTTTTCCCTGTTGTCAAGGCAGGACAGAACCAAAAGGCAACAATAACACCCCACTGGAGTGATGAAATGCTGCCCCAAATGGCCCCTTCTTGCCCTTTTCTAAGCCAAAGAACATTTTGGATCAGTTTCAGTCCAAACAGCAATTCCCTGGAGCCACAGTGAGTGTCCCTCATCCTGCAGCTTCCCTGCGGGGAGGCTCCATCCACCTCCAGCACTCAGAATTTAGTGGCTTTTAATTAAAATTTTCCCTAAAAACCACACTTTGCGGCGTGACAAGGGTTTGAAGATTAAATTATTGGGAGAGTTAAAACTCTTCCTGAGATGGGAAGTGGAGGGAAAATGTTTCTAACTTCATGGTGCATGACAAGGTGATGAAAAAATGGACATTTTTATGATTGTACTTCAGAAGATCTGGATGAAATTGCTTTTTTAATAAAAATGTGGCTTGTCCTGTGCCTCTGCAGAGGACTTTATGTTTCTGAAGCACTTTAATCCTCATGTTGCTCTATGAGCAGAGTCATGAAGCTGAAAACCTGTGTGCTGAGAGACACTTGGGGGTATAAAATAACTTGAAAAAATGAAATAAAAGTCAAATGAAGCCCTTCCAACTGACTTCCATGGCCAAACTGCACTCATAAGATGATTTCCACCCTGGAGCCCTGTCCAAGGGGGATATTTTGGAGAATTTGGTTGTGAGATGAGGAAACAATGGGATCCAGCAAAGGGGTCATGTGAGGATGATGCCAAAATCCTGGATTTATTGCCACAACTGGCCTTCCGTGGCACTTCACACCTTGTTAAATAAAACATGGTCACTGGAGCACTTGGGAAACACATTGGGATCCACAGGGAAACATCCTTGGAGAAACCATCTTAACGCAGCTTGTTAATTACCTTAAATCCATATCCATACATATAAAGCATTACAGTGTTGTTTAATTATTTAATTGCAGTAAATATTTGGAAGTTTTGAGCCTGCTGGGGTGTTTTGAACAAACCCTGCCCCGATTCTTGTCCCCAGATTTATTTGTAGTCTTTGATGCCATGATTTGAGGGATTTGGGGCCCATCTCAACACATCTGAGGTGACCCCAGGTAGATTTGGGATATTTCACAGTTCTGAACGCAGGAAAGGAAAGACAGGAAAAAACCTCCAAGTAAGGAGGGAGAAAAGGGAATGGGTGGAGCAAAAGGGAAATGAGGAAGGGAGTGGGAAGGAGGAAAAAGGCAAGGGGGGAAAATGGAAGGGGAAGAAAAGCAAAGGGGGGGGTCAGTGCAGATGTTTATATTGACGATGTTTCTTTTTGCTTGTTATTTTTGTTCTATTTTGCTGTTTTGGGAACAACGTTGAAGAACTGTGGAGGCACTTGCGCAGTTTTACCTTTTTCATGCGAAGGATGTTGACAAATTACAAAAAAAGAAAAGAAAGAAAGAAAAACAACAACAACAACAAACCCTTGTCCCTGAAGAGATTCCCTTCACCCCTGCCCCAGCAATGACGAGAGGTGGTATAGAATAACCTCTGGGTCCTGGCCATGCATGCTCCCAGCTGCAACAAAAATTATCCCCTGTCCTGGCCAGAACCAGGGCGGGCTGGCACAGCTGTAGCCAGTGAGGCAAACCAAGACTCCTGGAACAGGATGGATCCCACCTTCATGGTGCCCAGCATCACCCCAGGAGACACAGGGGCACCCACAGCCACCAGAGGAGCGTTGCCAGGACCATGGAGGGGCCGGGACTCAGCCCTGCAGCGTTTTCTGGGTGTGTCCATCCAGGGCTGGGGACAGCGAGCACACACCTGCCAACGTCCCACAGTCCAGGGGGTGTGGAGCACTGAGAGCTGGCAGACACAAAGTGCAGCCTGGCTCTCCTTTGCTTTCTAGAGTGAACAACCATCTGGGGCACGGAGGGTGGCCACATCCAACACCAGCTCTTGCTGCCAAGGTGGGACAGCACCTGCATCCTCCTCGGCTGGAGGAGGATCCCTCAGAGAAGTGGGGAGTGCCCCTGGCCCTGGGGCAGAGCCTGCAGCCCTTGCCCTCCTCAGGAAGAAGGAAACCACCCAAAAAACGCTCCAAAACTGAGTATGTGCAGGGATTGGTGCCACACCAAAAGGTGCCAGGACAGAAGGCTGTTGCTGGCCTTCAGCTGTGCTGGGCTAAGCTTTATTTAGTGGGGCTGGAGAGGAACCAGTAGGTTCACTTTTTTTCCAGGGTCCAAAGAGTCACTGGTAGTATCTCACCCTTTTAAGGGTCCACAGTGTAATTTCTATGGTCCTTGTTTGGGCACAAACCCTCACTTCTAAGTCACAAGCCCTGCTCCCTGCTCTTAAGGTCTCAAGGCCCATCAGAAGCACCCAGAGTGTAATTTTGAAAGCCTCAAGTTTTATTTGGAAGATCCAAAGTTCCATTTATAGAGTCCAAAGCCTGAGATTTGACCCCAAAGTCTGTTTTTAGCTCCCAAAGCCCATCTATGAAGGATCAAACCCTCCTCTTTATGATTCAGTCTGCAATTTGGCAGGCTCAACACCTCCTTTTGAGAATTTAATCTATTTTTGTTACCAAAACACCTTTTGAGGGTCCAAAACTTTCCTTTGGGGTTCAAACCCTCCTTTTCCCTTCCAAAGGTCCATTTTTAGAGCTTAATGCTTGGTTTAACACCTAAGTCCTCCTTTGGAGGGCCCAAATCCATCTTTTACTGCTTGAAGCTTCCATTGCAGTGGCCAAAGCCCTCTTAGTCGGGACCAAAGATTTATTTCTTGGGGCAGAGAGGAACCAGGACTGAGCACAGTGGGCAGCAGGCATTTCCTGAGAGCAGCCAGACTGACCCAGGTGGTTTTGGTCGGACACAGAAAAACGCCTTTTGGTTCTTCTCTGCCGCTATGCACAAGACTTTGAAAAAGAACATTGCTTATAAAAACGAGCGTGCACAAACATGGATGGTTTGGATTCAGACAAGGAGGCTTCGGATCTTTAAAATGAAACTGTTGGTCTTAAGAAAAAAAAAAGGCTGTGGGTACTAAAAGACAGGCTTGGACCTTACAAATGAGTCTTCTGGCCTTCAAAATGGGACTTTATGCCCTGGAAATCAGTTTTTGCACCTTAAAAAGGAGGTTTCAGACGTGAAGAACACGAGGCTTTGAGCTCTCTGTGAGGAGCTTGCAGCCTAAAAGGAAGGTTTGGAGCCTAATGTGTTCTCCTGAGACGTGGATTCCAGAGTATCCGAGTGCTAAAAAGCCATCCACGATCACTTTTGGGAGGTCCAGGGTGAAAGCACCTGGGTGGGAGCCTGGTGGGCAGCTAAAGTCTGCCCTGCGCCATCACTGAAGGTGTTTCCTTGGTAGTGCCAGTTCAGGGTCAGCCCGAGGCTTACACTGAGGGCAGGGAAAATTCCTTGAAAATGAACCATGAATCCCAATGGTCACAGTCCAACACCTGGAAAGAATGGGACAGAAATCCCCAGCTCCCCAAGTGTGCCAGCCAGAGATGTGGCCAGGCTCCACCACAGCCCTGAGCAGCCTTTGCTCTGGCTGCTGCAGGTCCTGGAAGCAGCAGGAGCTCTGCTGGCCCACGAACAGCTCTTCAGCACCAGCACCGGGGTGGTGCCAGGATGTGGTGGCCACACGGCTGCCCTGTGTCACAAAAGTGGCAGAGATGTGGAACCCGTGACTGGCGATTGTGAGCTCACCTGCCCAAAGCTTGGCATCCTGAGGAGTGGGCCAGCAAAAGCTCTCTTGGGCTGAGCTGGCCATTGGGATAACTCGACTCTTTCCCCCGCTACTTGCATGCCTGCCTTTTCCCAAGTATTCTTTGGCAGCAGCCACAAGCACCAACAAAACGCTTCTGACAGCTGAAGGTGCTTTTTGGGTAACATTTGGGGTTTTAAAATCATTTCATTGAGTTACAAGTAATTCCTTTCCCAACAGGTGATCTTTCTGGAGGAGGTCCTGTTATCCTTTGTCATCCAAAGCTTTTCACTCTGTACCCGAGAGGAGCAATGGCTACAGCAAGGAATGACTTCTTTGAGTAACATTTTCACCAGCCGGCTTGGACTTTGCGAATGCCCACGGACCACGGACATGGCCACTGCTGCACCCCTAAGTGCTGATGTGCTGACAGCCCGGAGTGAATTCTGGGGCATTCCCTGAGAACAGCCAGACCCAGGTGTTTCTCGTTTTCATCACATTTACAATCAGGAAAAGTGAAGATCTGATAATCCGAGGCTCTAGAGGGAAAGGAAGGCAGCCTGAGGCCCAGAAATCATTTGGACTTGTTGGACTTTTGGCGGATTAAGCAGGGGAACAGCCTGATTTCCAGAAGTGTTTCCCTATCAGTAGGTGTTTACAGAGTGTTAGGCTTCCCCCTGATGTTTCTGGGTTGAGGGTTTGTGCTGTCATCCTTGGTGTCATATAGTGAACTCAGCATTTAAAAATTCCCATACAGAATCACAGAGCCAATTATTAGGTTGGAAAAGAGCTCTAAGGCCATCGAGTCCAACCTTTGACCAAACATCACCATGTCAACCAGACTGTGGCACTAAACACCACGTCCAGTTTTTTCTTAAACACCTCAGGGATGGTGATTCCATCACCTTCCATATCTAATCACTATTTCTGTGAAGAAATTCCTCCTGATGTCCAAGCTGAACCTCCCCTGGGAGAGCTCCAGAATCTATGTCCTCTTGTCCTATTGGTTGTCGCCTGGGAAAAGAGGCCAACCTTCACCTGGCTACAACCTCCTTTTGCGTAGTTTAGAGAGTGATAAATTCACCCCTGAGCCTCCTTTCCTTCAGGATAAAACATCCCAGTTCCTTTAGCTGCTCCTCATAGGATTTACCCTCTAGAGCTTTCCCCAGCTTCACTGCCCTTTCCTGGGGATGCTCCAACACTTCCCTGGGCTGAGGAGCCCTGAGCTGGACACAGCACTCAAGGTGTGGCCTCACCAGTGCCAAGGGCAGAGGGACACTCACTTCCTTAGTCCTGCTGGCCACACCATTCCTGATACAAGCCAGGGTGCCCTTCTTGGCCACCTGGGCACACTGCTGGCTCATGTTCCACCACTGTTGACCAGCACCCCCAGGTCTTTCCCGCCTGGGCCACTTTCCAACCACTCTGCCCCAGCCTGGAGCGCTGTGTGGGGTTGTTGAGACTGAAGTGTAGGACCTGGCTCCTGGCCTTGTTGAGCCTCATACTGTTGGCCTTGTTCCATTGATCCAGCCTGTCCAGAGCCCTCTGCAGAGCCCTCCAGCAGATCCACACACCGAATCTGGTGTGATCTGTGAATTTACTGAGGGTGCGCTTGATCAACTCATCCAAATCATGAGTAAAGATATTAAACAGGAACTGTGTCCAGCGCTAATCCCTGCGGGACACTCCTAGTGACCAGATGCCAGCTGGATGCAGCACCATTCACCACCACTCTCTGGGCCCTGCCTGGCCAGGGAAAAGTGCACCAATTGTCCCCCATTGTCCCTCATTTTCCCCTGCTGCCCCTGACCCCAGCTCTCTGTCTCCCCCACCCATTGTCTCATCTCTTTTCAAATGTTGTTTGCCTGCAGTCATTGGCAAGGGAATGACTCCACCACAAAAGATCCTTTTTCCCCCAGAGAAGATTTGCATGGACTGGCGCCAAAAACGGAGACCCGGGGCAGGACTTTACAACCTTGGTAGTACTTGCTACCTCAACGTTGTCCTGCAATGCCTGACATACACACCCCCTCTGGCTAATTACCTGCTTTCTCGTCAGCACAGCCGGTTCTGTGAGTACTTTTAGAAACATCTCCTTTTAAATCTCTTGGGCACGTCCCAAGGATTCCCAGAACCTGCAGTTGGATTTCGGAGGACAGCAGCTCCTCTTTGTTAGCCCCAGGAGATTGCGTTCCTCGAACACTCAAACTAAAAGCCACTTGTCCTATCGAGGTGCATTCATCTTCAGAAAGGCAGCTCTTCCTAGCCCTGGGTCTCTGTCCCTTCGAGTTGAACCCTCTTGGTTTATTGCCCAGGAGACTTGTGCCAGTTTAGCCTTCCTGTGAAGAACATTTTCTATGCACTAAAATGTCCCGGGCTTGTCAGGACGTTGGCACCTCAGGAGGACAGGCGTAGAGAGTCTTTACAACTCCAAGACCTCCATTAGGTTTTCCACTTGGGGATTGTTTTGCTGACCTGAGAAGCTCCTCTCCTTCCTCAGGTCATCAGCAAGGTTTCTGCATGATGTGCATCATGGAAGATCATGTTCGGAAGGTCCTGTATTCCTCAGCCAGTGCCATCCGGCCTAGGGCTGTCATCAGGGACCTCAAATGTAAGCAATTTCGGGTGCTTCAACAGGTTTTCTTTCCTTCTTTGAGGGGACAACTACTAACTTCTCTCTTAGTCATAGGAGAATTTAAGCCTGACATCCCGGGAGATGCCTACGAGTTCTTACGCTGTACGCTCAATGCCATGCACACAGCTTGTCTGAGTGGAAGCAGCGAGTAAGCACAAGAAAATTCCCTTTTCAATGTTCCTGAATCTGCTGGGCTCCTTGAAGTGCTCCCATCACCCAGGGCTTTCAATGCTAAACTCTTAGAGGAGGTAACTCTCTGCCTTGCCATTTATTTCCAGCTTGGACGGCTCTTCCGAAGAAGCGACCATCATCCATCAAATATTTGGGGGCTTTCTGAGATCCAGAGGTATGCTTCCACAACTACAAAATGCCCTTCTTGGCATTTTCTGTGCCCTCATGTGCCTGTGACACACAGCTGGTCCTGTGATGACTGGCCTAGGAGGACCCACGAGCATAAACTGACACCATCAATTAACTTCCTCAGCATTTTGATTTTCCTTCCAGTCACGTGCCTGAGCTGCAAAACAGTTTCTGATTTCTACAAGGTCTTCCTGGATATCCTTCTGAAAATCAAGGTAAGAGGTTTGTAATTGTGCTTCAAGAGGTCCCAAGGCACTTGTAGCTTTCCAGAACAAAAACATCTGTCTTAAAAACCTCTTCTGCGAGCTCAGGACACCTTGGTGGTGAGTGGGAAGTGGAATGGACAGTGTCCTTCTGCAGAGGCTGTGGCACTGGTCTGTCCGTGGTGCTGGGTTTAAATGGCATTATCACCTCTGCACCCTCCTCCCTCTTCCCTTTGCCCTCCCTCCAAACCCCTCTGGCCCCCAGGCTGATGGGTTGGGTCAGTTTTCACTCCTGCTGCCCTTGCACACCATCAGTAGCTGAACTGAGCAGTGGCTCTGAGAGGGAGCTCTAGACGGCCCCAGGAACGCCTGGAACACAGGGAAATGTTTGGTATCACACCCTCTTTCTGTCTCCTTACAAGCACAGACTGCGGTGTCATGGTGGGTCTCCTCAGCATCTCCTCAGCCTGGGTCTTCCTGTCAGCTCCTGGGAAATGTTTGGGTGAGGGCATTTCCCACAGCTCAGCAGCTCCTTTCTCACTCCTCCAGGGAGCTTTGTCCCTCACCACAGCTCTGGAGAACTTTGTGACACCCAAGCAGTTGGATGGGAGAAAGTCCTTCAAATGCAGCAAGTAAGGTGATTTCTTACACTATATCAACAACAGATTCTGCATGAGGGGCTGTGTGAAATCAAGCAGAACCCATTCCTCAGTTTTAACGTGCAATAATGGGATGCAGATTTTTTTAACTGTGGCCTCACAGCCTGGAACAGCCTTAAAGTTAGTGCCGGGGTGTGAGAAAGGAAAGGTTTTCCGGCACTCTTGAGGTAAGGCCGGCGTCATTTCAGCGCTCAGCTCTGTGCTTGGGTTCAAGGTGTAAGAAGAAGGTTGCAGCCTCCAAGATGGTCACAGTCCATCATGCGCCCAGGGTCCTCACGGTGTGTCTGGGAAGGGCCGATGATGAGACCAGCAGGAAGCTCAGCCAGGTGTGTATGCAGCCGGAGAGCAGCTTCCTCTTTGCAGCAGAAGATTCCCCAAGGCTCTGACACAAACTGCTCCTGTTGGGCTTCTCCTGTTCCCTCCTGGGGAGAGGAGACTTCCCGTGGGAAGAGCGGCCTGGACTCTGCTCTGGCAGGGAGCAGTTTCCTCCCACCCAAACCATCACATGTCAAAGGCTGTTTCACGTGGTAGCTCAGGAACATTTCTGAGCCATCTCGGTTTCTCTGTAGGTTGTGGTGTACCCTGAGTACTTGAATCTTCGGCCATATATGTCTGACCCAGCTGGAGAGCCCCTCCTCTACTCCCTGTATGCTGTTGTGGTGCACAGCGGTCACACCTGTCTTGGTGGACACTTCTTCTGCTACACAAAGGTGAAGAGCGACTTCCCTGCTGACAAGGAAAGATGTGTGCTGGGAAGTCAAACGATGCTGGCAGTGCTACTGGCAGCCAAGGCTTTGGGGGAGTTGGATCGGGCTTGTTCTGGGGTGCTCTTGGCTTGGCAGCTTTCTGTGCACAAACACTGCCCTTGCCCTCCAGAGATGGGTGCCTCCCTTTGCAGGCCAGCGATGGGCAGTGGTACAAGATGAATGATGTGTCTGTGGAAAGCTGTGACATCCAGACAGTTCTGGAGCAGCAGGCCTATTTGCTGTTCTATGCCAGGTAATACCTGTTCAGAATTTGTTTCCTTTTCCTGGCTTTGCTGTTTGTCTTCTCATCCTCCTGAGTGTTTTTGCCACAGGAGACAATTCCTCCCTGCATCCTTCAGTGCTGTCAGTTCTGAACTCTCCCACATCAGTTCTTCTCTTCTCTTGCTGGGCTTTAGGCTGCTGTCCTGTCTAAGCTGCTCCTTGTCTGCTCTTTGAAGCTGGTCAGTGCAGAGAAGGGGACTGAAAGGGGCCTCCAGGAAAGATGGGGAGAGGCTCTTTACCAGGGGGTGTCTGACAGGACAAGGGGGAACAATTTTAAAGTGAAAGAGAGAAGATTTAGATTCCATAAAAGGAAGAAATTCTTCGCTGTGAGGGTGGTGAAGCCCTGGCTCAGGGTGCCCAGAGCAGCTGTGGCTGCCCCATCCCTGGGAGTGTCCAAGGCCAGGCTGGACAGAGTTTGAAGCAACCTGGGAGTGTGAAAGGTGTCCCTGCCCATGGCAGGGGAATGAGATGAGCTTTGAGGTCCCTTCCATCCCAACCCATTCTGTGATTCTGTGAGACGGAGGCTGTAGGGGCTATAAAGACAAGGACTTCTTGTGGCAGGGACAAACCTGGAAGAATACCCCAGGTGCCTGAATTTCCCATTGGTGACCTTGGTTCTCTTAGAAATCACTCCAAAAAAAATGACTGAATCCCAGATAAGTCTGCATGAAATGCCCTAAACAGAGATCCCTCTTTTTTTCTTCAGGTGCTCTGATTCACAGGTGGAAGAAATGCCAGCTTCTACATCGTCCCATTCCTTCCTCAGTCAGGGGGAGGCCAGCAGCCAGGCAGCTCCTGCAGAACCACAGGGTCTGCCTGGTAGGATTAGGGTCCCAAACAGCCAGAGGAACGATGCCAGGGAGAGGGAGAGGAGCAGATCCCCGCTGAGGGGCAATGAACGCCGCAGCTGGTTCATGAACACCACCACCACCAACACAGCAGGGAGGAGGAGGATGAGAACGAGTCCTCCAGGTCACAACAGCACTCACAGGGATGCCACAGCTCCAGGGCCCTCCAACAGGAGCTTCCAGCATGTTCCAGCACACAGGGCTGCTTGGGAACCACCCCAGCCAAGAGAGGCACAGCAGAGCAGAACCTCACGGCCCGGCTATGACCTCCGCAGAGGGTTCATGAAGCTCAGGGACTGAACCAGTCACAAAGGAAAAGGAGGAAACGCTCATTTGGAACCTACAAGCCAAAGCCGTAATTAAAACCCCTTCTTGGCCTTTCATGGATGTTTTATAGGGTGTTTCTTTCTCTTTGGGGCAACTGGTGGAAGCACTCAGTGAGGGATGTTGGTGTGATGGGATTTTGAAAGCTGTCGACTTGCATGTGACCACTTGGAAATTTAATTTTTTAAAATATGAAGATCAATTTGTATTTAAACTCAAGGGAACATGGGCTGCATGAGCCAGCAATGACCAGGGCTGAAAAGGGCTGGACAGCTGGGCCCCAGGGATGCTGCTCAGTGGCACCAAGGCTGGTGTGGAGCCAGGAACAAGCAATATCTCCCAGGAATCAGCACTGGGGCTTATCCTGATTAATATTTTCCTTAACTAATGGTCTGCAAGCTGGGGCAGAGAGCACCCTCAGCAAGCAGACAGATAACACCAAAATGATGGTGCTTAGGCCAGGTGCTGTATGCACCTTTACATTTGTGCTCTCTCTGAACCCAGCTCTGTAATTTTAATCTGGAAACAAAAGAAGAGAAAGCAGTTGCTGGGTTTCACATGGACATTGAAGGATAGCAACAACATCACGCAAACCAAGGCTGTGAGCTTCCCATTTGAACTCAATGTCCTGTCACATTCTTTCAATCTAACTGAATTAACTGTATCAAATGTAAATATTGGTCACCAAAGGGTCCAGCTCAGCAAGCTGTTGCTGTCTCCACATTTAACTTGCATCCTGGGAAAAGCAACAGACCACCTGGAGTTTGGCACTTCCCTGCTCAGCTGCAGGTCCCATCACATTCTTCCACTCTTGCAGAGCTCAGCTTCAAAATTTAGTAGGTCCAGCACCTGCTCCCATGCCAGGGATCCTAGAACAAAACGTAAATACTGGCCTTCACTTTCCCCTTGTAGCTCCTAAAGTGCAGCACACACAGCTCTGTGTGCACGGCTCAATGGACCCTCACACGCTTTCAGAGTCCAGTTCCAAAACTGAGAACATTCAGCAGCTGAAAATGCGCAGCACAGAAAAGGTTCTGGAAGAAAGAGGCAGTGCTGGAATTCACTTTTTTTTTTGCAGCCTATGAACTGCACAGTCAGCGATGAGACGATTCGCCCTCCTTCCCAGGAATATGCAGCATCACTTTCTGTCAGTCTCGAAGAGCCAGGATCCACAGGGAACCCCGGCATCACTCTCACTGTTCCCAGGGTACAAAAGCTCTTGGCTTTCACCTGACGAAGGGTCAGCGCTCATAAAACCACCACGCAATGGCGCTGTGGACTTGCAAAAGCAGCCGACGCTCCTTGCCCATCTCTAAACCTCCGAAGGGCAGATCCGAGTTGGAAACGTCGCTGCTCTCAGATAAACTCTGTCAGGACAAAAAGATCTCAGGAACCTCCCCCTTCCAAGTATAAAATCTTATATGCACCACACTCAAACGGCAACACGAAATCCTTTCTGCTAATAGCTGTTGTCACTGTCACAGAGTGCAGCTACAAACTCGAAAACATCCAGCAAGAGCAGAGCTCGCAAAAATGCCAGCTGAGAAAACTCTTGTGGCCATAACCCGAACTGCACCACAGCCCCTGGTACCTGCACTTTCCCTCTCAGCTCTAGGCACCATCATAATCCTCACAGAGCTAGGAGCCAAACTGAGCAGCACAGGGACTCCTCACATGCTAAAGGTACCAGGACGAAACACTCACCAGAATTCCCCCTGTAACAGCTCTGACAGACAGAACTGTGGACTAGGAAAAGCAATTAAATTCACCAAGGCCACCCAATGTGTGGATCCAAGACCGGTTTCTTTGCCAAGGAGAGGAACTGTGACCCCCATCTCAGAAGAAATGGGATCCCCTCCTCCAAAACAGCAAAACAACTGGGGATTGATCCCATAAAAAGGTACCAGAGCACTGTTACTGAGTGTTACCTGCCCTGGGCACTGTTCCAGCTGCACACCAAGACCGAGCTGCTTACCTTGCTGAAAATAAAGGTGCTGCCAGAAATTTCAGATCACCACCTCGGAAAGGGGGAAATGATTTGCCAAACGGAACCTTTCGGGACGCTGCCTTCAAAACATGGATCCCAAGCCCATAATTGTAACAAACTGGGGGAATGCTCCCGCACCCAATATGCCAGGACAGAAAGTTGCTGCTGCCCTCGACCTCTGCCAGGCAGCTTCACCTCGAGCACTGGGGCTGCGTGTTCCCATGGAAAAGCACTCCCACCCTCACTCAGGAACTCGCCAGCTGCCGGTTGTTTGCCATCTCCAGTACTGAATGCATCAAGAGCTGCTCTTGCACGAGAGGTGTCAGGGCAGAAACGTCCCCCGGGAATTTAACTCCTCGTGGTGCCTTAGAGTGTGATCTACCCACACTGGGGCTACATCCTTTGCTTCCCAGGACTGTGAGTCCCTCGGGCTTGCCTCGCCCTCAGTCCCATTGCCCAGCTTTGCCTAGGCTACCATTGCTTTGTCTTTCCCTCTTTGCCTTCCATGCAGGCAAAGCAAGGCAATCCAAATGCAGACAGCTCTAGGCAAGCGCAGGCAGACGTAGGGAAGGCAAGGCAAGAGCTGTGAGGGGAAAGCAGAGCAAGGCAAGGCAGGGGAATGCCAAGACATTGTAGGCAAGGCCGAGGCAGAGGAAGGCCAGGCAAGGAAATTCCAGGCAGGAAAGGGGCAGCGAGGCAAGGGAGGGAAAGGTTGTACAAGGCAGGAACACAGAGGGGTTGGACAGGGAGGGGAAGGCAAAGGAGAGGAAGGCAAGGCAATGCCGGGCAGTTAAAGGTGGGGAATGGGTATGAAGGGCAATGAAAAGAAAGACATGGGCAGGCAAAGTAAGACAGGGAAAGGAATAAACAGGGATGGCAAGTAAAATAAAGGTTTGGTAGGGATGGCAAGGCCATAGAGCGGTGGGCAAGAGCAGGCCCAGAAGCTGTAGGCAAGGCAGGGCAGGGGAAGGCAAGGCAAGGAAAAAAAGGGGCAGGCAAGGAGGGGGTTGAGGGGGAAGGGAAGGGAAGGGAAGGGAAGGGAAGGGAAGGGAAGGGAAGGGAAGGGAAGGGAAGGGAAGGGAAGGGAAGGGAAGGGAAGGGAAGGGAAGGGAAGGGAAGGGAAGGGAAGGCAAGGCAAGGCAAGGCAAGGCAAGGCAAGGCAAGGCAAGGCAAGGCAAGGCAAGGCAAGACAAGACAAGACAAGACAAGGGAAAGCAAGTCAAACGAGAGGCCTGCAAGGCAAAGCAAGGCCAGGGAACAAAAGTAGGAAAGTCAAGGTGGAGGATGAGTGGACATGGCAAAGCAAGGCAATGGAGTGGTGGAAAGGGCAAGGGAGGGACACGGAGGTGTCTGAAAGGCAATGTGAGTTTGGGGCTGGCAAGGCAGGGCAGGTCAAAGCAGGAGCAGGCAAGGCAAGGCAAGGGTTAAGGTTTGGGATTAGGAGGTTAGGGCAAGGGTTATATTTAGAGTTATGGTTAGGGTGTTAGAGTTAGGGTTCAGCTTAGGGCTAGGAGTTAGGGTTAGTTAGGATCAGAGTTTGGGTTTGAGGTAGGGTTATGTAAGGGTTAGGTTAAGTTTGTTATGGTATGATTTAATGTTTAGATTTTGGTTTTGGCTGTAGGGGTAATGGTAGGGTCGATGCTGGTGGCTGATAGTGCTCCTTAAGGTAGGGTTTATTTTTGGAGTTTTTGCAGTTCTAGGGCCAAGTTTTGTGGCTGTTTGGGCTTCCTAGTGTTAGTGTTAGCATTTTGTGTTTTTGGTTAAGCTTAGTGTTTGTGGTTAGGTTACATTCAGGGTGGGAGGTTGGTTATAATTAGTGTTAGTGCTCGAGCTAGGGTTAACCTAATGTTTAGGCTAAGGATTAGTTTTAGGGATAGGGTTATTGTTAAGTTTAGGATTAAACATTAAGTTTGGATTTTGTTTTAACCCCGATATCCTGGAGTGCCCTGCCCAGTGCAGAACAAGGGACAGTAACAAGTTTCTCACAAGAGACTCAGGCTGGCTGAAGTTTCATCTCACATCACACCCAAGCATATCAGAATATTCCCTGTATTCCATATCAGGCCTGGCAGTGCTCAGGACAACACCAACTACCCAGAAACTCCTCTAACCTGTTTAGTATCTCCTCTTTCTCAAACTTCCAGAGGTTCCAGATTCTTCCCAAAGCTCCCCACGAGATCCTCTTTCTGCTCACAGGCGTTGCAGAGAAGGATTGTCCAGCAGACGCAGTTTGAGCAGGATCCATCCAGGAGAGGTTATTTCCTGAATGGAAACGAAACTCCTTTATATAGGCTGGATTAGGGAGTCAGTGGCCAAACTGTTCCCTTCAGACCTTATTTTCTTTGGACTTCAAGCATACCCCACATGAGACATCTGGCACAGAGTTTACAGGATACAGTTTGCTTTGGCGCTGGCCAGGTTTTGGAGCTCACAGTGTTTGAAAAGGATTTTATGAATTGAAGATCTCACTCTCTTCTGTAACGTTTCAAACTGAGGTTTCCACATATGCCTTTAATAGAGATTCATTAAGACACTTATTGTATGTTAAATAAACATCACTCCGTGAAATAGAACTCCCTCACTGAGGATTAACAAACATACAGTTCAGTCAGGGTCCTGCAGCAGCTAAACCTCAAATACAACCCCAGTGTCGCTATCGGTCTTTTAATTAAGACAATATTTGCCCTGTTAATGCTAATTAAAAGACTAATGCCTTCCCACTCCTGTGGTCACCCTGAGGCACAGAGCACCAATTCCCTGCCCATCCCCAGGTCAGTTCACAGGACAGAGCTGCTCCGGATAAACTCCCTGTGTTAGGGAAGTGTGATGTGGATTTCAGGAGACTGAAGGCGTGGTGTGCAAAAACCCTGATGTGTTCCTGGAGAATGCTGGGCAGGTTAGTTAATCCAAAGATTTTCCCAGGTAAGCAGGGCAGAGCAGCAAGTCCTGGCCACTTCCCAGCTACAGAGCCACCAGAGTAGGAAGGGATTGCCGCCCTAACCACAGCACCTCCTTCCGCTCACACCTCGTGCCAAGAACACCTCACCAGGACCCTGCTGGGAGGGCTGGGGAAGCCCAGAACTCTGCTGGGAGGCGTTCCAGCCCTCCAGGAGCCAGAAGGGAATGGAGGAGCCTGGATCACTGCCTACACGACCTCACAAGCTGATGTGCTTCCCCAGGAGCACCTCAAGCACGCAGACTCCCAGCTCCAGACGCAGCTGTCCAGCCTGAGAGCCCAGGCCCTCGTGCGGCAGTCAGGACCAGATTCCTCTGCCTGGCTGTTCAGGATGACCTTCCAGCAGGAGATGGACCAGATGTTCCAGCCCAGGCTCCAAGGGGGCTCAGCAGCCCGAGCCAGAGCTGTGTTGTAACACTTGGCAGTCTACGCACAGAGATTCCCCTGCCCCTCATTCCTGGGGTTTTGGTAATGATTATTACTATAAACGTTGAACAGAAAGAAAGCAACAGTGGATTCCTTGCACCCTCACAATTTTAATTGGATTTATCTTCCTTAAATGGTGAATATGATTGGCCTCATTTCGCAAGAGGCCCAGAGGAGGAAGTTATCCTTCCCCTTGGGATGGGGAGCTGTTGACATGGCTCCCTATAAAATAACCCATCACCAAGCCCTACAACAGACCGCACATTTAGATATTGATCAATTGTTAAGGCATCTCTGAAATGTACTCTGTTGAAAGGGAAATGACCTTATGTTTCCTTTGAGACTCGTCACCTTCCTCCTCCAAGAATTCCTACAGCATGACTCGCTGCATTCCCTGCCATCCCCTTGCTGCATGGGACTCTTGCATGGCTTGCATGGGCCCTTTCTCAGAGCCCAGTCTCCTCTCCAAAGCAATGCCAACCAAAGGCAGCACAAAAACCCCTTGAAGAGACTCTTTTTTAATCTCCTCCCCTCTCACTCAAGCTTCCTCTTCTGGCAAAGAGGGAGAAAAGGCACTAAAAGGTGGGAAAAAAGTTCAGTCCAACAGGTTTGTGGGGACTGACCTCTGTGGTTCAGGTCACTTTAGAACTTGCCAGACTAGTTTGATATTAAAAAACAAGACTGAGAGAAAAGACAGAGCTGGGCTGAGCCCTGGGAGATTTTCTGTGGGAGGCACTGTCTGTACTGAGCCCCTGAGCCTGGGCTGGTGAAGAGAGAACCCACCCAGACACCCACACCACTGCAAACTCAGGGCTGCTCCCTGAAGAAGCCCAGAGATGCCTCATTTCAATCACTTCTTTCCTGTTCTGAAGGACCAGTAAGGATTCAGGAGCACCAAAGGCTCCCGAGGCATCCGAGCACACAAATGTCACCCCAGAGCAGCACGTTCGAAATTGAAGGTGCTTGGATCAGAGCATGATCTCAGCAGGAGGGAAATGCTGAGTCCTGCTCCAAGCCCAAGGCTCCAGAGAAGACATCTGGCAAGATCAGGGAAGGGAGGCAGGTAACCATGACAACCACTCATTTCCTAGGATCAGACAACAAAAATGACTCCTGAAGCCACAGGCTCCATGACCACCACCTCTGTTTCCACCTGGCTGGGGAGGACAGAGCGACACTGGGAATGTCCCACAGGCTCCCCCCTAATTCAGAGACCCCCAAAATCAACTCCTGTGCTCAGCACAGACAGAAATGGGACACCTGCCCAATTCCATGCTCCTAGGTCCCAATCCTCCCTCTTTGACCACTGACACAGAGGCCAGGCAGGCACCTCCAAGCACTTTGTTTCCAAAAACCCGAGATAAACAAAAGGAAAAGCCGGATGAGAATTGACACGGGTGCTAAGGAGCAGCCAAAGCTCAGGGAAATCCACCGTTTCATGGCAGAAATTCCTTCTTGAATAGCAGGAGCAATGCTAAAATGTGCAACAGAGCTCTCGTTGTTATTCCCCTGCACATCAGGTGGGAAGCTTTCATCTCCACTGGGCACCCGCATCACTGTTTTTATGAGCTGTGCACGCACATAGAGTTAGGGATAAAATTCAAATGGTTCAGACCTTGGCACGAACACGTTAATGCTGCGGGAAAAGGCACCGAGCTGAGCAGCCCCCTCACCCTCTCAGCATCTGGAAGAGAATCACAGAATATTCTGGGTTGGAAGGGACCCACACACGAGTTCTCATGCCCACCTTTCACTGCCTTCCTGCTGCATCTTCCCAGCACTTGGAGCACCCTCAGGTTGTGCTCATCCGGACACAAACCAGAGCTGGTTCCGTAAAAGCTTCAGTTCTTCAAGACAGACATTTGTGGTTGTTTTCTGCCCCTGCTATAGGTGAGAAAAAGGCTTCTAGATCCCTGGCCAAGGATGGGATCTAGCAGCCAGGTGTGCTGAAAATGGAAACTGAGGAGTAGGGTGAGACCCTGCATTACTTTTGCAAGTTTCTTAGAGCTTGGTATCAATGTTTTTGTTTTTATTTGTGGACGACTTTTGCTGTTTCAATGAGTTTTATTAAAAAAAGCTAAACCACCTTGCCTGCCCTCCCAGCAACATTCCCAGTCTCTCTACTCCCCAGAGACAGAAACACAATCACTGCACAGTTTTATTCCCCACCCCAATTCACACAGCATTTGTGCTCAAGCATTTGTACCCCTAACATCCCACCTTGCTTTTCCAGCGTGCTGGATCCTCACAGCTGCCCAGCTTTGTCTCCTGAATCTGAGGAGGATTTTCATTCAGGCTCTCCAGCATCATCTCTTGCACAACCACATTTTCCAGCATAAGATATTTACATTTCCCTTCACGTTTTCCAGTATAAGATCCTTGTTTTTTCCATCACATCCCCCAGTATAAGATCCTTGCCTTTTCCTTTAACTTTTTGCCTTCCCAGGAAGGGCTGGAGAAGCTCCTGGAGCAGAAGGCAGGGTTAGCCAGCTCTCCTCCCGCAGGAGCAGGATTAAAGCTCAGCCACGTTCTTGTGTTTAGCTTAACTGGAAGATTTGGGTCGAGCTGGCCCTAACCCAAGCCTGACCTTAAGCAAACCCACCCCAGCCAACATCCTCCCAACAGAGCTGCTCCATGCCAATAAAAGGACCCCATGGAGCTGCTCCCAGTTAGGTGGCCAAACTGGGAGTCACAAAACCAGCCCATGAACCTGTATTTTCAGAGCCAAGGATATTTTTTTTTTGGCTAAGGCTTCACTGTCCTTGAGCACCTGCTTTTCTGTGCACTCCCCCCAGCCCAAAGAGGAGCTCTGTGCTGTGAAGGGAGCCAGGAGTGTTTCTGATATCAGCATCTCCAGCTGCTGTGTTGATTTTGAGAGAACCAATGTGCCCAGTTGTTTCTGCCCACCCAGGGACGCCAGTTGTCGGGGACTCCTTTTCAGGAGTTTAAATTCCCCGGCATTCAGGTGGTTTTAGAGTTCTGGCCCTCTGCAAAGCTCTGTGCCAAATGCAGGAAAAGACGGAGTCTTCAAGGTTACATGCTTTGTTTATTAGTTCTTGTCTTACAATTTTCTCAGTGTCCAAAAGATGTTTGCTGCAGCTCGGACATCTGGTGACTCCTCCTGTCTCTGGGCTGTCCTTATCTTTTATACTAATTGCTACGTATTCTTTATTTACTATTTATTACTAATGTCTATCACTATTACTAAAAAGGTCATCTTTACTCTGACCCAATCCTCACTAACTACTTTGTGCCAACGTCACTGCAGAAATGGAGTGAGGGAACAAGAAGGAAGAAGAAGGAGACAACGCCCCAAATTCTCCATCTTGCCCCATTCACTTCAATGCCAAGAATCCCAGACTCACTGTTTTTTCACCCTGTGATATACTAAACTACTATTTTTCACACCCTTGTGGCCTGCAATGCTTCCTGCAGTGCAAGAAGCCTCTCCCATGGACTGAAATCAAATCCAGTGTCTCTCTGAGCTCTGGGCTCTGGGCTGGGGCCCCAGACCCCCCTGCCCAGGTCCCTGACCCTCCAGGGCAACCAAAGGAATGCCCTGGACTCCAACACCCAGTGAAGGAGAGAGTTTGACATGGCTCAGTCACTGCTCAGCGCCACGCAAAGCGTCGAGGTTCAAGGAGCGAGCGCACAGAAACCCTGGCTGAAAAGTGTTAAACACACAAAAGAGGAGGGATGGAAACAAAACGCACAGAATCTCAAAGCTGACATCAAGTGAGCCCTGCAGAATGAGCTTTTAATGAAACAATATCAGAGGCTCCTTTTCCAGGAAAAGCAAAAAAAGAAAAAAAGTGAAGGGCTTAAAGCTGTTATTTTCTTGAAAGTGGTTCTTCTCAGGAGATGGAAGTTGCTGAGGGAAGAGTTTTGGTTTGGGGAACACAGGTACCACCCTGCCTTTGGCAAGAGCAGCTGGAAAGAGGGGAAAAAGATGCTTCTGACTTGGGACATAATCTGAATGATCCATTTCAACCCCTTCCTTTCACTTCCTTTCCCTTTGAGTGTGAAACACTCAAAAACAGTGACTGGGGAGGGCTCAGGGCCGTGTTTTGGACAGGAGAGTCAAAAACCCCAAAACTCTAAAGCAAAGGTTTGCTTTAACCACAGCACAGGGGTCTCGTGGGAGCCTCTGTCTGGAGACAGATGCACTTGTGGATTGGGAAATGAAAAAGGGAGAAGATATGGCAGAGACAGGAAAGGGGAAAGGCCGATTTGGTCTACAGCTGTATTGTATTTTGAGCCAAAAAATTCAAAATGCAGTGCAATACTTGCTCGCAAGGTTCTCCTCCTCCACTTCCAAAATGCTTCTTAGCCAGGTGCTCTGCAGCAGGGAGGGGGGTGCTGTGAGAACACAGGGTCTTGGTATTCTGAGAGAGCTTTTCAGTTCTTAAAAAAATGCAGAAAATGAAATTTTAATGGATTCCCCCCCAAAAAAAACCCACAAAACCCCCCAAAACAAACAAACAAAAATTAAAAAAAGCCCCAAAACAACAAACAAATGAGGAAAAACAACAACAACAACAACAAAACCCAACAAAAAACCCCAAACCAAACAAAAAAAAAACCCCAAACCCCAAAACCCAAAGGGGAAACAAACAAACAAACAAAAAAAACCCCAAAACCCCAAAACAAAACAGGAAAAAACCCTGCTGCTGGACTAAATAATGAAATTAATTCCCCTAATTACCACAAGATGCTCCCCAAGTCTGACAGTATCTCTTGGAGCAGATGTGTTCAAATAATATTTCCTCATCCTCCAGCCTGCATGGGCAGATTCCAGCACCAAGCACTAACGTTAAAAAGTGCCTAATGAGCACCGACATTTAAGAGCCTGCCTTGGCTTTTGCTGTCTGCATTTTTCCCATCTTCCAGGCCAAGTTACAAAAGTTTTGCTGGTATTATTCACATCAGAAAGCGCTTGATTTAAATCAAACCCAAACCACTGAAATCTGGATTCGTGAAGGCAGTTGCTAGAAAGGAAGGACTGGAGCCCTTGCAGTTTTTTGCAGACAGAGTGAGTGCAAAGGGGCAGGCCTGAGCTTTTTCCAGCAGTGACAGCAAACGCTGCCTCCCTTGCCCAGAAAGCCCTGCAGATGTTATTTAGGGATGAAGGATTATACACACTCACACACAGATCCCAAGCAGGTTTTTCCCATGGGTTCCCCTTGTGATGTGCTGGTCCCAGCCTGCAGAGCCATGGAGGTTCTTTGGAGCGATGTCTTCACGAAACAACAGGCAAGCTGGCAGCTGCAAAAAGGCAGAAGATAAAATTATGCCAATTTTTTTTTTTTTCTCCACGGTCCTTCCCTTGCTGCTTGGGCATGGACTGTCCAGAGAGCTCAGAGATTTTGAAGCAGACCCAAGAACAAATGTTCTGAATTCTGCCATCTGTTGCCTCCCCTCTATCATTCCATAGCTGCGTGGAGAGCATTGTGAGAGTTTGTAAAGAATGTCTTCATAGTCTCTTTTCCATTTCCCTCTCCCTTTTCCTTCTTCCCATGTTCAGAGCAACTCCTCTCCTCTCCTCTCCTCTCCTCTCCTCTCCTGAGCAAGAGACTTCTCGAGAAGAGAAGACTCGAGAAGAGCAAGCTCCTCTCCTCCCTCCCTCTCTCTCCTCTCCTCGAACGAGATCAGCCCTCCTCTCACTCGCTCCAGGCCTCGCCCTCATCTCCTCAGAGAATCTCCTCTCCTCGCCCTCCCTCGGTCCTCGATCTCTCATCCTCTACTCTCTCATGCTCCTCTCCTCTCCTCTCCTCTCCTCTCCTCTCCTCTCCTCTCCTCTATTAGCAATGATTGCTTTGAACAGAAAAAAGCAGATTGGAATGAGGGAGCTCTGGGAAAATCCTGTGGTGGCACCTGACCCCTTATGAGAGCGGTGCCCTGCGTGTCCTTCACAGCAATCTGTGGGGACAGAGATGGGAGAGCTGCTGGAAGAGCTGGAAATTAAGAAATGTTACTTGAAACAGCGCCAGTTAATCCTTCCAAGGGTCAGGGAAGGGTTCCTGACAGCAGGTACCTTCTCTCTGAGCTTGGTTGCAGAATCCAGGCTCTTGTCCTCCTCAGGGCCCCTCTCTCTACCCCCTCTCTCTCTCCTCATTTCTGAACGAGCTCCAGGGTTGATTTCCTGCATGTTTGAATAGGACCAGCTTGACACAGCCTGCCTTCGGATGAAATCACCAACTTGGCTTGCCTTCTGTCTGAAAAACAAATCCTTCTGCAGGGCTTTCATCTAGAAAAAAGGAGAAGGATTCTGAAACGCAGGCAGGCCTCTGCCAAGTTCCTGTGAACTGCTGCCTGAGTAAAGCTGATGTTTTCTGTGTACTTAGCTTATCTTTAATAGAGGTAACCTACCTGAGGTTTTACCCTAAAAATCATCAACGGATCTCTTCCTCTTCACTCCCTTAGTGGCTCAAAATAAGGAAGTAGAAACAGAGGGAGGTGAGGTATGGGTGCTTGCAGGAACTCGCTGTTTCCACAGAGGAATGGAAATCTCACCCCCCGTGGGAGCAAAGACCAGGGCGAGCAGAGAAAGGGAAACTAAGACACCAAGCTCAGAGTGAGAGTGCCTTCTTCCATGTCCCTAACTTCCCACGGTTTTGGGTTGTTACAGGAATATCATCTTCTGGATTCCTGGGCTTTGGCTTTCCTCTCACTCTGCAGAAAATGATGATGATGATGGTGGTGGTAACTTTGGGGGAGCTGAGAGCTCTGCAGACATTTTGTGTGTGTGTGTAAGCAGCACCGTGCAAGGGCAAAGGGGTCTGACATGCCCCAGGGGCCTGCTGCACTGCTTTTGGGACAGAGCTGCTTCTGTGACACTCCTCAAATCTGCCAAGCAATTGATGGGCTGTTCCAGCAACAGATGGCTGGCAGTATTTGCATCCCTAAATGAGTAAGATGCCAAAATGAAAAGGTACCAGTTGAGTCTGGTTTGCCCCAAACCCTGAAATCATCCCAAGGCCCATCTCTGCCGTTGTCTAGCCCCTCTGATTTCCTCTTCCAGAGCAGAAAATGTGCTCAGGTGAAGAGGATGGAGATGAGCAGCACAGCAAGGTGCTGGAGAGATGCAATGGGAGTTTGGGCTCAGTGATGAGTTTTTACAGGGGGTTCCTGCACTCCACCTGCTCAGCTCAGGCGATGCTGAGCCACAAACCAAGGTCCTGCAGCCCTACCCCTCCTGTGGGAAGGTGTTTGCTGGGCACAGGCAAGGCTGGGCCGTGCATTTCCTCTGCCCTGACTCCTGCTAACCCTTCTCCTTGCTGGAGAGCCGGGATCTGAAAGCCACCATCTGGTTATCATTGGTACCGGAGCAGCATGTGGCCAGGACACGTGTAACTCACATTTTCCTCTGGACCACACTCAGCCTGCACTCACTTATTGTGGGGGAGGGACTGGAAAAACCATTGACTCACTGGCAGGAACAAAACATTCAAAATCCTGAAAATGATTCTTTTTTAGCCAAGCTCTTCTGCTGGTGCAGAGGAAAGGGAACAAGTGTTGACTAGGAAAGTTTGGGGGCTGCACGGAGTTTTCCTTCCGTGAGAGGTGGGAGGGATACACTGAAGGGACAGTTCTTTCTGGCACTGCTTTGATCAGTGTCACATTTCCACTCTGGCCTTGCTCTGGTTGAACCCATACAGAAAAACTGAGAGCCACAGGACCTCGGTTCCTCAAATCCTGCCTGGTTTAGAAGTGGCTCCATCAGAAATGGAAGCCAGGTGGGGACCCTGGAGCTCAAAGCTGTCAGCTTGGGCACAGTAACTCAGAGCAAAAGGCACTCTGCAAATGGCTGAAGTGCAGTGAGCTGGGAGAGGAAGGGATCAAAGGTTTCACCTGGAATTCAGGTACAACACGGCCCTGCTGAACACCCCCTGGCATCTTGGCACGTGCTGTTGTGCCAGATTAGTGCCTCAGGTTTCCCACACCAATGGGTCAAAGCCTGCAGTGCATCAGTCGTTCTAAAAGCTGATCTGCAGAGAAGGAAGAAAATAAATCTGGAGAAAAACCAGACATAAAATGCCCGTGGGCAAAAAGGCCTCAAACGTGGGCAACCTCCCCTGTGCCCTGTGCCACAGCCCAGCTCAACAGCTGCACCTGTGTCTGGTTCAGCGAGGCTGAAACGCCTTCAGCTCCTGACAAAGCTCCTGCAGATCTAAGGAGGCTCTGCTGGGCTTCAGATCTGAGCCAAGCTTAAGCCTGGATTGTGTTGCATCCAGCTCCATTTGCCACAATGGATTCTGCCAAGCTCTCCTGAGCACGGGAAAGACGTCCAGTTCTACTTCTCAGCCCTGCTCTCCTGCCTCTGCGCTCTTCCTCCCTCCTTCTGCCGCTGAGAACACACGGATAATGGAGATTAGCCAGAGCTCAAAGGCCTCTCAAGTATTTTCCACAGAGCACGAAACCCCCGTCTCTGCTCCTTGCTGGCGTCACACAAAGACATTTCTCCCCCCACCACACACACTCTCCCAGACATCTGAGAACAGTGAGGAGGGTTCCCGTCCTGGGATGGAGCAAACAATGAGATGACTGAACATCTGCAAGGAACAGATGCTTCTCATATCCCCGGCTGGCACAATTCAGGGTGTCCTTGGTGCCACCCAGGGCTGTCTATCCCTGGAGAAGGGGGATCTGGGCTCCTTGGCAGAGCAGAGAGCTGCTGGTGCCCCGTGCTGTCGCTGGGGCCTCACTGCAGAGAACAACTGGACAGCCCCCAACACCTGATGGGCTCAAAACACACGTAAACAGGGAGGTATTCATGGCACATGTGGGTAGGAAAGACCAGGAATAACTGGAAGGGAGGCACGGGTGGAGATTGTGCCCACGGTGAGCTGAGCCCAGCTGCCCCATGGCTCTTCTCAGAAAACACAGCAGAGCGTGCAGCAGAACTGACCTGCTGGTTCAGCCTGGGGAGATTCCAGCCAGAAAAACTGACACCTTCTGCAGGTAAATGACAGGGCCTAACCCCAGGACCATCAGCTGACAAGAACGACCTCTTTTTGCAGACATCGCTGAAGCAGAAGCCTCTTGTGTCCTGTAGCAGATCAAAAATGGACAGGAACAGAATACACCCAGAGGAACAGAATTCACCCAGAGGAACAGAATACACCTGCAGGAACAGAATACACCTACAGGAACAGAATACGTCTACAGGAACAGAATACATCTACAGGAACAGAATACACCTACAGGAGCAGGATACACCTAGAGGAACAGAATACACCTAGAGGAACAGAATACACCTACAGGAGCAGGATACACCTACAGGAGTAGAATACACCTACAGGAACAGAATACCTCTACAGGAACAGAATACACCCAGAGGAACAGAATACATCTACAGGAGCAGAATACACCTACAGGAGTAGAATACATCTACAGGAACAGAACACACCTACAGGAGCAGGATACACGTAGAGGAACTCAATACATCTACAGGAACAGAATACATCTATAGGAACAGAATACACCTACAGGAGCAGAATACGCCTGCAGAAACAGAATACACCTACAGGAGCAGAATACACCTGTCCTTGTCTGCCTTGATCAGGGTCCTGTTTCTCTGCTCAGCACCCAAGGGAACAGCGGCAGGTGGCTTTGTTTCGGCTCTGTGTGAAGGACACTTTGAAGACAGATCCTGTGCTATTTTCACAGCCCAGCCTTTCATGGTGTGACTCTTGGAGATGGATGAGTGAGATCATACCTGCCAGGTGAGAAAGGGAAGAGCTGTGCTGACAAGTCCCACCTACAGCACCCCGAAAGGGAGACGAGGATGTTGCAAGCTGCCACAGCTTTAGTCTGTGCTCAGCTAAGCTGAGCCCTCCAGCTCCAAAGCCATGCAAGTTTATAGTTGAAATCCACGAGGTATTAATCTAGTTCTGCCCCTTCCAACACCGTCACTGAGCTGCCAAGCAGCAGCACTGGGTGTTACACAGAAATAATCCCAGCCTGAGCTTCTCATGGCATCATAAATTGCCTGAGTCGTCAGCCAGCAGAAACCTGAGATGAAATTCTTTCATTTGCAGTTAATTATTTCCAAGCCTTCTCAGCCTGAGCAGAACCGGTGGAAGGTGCTGAACTGACGGCCCTCAAGAATCAGGCTTCCCATGTGTCCACGGGCTGGGCAGAGGGGAGCTGGCAGCAGGAGCTGCAGCCTGCTCGGCGAGGCTCGGACCGCTCCTCCCTCCTCCTGCTCCACACCGAGCAGCTCTGCATGCACGGCCCTGGAAAACCACAGCCCCAGACTGACGGAGCTTCTTCCCGGGGCCAAACCCAAGATGACTTTTAGCCTGTGTGTCTGGCAGCCTGGGAGGGTGAGGCAGCCTCCTCCAGCCCCACTGCTGACGTTTATCGTGGCCAGGTGCAAATCTTCTTGCGCTGGCCCGGCGCCACGAGACCAGCATGTTTTTCAGAGTTTCACCCTCCTACCAGACAGTGTTTTTCAATATTTTGCATTAAATCTTCTGCTGTATTTGATTAGCCCGCAGCAGCTGTTTTCCACTCTCGCAACAAATCATAAATCTATAAGCTTATGTGTGAGAGACTGTCTGTGCCTGAGAATGCTGGTGTCTGAGAGAGCGCGTGGCTGCGCAGCTGTGTGTGAGCCTGCACCTGAGCACGGCCTTGGGAGAGACAGCAAAGGCAGAAACCCGGCCACGATCCACTTTGGATCTCCATCAGGGGCCGTTTGATGACACGAGGTGGTTTGTGTACGTGTGTGGATGAATGCGAGAACCCCTACAGGGGAATTTGTGTGGTTCCTCAGATGAGTGTTCCACGCTGAAGGCATGAGAATAATGCTAATAAACACTTGATCGCGCCAGCGTGGGCTCAGGTGTGTGCTCCCTTTCTATGAAGGGAGGCGAGTTTTAGCACAAACACGTGAGCCTGGAGGTGTCAGAACACGGGTAAAAACAGGTAACAAACCTCTGACACGCCCACCCAGTCCACAAAAACACAGCTCCATGCGCAATCTGCTGTGTGATTGTGCGTGCTCAGCCAGGAGCTGCTTGTTGTGAAGCCAAGATCTCCTGTCCCGTGGCCAATTCAGATAAGGAGAGCAAATGGCTGAAAGGGAAGGGAGGGAAGCTGCTGCATGTATTTTAAAAAAAGGTGTTATTCAAAGACTATAAAAGGCAAAAGTTTGGATGAAGGAGAAGACAGAGGGTTGCCAAGTCATTACAATTAAAAAAAAAAAGAAAAAAAAAAAAAAGGAGGAAGCTGTTGCCAGGTCTTGGCACGTGTGCTCTTACTTGTATAAATCAGTCACTCCAGACCTGTGGTAGTTCCTGCTGACAAGCTGTCAAGCTCCTTGGCTGGGAGAACGGGGCATGTGCTTTACATGCACTTACAGAATAGTAAACTGTTATTAAAAACGGGGGAAAAAAAAAAAAACCCAGGCTGATTTGCTTGTGGTTTTGCCTGCTCAGCTGTATTATCACAGAACAAATCCACTCATGCATGGAGCAGTCTGGATCCATGGAAAACTACAGGCTGACCTCCCCGTGGAAGCACTTGACCCCTTAAGGGGAAGGGCACAAACAAAACGTCTCCAAGAACAGAAGAGCGTAAGACGAAGAAAGAGGCCAAAGCCGCAGCAGTGCTGGGTGGATTTCAGACAGCCCAGAGCTCCCGGGGCTGTGACACCTGGGAACGTCCCGGCCTGGCTGGGGAAATGGGGAAAGCACCTCTGGGCAGGCTGAGATCAGCCCTGGGAGCGGGGCTGGCGCTGTGGTGAACCCAGACGGGTCGGATGGGCTCGGAGCGGAGAAACTGTCCGAAATGCGCTGGCAGCCGAGGGTCCTGAGCTGCCCGGGGCCAGGGCAGCAGCAGCAGCAGGAGGAGGCTGGAGTTTGTGCTGATGACGGGAGACAGGAGCTTTGTCTGAGCCGCTGGGAGCGCTGGCAAGGATGGGCTGCAGCCAGCAGAAGACAGGAAGGATGGATGTTCTGCTCCGGGGAGGAAAGGAGAATTAAAAGCAGAAAACCCAGCAAAGGATTTAGAGGGATGTCATCCGAGGAGAATAAATAGATAATTGTCTGAGGAAAACCTGACCAGACTGGTTCTCTGCCTGTGGCGGCGCGGCAGCTCAGGGGCAGCCCCACGGAACCAGCCCCCACCTGTCCATGTCCCTGTCCCGGGTGGCTGCGGCAGACCTGCACACATCACTGGGACACTGTGGCATGTGTGGCCACCAACACATCCCATGCCATCCCCATCCCATCCCATCCCATCCCATCCCATCCCATCCCACCCATCCCATCCCAATCCCATCCCATCCCATCCCATCCCCATCCCATCCCCATCCATCCCCATTCCCATCCCCATCCCCATCCCATCCGCAGCCATCCCATCCCATTCCCATCCATCACGCCCATCCCATCCCATCCGCCATCCCCATTACCCATCCCATCCCCAGCCATACCATCCCATACCCATCCCATCCCCCATCCCATCCCTCCTCATCCATCCACCCATCCCATCCCATCCAATCCCATCACCACCCCATCCCATCCCATCCTCATCGCCATCCCCTCCTCATCCGCATCCATCCGCATCCCTCCCATCCCTCCATCCCCATCCCACATCTCCCCGATCCCCATCCCCATTCCCCATCCCATCCCATCCCTTCATCGCTCATCCTTTCCTCATCCCATCGGCAATCCCATCCATCCCATCCCCCCCATCCACCATCTCCCCATCCCCAATCCCAGCCCCATCCGCATCCCATCCCATCCCCGTCCCATCCTCATCCCATCCCATCCCATCCCATCCCATCCCCATCCCTTCCATCCCATCCCATCCCATCCCATCCCATCCCATCCCATCCCATCCCATCCCATCGGCTTTCCCCAGACAGGCTCTGCTGCCCCAGAACACACTGACTCATCTTGGACATCACTGCAGCGTTCCTGGGCTCAGCTCATGAGCCAGATTTATTTTTATTATTATTATTATTATTTTTAATTTGAAACGTCCTTGTCAGGAGGTTCAAACCTGTAAGAATTAAAAGTGAAACCCAACACAGATACGAAATTTTATGGTGCCGTTTGTAGCAATGCTTCCGAAAGTGACAGAGAGCTGGATTGTGCTGGTCCAGGACTCACAAGACACACAAAACTTCGGTATTGGAAGAGATGGCGTTTTTCTGTGTTTTCTGCTGTATTCCTCCGTTTGCACCCCACAGCTCTGCTGTAACGTGTTCTGAGCACTCCCAAGGGCTGGTTCCTCCTCAACAGCACATTTTTTTGCCCCTCTGAGTTTTACTGCTTATTTGTTGTAGTTATATTTGGAGGAAATTATTTGTAAGACAAAAACTGTTTTAAAAAATAACTGCCTGCTAACAAAACCAAGCACAACAACTGCAAGAGCCTAAATCTCCAGTCAGGACCTTCTTTGAGCCTGCAAGCAGAGGAAATTCCAGTAATAATCCTGCCACTAATTCACAGGGAGTACAAGTTCATCGGGGCACAGACCACGGATGGGACGGCGAAAAAAAAAAAAGGAGAAGATGCGATGTTTGTATTTGCAAAGCGAATTTGCAGCAACGCCCAGCACCTTGACGTGCTCACAACACGCAGCCAGGAGCTGGAGGGCACCAGCACAGCACAGCCCTGGCCCAGAGGGAGCTCTGCAGGCGCACAGGGCTCAGCACCCAGCTGAGGGAGGGGATCCTGCCCCTCTGCCCCGCTCAGGTGAGACCACACCCGCAGAGCCGCCTCCAGCTCGGAGGTCACAGCACAGGAAAGAGCTGGAGCTGCTGGAGCCAGTCCAGAGGAGGCAGCAAATTGATCAGAGGGATGTGGAATTCCTGCTGGAATGGCTGAGGAAACTGGGGAGCCCGGAGAAGAGAATCTTCAGCTTGACCCAGCTGTGGCCTTTCAGTGCCTAACGGGGCTGACAAGAAAGATGGGGAGAGACTTTTCACAAGCACCTGGGGTGACAGGGCAAGGGAGAATGTCTTCAAACTGATAGAGAGTAGATTTAGGTTGGATATATGGAAGAAATTCTTCCCTATGAGGGTGGGGAGGCCCTGGAATGGATTTCCCAGAGCAGCTGGGGCTGCCCCTGGATCCCTGGAAATGTCCAAGGCCAGGCTGGACAGGGCTTGGAGCACCCTGGGGTAGTGTAAGGTGTCCCTGCCCATGGGGAACTGGGGCAGCTTTTGGGCCCCTTTCACCCAAACCATTCTGGGATTCTCTCCGTGTCACACAGGGCCACCTGCCAGTGGTGGTGACAGCAGAGAACTGTCACTGGACACCATCACAAAACTCACAGGCTCCGACTTTTGGGACAGTCACTGCACACCCCAACCCAACAAAGCCAAGAGAAACACCTCAGCCCTTCAGCCCGTAGTTATCTCGGGGAGTTCCCTTTGGTCTGCTTTAAAAGGTGTGGCTGTGAACGAGTCAGGAGGCTCGGGGGATTAAAGGAAGGGGGAGTAAGAGGTTAATTGGATTCTATTTGGAGAGGGATTTAGGTTGGCTGAGTTTTTTTCAGTCAGCGGCACATAGTGGAACATGTCACTTGTAATTGAGCTAATGAAACACCTCTGGAGATAAAAACCCACGAGCTAAATTCAGACTTGGCTTTAGAGTCTTGACGTTCATTCACCACGAGGTTATGCAGGGATGGAACTGCTTTGTTTGAGCACGGGGGGCTGGAGAGGTGAGAGCAGGACTGGGTTTACTTTGCAAAATCTGCTTTTTGTCACTCAGGCTGCTGGACCTTGGGGTAATTGAGCAGACTGTTGTGTTATGGCCAGGAACCCACACTCTGCCAATATGCTAATGCAATTTTCTGGGTCCAGCCTCTCTCCTGCTCTAATGCTATTATATTTGTTTTCTAGAAATGGGCATTTTGCTCCGTGGTTATTGCTGAAAGAGGGCTGCCAATACCCGCCCTTTTCCACGCACCTTTTGGTGACTCTCAGCCCAGTTCTTTCTGATTTTCTCAAGGATAATTAAGGGTTTGTTTTTCAGCCCTCAAAACCGTGACAAAAGCACTCTGTCCCAAAGCCAAAGTATCAAAAATGACTTGAATGCAAGCAGGGGAGTGTTGCCTTCCTGAGCCTGCCCAAAGGCCAAGCCAGAGTCCTCTCTGTGAGAGATTTTAGTGATCTGAAATTACCTTGTCTTCCAAGTCAAGAAGAAAACCTTTCAGAGCAAGGTATATCATGTTAAAAAATAAAAGGGAGGCATTTTCTGGAGGCTGTTTCAAAATCACAGAGGTATTTTGTACAAAACCACCACCTCCATCTTTTCAGAAAGAACCGACCCTGAATGAAAGTCACTTTCTAAATTAAAAAGTTGCAGTGAAAATTAGTTTCCAATTTGGCAGGTTTTATATTCTTGCTTTGGGGATAATTACAATAATCCAGTAATTTCCTTTCCAAGACACTTTCAGAAAACTAAAACTCCACTTCCTCATTCCCTCCGTCTCCCCTTTAGGAATTTAAAAATAAAGTTAGTTTTAATGAGTAGAGTGATTGTGCTCGGCACCCCTGATAAAAGAAACGAAAACCAACACAGCAATGAATTTTATGCAGTTGCATAAAAAGTACCACGGGCACGAGGAGCTCAGTTCCTGCAGTTCTGTGCCAGTTTCAGAACACAGGAAACCCTGGAACGATGTGGCTGCGCTGTGTCAGAGGAAACCATAACAGCACCAAGAGGAAGTGCAGACTCACCCACGGCCCTGCACAGATCCTGAGGGCAAGGAGGAGGCTGGGTTTTATGTCCTAGTGACACTTGTTCAGCAGGAATGGCCTCTGTCTCTTTGGTTTCTCCCGCTGTGCTTCGATTCTTCCCTCTTCCTGCAGGGGTTTGATTCCTTCCTCTCTGGCTTTAGGCGAGAGGAGAGGAAAGCAGCTGCCTGAGCTGCCAGCAGGTACCTGGAAAATGGAATGTCTCAGGTTAATTAAGGGATTGAAACCTCCAAGGTGCTGCAGGGGAGGAGAATGTGCCCTGGTCAGCGCTGTCACAGCCTGTGTCCCTCCCAACACCCATCTCAGAGCTCTGTGCTGGCCAGCACACACAGGAGAGGCTTTCCCAGGACACGGGTCCTGCAATTCCACTCTGAGGTGGGAATTCAGGCTGCAGGCTCTCTGGCACCATCACCAGCAACAAGGACAAACCCACTTCGTGCCCAGTTAGAGCTCTGCAGGTGATTCAGGGAATTTGCCTCAATGGCAACTGATGGGGAAAATGCCCCGTTGCCACCCGAGTTCAGCTTCCAGCTCCCCAAAGAAAGGGATCCCATTCCCTCCCCCAAAGCTGCACAGTGCTGCTCAGTGCTGAGACAAAGAGGGCCAAAGCCAGTAGCCAAAAGCCACTTGAGACATGGCAGACAGCGAGGAGGATCATCTCCATGGCATGGTTTTATTGCAGCGGGGCTCTCCAGCCTCCCTTGATGAGAGCCGTACTTCAAAGGCAATCTGGCCTGGATTATAAACTCTGTAATATCTGAGGAGCCAGGAGCTTGCAGCTTCCCATTACGTGGTATTAATTGCCCTGGTTATCGTGTTCTGCAGTTTGACCTAACCTACTGATTCCCCTTCCTCTCCTGCTGCAGAGCATCCGTCACTTTTTAAAGGGTTCCATAAAGCTACAGGGAAGGCTCTGGTTTGTGTTAGCTTGATTGCTCTGGACTGTAACAAAGCACCCATCACAGCTGCCCAGCCACGCTACAGATCAAGCTCCTCTAATCTTTCCACGTCTCCAGAGGGGAAGGCAAACCATTGGATTGAGCCCCCCCGGGGCTTTATTTCTGGCGTGGAGGACGTCAGAGGCCAGGCGAGCTTTGGCTTTTGCCTTGTTCCCTTAGAACCCACGGCAGCAGACAGGAGGAAGGCAGGAAAGGCGAGGGAGAGCAACACAAACCGGACTTTTCATGCCACTGATCATGCAGTGCTCAGTTCCTGGCCCAAGAAACACGGGTGTGAACGAGTGGCCTTTGGGAACTCAACAGCCAAGGCTTTTGTGGAGATCAGCTTTTCTCCTGAGCAACGAGGCTGCTGGGGATGAAGCCACACGTCCAACACCTGCTTGTGGCAAAGCTGGTGGGGAATCCAGCCCAGCAGCTCATGGCATGTATGGATAGTCAGTGTTTCCCATCCTGCAGGTTTCCTCCAGCTCTGTTCTGCCTGAACGTGTTCTGTGCAGGGCAGTGGATCCCCAGGGCGACCCACAGCAACCCTGTGGGATGTGTAGTGAACTCATCTCGTGTAGGGTTCCTCCAAAATCTGCTCCTCCTCTCCCGCTGGAAGCAAAAAGCTCAGGGCTCTCCTGCTTCCTGCTACTCAGGGTGAAAAAGTGAGGAGGAGCAAAGAAACAATGGGTTTAATTCCTATCCCCTGTCTCTCCCTCGGTGCTTCATTCCCTGAATCAACAGGAGAAATTCCTAGAATCAGAGTGGTTTGGGTTGGAAGAGACCTTTAAGATCATCTGGTTCCAACCCCCTGCACTGGACCAGCTGAGGAGAAACAGAAAATCTCCAATAAGAGACCCGCCCTGGCACGGTTTGATACACCTACCTCGGAATGGCAAATGAATTCCAGGAGTTTGGCTCATGTCTGCACAAACCCATTGCTGTGTGCACAGTGATTGCATCCTGCCCCATCAGAGACGTCCCAGGGAACGAGCCAGGAACACCTCCTGTCAATGCAGGCAGGGCTGTGACTCAGGATTTTCCAGTTAGACTCAGGATTTCCCCAGGTTTTCTCGCCACGAATCCAAGCATTCACCCTAAGGAAGCATTCCTGGCCAGGATGCCAGATGCTGCCTCCAGCTCCACTCACAAACACGCAGATGGAGAGAGGAGGGGACGACGTGGGTGCACGCATGAACGTGGGCTTCTCCTCGGTGGTGTGAATCAGCCACGCTGCAATCACAACAACCAGTGAGACTCTGTTAAACGGTTTTTAAAAAGGACACTTAAAGGAATTTGAGAAAAATTAAAATATTGAACTAGCTAGTCAGATTTAAAAAAAAACCCAAAAAAACCCGAGCTGTAAGCCTTAGAAGAGAAAGACAATTTTGCCTCTAACACAAAGGGAATTTTTAAGAGCAATTCACACTGTCTGTTCTTCAAGGAGATATTTCAGCCTGGGCTTATGCTCACTTTTTCAAGGGGCTGACCTGAGCAGTTTTTTATTCCTTTCAAGCATAACAAACCAACCCAAAGCCATTTCTTTTTTGTCTGGCTCCTTCCCTTCTCTGTATTAATTTCAATTCAATCAACGAGGCAGTTGCATAACTGTTGTTTGTAATTGCTGTCACGTCAACCCTGAAACTGATCACTGCAACACTGAAGTTATATAAAAGGTCTTGTTAGGATTTTTGTTATTTTTCTCGTTTAAATTGTGGGAAGATGAAGTCCTACCCTGGAGAGATGTTTTGGTTTTCTGAGCTCTGTTGTCTATTAGTCTTGTGCTTTGGTGTCTTTTCTCCCCAGTTCTGTTTTACACAGTGCAAGGGTCTGTTTATGCACAGAAACTCTTCAAAAACAGTTCTGTGCACCCCATTAATACACAGGCTATAAAATAAACTCTGCTGAGTCAGAGGAGCTACTGGCAAAAGTAAAGTTCACAAAATGGGTAAGCTCTTAAGGAGCAATTTAAATTTCTGGCAAGGCAGACTATTTAAATGCTTCAGCGGCTGGGATTGTAATTTACCTTGTTCTTCCAAATCCAGTGGACTGTTTCCCTGCAGTGATGGAGTATCACACCCCATGGGATCATTTCTCCTTGTGTGTGTCTCTTCAAACACACAGAAATGCTCCTGGAGTTGAGAGTCAGCTCCTGCAAACTCCCCACGGTGTCCTTGCTCCTCTTGCGCACTCCTGATCATCCCCCTTGACCCAGGGGTGTGCTCACCTGGGAGGGAGGATTTTCCCTGCCCCCTGAGACTGGGAATTATCCATTTTACCATTTGTTTTATGTCTTTCTAGAGGCACTAATGCCAGGGCCATGCTCACAGATCACTTGGGCCCAAGGCAGTCTGAAAACCACTCTGCACTGCAGACAGAAATGCTTCAAGCCAACAAATAATGAAGGACTTTATTTTGACATAAGTGAATTGTACCCAATACTTACTCGTTCCTTCATACTTAAAACCACTCTGCTTGTAGCCGACACTGCTTCTTCAAAAAAGTCTAGGCAACGTCAGACTCTACAAACAGAAAAATTGAAATCTATACTGAAGTACCATCAATGCTCCTTTCTTCCTAAAAAAAAAAAAAAAAAAAAAAAAAAAAAAGGAAAACCCTTCAGGGCTAAAAGAGAGCGAAGCAAGGTTCTTGCTGGAGGTTTAAGTTTGTAGCCCATTTCAGCTGAGCACGAACCAGGAGACAGCAGCACCAGCTCTTCCTGTGGGGAAGCAGCAAGGTTGAGTCGGTGAACTGATGTTTTCACGTGGTCATTGTCCAAAATTCCTTCTGAACAAGCACAGGTGGATTGTGTGTGCACCTTCAGGGGAACAGGCAGTACTGCGTGAGGGAAAATCTGTGACCTGCTGAGCGACAGGAGCTTGGCAAAACACAGATTTTCAAGCACTTGGGGAGGCATAGGGGAGACTGGGAATGCAGTTTACCCAGATGCAGTGCATGCATTCCTCAAGACACTCCCACAGGAATCCTGTAGTGTTTGAAATGAGAGGGATGTGTGTGTCTAAGAGTCAGGGCACAGCCACTCAAATTAACACACGGGTATGTTGAATTAACTTTGGATAATTTGGATAGAAGAGTTCAAACTTCAACAGCGAGGTACAGGTTCAGGTGAGACACATAAATAGATGCCCTGTGAGTTGCTCTCTTATCCTCACCTGAGACCTTGTGACTGGGAGAAAGGCAACTCATGCTCAAAGGCAATTAACTCAAGCCCTTAGAGTGGTTTTCAAACACACAGATCTCACTCTGGGTGTTTGTGGCCTATTTCTCAAGGATTTGTGAAAGGCAGCTAAGGAAATCAGGGCTTCTACCAGTAAATCTGCTCTTCAAGCACGCTCGTGTGCTCTGAAGCAGTTATCAGAGCCCAGACTCCACCAGGACTGCACCCCGACCTCTGGGCTGTAAGAAAGGCTCTGCCATGGACACCTCCCCTGCTCTGCACGCTCACAGCAGCCTCAGCTCTCACAGTGGTGATGTCACCTCACTGCTCTGGAGATGCAGCTTGTGGAGAGCACTTTGTGCAGAACCTGAGGCAGGTTTCTCTCAGCAGCGTTTTCCTGGGGATATCACCTGGGTAGGAATGGTGCAATCAGCCCTGGGAGAACTCTTGTCCCTGCTCTGCCACATTCTCGGTAGCTGAGTTTGGTCTTAGCTCAGACACTCCCCTCTAAGCAAAATAAATAATCCTTCATTACTGCCAGGAATAAAATGGTTAACGCTCTAAGGAAGCCACACAAAAAGCTTCAATAGTGTGCACTTGCTTTGTTAAGGGTGGCTAAAAGATGTTGCACACCAAACATAGGGTCATGCTTTGGAAAAACCTGCTCCAGTCAGCAGCCCAGGCCTCAGCACCCACCCAGGGGTGCCCTGCCCAGCTCTGGGGTGCTCTATGAATTCACAGCTTCCCCATCACCCAGGGGTGCCCTGCCCAGCTCTGGGTGCTCTGTGAATTTACAGCTTCCCCATCACCCAGGGGTGCCCTGCCCAGCTCTGGGGTGTTCTGTGTCAGCTTCACCATCACCCAGGGGTGCCCTGCCCAGCTCTGGGTGCTCTGTGCATTCACAGCTTCCCCATCACCCAGGGGTGCCCTGCCCAGCTCTGGGGTGCTCTGAATTTACAGCTTCCCCATCACCCAGGGGTGCCCTGCCCAGCTCTGGGTGCTCTGTGTCAGCTTCCCCATCACCCAGGGGTGCCCTGCCCAGCTCTGGCAGCTGGTGTATGAACCACTCCAGCCTGCTGGTTACTGAGCTGGTGCAGGGCAGAGTTACCTCTTCAGCCAAGCACTTCCCAACCTCCCGTTTTCCCAAGTTCTGTGTTGATCCAGCGGGGATTCCAGCTCACTCTGACACATGGGTCTGTAGGAGGAAAGTGATTTTAATTGCAAGGGTTGTAGAAACAGCAGAGATGGATTTTATGTCTCATCACTCTGGGCTGTTTCAGGACTACTTTGAAGCTCAGAGCTGCCACTGCAGTGACTGCCTCCTCTTCTTTTTAAACACCTTCTGCTTCGGCTAATTTGATTAGGCTCCCCCTTGGCTTCCCATCAACATCACCCTGTGGAAAGCTGGCCCCACCACTTCTGCAGAACCAGAACATGAACAGAAGGCAATCTAATATACAGTGGAAAATGAAACAGAAATGTGTACTTTATTCTCAATACTCTTTACTCAAGTAACTTCTCCAAGCATCTATTAATGTTCATTTTGTTTTAAACTACTTTCTCCCAGTGGCAGCTTCAGCACCAGCGAATTCTCCTCACATCACCTATTTTGGGCCTCATTATGAGCAAAACTCTAAGAGGATGCAGCTCAAGAGACAGAGCTGCAACTCCTCCCTGAAGGCCCAAGTGACTCTGCTGTACAGCAAGGCAAACTCTGCCAGAGTTAAATAACGACACGAAGCAAAGATATACTCCATAAAACATTAATATTTTAATGAAAAATCTTAGCTTCATGTTTCTATCCAAAGACACTCAAAACTAGTTTTTCTCCCCCCTTAATTTTGACCTATAATGGGACCAGTTTGGAGATTTTTTTTTTTATTTTTTTTTTTGTATTTTGGAACTTTTTTTTTTAAAGATTAAACAACCAGGCTAGCAAAAAGGTACCCAATACATACTTTTCTTATATCAAACAAGCTAGTATTTCAATACAATGTAACTATACAGAATATATACATTACACGTATGATCACAAAGCAAACACTACAGGCTCAGAACAGATTTGAAAAAACATGATATTCACATTGATTACAATAACTCTAAAAATGATTGTAACGTTGAAACGGCACTTAGTTTACAAAAAAAGTCACAAAAATATATATAGCCACCAAGAACTATGGTTCCTGAAAAATACTAATAGCCAGATAGTATTATATAAAATGTGAAGTGTATTTAAACATCGTATACATTAAAAAACAAAACCAAAACCGATTCTGTTAGGTCAATAAACATGCCAAGTAATCTAGCTGTGGCCAGCATCAACAAGAGAAGCTGTACTGTGGATGAGATGATGACTGGATATACGGCTGGTGACTGGAGACTGGCACAGTTAAGGGGGTTTCACTGTTACTAAAATGCACAAAGAAGCCCAACAATAATTTAATTCACATTTTTTCTTTTTTTCCCCCCACCTCCAGCTTCCGCTTATCCCTCTTCAGGGTTTCACCGTGGGGCAGCACCTCGAGTGAAGGCACTGCAGGAACAGAGCAAGGAAGCTGTCCAAGGACTCGGTGTAGCCAGGGTTACAGGTCAGAATATCAAAAGCATGCATCAGCTAAATGAATGGTGAAACAAAATCACTCTTCTGGGGACTTCAGCAACCCTCAGGAAGACTGCAGGTACAGTTGCCACACAGGCTGGCAGCACCAGATTCCGCTGTTTTTTGTTTTGTTGTTTTTTTTTTTAGTGCAACCAGATTTGCAGCCGAGACCTGTGGGACACGGAGTTCCCGTGCTAGCACACACGGAGTGAACAAAAACCCAGAGCAGTAAGTACTGTCGCACTAAAAAAAATTCACATTTTCACATTTGTTTCTTTTATGGTACATTTCCTCAAATACTTGGAACCCACTCTATTTACCAGGTACCTCTGATGTGGCTGAGGTACTGTCTGCCCTTGAACCCTCTTACCTGCCATCACGATGCTATGGGATTTATTATGTCTACGGTTGGAGATGAGAACCCTCCAAAACAGGATTTCACCTTGTGAGCAAAACTCGAACGTAAGCGGCCTGAGTGAAGATCAGCTATTCTCCATATTCTGATGGTGTGGAAGTTGCAATGGATGTAGGAGCAGCGGGTGCTCCTCCATCTGAATTCCCTCATCCCTGCAGGGTGCACAAAGCTCCCGCTGGATTTGCATATAAAATGCTTCCTGATTTGTCTCTGGGAGAGACCAGAATTCATCTCAGTGCTCCCACAGCCCGGGCTGCAGGCTGGAACCAGCGACCAAGAAGCGCCCGAAGCCCTCGTATAAAAACCTCAAACCATAGCTTAAAAACAATAAAATCTCATCCCGCAGGGGACATATAGGGATCATAGTCTTATAAAATATATTTGACTGCATTGGCAGCTATTACTTTTTTAAAAAGTTTAAATTCACACCTTTTCGACTCAGAATCCATGTGAACCCAGAACCATTTTCAATAACCGAGTCTACTGATCTCTCAGTATGAGAGACTTGACCGTGGTCTCTGTGAGCCTGACAACTGAACTCCAGCTGTGGGAAACACCACTTGTGGCTGACTCTGCTTGGAGCACGAGGGTTGAGCCACATCAAGCCTGACCCTTGCCAAGCAGACATAGAAATGCACACTAAATGATGGATTTTTTGGGGGGAGGAAAAATAAACGAAGAAGAAATAAGAAAATGCATCTCAGAATTCAAAACCCTCTGATAATGTAACTGAAAGAAATTTATGTTTTAGGTTTAATCCCGAGTGTAGTTTAAGGCAAGTTTTTTCTGTTGTAGTTCTCTCTCCGTCTGTTTGGAATCCAAGTACATTAGCAACATAAATTGTTTTAAGATGTCCTGTGTTTTTACATCTCTCTTGTGAAGAACACCAACATTTCAAAGAACTGAACACTTCCAACAAGTTAGAGAGGAGAAATAAAATGGTGTTTGCATTTAAACTGTATTCATTTCTATGGAGAAGAGATATTAACCAGAAACAATTACAGACAGGAAAATTAACAAGTAAACCCAACCCTAAACCAACCAAACAAAATCCTCCAAGAACTCTATTGTTCCGCCAGCTGAACCAGACTGAAAAGTGAGAACTAAATTAAGATGTTACCCAGAGATAGGGAGGTTGAAAAGATAATGTGTAACACACAATGCAATGAATAATGAACCCCAGGCCTTGCCTTGTACCTCGGTGTTAATGATCTTATTTCTTTTCAAGGAAGAACAGATCAGAGCTATGAAGTCTTTGTAACTTCCCCCCTTCTCTTTGGTATTCTGAAAGCAATTTGCCTTCTGACTCAAAATTTTAAGTCTTAAAAATCCAATATCCAGATATGTCTACGGTGCGTTTGTACCTTCTCACCAATGAACTCTTTAGCAGAATACTTCAGGGATGAAAATGCTCAGATTCTAATGATCAGATTATGTCCTCCACCTCATACCTGACCACCTTTGATTATTACATCTCTGCAGTCAGGAAATGTGGTTTGGGTGAAGCTGTTTACAGAACACGAATCTCAAAGGACTCTCATTTACCTGCATAATGCGTCAGGAAAAAAGAGCAAATGCTGTATTTGAGTTCAGTGTCGCAGCCCTCTAGTTCAGAATAAAGCTCAGCAAAAGGCATTGTCTTGTCTCAGTGGCTCCTCAGAGAAATCAGAAGTAGAAGAGAAATGGTCTCTAAATTCAGCTCGTCAACAGGCACTGGGCTATTTCACAGCACAGCAGCCCAGAAAAAGCATTTCTCCTTCAAGCCCTTCTAAGAAACCTCACAAAGGTGGATAGAATCAAGACTGAATTGCAGCACAGAACTTCTTTGCAGCATGTTTCTAAAACACCCTTTGGATCTGGTGGAGAAACCTCATTCCAGCAATTTGGGAAGTACTTAAATCCCAACTGTTTTCGCTCTGTTCCACTAAAATATGTGGGTTTTACCTAAAAAGAAAAATTGCTGAAGTCACTGAAACCCTTTAAACTCTTTCCAAAGGTCAATAAACTTTTTTCCTTACAAAAGCTGGCTATTAGTAGAAAGAACTCAGACCCAGAGAGTATCAGAGCTGCTTAGGCTGACTGAATACAAATTGATGTGCAATATAATACAACTTTTGTGCCTTCTGTTTCTTCAGGAGCAGCCCTTCTCCATTGGTTTCATTTCCTCCTCATGTTTGCATAAAGCAAATCCGGCCAGAAAACAACAATTTACAAAAAACAACGCTCAAAACTAAGGCAGTATATCATGCCTTTGGAATACTGAGATCAAGCAAAACCTACTCACTCAGCACATCATCTGTAGGCCGTGGGCATTTGGCATCAAACACTGAGTTAACTTCAGAAGCCGTAAGAAAAATCACAAACCTCCTAAATGTACTTCCTAATTTAGGTTTCAAAGCAGTACTTGAGCCCAAACAGCCTCGACCAAACAAGACTCACTGCTCTGAAAATCCCACACCCTCCATTTGTAGCCTTTTTCTAAATATGGAAAAATGAAATTGCAAGTGTTTTCAGTTTATTGCTTCCTTGAGCTGTGTGTGTAGCTGGAGTAATGGCCTTTAATAAACCGAGCTGGCAAAGATTTAAAGTGTTTTGAAACAGGAACAATTCATCATTGCTCTATAGGCTTTTTGTAAACAACCCCCTGTTGGTTAGAAAGTTGTCCTTAGAGAGAATAAATTGCTTGTTTTGTCCAAAACAGGCTAATAAAAATCTCTGGAACTATACATATGTATCTATAAACAAAAAAATGCGTAATAATACACAATAGAGCTGATTTTTTCTGGTCTATAAACTCCCTCTAGCTAGCTCTCAGATTAGTAAAAATACAGCGTGCATGTGAAGGGGTAGTGATCAGAACTGCAAATAATCTGGCTGTGGTCTAAGAATTTCAGTTTGGGAAAGCTTTCATTTTCCTTTGTGGTTCCCCATCTAGAGACAGGTACGGTCAGGAGAGATTTGTCAGGCTTGCATGGCTAAACGCTTTTCCATCATTCCCAATTCCTGGTGCACCTCTGGACTTTCCACGCCTAACCTCAGCTGGGCAGATCTGTTTTGGCTATTTGATCAAGCAGTTTCTAAAAGGACTGGAACAGGAGAAGTAGGAATACCTGGCATTCATCTGGGCTGGACAGGGATCGTGTGTGTTTTGAAGAAGTGTGTGACTGTTCCTTTCAAAGCTGCTCACCATTTCCAAGCACAGGGCACAGTAAGGGCTTTGAGAAACAGCAGGCACATATAGGAAGTGTCACTTCTTTATGCAGAACATTAAAGCATCCACTCAAAACTAGTCAAAACTGTTCAATCACGGTTTCCAATGCATCCTTTTGTTTATCATTTGAAAAAGCTTTCCTCTGATTTCTTTCCCTTTACCAGAGGGCCTGCAGAAGCAAGAGAAACTTAATGAGCTGCTCTAACTGTGGAAGAAGGAATAGTTAAAGTGATCTGAATCAGTTGCTCTTCTTTAGAAGTGTATCACAGCTTCCATGATGTTCTGACAAGATCTTTTTTTGTGCAATCAGTCTTAAATATTTTCACAGACGTGATCATTCAGTCATGAAAAATAATGTAACATCTGTCGCAGTTTTCCGTTTAAAGCGAAGCTTACAAAGTAAAAAGGGGAAAATCTCCCCACCTTTCGTTTTAAAAAAATTAAATTAAAATGTACAGGACCAAACACAGGCACTTTCCAAAGAACAAAAATGAAACCAAACCATGAATTATTCGATAGTAATGGATGACAGCTCCGGTTTTGGAGGGTCACCCGCGGCTGCCTCAGCAGTGGCGTTAGTCTTTGGCTGCTCTGGCACATCTTCTTCCTTCTCTGCCAACCCACCCAGAGACCCCAAGGGGAAAGTGCTTTCACAATTCTGAGTTGACGACACCTGTGAAATGACAGGCATTTGGACAGAAGAGTTGCTCTCAAAGCCATGCTCCCCTAGCTCATACTGCCCGAGGGTCTCCTCTTGTTCCTGGTTTAAGTAGTCCGGTACTAGGAAGTCACTGGAAGAGGAGTAAAGGACAGAAGAGAAATGTCATTTCTCACACCGTGGTATCAGCTCCATCACACAAGCTACACACCGCATAGACAGAGAACAAAGGTACTCATTTCACATTGGCCACGATCGTGGCACTGACATTCTCCACTGGTTCTCATTTCCACATACACACAGAATTTATCCAACGGCATCTATTTCACATCCGTATTTCCTACACAGCAACTTCTTCTTATTAGATTGTATCACCTTGATGAGAATGCAGGTTAATGTCTGGAACACATTTAGGCACTGAAAACCTCATTGAAAAAAAGGGAGCACTCGGGCTTTAAAAATAGAAACAAAAACGAGTTCAGCACTGGCAAAATGTGGCCCTTTCCGTGTCTGAGGTACAACACCCCCAGAGCTGCAGCAGGACTCCCCTCTGAGAGGGCAGGCTGGAACCAGAGGCACAAGGTGAGGCAGCTGAAGGCACAGGAAGCTGCCAGCTGCAGCAGGGATTGTGATCCTGACACGTATCACACTCCTGAGAAAAGAATGGAATTGCATTTCCTTCCCCTTTTAATCCTTTCTGCTCCTGCCCTGCACTCTTAACAGCTGAGGGCTGAGAAAGAAAACCTATCCAACACTCCAGTTGTATTTTCAGTGCACAAGGACAGAATGGAAATAAATTTCTTTGCAAGTTTTCAGCACCAGACAGGAAGTTTGTACTTGAGACAAGTATATCACATATAAGCACATTTTAATGCTTTGGTTCACCTGGCAATGCCTCAGTTAAAAGAAATCCTTAAATGACAGCAGCATTCACTGCTCCAACCCGAACTCACAGCCAGCTCTGCTAAACCTCGTGTTTGTCAAATCAGACTGAAGGAAGGGCTATAGGCAACTGAAATCACACCCTTTAACATGACTTTAATTTGCTGACAACAATGCAGTGCTTACCACAGCCAGGGCATCACCCTGCAGAGTTTTCACTCTGGTTTTGGCACAAGAGCCAAGAACAAGAACGGCGTAAGCCCACAGATATGAAGCACTTGTACTTTTAAACAATATTCTGCTGAAAGAACAGCAACTGGCTTTCCTGCTTTGTTTTTCATTTTTTTTATCCTATGTCACTTCTGAGTTAATCAAATAGAACAAAATACTCCAATGTTTTTTATGAGAAAAAGAATAATGCCTGGAAATCAGGAGGGGTGGGATTGTGATGCTGTAACACTCAGAACACGTCTTTTGCATTGCTGAAGGCAGATGACTGACACACACCAAGCTGTACTCTCTCTGTAGATTTAAGAGCTGGAAGACCTTCCTGTCTTCAATTTCTCTGATCCAACTTTCATATTTTCTATCTCATATTCCAACAATTATATTTATATCAATGAGAGAATACAGTGCTCCTCTGATACCTCAAAACTCTTTTAACAGTCTTTAGCAGTGCATTTGTGAGATATGCCAAGTCTTTTGCGCCCTGATAAAAAATGTCCAAGTGGCCCTTACTATTTCCAAACCTATTAGGCTAATCATTTAGTAATGTTATCTAGAAAATGAGAAAGGAGAAGGTCTGGAGTCATGCAATCTTTCCACAGTGTTAAACAAGCACTTAAAATGAAGTAGGAAGTCTGTGCCCTATGAAAGGGATCAGGCTACGTACAAGATTTTGAAAAGCAAATCAATATCAAATCACAGATACTGCAGGACAGAACACTATGGCTTCACACCATTGGCCTGGCCATAGCTACCACTGAAAAGAGAAATTAAATAACCCAGAACCAGCCTCTGCATATCACTGGATTCTTCAGTAGCCTCCTATGCTGTAAGACAGATCAGATACAATAGAGAGTGGAGCAGGAATCAATCTGACTGAAATTAGCTGGCAACCTGATGAGAGGCACAGCAGGCTGCCCTGAAAGCAGGAAATTATGATCTAAGTAAAAAAAAAAAAAAAAAAAAAAAAAAGAAAAAGGAAGAAAAAAAAGGCAAAAAAAAAGGCAAAAAAAGAAAAGAGCAAGTTTCCCTGTTAGGTTTTTGCTGTGCACCTCACCTGCTCTGGAAGTAGTTTGCTAGCTCTGACGCTTCATGGTTCAAGCTCCTCAGGTGAACGATTAAATTTCCAGAGTTGGTGAACATGGCGCCGCATGTTTTGCACTCGTAAATCCGAGGCTTGCGGATAATGTGCCGGGAAACCCGCATGTGGTGTTTATATTCCCCGAAGGAAGTGAAAGTGGCACTACATATCTGGCACCGGAAACAGCGTTTACCTTCGTGCTTCAGGCGATGCATCTTGAGCGAGTAAGCTCGGGTGAACTTTTTCCCACAGCGGTCGCACTGAAAGGGTTTAATGCCTGCGGAAGAGAGAGCGCAAAACACGTTCACCTCGTGCGACCACGCAAGGGTCAGGGGCAAAATCCTCCCACAGTGCTACAGCACGGGGACGGCAGCTGTAGGCAGTCACAGCAAAGCCCTGTTTGAGGAAGAGATTCTCTGTGAACTTTGAAAGGGCAGAAATAATTAGAGCAGTGCTGCACTCCCTCGGTAACAACCTCCAAGAAATCTCGTGGCTGTGACCTGTCCCGAGGCTCCTTCCCCACGCTCTGAACCAACACAAGCCCCTGTGGATTAAAGATCCCCAGGCACAGCCAGCAAGGACCTGATGCTGCAGTCGTCCCCAGCGCCTTTGAACTCCTTTGATCTCGGCAGATTCTTGTGCCAGACTGGTTCCCAACAATGCAATTATCAGCCTACCCTTAATTGCAATGGTTTTTTCTGGCTGCCTTTGGAGAAGTGTTCTGGCAGAGGGACTGTGTGCACACGGACGCCCCTGTAATGCAGCAGGAATGGTGATAAAAGGGGCAGGAGGAGCCTTTATATTGCGTGGGAACCTTGCTGTACAAGAATTTTCGGCAACTTTGCACGATGGACAGCTCTCTAAGACAGCTGAGCTTCACGCCCCTCTTTTATTTTCTTTTATTAATTTAGAAATTCAGTTCCTAGCTCATTTTCCGTTTTTTACCGTAAAACATGCGAGCTCTGCAACATGTTGCAGTGCTGAGTGCGTAATCACAAAACCAGAACCACTACAACATAAAAGTCTTAGTCACCAAAACCTTCGGATTTAATAAAAAACTCCAGAAAGTGGGAAAACCCAAACATAAGGCTAAGACTCTGGAATATGGAGCTCAATTCATAATAGGGCTGTCAAGGAATAAAAAAGATTTTGTCAGAAGGCTGAATGCGCATCAGCCCTGGCTGTTAATTCCCCCAGCCTTTCACTCTGCTTTCCTTACTTTCAAAGCAGGAGGTGAACTTTTAATTGAGGGCTTTTAGACAGAGAAAGCTGTAGTTAAGGTTACACTGAAATGCCCTGTTAAGCATGTGAAAACAAGTTAATAAACTGGAATATGGTCTGGTGGAGCTCAAACTTTTCAGGCTTTCCTACTGTCCAAGGGCACCCATTTCCTCTGGTAGTTTGAGGGAAATCTCTTTAGCCATTTTGCTCATGTGAAAACACTTTCAACATTTACAAGCTTTGAGAGTTCTTTTGCATGTTAATTTTTCCAAACCAGCTATTCAAATCTCTCCCAACTTTACCCAGGGGTTGTCAGTCGACTGGTTGGCCAGAGATGCTTTGCTGTCACATTTTAACAACAGGCTTGGGATCATTTTGCACCTGATGTGCCCACAGCTTTTTCAAGTTTTAAATGCATATCTGGTTATTTTGCTTGAAAGGATTCAACAAATAATCGTTGGCAGGGAAAAAAATTAGACCTTGTCAGCTGTGGTTGCTCTGCTCTAGAGTGGTTCAACCTCTGTGTGCAGGTAAGAGTCAGACTCAAACCAGGAGATGCTACACCATGAGGCTCAGTGCCCGAGTGCAATAACCCTTCAATATTCCCTTTATTCCTCAAATGTCAATGTTATTGCCACATAATGCTGACAAGTCTTGAAAACATCAAGAGCAAAGACATTGGGGAGTTCATACTTGGTTAGAAATCAAAATAAATTTGGTGACCAAGGCCCAGAGGAGGCATTCACATAAACCTCTGGCTGTCTGTACTACCTGCAGGAGCTAAATTGATGTTCACACCAATTCACTTGTCCTGCAATCCCTCCAAAAAGTCTGAGATCCAAAGGCGTGCAACATTCTTCAATGCAAGGACACAGACAGCTATTTGCTTATAGCTGCAAATCTCTAAAACACTGCAGAGAATTCCAACATGGCAGAGGAAGAATTTCAATCTACCTCTTCAGTGCAATAAAAGGGCCAAGTATACTTTATTTCATCTCAGATCTTTGTCAGGAAAATGACTTATCCTGATGAGTCCCAGGCAATCAGGTTTTTTTTCAGTCCACACAAATGCTAATCATCCATGAGCACAACTATCAGTCAGACTCCAGGGATCAAAACAAGCATTCAACGAGACAAACCTCTACCCAGCCTTTCTGAAATCAACTCTCAAGCACTTGGCAGGTGAGTGAAAAAGCTACATTATTACAATTGCTGCAGAGTGAGGCAGTGAGTCAGGAATTGTGGGGAGCAGGGGTGTTTCTTACCTGAGTGGATAAGCATGTGTTGTTTTAGGTTCTGGATGCGAGTGAAGCGCACCCCGCACGTGGGACACTGAAAGGGTCTGTCGGGGCCGTTTGGGCTGGGCCTCTCTGTGCTGCTGGTGGAAGGAGCAATGTAGAGTTGGTAGGGATACTGAACATTCTCCAGACTACAAAGAAAAAAGGCACTGATTTACAAACTAGCCAGAGAAATGATTATCCAAGAAGCCTCATCTGTGAAAACCTGAACCTTGAGCACTTTTGTGTGAGAAGGAAGAGACTGGCACGTCACATTTCTGCTGAAATCTTTATTTATTCTGGAAATCTCTGGGTCTGATCTGCACCTGAAGTCTTACAGTCACTGACTGTGCACATCTGAACACACCCAGGGAATAAGCTCGGAATTCTGTTTCTTTGGGCAACAGGCTTGAGCACAACTGCAAACTGAACGTTATTTTCCAGGCGTGGGCATCTTCTCCAGCACATCAATGACTTGCAATCATTAAACAGTCCCTGAGGAAGAGTTTAGAGAGCTGAGCAAATGAAAAGCAAAGGAGTATTTTGCAGCTTCAGTGATATTTACAAATGAAATTAAAGCCAATTAATTTTTCATCTCAATCCAAGTTCCATCAACAAATACTGGTATCTACAATTACATATTTCTAAGTTTAAAATATTAATCAAATGAAGCAAGACTTGCTCCTTGTCTGATTCAAAGAGCCCCATGAGCAGAGCTCCAGTGCTGTGTTTAAAAAACAGCACACAGACTGCAATAAGGAACAATTTAACTTTCAAAGTAATTTATTTAAAACTGCCTAATTGCTCCTCCATAGCCTCCAGCTGCAAACTGTTTAAGGGAACTACAGTGCTCTAATCCAAGTCCTCTGGCAAGGAACTTGCTAAAGGGCACAGTGAAACAAGAACAAATCTGCTGGTACAAACATGGGAACAACAGGGTTTGTACTTACCAGAGCTTTCCCTTCCCTGACATTAAGGTGAAAATTTTGGTGAAATTGCCATTTCAGCTGCTCCCAGCCTGCTGAAAGATCAGCCCTCACTGGCAGCAGGGAACTGCTCTGACCCTGGCTGTTCATTCCACGGCCAGCACATTGCAACTTCAGCTTTACTAAACTGTAAGGTCTGAAATGTCCTGAGAAAAGGTGCAATGATGTCTCCTCGCAGTCAGAAATGAGGAAATCCTTCTGCCGCTCTGCTTCCCCCTCAAGCCCAGAGGGCTGGCTTCAGGGTTATGCTGGATTTGGGGACTTCTAACACTCACACAAATGAAACATGCACTTTGCACAAGTACAGTTTCCTAGACGTCATCCAAAAATCCACAGAGCAGTTCAGCACAGGAGGGCAAGAACTAGGAGCGTCTCTTTAAAACCAACAGTTAAATTGTCTATACTCTGGAAAAGGATGTCACTACAACTGTGAGGACAGGGGGGATCTGAATTCTGAGTGCAGAATTCTCAGCAGCAAAAGTTCCAGTTGTAAAATTTATCTGGAGAGAGAGCACCACATATCTTTTGATACACACAAGGTTATAGAGTTTCCTGTGGGAGTTTAATACCATTCAGTCCGTAAAACCTATAAGGATTTCTGATCTCACATGGCACTGGAGGAAGATTTGCACTAAAGAAGAAATTTTATTGTCCTTGACTTTTTATACACAGTAGGGTCCCAGAGCTGTGGAAAACAGAGATGCTGACAGACTTGTTGATCTGTGATAAAGGGAATATTTGCAAGAGCAAAGTCACTAGCTCCTGTCCTGGGCCTGGCAGAACAGAGCTCTTTGCCATTTTGGGGTCTAAAAAAATTCAACTGAGGCCAAGTGAAGGTATTTTAAACATAGGTTCTGATTTTTCTAACCAAATTCCTGACCAACTCTGGCACTCCACTTCCTTTTTTATACATGTAGCGCGCTCAAATAAGAATAACATTTGGGTTTTGTGACAACAAAGAATTTCATCTACTGACATGTTCTTTAGGTCCTGCCTCCCTCATTCCGGCATTGTGCTCCTGGAGTTTTCTCAGGAGACACTCAAAGTAGGGCAGGAAGCAGGAGGCAGAGCTCTCCTTTTGTTTCCAGCTTTCTTGGGCTCACTCACCCTCCGCGCCTGTGCTGGTGCCATCCCCTCACTGAAGGAGAAGTGCTATGAGCACGACTCCACCGAAGAAATTGAAAATGAAGTTTGTTTTTTTTAATTCATACATGTTTCATGATGAGGAGGGCTGATTAAAGCAGATCCAGTGGGAATCATGAGGCTCCCCAGCTATCAGTGCCTGGTTGGTCTTTTCCCATGCTCACGCTGCCAGCAGGGTGAAATACCTATTTGGTGACATAACTTAGCACCATGGAGAGATTAGATTTGAAACACTACTAGATTTTCTCTCCTCTGCTTCTCTTCACCCCACGTTTACTTAATTTTTCACGACTTGCAATTTGTGATCAATATGGCATTTAACAGTTGACATTTGTTTGACATCTCCAAGAACCTCTGTACCAGCCACATAGAGTGAGGTTTCAAATGTTTTCACTGAAATATTCTACTTGCACTTTTTCTTCTTTTCACCCTGAGATTATTTACATATTTAACTATGTAGAACTAAACCCTGACAAACATGAATGCCAAAATACCAGTGAGTCAAGAAATGTTTGTTATTTGCAAATAACAATTATTTTGGATAAGTGGAGGTTTTCATTCTATTTGATCAGAGAGGCCTTTTATAACTGAGCAACTTCTTTTTAAGTGCAGCCATGAACTGATTGAGAGACCAACTGTAAAAGCAGGCAAGATTAGAAAAGTGTGTAACAATCCAAATGTGAAATATCAGAGAAAGAATAGATCAGACTTCAATGTGGAACAGTAATTTTAATACTTAACAGATTCCTGTGTGCCTATTAAGGCGACAACAATTACCTGTGACCTACTGTTTGTGAAACACTGATTATGCACGAGGCCAAATTAATGATGTTAATTATTCAAGGCAGAAACTCAAGAGATAAGACATCTTAGTTTTTGAAATTTTTATGATTCTTTCCACAGTGACAGGGATGTAATATTGAGAGACCTTTAGAGGGACTAGTCTTTTGCTTTGTTTTAGAAATAGAAATGTCATATATGCTTATTACAACATACATTTTTCAATATTAATTTGCATTGGGCACACACAACTGATTTTGACATTTTGAGAATTTCTGGTAATGAAGAAATGTACAACATGGAGCTACAGGTGCATGAAACATTCAAACCATTTGGGAGGGAAATTTTCTCCATCTGTACAATGTATTGATTGTTTTTTTTTTTTCCTGATTCAGCTAGAGAAACATGCTTTATTTTATTCAGAATTCTTATGCCCCCAAAACTGTGTGCCTAAATTGCTGCACAGTGAATGACAGGCCATATTTATTGGCTGCTGTGCCCAACCCATGCTTGAAATGGGAATTTAAGTCCTGCTTGATGGGCTGTCCCAGCGTATTTGAACATATTGATGAGACAAAGACACACACACACCCCTGAAAGGCAACTGCTTAGGTCATGGAAGCACCATTTTACATATTTAACTGGTTCTTAAAACAAGAACACTCTTGACACTTTCATTTGAATTTATAAAATAAATCCCTTGGTAGAAAGTTTTAGTTCTGGAGTCTAAAATCCCCCTGACTCTTAATTCACTGTAGCTATTGAAACAAAGAGCAAATTCTAGTTCATTTTGCTGATACTTCTGTCACTCTGAGACTAATTATTTTCAAACTGGGGCATAAACTAAGGTAAATAGTCTTTCCTTCTCTGCATGGAAGAGAACTTTTAGTGGGATTTTTCAGTTTGTTTAAAGAATTTTTTTATCCTTCTAATTTTCTATGCAGTTTGTGCTGAAGCTCCACAGTTTTATAGGAAATTTCTGAAATAATCCAGTGCTGAAAATATGCGTGCCACTTGACTTCAGAATTACAGGTTTAAAAGCCTGGATTAGTTCAAGTGCAATATGTGCTCCTACTATTAATTCAACACTTAAGTGCTGCGTGTTATTTTTATACTCAGGTTGGCTAGTAGATAAAATCTTCCACGTCATCCAAAAAGTCTTATCTAAGCAGTTATTTTCCCTTTTTAAGGGAAGTGGGACAGATTTTAGATGGAAATGACGGGAAAGATTTTCTGAGCTATGAAAATTCAGCTCTTGGTTATTAACTCTATAGGGAGCTTCTCTTGACACAGTTTTTGGAACAACTTCCAAAGGTTCACACTTCTTCCTCAGACCCACTTGTCTTACAAACCCCTGCAAAAACCAGTTTGGAAAAACGTGCTTGGAGAGGGAATAGCGAAGAACTGGAAGTCAGAGCAGTTGTGTGCAGCCCTTTGTGCCATGTGTGGGCACCTCGCTAACAGAACTCCGATGTCTCTTTGGCCAAACAGACTCGGTTTAGTTTGGTTTTCTCTGCCAGCCTTCCCTTATAAGGGATTCCTTTAATAAATCACTCAGCTCAGCACAGCAAAAGCCTGCTAAATATTTACAGCAAGTGCCACACGTGGTAAGAAGCTACAGGCAGAAAGTTTGGGAGAAGAGATTTAAGGCTGCTCTGCCTCTCCTGTGGCTTGCAGTAGTGAGGTCTAGTGCAATCAGGGCTAGGTCCTTGTTTTCAGTTTGTTGCTTTAGCAGGCATTTTTCACATAGAGGTTTAATTAAAATTGATTAATAAAGAGCAATGATGAAGAAACAACAAGAGCAGGACTCTCTTTCTTCACCAGTGCTGCATGGAAATAGACAGGAAACGAAAAGCAACGAGTAAGCAGATTCTGACTTTCATCACCTACATTCTTCTAAAGCATCTGTCCCTCCAGGCACTGATTGTACTTTGATCAACACAGAGAACCAAATGTAGGAACAACTAAACATTGTGGGATTAAGGCTGGTGAGGTTAATTAGAGCACAGCACTTGGTGCAGAACACTTTGCACACCAGGTTGGTACATACCGATCATCATCGTCTGCATGAGCGTTAGTGCCAGAGGTGCTTTGGAGTGTGGGCAGTCCCTCTGTAACCCCCTCATCTATTGAGCCTAGGCAAAGAAAAAAGGGCAATTTAATGCAAATAACTGTTCAAAAAGGGTTGGGGGGCAGGTAAATACACATCGAGCTTGCTTTCCCAAATCTCTGATAGACACCGCTTCCTGCATGATAAGATAATAAGAGCGCCTTGGGAAAATAATTTAGAACACCCAGAAGCAACTTGTTCCAAATCAGCTTCTCTCTGCACAGATTACCCCGTAAATTGACAACTCAAAAGGGCACATATTTGGTACACCTGGAAAATGGAAATGTTAAATACAGCCAGTTTTCAAAACACATCCAGTCCTAGCACTGTAAAGCAGAAACATTACATTCACCTAAAGGGACTATTTTGACAATTTTTCAAGACTTCCTGAGCAATAAGGAGTTCAAACCCGTTACACCAAATGGCTTTTGTGTTCAATAAATATATTAATTGATAATGTCTTCATTTACTGATAAGCAGCAGAGACAGGAAGAGCCCTCTGGGAAATCAGAAATGCAACACAAAAGAGACCAAACACCCGTTTGTTAGAGAAATGTATAAACAAAAACCACTCCAGAGCTCTGCTCAGTTCACCAACATCGGGGCAAATGTAGCTCAAAGGCTTTGGGGAGCAGAATCCAGTGGAAATGCAGCACTAAAACAACCCCACACCTGCATGCACTGATGGGGCTGTTGCTCATCTGGGCCTCTCTCATCACCACTGGATCTCTGGATAGTCCCCGCTGAATCCAAGGGACACGAGCACAGATGGAGGAGGAGATTTCTCTCCCTGCATCTCCACCTCGAGGACAAGCAAAGCACAGGGCAGTGCTGTGAGCTGCTCTTGCTGCTGGGGTAAAATGACTCTGCTTTCTAACAGAGGGGTGCGTGAGCAATCTGAATTTAGGAGCCCTAAAGCTCACCAGGTAAATCAAGCAGAATTAGGTGTACACTGGCAAGTGTCAGAGAAAATGGAAAACCAACGAGAAGGAACTAAGATGTGAAAGGTGAAGCAGAAAATGTGCGTACTCTGTCAAAAAGAATGAGAGATTCTTTTCTTAAATGTGAGGCCATATTTTGGGGCCAGTGACAAGAGGAAAACTGAATCTCTGGCAGATTCACAATTAGTAAAATCAAAATTTTTTATCTTGTTAAGAGGTGACAAACTTTGGAAATTCATCAACTAAGCAATCTATAGTGCTACAGAAGTTAATCCCATTTTGATTTATCCTTCTTTCTCATGAAATACTTAAATGACAGACTACTGAAACATAAGCCCAACTGCTCTTAGGTTTAATTTCATGCCTTCACCTCTCAGATGCCAAAAGTGCTAATGAGTTATGAGAGTATCTTCTCAGACACAGTGGTTTTGTAACCATAATGATTTATTTATCAAGTCCCTGCTCCACGTTTCCTTCCGTATTATAAAGCGTTTCCAAATATAATAAATTGCAAATCAACAATTCTTAAATTTCCCTAAGAGTGAATAACAGCTTTTTGCAATATCAGAGAGAGAGAGGCAAGAACACTTTTGTAAATGCACTGTAAAACACTGAGATAAATATATGCAATTACACGAGGAAAATATGGTCAGGGAAGAAAAAGCTGTACATAAACATATCTTGCTGCCTCCATTTACTATTCTTACATTACTGCATAAAGTAGTGCATTTTTGGGAAGTAAAAAGTACTTTCTAGCTACAAAGCGTGCTGTAGCATAACTGTGCTAAAAAGCAAGAACACTGTTTCCCTTTATAGCAAAACATGAATAAAACCCATTCTGAGGATGGTTATTAGGCCAAGACCACTAAATATTAATTCAAACATACTCAAAGACAAAAAGCAGATCTATATTTTTAAAGATTTTGCCCTATATTTTTAAAGATTTTGCCCTGGGACATTTTTCTTCTCTCTGCAGCTGTTTTGAGGCAGAATATGCTGTATTAACAGCAATGACAGATATTTAAGTTTAAGAATTATCATCACTAAAGTCTGAGGTTCTCTACCCCATGCACACAAAACTGCTCATCTGTGGCCAAGAGTTCACACCCAGTTTGTTCTTTAAGTTGCCTTGGTGTGATATTTATTTATATATTTATGATCTATATCACTTGATATGCTATTTTTAACTTTCCCTAATCATTATTGCCTCTTGTTCTATTTTGTCTGTGATGATATAATTACTTTGATGAAATAATTTGCATCTCTTATCACATGACCCTGGCAAAGTCTTTCAGTTCTGACTGCAATAAGTTAAAAACCGAATCAAACAAACCCTGCTTTTGAACAAGGACCACTTTTAGTTTTTAATTTATGCACTATTTTGGCAAACTACATTAAAAGATTTAAACTATAAGACATTGAGTCTGTTCCTCAGCAAAGGTAAACATCCTCGTCTCCAATAAAGAAAACATTTTCATTTGGAAAAAGCATTGCAATCTAAAATATCAACACGTGAGCTATACAAACTGGAGAACAATCCAAGAGCAAAGGATGGCATAAATGGGAGGTATTTTAATTTCTTTTTAGTATTACCTGAATAGTTTGGCATTGAATGTATGTCGCTGTTCTGGAGGGTCAGCCTGATCTCACTTTCTCCGGAGAAGTCACAGTGTTGCACTCATCAAAACAAACAAATAATGGAGACTACAAAGCTATAACTCTTTTACTTTGTTGTAGTTTGTTTATTTCATTACTGGGGGCACCCTTTCACATTCACATTATTTGAATGGAGCAGAGCAGTCCACTTGCCATCCTTACAGTCTTCAAAAGGAACAGGCGTTATTAAAAATCTTTTAGTAAACAAGCTCCGCTGAGCACAGGTTAAGCTACTTGAGAGTAAATAGCTGACTCGGGCAAAATTTTGTTAATTAAACTAGAAATATTGCAAAAGCTCCATCTTCTGATTTACTAAAAGCCATTCAATGCATTCTGTGCAGAGGCAAAAAGGGATTGTTCCAGTAACCTTTAGGTATTAGCTCTTAATAAAGAACAGCCTGCTATAAGAACCCAAAACTGGTTTCAAATTGTCTTTCATGGAAAAAAGATTTCTCTCAGCAACCAGCAGCATTTGAAGAAGTAACTTGAGAATCAAATCCCAAAGAAATGGAAAGATTCTCAATATTATGGCTGTGTGGTTTTATTTTTGTCTGGGGCATTAAGATGACAGTGTTTCACCACTTACTTTGCAAATCCTCTTACAAAGGCTCTCTGTCATGATTATACGAGATTTGATGTCTGATGCAAAGTACTATTCTAACCCTTTGTGGCTACAGGCACAAGCTTTTCAAATCTGATGCTGCAGCTCAGCTGACATCATGCGTTTCGGCACTAATGAAAGCAGAATTCGGTTTCCCCAGTCAGGCAACTAGAGGGAAAAAGCAGTTATCAACCTCTGCTGAATAAAGAGGGCTACCACAGGCTCACCATCCTCAGCTGCCTTCTGCAAAGTTATTTAAAAACTCTTAAGTTTATGTGTAACATTTCAAAAATCAGGGGGGAAAAAAGGGAGTTTCACAAAAGTAAAGCACGAAAACCCACGAGGCAGATTAAATCCCCAGTGCTCACGTTCCAGCTGGGACATGCAACTGCAGAAATGCTCATACCTATAGATGAAGACTGAGGGCTGATCAGGAGATCCTCCTGCACTTGCTCGCTCCCTGGGACCGTCTGCTGGTCACTCAGGGAGCTCTGGGATGCGCTCACAGGCTGCGACACCTCCTCGTGAACCTCCTCATCACTCAGCCTTTCCACCTTGACACGCACGTCCTCCTCGATCACCAGGGGAGAACTGGCTTTGGTGCTCTCACAAGTCACATAATCCGCCATCCTCCTGGTGGACTCGGAGGGCCCGGGCATTTCCAAAGTCCTAGAGTTCTCCGCCTGCTTCACCTTTTCTGACTGAAGTCTTCGATCAATTCCAAAAGGAAAAGTCCAGGGAAAAGCTAAGGACGAGTCCACGGGCTGATTTCTGGACTCTGGGTAGGAAGTTGAAGGATTGAGCACTTGGGGGGAGCTGGTTTGTGTGTTACACTTGAGGGGGCTCTCAGGAGACATAACGATGTAGCTTTTGCGCTTTCTCCGAGACTCCCGGCAAACGGGAATGGTTCTTTCCACCACGCTGCACTCGGAGGAGACGGGAGACAGGCTGCCGTCCCGCGAGGTGAAATTGCAGTTTGCACTGTTCTCCTGTCCTGCATCCAGCACCTTCTCCTGCTGGCTGTTGGGTGTATTCCACAGAATGCTGGACTTCATGAACTCGGAGCACGTGCTGGCCACGCTGAACATCTGCATGTAGCTGGCGGCAGCCAGCACGTCGATGATGTTCTCGGTGTTGATGGACAGCGTTGCAGTGTACGCGTACTCCAGGAGAGGGATGAAGCCTGTCACCGTCACGTGGTGCAGGTCTAACACGCTCTTGCTCTCGTCCTCGGCTTGGCCAACGAGTTTGGAGCGGAAGAAGTCGCTGCAGGCTGCCAGAACCACCTTGTGCGCCCTGAAGATCTTGTCCTGCACGCGGATGGTGATGTCGCAGAAGTGGCCGTCGTTCCGGAGCATGTTCAGCTTCCCCAGCATCTCCTGACTGTGAGCAGGGGAGTTATGAGTGAATGTTTTAACACCCATTTTTAGACGGTTCTCTTAGCGTTCTTCCCACATATGACAGATCAAAGGTATCCTGAAATAAAGAAGAAAATTCATTTTCATCTCCGAAAGCAAAAGTCAAGTGGATTCGTGACTGTAAGACTCTGTGTTAAGAAAATTCATCTGAATCCTCTAAGGCCAAGTTCCTCTCAGATCCAGACTGTGCCAGGGAGTAACACTACACAAATACAATTATTTGTAATCTTCATAATCATAGATTAAATTATTTGCAATCTATCCCTACCGTTTTTCATACATCTACATATCTGTATCTCCCTATACCTACAAGGGTATTTCTCTCTCTCTCTCTCCACATTCCTCCTATGCCCACTCGAAACTAAATTCCCAACACAGTTCAAAAAAAAGTTTGTAATACTAAAAGTAAAGCATTTTAAAAACTGTTATCTGTGTAGAAACCTGTATTTTTATTTTCTGGGCCCAGAAAACCATTGTTCACAGTTCTTAAACCTGACAGACTATCGAAGGTTTCTTTTAAGCAGAAAAGTCAGGTTGAGTCAACAACAAAGGTGCAGGAGCAAGCAAATCTCCCAGGGAAGGTATTTAATACCAGAAAAGCTTTAGAGAAACTACAGCATGAATTTTCAGAGGCCAGAGTTCAATCTAGTAAACATAAAACAACAGTTGCCAATAGGTCTGATTTCCTGCGGTAGTGCAGGTATTGATTACCTAAAGCTGCTTTTAATAGTTTTAAACTAGGATGAGAAGTTATTGAAAATTCCTTCACAAACACAATGCAATATAAACCTCAAAGGAAAGTTTAAATTTAAATCAAATACACATAAACTGATTTTATGTATGTGACAAATAAAACAAGGAGGGCAACTTCTTTCTTCTGAGAAACACGAACCTGCCTTCTTGGGGACCAGTTCTCTCCATGTGGGAGCAAATGCTTGTGTTTTGTGCTGATGAGAACAGGATGTTTTACCTGTGGATTTCCCCAAAAATTTCAGAAACATTTCACTGCAAAGGGAACATAAACCACAGTGTTTCACCTGCTTAAGCCCCTTCCAAGCCTCCATGGAAGTTTTCTGTGTTGTACATGCCGCATACAATTAACACGGAATAGAATTATCTCACTGGTTAAACATCAGCAACATCATTGTGTTTGATTCACTCCTGGAGTCAGCCAGCTTTTGCACATCATCCTTCTTTTCCTTCCACGTAAAAAAAAATTTCCATGCTTGCAAATGGCTCACGTGGAGCTTCACAGAGCAACCACAAGTGTGGAACAACTTACCCCAAACGTGACACATTGAAACAGCAGCTGTCACAGCCCACCTGGTTCTACAGGCGTTTACATTTGGCTGCTTCTTGTTCCTGGGTTTTCATTTTTGATACTCAAACCCTTGCAGACAGAGGAACACTAACTGTTCAAGAGAACAGATTAACTAACACCTGATAATATATATAAAGTCTGGTGGAAACTATAAGGGCCGTTTGGGTTTAAAATGAAATTTCACACCGGTGCAGAGGAAGAAGTTAAGCATAAGCAAAACATTCCCTTCACGGAAAGAAAACGGATCGATCTCAAGAGGCATCTGAATATCCAGACTCTTTGTTCTCCAGCATGAATCAAATGAAAAGCATATTTCATTGATCTCAGACCAACACACTACAGCAAAATCATGTAACAGCATATTCAAAAATGGCCTTTGGATACCCTTCCTACTGAAATCCTGGTCGCTGCAGCTGTTCCTTGGCACATCAGAAGACTACAAGTACTTCTGTTCAGCAGCTCGTGCAAGAACAATACATTCACAAGGACTGGCCACGGAATAATTTGGTATTTAGAAACAGTACCGATGCATCGTGATAAACAAGGAGAAAAATCTCAGTGCAATCCTCTTGGTTTGCCCATTTTCCTCCTGTTCTTCTGAACAGTCCCAAAGTGAGAGCTCGATTCTGCTGCCCTGCTCTAAGCCATTCCTCGTCCTGCTCCCCCCTTCCTGCCGCCTCTCCCCTCTTCTGGTTTCCTTTCCCCTTCTCCTTTCATCTTTTGCTTCCTTGACCTTGATCTGGTTACAGAATTTCAAATAAAATAGCGGAAGTCAGTGATGTGCAATAAATTGATTTAAATTTATTACAGGAGCAGCGTTCCTGCCACGAATGTGGGATATTGCTCTGTTAAATCACTTCTGTAAAATGACTTTCACCCTCACTGCACTGACACCTCCATTCAAACAAGTGGCTCCCACCCAGGCCTCAGTGTGAACAAGGAGCAGCACACACAGGCTACTTTCAGGAAAATCCAAAGGGTCAGGCTGAGGAGCGGGAACAATATCAGCTCCTTACAGTTAATGATGTAGTAAAAACATCAAATATTTTTAGAAGGTAATTTAAACGGTATGAAAGTATTTTCCACATGAAAAGATGAGCGTGCTAAAGCACGGCCATTATACAATGGTTTAACCCTGTTTCTAATCTTTCAGTGGCACAAGGCACTTTTATAGCTGCACTCAATTCAGTGACCTGAGAGGGTAAAGGACTGCAACATTCCAGCTTCTGCCCAAGTCCAGCATCTCTGTATTATCACTATTTCAAAATAACACTTTGTCAGGTCTTATTTCCCATTCTGAGGCAGTTCCTGACAGCAGCTCTTGGACCATGAGGTGCAGGATGGCACATCCAAGAACTAAATACACCCACGCACTTGGGAATGCTGGGGTAAGTGGGCTGGAGCTGGAGAAGTTGTTAATTTTGGAGCCACAAACCATTGGGGATTCTGTAGGCAGGGACCAGGGATGGTATCACCGAGAGTGGGATTCCTCCTCCCGTTCCCAGCCACACAAGCCCTGGCCAACAACACATTTCAAACCTCCAGAGAAACACGGCAAAATTCAAAAGACACTTTCACAAGTTTCAAAAATATTCACCGTGAGACACTTCAGTCCATATTTAATGGGCTGTATTTAACTTTGCCACAGACATTTACAGTTGGAGAGAATGTTTTTTCCAGCATGCATTCATTCCTGCCCTGGAAACGTGAGGAGTCCCCACCACAGCACTTATCCCTGAACAAGGTGAGAATTCAAATGTGAGCACTTCAGGGCTTACACAGCAAGGACAGTTTTGTCCATTATTAGCCAAAAGCAGTCTGAAGGGAAGTGCTACTGTACCAAAGGTTTTGTACAATTAATTTGAAAATTAGTTTTTTTGTGGTTTTTTTTTTTTTTTTTTTTTTTTTTTTTAACTCCTAGGAGCACAAATGAAGACCTGATCTTTAAGTAGTTTGGAGTAACTCAGCTCATTCTCACTGTTTCAAGGCTACTGAAATGCAAGTTTTAGCAGCAGCTACCATGGCAAATACATTGTTTTGGGATTAAGCAGGTGTCACGTTTCTGAGCTTAGAAACAGCAAAGATGAAACTGAACACTGTAAGTGTAATGTTATAATGTAATGAAACTGTGAATAGAAAACAAAACTATATTGGAATTGAAAAATATTGCTTATGCAACCAATCTACTTCCATGTACACAAAATTTAGCTGCTTATTCACCTGCTGCCTAACGTTATGGCTCACATCATTGGGTTTGAAACACGGTATCTATAATAATATTTTAGAGGAGTCAGTGAATCAAACTCAGGGAGCTGTTTGCATTCCGTTTCTCACTTAGTCACATAATTTCAAAACAAAAGTAATTTTTAGCACCACAAAACCACCACCCTACCTTTAACCTCTGTATCCTGACCTGCGGCAATTTACAGCATGAAAACACCAACTTTTTCTGAACACTGAAACCAACAGACTTTATGCCACTTTGTAGCCACATGAGTCCTCAAAATAATTGGGAAAATTCCCACCCTGGTGCTCACCAAGCCCTCAGACACATTCATCCAACTGTGAGCCCATGGTGTAAATCAGATCATTGGTTGTTTTCTAATATTATTATTTATTTTTAATGCAGATCACTCCTTGGGCACTGGTTAGAGCAGCATTCCATCAACAGCAGCAATCAAGACACAGACAAATCTTCCACAGGGATAAACATGTGACCTGGAGCATTTTATCTCTGCAATCTCGCTGCAGTACACAGGTACCAGCACCCCTGACGCCCTCAAATTAACTGGCTAGTATAATTAAGTATAATTAAGTTCATAATTGAATCAGAACAACTGCTTCAATCAGAGCAAAATTCAAGTCTGCTATTTGTATTTCTATTTCTATCTAAACACACATCTGTTTCCCAAACAGCAGCTGGCCTAATAAAAGTACTATCACCACTATGAATATTGCCCTGGTTCACTTCACAAAGCTGCTGGCCAGAGCTACCACCCCATTCTCGTTTCACACCCATCAACAGCACTTTCTAAACTTTATTTAAAATCATATTTTAACTCAGGTTAGTAAACCTAGCCAAGCCTGACAGTATTCATGTCAAAGAGGCAAACAGGAGATTTCTGTGCTCAAAATCACATCGGTGTGGAGCATTCACTTTGGAGCTCTGGAATCTCTGGAATGCAAACCTGTAACCTTTTGCTGCAGTGGGTGAATGGACCAGGGAAATGACCCATTCTGGGAAGCTGGGCTTGAGAACTTCAATTTCCTCCAGGACAGCAGATTCTAAACCCTGAGTGCACAAAGGAGCCAGTGTTAAGGAGCTACTGCAGAAACACCGCTACGTTAAACCTGAAAGAGATGCCAAGCTCCAGCCTGTACTGGGACTGAGGTGATGCCACAGCCTGCACACAGCTGGGAGCACTCAGTGCTGGGCCTGACTCAGTCCTAGGTCTCAGACTGACTCTGCAAACCATTTCACCGAAATATCCCAGGACACTGATACTGCCCCTGTGTCCCTTTCCTCCCAGCTTCTCAGAAGAGGACAGTTTTCAAGCATTTTCTGTTTTAAAGAGTTTGGAGAAGGTTTGTTCTTGGGCAGGGCTCAAGCTGCACATTGAGCAGTCCCCTGGGAGGATCTCTGCCCAGCCAAGAGTGGCTGATGACAGGTAAGTGAGTCCAGAGAACTCCACTTGGGAGCTGGAATGGAAGAGCAATTTCACCTGACAAATTGAAAGCTGAAATACTACAACCCACCTATTTATTGTTAGCAGTTACTACTCCCCTTCACAGCAGAAGGCATATAAAGAGTGTGTTGTGATTTCCCAATGTACTCCAAAAACGATGCACCTGACAAGATCATATATTTTGTACAGATTGGGGTTTTGGCACACCACTGTTGATAAGTTCATGTGCCAGAGCTTTTGAGGCCACTGACTTCATGACCATTAGTGTCACTCAGAGCATTTGTTGGGTGGTCTGTACTTACCACCCGCCTCTTCCTTTGCTCCACACTTAATTTCTAATTTATTTTTTTTTTTACAAAAGCATTTTCCAAAGATCCTACAGTGGTAAAATTGCTTCATGAGCAGCCACCTGCTCCTCTAAAAAACTTCTGGCACAGACACTTTCCAAATTCTAGAATTTTGGTCTTAAATTTTAGGTATAGCCCACCAGAAGCTGCTGCTGAAGGGTGGCAGGCAGTACTCCAGAACCAGACTTCAGCTCCATGGAGGGAGACTAAGGGAGACTAAAACACTAAAGCAGTCATGGTTCAAACTGATCCAGGTCAATGTAAACAACCTACATAATTATCAGAGGCTCTGAATGTTTATCACTCCCAGAAACTGCGTCCTGACAAAAAGCTACTCTCATTTTAAAATGAATTTGTAAACATTGAGGTAAGTTTCTCCTGAGGTTTACAGACTCAACGCACCGAAGCTGCAACTCTCCACCAAAAACTGCTGAAAAGATTTGCACATCTGGAAATCCTGAGCTGTGACAGGGCCCATCACCATTTTTGGTAGCAACCAAGGTAAATCTCCTCTTCAGGGCAGGAAAGAGACAAGGGCAAAAGCACACAATATTTCTTTACTGTAAGTCCTCCAACAGACCAGGAACAGTGTTTACCTGCAAAGGACAAGGTGAAAAGCATCCAACAGCTCCTCTTCCAAGATAATTACTCAGGAAAAAGGCAGGCCTAAAGTGTCCATGAAATACACGTTTCCTATTCCTAACAATCTCTTCAGTTTCCCCCAAATTAAACCCTGTAATAATAGAAAACAAAAGCTTCGACTGTACCATGACACAAGACCCAAGCAGATGTGTGCGGCCATGGCAAAGCCCCAGCTCGCAGTTACAGCTCTGACTCACACTGTCACCGCGATCGAAAACATTAATCTTTCACGGGGATAGGAAAAAAACTGACTCAGATCATGGAAAAATGCATTTGCATGATGCAAATCTAGTAGGTGCATTTTAATTCTCAGGGCTGGTGAAGGCATTGAGACAAGTAGTGGAGTGCCAAACCCATCAATTTGCTCTACAAAATGGTTTTATTGTAAGTGGAGATGGGATGTCAGCTGCAACAGAACACTTCTGAAAGGATAAAATTAGAAAACATTTACATACACATTTTAGGGGAACAGTACCAACAGACTTTCCCCAAGCAGAAGAGCACAAGATTATCTTAGACTGGTGGAACTTTCATATGAGTGGAACTTCAGCTGAGTGTTGAATCCAGGAGCTGACACCCCTCCTCCTGGAGGTGCCAAAGCTCCCAGCCACTTATCACCCCTGCAATTTATCACTCAAAACCAGCCCCCGCTTTTGGCAACAACGCCTTAATCACTGCTGGCTTTTTGAAAACTTTATCTAATTAACTTCTCAGTGCATATTCCCATACAAGAGAGAGTAAAAAATCCTCCTGTTTCGGCATTCTGTTTTAATTCTTGCCAGCAGCAATGTGTGAGATACGGTCAGACACTGCACCATCCTTGCAATCCACTTCTACACCTTCTTGGTACTTGATTTAACTTCCCTTGCCAAAAGATGGGTAACCAACACCTTAGCAGGTACTTCCTGTTCCTCTGTGGTTTTGCAGGATTTTTGTATTTTTACACCAAGGATATTAAGCACAATAGCTGCTGTTAAAGCAATAGTGACCAAGAACAAAACAGAAATATTTGCTTAATTCCAAATATCGCAGTTGTCCTCATTCAAAACTATAAAACTCCACGAAAAGGTTTACAGTTTCCAAACTCAGATGATCAAAGTCTTCCTCACGTCACAGGGCTGTCAGAGCATATAAAACTCAAAAAACCCCCACAAAACATCCACTGTGATGAAAAAGAGGTATATAGGTGTCTACTACTTTTATTTTAAAATATTAAAAGCAACACAATACATATCACAGAGCTGTTGCTCCTGTACTGTGAGGTCACAGCAAAGAAAAAGCTGAAAACCATTAGTTAAACCATCACTATTTTTAAGGAGTTGCTGTTTCTACGTTTAAGGCGAAGCACAATGTGTCTTAGGGATTTTTGTTTGTTTTCCCGACTAGTCATTTGCATGGGAATTAAGAAGTTGGATGTAAAAACCCAGCAGTTGTGCTCTGACAGTGTAAGAGAAGATATTAAAGAAAGAGTCTGTGCGGGCTGACAGGAGAAGAACAGCCTGCAGAGAGAGCCCAGCACACGGCACAGGATGGAAATGTGCGCGTCCAAACCAAGCCAAACGTGTCGATCACAGGGACTCCACAAACCCTCAAAAACTTCCCAGCGACGGAACAGAACAAGGCACAGGATTCACCTGTTTGGGCTGATGCATCTTCCAGAGTGTTTCTGCAGAGTGTATCTGTCTGAAACCCCCAGGCATGTCCTGGAACTCAGAGTGGAGCTCTCCCATCTGGCAGAATTAAGCACTCATCTGCCTGACTGTAATAATTACAGATTCCAAGGCCACATTCATTAACTTCACCAGCAGCCACATACTTGCAGCAGATTCTCCTGCAGCTCTGGCTTGTCATTTCCTCACAAAAGTGACACTTCTAGATTTATTCTTATCCCTTATCAACCCTTATATATGGCCTACAGGAAGAGGCCTGCAACACTTTCTCCTGCCTGATCTCAAATTGGCAAGAGAGTTTAATTCTACTCCAATCCTCTCTTTTTAATTTTTATGGCAGGAATTGCACATCAGTTATGTCTCAGGCAAATGAGAGTTGTGGTCTCTGCAGCTGATGGACTCACAGCTGCCATGGAGCAGGTCTAGAGTGGAAAACCAATCCAGAGATAAATGGGGACATTATCAACTGCAGAAATGTCACAGGGCTGAAATTGAAGCTGTCCATAGTGAAGCTGCAACTGCTAAATGCCCCCACTGGCTTCGGGGCAATGGAAATTCATCTGCACAGCTCTGTAAATGGCCGTGGCTGAGGACAGACCCTCCTGACTGATGGGAAAAGCTTCGAGTTGGCAACAGCTTGTAATCCAAAAAACGCTTGGGAATCACTGAGATCCAACCTGGAGCTCTGGACGCAGGCACTGAGTGTGCCGGATTAATGCAGCAAGATTAAAGCATAGCTACAACTCCTGGCCCAGATAAAACTTGCAGATTAAATGTCATGTTGTAGGTGTGTAAAACATGTCACCACTCCTTTCATTAGAAGCCAGTCTAAAAGTGTTTCCATTAGGCACTGCTGTGATTACACAGTGATACTTTTATTCTCAGGGAAAAGGTGTCAGTGTACCAGGAGAGGCGGGACTGTTCAAAGACTGTCTCATTTTATGGTGCACACCTGCAAATAAGCTTGGCAACATTAGCACTACGATATTTTTGTCTCTCAAATATTTAGTGTACAAGGTCTGTTTATTAAAAAATATAGAGATGTTTTCATCTCTCAAAGATACATGATTGCAGGTGTTTGTATACAAGTGCAGAAATCCAGCCAAAAGAAAACAAACTGAAGAAAAAAAGAATGAAGAATAAGAAAACAAACAGAAATTGGGATACCACCTGTGTTTACTGAAGTTAAAGTGCCTCAAACTGAATTGATAATGTATTTTTCAGAAAAAGAGGAAATGCCAGCTACGATGAGAACTTCATTAAATGTTTGACTAATGTGACAAATAGAGCTGCTAGTGAAAACAAGATGAACAGACAAACTGAAGGTAAAGAGACGTCTGAAAGAAATTCACATACTTGGATAACAGATTAAAGAATTCACCTATGAAGTGCCATAAGAACTTATTTCAGCAAAGATCTCCAAGACACTGGCTCAGAAATTGCTGATCAGAAGGTGAAGGTGTATCATCAGCACAACACACAAAACCAAATGACTGACAACTGGAGTCCCAGGAACAGACCAAAATTCATGGGAAATCCAACAGGATGAATGTAACATTTGATGTGATACATCAGGGAGCCAGAACGGACTTGAGCTGTGAACTGGACGCTAATGAGTTAAAAGTGATTTTGGAGTAAGATCTCCATACTGTTAAATTAATTTAACAGCTAAGTAAAAGGCACACGGAACACCAGCAATGCCTAATTTCCTACCAGCTATTTGCAATATCTATTTTAACCTCCTGAAAGAGTCTCCAGAAGGGGGTTTTGGTATATTTTCCTTCTCTGTGCAGCTGTCCCTCAATGTGTCTGTAAACTGTGCTTAGATCTTTTCAGAGCATCTTCCTTCACCATGCGACCAGAGCAGCCAAAACTGACAAGGAACAACAACACATCGAGGGCACCGAGCAGCACAACAGCTCTTAATCTCAGCATCTAATTAAAAGCAGAGATTACAATAATCAGGGCAGGACAGTAGTGCCTGCTGTATGTAAACTGATCTGACGCCACAGACTGCTTTTCTGCAACAGCGAGATGTTTCCTGAGATCATTTACAGATAGAGAAAGAAGATCTATGTCCTTTTTTAACTCTCTACCTTTTGACATAACTGAAACTTGCTGGCTCCAACAAAACTCATGTTTCATGCAACAGTGATACTCTGAAATAAGATTTATCTGGGGAGAATTGTCTTGTTTTCCTGAGCCACGACAGTTTTTTGAGTTGCAGTGTGATCATTTGAAGTCATGGCTTCTGGAGAACAGAATGTTACCATTCACTACTTCAAAGGACCCAGATTTAACTTGTTGCTTTTTTGAAGCTGCAGTGTAGTGCCGAAAGTTTATGTGCTTAATATAGCTTTCACATGGTTGAATAAGCAAACCAGATAAATGCCACCTTCCCCAGCCTCTGGTGCTTTAAACTTTGCATTGCAGGAATCTCGCTATAGCATTCCATATAACACATAAAAGCAAATTTTCTGACAGCACTTACAACTGAGGCTCGTTTAACAACGTGAGCAGCAACTGTGAAAAGGTCTTGCTCCACACTGAATTACCTTCGTTCTCATAATAAAAATTAACGTGTGAACTTCACTAGGCAGAGCGTTTTGGGATATTTCACAGCAGATTCACTACCACGTACATCTGGTATTCACCAATTCCCCAAAACACCCACATGCTCAAACTATTAACTGTGCCATCAACACATGAAACAGACCTCCACTTTTATGTTTTTTGGGTTTTTTTGGTAGAATAAAAGCAACAAGTGAATTGAGTCCTCCTCATATCCTTATGCAGGGAAGCACCTCAGAATGTAATCAGCTTATAGTGAACGAACTGATGTGTTACAGCCCTAAGGCACACATTCGAATCTAACCACGCTTTCCATGGCAGTGTTCATGCATAATTTTTATGTGATCTCAGTAACTTTTTTTCTACTTTTGCTCCATGCAAATTCAGGTTAAGTTTTCCCCAAATTTCTTAGCGTAGAAAAGCTGTTAGATGACCACTTCCCACTCTGCAGTAAAAAGCGAGGCTGCAGTTTGATAATCCTCGGTCTTTAACAACATTACAAAAACCCCTAATTGAATATTAAATACTTCTAAGTACTGCAAATTGCCAAAAAATGTCCATATATCACTTTCATTTGCACGTGGCAGCAACTACAGCAACCTGCTAATTTAAACTAATTCCAGAAAGCTATTTTTTCTTGTTTTACCATGGCTACCCACAGCACTTGAGCCTTCATTTTCAGAAGCTCTGCAAGTATTATCAACACAAAGTCGGGAAAAATATACATGAAGAAGACTACCCAAACCAGCCACCAAAATCAGTCACAAAATCAAAAATCTCCAAGCCCTTTCTGGTGATGGCATGTGGAAGAAATGTCAGGGAAAATGGCACAGCAAAGCTGCATGGCTCAAGATTTTCTTGGCAGCACTACTCCTCTGGATCCCTGAAAGAGTCAAAAAGACAAAAATAGCAGAACTCCCCTATCTGTGGGTCCACACACAATATTTTTTCCTTTCTACCAAGGTAAAATCAGGGGTGCATTACACCAAAAGCAACCAAAGTGCAGCGTCCCTCCTCTCCACTAATCCCCCAAACCATGCCTCCCACCTGGCTGTGTTCCCTCCTGTCCCTGGAAATTACTCCTTTGCCTCCTCATTTGACAGAAATAAGTGACTGGAAGGCATACCACAACCAGTAGGTTTGACACAAGCAAATTTGCCTAAGTGCTGGTTTTTATTAGTTCAGCACAAAGCTTACCTGTCAACTGACTGGTTGTTTGAAATATTCAGGTTTATTACACAAAATGACACCTTTTCCCTCTCACTTTTATTCCAGGAAGCATTACACCCTAATGAAACCCACAGTAACTATAAGAAATGATTTTTTTTCTGAAGGGCAATGCAAATCTGAACCCTCCCTGAAGCACAGCAGCCCCATTAACACCCCCAGCGTTGGAAGCAACACTGAAGAAAAACCTGGGTAAAGAGCAGAAGGGAGAGATCAAGGCAAAGTCTCACATCCCGTGCAACCCGAGGAGGAGAGCAGGCATTGCTAATCCAGACAGCATGGACTGCTGCCAGCCAGCCGAGGTGTCACAGACATCAACAACAGCCACCTTCCCAACGGAAGCAGCTAGAAAGAATCCTCAACAAGTTCAAGCAAGGCAGGAATGTGGTTGTGTCATCACCCTTTCAGCACTGCTCGTACCTTTATTTTCCTAATGACTCATTTATGCAGATAAATGCCTAAAAGGAGTTTTCTTGGCTCCAAAACCCCGAAGTCCTTGTGTTTATCCACAGATCATGTTATCAGGTGAGCAGCAACTCCACAGGCTGGAGCTGTCTGCCCCTGTATGGCCAAAGCTGGCCTGGCAGAACCATATCCATGGTTTGTGCTGGGCACAAGGAGAGTTTTGTGGGGCTTTTTTAAACCTCCAGCATCTTTACTAACATTTTACAGAAACTTCTCACAGCAGGTATTTCAAAAGAGGGGTATTTTTCCACTTAAAAACAAAACCAAAACAAGACATTGAAAGAAAACTGCAGGAACTGTCAGAGCACAGAGCTTCAATACTGTCAATATTCATCCCTAACACGGGAGCAATGTGTCCCTGAAGCCAGTTATTCCCAAATCCACCAGTAATTTCTGGGACTCTTAGGTCTCCACAGGACAAGGCACCTTCCATGCTTCTAACGCCTTCCAACAGACTTAACTCTGGCAAGTCTCCACCACAACTGTGTTTTTTTCCATAATGCTCTCTCGGTAATATCCAAATACAAAATGCCTTATCAACAGCCATCTGTAGCTGTATTTATAAACTAAGATCTTCAGTATCTGTATTTCCACTACAATATCTATGATTACTGTGTTCATTTGTACTTTGAATGTAAAACATTACACTTAGTAAATGTTTATAACGTTATCACACAGGAGCGACAAAGTACTCATTGATTAGAAAGCACATCTCCCTTTATTCAGTCTTGGGTAAAGCAAGCAAACAAATGTTGTGGTCAAATCATACCAAAACAATAGCAGAGCTCCAAGAAAAAAAAAACCCAGAGTGATAGAGCTGCCTCCACAGAAAGAGCTACTAAACAGGCTAGGACAATGCAACCTGGAAAAGGAGAAGAACCCAAAGAGAGAAAACTGAGAACACAGAATAAATAATCTTTTTTGCATCAGCACCTCATTTGTGATTTTATAGGTTTCTTTCTCATACTACAAAACGTAGGAGGGACTCAATGAGATTACGGTTTAAAAAGAAGCAAAAAAACCCCAGAAGCCAAGTGTTATTTTTGTACATAAAAGGATTCATCACAGGGTATTCTGTGGAAGCTCCAGGAATAAACTTTTTGAAATGTTTAGGCAATTCCCTCAAGGACAGGTCCAACAGGCACTGCCAGCTCAGACCACCTCAAATCCTTCACCGCCAGGAGCTGGGGATGATGACTGAGCTGCCTGGGGTTGCTGCTCTGCTCCCCCCTAATGATTTACTTCTGGCCACTGTCACAGACCACATGCTGAGCCCAACACACTTTCTGCAGCCTTTATTATCCCATCCTTCACGTACTCTGCTAAATCTGCTCATGTGAAATAATCATTTCCCCAGCTCCAAAGTGGAACACATTAAGAACAAACATCTACAAATAATGCACAGTTCAAGTCACTTCCTTAACTTGATTAAATGGGATGTAAGAATTGAACAAAATGCTGAGCATTTACGTTTCCTGTCATCCCATTTTATCAGGTTTGCAGCTCGTTTCCTACCACCACCATTTCACTTCAGCACCTTGCACAAAGCAGTCCTAGACCCTTGCTTTCATCCAGTGAAACCATTAGAAGAATCCATTCGCTCTCCAAGGCAAGGAGAGCGATGGACTCCTATGCTTACTTAGCAATAAGCACACAACTATTTAATTAGATCTAGATGCTGGAAACTGCATCTTTGAGGCAACAGCCACGGCCGCAGAGAATGAAGCATTTCAATTCGTTACATAAATCAATGCTTCCAGTAGGTTTTTTTTCTGCTTGTAACTGCTGACTTCCATATGGAAATACTGTCACAGGTAGAGGCACATCTCCCACCCCGTTTGGCTCCTGCACCCCCACACAACACTTCTTCGAAGAAACAAGCAATTAAGTTGCTGCCCCTTCTCAGCCACACGCGATTCCAAGACTGATGTCGTATTTCAAGTGACAGACTGTGAACACGCTCTGCAACCATGGCATTTAATTTAGAAGTCAGCACTTGACACATTGAAGTATTTGGAATTCCTGAAGTCTGGCTGTCTGCACAGTTGCATAATTTGAGCAGGGATAACCTACTTATAGCCGGGAGAGGGAAAAGAATGTCAACAGACAATCCCTTCTACGTCAGGGGACATCTCCTTCCTCGTCATACGCCAGCAAGAGCACCACTGCTTTGTCACAGGTTGATTTTCTTTTTCTTTAAGCTAGTGGATTACAATTCCTAAAAGAAGTGAAGCTACATTTATCACCAGATGTCTTCCTAGGAATATGCTCAGATGTTCTCAAAGCTCACTGAAAAACAAGTTTACCAGATGTAATAGACGAGGTCAGTGAAATACTGATGTGAAATACCCCACACAAGTGTGAGGGACCCAAGGCTCGATGCTGGTCACACAAACACCTCACCAGGCACAAGTACCACGCATCCATTCACAGAAAAGCCATAAAGATCCAAGATCTCCCTCCAGCAAGTCACAGGATACAACCAAAACCAATGTCTGGGTGGTTGTTCAGCCTCAGACAGGGGGAGGAAGCTGTTTTGCTTTCCATTCTCTGGGCAAACAGCTGAGCAGACCCTCCAAGCAGCACAGCTCTCTACTGACACTGCAGAATGAAACCATCCCTTTGGAAAGTGCCAGAGTTTATGATTAACCTCCTGTTGCAACAAACATGGCAAGGATTCAGTTTCGCTATCTGACTACTCCTCTTACTTACTGCAGAAAGAATATGTAAGGACAGTCTCTCCCCTCCAAACATCACAGTCACAGAGGCAGGAATTCTCTCACCCTGTAAACAAAACCAGGGCAAAACCTCCCAAGCACGATCCTCCCTCAGCATCCATGCATCATCCACCTGGGGAGACTACAGTGGGGCTGGAAATTCCCTTCCCATGGAAGAGACTGCTTGGAGTGTTAGCACCAATTAAAGCTTTGGATTAAAACCAGCTGTTTAAATAGAAGTAGTCCCAAGGGAGAGGCACTTAGAGCATTGTAACTGGTTCCTGGAATAAACAGTTGGACATTAGTGGAGGCATTTACACTGGGGGAGCTGTGTCTGAGCGCCCAGGTTCAGCTCCACCTCCTTAAATAGCTGCACTTCAACCCAGGCAAGGTCTCCAGGCTCATCACACCTTGGATCTGCATCACATGCAGACATCAAGCTGCAGCAGGAGACCTCAAGGGCAGAAGAAAAGCACATTGCCCTCCCAGCTCCCTGAAAGACTCCTGGTGCTGCTCTGTGACCTGCCTGCACCGGACTCATTCCCACTCAGCGTCACCTTGCAGGGACCACAGAGCAGTGCCACAGGTGTGTCCTGCATGTGACAAACAGCCATCACCTCATCTATGGAAACATCCAGCCCAGAGCCAGGGATCAGCTCAGCAGTCAACTGGGTGACCTCTGCCTAAGTAAGAGCTGCCATGTGGATACATCCCAAGAATAAATAAAATAAAAATTTTAAAAAGAGAAAGGAAAAGCCTCCTATCAGGCACATGCACAGAAAGAAAGCAGGGGCAAACGTGTAACTAGGAAAACTGAGAAACTCCCCATAGGGGTATGGTAAACCCAGAGTACCTGATAAGGACAATTATGGAAGCAGGAGACTTCTAGAAACATCACAGAATGGTTTGGGATGACTTTAAAGATCATGTCCAGCTCCCCTGCCACAGGCAGGGATACCTTCCACTAGCCCAGGCTGCTCCAAGCCCTGTTCAACCTAGCCTGGAATGTTCCCAGGGATGGGGCAGCCACAGCTTCCCTGTGCAGGGCCTCACCACCCTCACAGGGAAGAATTTCTTCTCAATATCCCATCTAATCCTTCCCTCTGCCATTTGAAGCCATTCCCCTTGTCCTGTCACTCCACAGCCTTGTCAAAAGTCTCTCTCCTGCTTTCCTGGAAACTCTTCAGGCACCAGAAGGGGCTCTAAGGTCTTAGAAAAAAACCAAAAAATTCTGGAGTGGACAAATTATGTATATGATCAGAAAGAGAGGAAGTGATGGTATTTTAGACCCATGGGATGTACTGATACCTAGGAGTACAGACTCCTTAATTTTACTCTGCTGGACTGCTCAGCAAAGGAAACCCCAAAGCAAAAAGCAAGATAGAGAGCCTCCCACTGCAAGATCAGCAATGCCCAGGAAGGAAAACGGTGGAAATTTCTGCCATGGAAGATGCAACAGGCAGCCTGAAGAGGGTACAGGGCTGACCTCGCTGGCACATGCAGCAGGGAGGTAACGGGAGCGAGCACAGGAGCAGCTGGCACTGGGCATCTGTGGGAACATCCAAGACGTGACAGGACCCACGGTGGAAACCTCCACACGCATGAGGAGCGCCTGTCTGCAGTAAGGCTGCTGGCCTGCACCTTCCCAGAGGGGTGCAAACACACACAGCGTGGGCTGCGCTGGCTTTTGGCAGGAAATCAGCGGGATAACCCTGGCAAGCGTGGAGGAGGAGCCACACATCCCTCATCAGTGGGCAGAACAGGCTCCACAGCACAGGAGATGGGCTGGAGGAGTCACCCCTTAGGCTTCGGAGGAGGACGTGTCTTTGTGGATGGGGAAAACCTCAGCAGCTTTTTGCAGACAGGCAGGAGCCCCCTGAGGTGTGGGATTTAACAGGCTGTGCTGGCCAAGCATGGACTCCATTCCACGTGTGCACAGAAACAGGTACAGCAGATTTTGGGAGGTGCCGGTACCCTGTGTGTGTTAAAGGAGACAACAGGCTTTTGGCAAGCAAGAAGCAGATGATACCCTCCCAGAATCTGCTGACTGTGTTTATACAGGAAAATGACTCTGGAGAGATGGAAGGAGAGCAGAAAAACACGAAGCAGCTCTTGGCAGATGAGCACTGTGACACCCTCATGGTGCGTGGACACAGAGGCAGCGCAGCAGACCCTGGCAGATGGGCACTAAGGAATATACAGAAGGGGCTGATGTAGGAAGAAAACAAACAACAACAAAGGGACAGCAAGCTTTGCCTTATAGCTAGCGGGAATCCCTCTATTTCCTCCCATAAGCCGGCACTGGAAGCAGCAGGTATCCCGTTGGGATGCAGGAAACAACACAACTTCCCCCCCACACCCCTTGGAACTCCAGGTTTGCGTGTGTACCCACAGGCATCGGCAGCCAACGCGGCTCCCGCGGGGCAGGGGACACCCCCGGAGGGGTTAACAGCGGCACAGGGGACACCCCCAAACACGGGGACACAAGGCAGGGGACACCCCTAGACAACGGAACACGGGGCAGGGGACATCCCAGAGGGAGTGACACCCCCAAGCACCGGCAAAAGAGACAGGGAACACCGCCGGAGAAAGGTGACACCCTCCAACACCGGCACAGGAGACACCCCCCGCCCCGGGAACCCTCGGTGAGGCGCGGGGGTGACACGGCCCCGCGGGAGGGGGACACACCGGCTGTGCACCGCGCAATGGGATCCCCCCGGGGGGTGAGCGCAGCCCCGGGGCCGCGGGGCGCGGACGGGAAACACGGGGGAAGGGACGGGACGGGTCTGAAAAGGGGCGAGAGGGGCCGAAGCCTGATCCCTCCCGCCCCCCGGCCCCTAAGGGACACGAACGACCGCCGCGCCACCGACCGGCCCCCTCCCGCGCCAGGCCCGGCCGCGCTCCCCGGTTACCTGCGGGCGGTCGGTGAGGCCGGGCCGCTATCTGGGGGCCATGACGGCGGGGCCGGGAGGCGGCGGGATGACCGGGATGACCGGGATATTGTCGGGGGAGGGGGGGGGGGCGGAGGCCGCCGCCTCCCCCTCAGGCGGCGCGCGGGAAACCCGGGGGAGGGGGGGGCGGGGGGGGGGGGGAGGGAAAGCGGGGGGCGCGCGACCCCCCCCGCGCGGAGGGGCGTGAGGGGCGCGCGCGCTGCGCGTGCACGCGGGGGGAAGGGGGGCGCGCGGGGGGGAGGCGGGGAGGGGGGGAGCGCGCGCGCCTCCGTCCGAGCTCCCGCGCGCGCCGCCCGGGCACTTTGTTTGTGTCCCACAATGCACCGCGAGCGGCGGCGGGGGCGGGGCCGCGCGCCTGCGCACTGAGCGCCCGGCGGCGCCGAGCGGAACCGGGCACCCCGCGGAGAGAGCGGCGAGCGGGCCCGGCACCGGGGAGAGCCGGCCCGCTGCTCCCTGAGGGGAAACGGGGTCCTGCTGCGCCCCAGCGGAGGGTAACGGGGCCCTAGTGCCCCGCCCCCGCCAAAGGGGTAGCGGGGTCTGAGTGCCGCCCGGCGGAGGCTGAGCGGGGTCGTGGTGCACCCCGCCAGAGAGGGGACGGAGGCCTGGTGTCACAGGACCCCGGCCAAGAACAGGGTCCTAGTGCTTCCCTTCCCCCATCCGGAGCGGGGCACTGCGGAACGAGGGGCACCGGGACAGGCAGCCGGCGGGGGCTGGGGAGTGATTCCGGCTGCGCATCCCATTCCCCGAGCACGGGCTGCGCCGGGGGACCGGGACACCCGTGCATCCCCCGGGCACTGAGATACCGCAGTGCTCGCGTTCTCCTCCTGCAGTGCTCCAGCCGTGCATCCCCCGGGCACCGGGCTGCTCCGGCCGTGCATCCCCCGGGCACTGGGATGCTCCGGCCGTGCATCCCCCGGGCACTGGGATGCTCCGGCCGTGCATCCCCCGGGCAGCGGGATGCTCCAGCCGTGCATCCCCCGGGCACCGGGATGCTCCAGCCGTGCATCCCCCGGGCACCGGCGTGCTGCAGCCGTGCGTCCATCGGGATGCTGCAGTGCTCGCGTCCTCCTCCACCCCCAGCCCGTGGTGTCCCGGTGCAGCGGGGTGCTCGGCTCCTGCATGCTCCAGCCGCGGGGTGTCAGGCCCTTGCATTTTCTGCCCTTCCCAAACGTGCAGTACCCCGGTGCGTGCACCAGCTCCCAAAACCTCACAAACCACCCACCAGTTTGCAACCAATCCCAATCAACTTTCACAAGTCTCTAATTAATCCACCCCGATAATTTGGTCCAAATTCGGGTAAACTCGGGTAGATTTGCACTAATTCGGGTAAACACAGCTTTAATCCAACAGGATTAACGCAACCCTTTCCTCCGTGGATTGTTTTATGGTTGTTTTTTTTTTGTTGTTGGTTTGGATTTGTTGTCTTTGTTGTCTTTGGTGATGAGTTCCTGGTGAATTGAAGCAGGAAACAGATTGAAGGGCCTTGGCCCAAAAGTGTTAATCATCAGTAAAAAATTTAAAACCATCCCTGGAAAAGCCACACTGCTCCATCAGCAAAAAGAAAAGGGGCCAAACTCCCCCTGTGCTGCTGTGACAACTCAGGGATCCTTTTAGATGCTTCCTTGAAAAACTGAGGGAAGAACCAGAGCAGAGAGTTGGACTCTGCTTAAATCTCATTTCACTTCCTCTTACATTGGTTTTGTATTCCCAGGGATCTCTCTTGCAATCCTGACACATGCAGCCTCCCATTGCAAACTACTCCAGTGTAAAGCAGGAGTAAAGTAGCTCCAATTTCAGCACATTACCCATCTGCAGGTGTTGTTTCCACTTTAATGAAATATAATTTTCAAGGAAGTCTGCTCCTGGCCACCCATGGTAACTCCTGAATCACAGAGGATTACGGAAAAAATCTCAGGCTGCCGTCCCTTACCTTCAAAAAGCTCTGACAAGTCTCCATCGGGGGCTGTTTGATGGTGAAATCGTAGAGTGAGTGATTTTAGTCAACCCAGAGCCAGTTCTGCTTCCTGTAGATGCAGAATCTGATATGACTTTTCCTGCTGACTTCCTAGATGCGTTGTTGCAACTTTAAAATTTGCTTTAAAATGCTGATTTGTAACGATTTCATGAATAAAGCCTCAGGTCAGCACAGCAGAGACACTCTGTGCTGTGGGTTGTCACACATGCTCTTACCAGGCTTGAAACCGGCTCTGAGCAGGTCGTGGGCTTTTGCACAGGAGGGAAAATGGGTCTAAATGGCACAAATTCATGGCAGGAAGACAGGAAAATTAAGCATGGTCTCTGTCCTCAATGTGCTTCAGAAATAAACCATCAGTCTTTAAATCTGCTCCGTGCGACCTGAAAATAAAGCATAAAACTCTAAAATAAAGAACTACCTTGACTTTCTTTCTTTCTTTCTTTCTTTCTTGTCGTTCTTTCGGGGTATGCTGGCGGTAGGGAGGTCGGGCTGGGTGTGATGGCGGGGGGTCTGGGGTTCGGTAGGGAGGGAGGGCAGTGGGTGGTTATTTTGTCTGTCATTCTGTAGGTCGTTTTGTCTTTCTTGCTGTATTTCTTCTTCTCTCTGTCTTTTTTCTTCTTGTTCTTTCTTCTTCCTTTCTTTTTCTTTCTTCTTGTTCTTTCTTCTTCCTTTCTTTTTCTTTCTTTCTTTCTTCTTTTTCTTTCTTCTTTCTTCTTTCTTTCTTTCTTTCCTTCTTTCTTCTTTCTCTTTCCTTCTCTTTCTTTCTTTCTTTCTTTCTTTCTTTCTTTCTTTCTTTCTCTTCTTTCTTTTCTTTCTTTTCTTTCTTTTTTCTTTTTTTAAAGAATGAATTAACTAGTCACTCCTTTGTGCAGGAAGCTGGCAGGTTTGGGATACAGAATGCTCCACACATCATCACCATGCAGGGGCACATCAGTCTGGCTCAGACCTCATTTTCTTCTCCCTGCATCAGAAATAGCTGTTTTATTAACAACATTTTATCAGCCCCGGATACCTGGAGAGGTTCTTCAGTGAGTCACAGAGCCAGGGAGAAGGAAAACCAGAGGAGGAGCTGCGTTGATTCACACCTGCTCAGGTTTCCTTTATTACTCTGCTTTTTCCACAGAGTTGCAGTTTCCCAGTGAGAGGCTGAGAAATGCCAAATGCTGGTTCCTGGTATTTGCCCAGTGCTGGGATTTGCTCTTACATACATTTTACAATATTCTGGGATTGATTTGTGGGCATAGACATGGAGCAACACCAACATAAACGCTGAGTGATTCAGTGGTAAAACTGCTCTGTGCATCTCCTGCTCATTTACAGGGACGTGGAGGGATCTCAGGAGTTCCTGGGCTGAACCTCCTGGAATTTGATGGGTATAAAACAGGAGAGAGCTTTCAATGGGATTCCTGTCTGCAGCATGAGGGGAGTGACTGGAGGTTGTGCCATGCCCTTAAAGCCTCCTATGTCTGGCTAAGCAGAAATTCTGTTCTGCTGCACATTTAGAAAACATCCAGGTCTATCTCCCATCCATCCCTTTTTATAATCCTTGACTCTCTCCCTTGCTTGGGTTGAAGCACCCAGGAGGTGCCATTTCTGCCTGGAAGCTGGTTCACCCTCTTTTTGCAGCCTGTGGGATGTGTTTTCCTGTGCTTCAGCAGCTCTTGGAGCAGACGCTGCTCTGCCAGGAGCCTGTTCCTGGCAGGATTCATCATTAACAACCAAAGCAAGTGACACCTTCTCTGCACAGCCCCGCTCTCACCTCCCTGACCCAGCAGCTCCTCAGGGAAAATATCTTTGCTCCCACACTCAAGGACTTGTTGCTTACTCCTGAATTTACCACTGGAGTGCAGGAGCTGTTTCCTCACCATCCTCCTGCCTGTTGTGGTCTCCAGGGCTCAGTTAATCTCCTTTAACTCAATCCTGATGACTTCTGTCTTTGGAAACTCCTCATTTTCTCCTGACATGGGGAGGATTTGGGGTTTATGTCCTCCCCAGACCTGGAAGTGCTTTTCCTTTTCCTCAGTGAATGTAGTGCTGAGGTTTAAAGCATCCTAGTTGGCAGGAGAGGAGGTTGAAGCAGGAATTTAGGAACCTTTCTAAAATGCTCTGAATTGCAACAGCCCCTCGGGAGATGCCATTGCCAAGGAACCAGAGAGTTGCTTGGGCACCTGAGGATGGATTTATCAGGTATCTGTGTGAAAAAAGAAGGATTAACAGATACCTGATAAATCCTGAGCAGAGGGTAACGGCAGAAAAGGGACATTATGGTTCTAGGACATGGCAGGAAGCATGATTCCATCAGGAATAAGGATGGATTTGTGGCTGAAGCACTGGGTGCTGGTGTGACCTTGCTGGGACACTATGGTCCCTTCTGTCCAGGGATAATAAATTCAGAGCTGGGGAGGGTGTTCTGTGAGGTGAGCCTTGCAAAGTTTAGCAAAGTAAGGGTGGAAGAGGTCTGACTCCTGTCCACAAACACATGGGGAGGGAGGGATGGACCCAGCAGAGAGGAAAACCACTGAAATAAAAAACAATTTTAGCACAAGGATAAGCAGGAGCAACTATCCAGCAATGGCTGGGGTTGGAGATCAGGAGAGCCCAGTCCTTGGAGGGAGAAGCTTGTGGGATCAAAGAGCAAACCACATTTCAACACATACCTGGTAATGTTCATGCCTGGGGGGAAGCCTGTGGCATCCTACGTCCTTTGGAAGTGCCCTTCAGGAGGAAATACGCCCATAAAATGGAATTACCCTGACTGGGGAGCAGCACTGTGTGCAGCACAGGCTGGGGAGGTTCAGCCATGGGTTGACCTCGATGATTTCCCCTGGTGGGACTGCAGAGATCCATCTCTGCCTGCTGGTCCCCATTGTCTTTTTGGTACCATCATGGATACAGTGTAAGAAATGTTCCCATAAGGCTTATTTCTTACCTCATGGTTTATTTTCTTATCCCACTTTTTATTTATTTTTTTTTTTTTAAGTTAAACTGACATCCTTAATTAAAGACTTTTCCCCTACCTGGCAATATCCCAAAGCCTTCGGCATTGTTTGAAATTATTCAACCCATACCCAGCGACGGCAACAAAACGAGGAAGTAAAAATGTGGGGGAAAAGCCAGGGCAGGCTGTCACGTCACTGAGCTGAAGCCAGGGCTTGTCCCAGTGCCAGGGGGAGGCATCTGGGATGAATGTCACACCTGGTTATAAATAGGGTGGCAGCAGCGGCTGCGCCCATTAACGCGGGGACACGGCCGGGTGAGCGCAGGCAGCCTCTGCTGCATCGTTCTCTGGCTGCACCAGTGCATGGAAATCCCCAGAAGATAGACAATAATCATACAATGTGGAGCGTTATAATGATAAAATTTTGTATATGTATGATAGATGGTAATGATGTGGTATAATGGTTATCATATAAATAACAGTGACAGTGAATATTCTATTCTATTCTATTCTATTCTATTCTATTCTATTCTATTCTATTCTATTCTATTCTATTCTATCCTATTCATTGTATTATATTATGTAATAGTAAAGATACTAAATATGCAAATACATAAAATTATTATGTTATGTTATATGTTAATGTTATACAAAATAAAATAAAATAAAATAAAATAAAATAAAATAAAATAAAGTAAAATAAAATAAAATAAAATAAAATAAAATAAAATAAAATAAAATAAACCAGAGCTGCTCTTTGATGCTTTCACTCAGGACAGCTGGCAGGTATCAGATTCCCCTGTGATGAGCCCAGGCTTATTCCAACGAGGTGGCTCCAAAATTCCCATTGGCATAAGGGAAATTCAGGCCTCTGGTGTTTCAGAGAATTACACATCCAGAGAGCACCAAATTCCACTGCCTGTGGTTATCACACAGATACGTGAAGGAGTCAGAATCCCCTCTGGTAAAGCCATGTTTAGGCTGTCTGTCCTAGTAAACAGACAGAAATAAATAAAATTATAAATAAATGAGTAAATAGAATTATCTATTTATACAAACAGATTTATAGTCTATATGTATATATTTACTGTATTATGTCTATATTGTGTGTATACAATCTATATTATGTATATACAATACCCATTATGTATATAAAGATACATTATCTAGAATATAATTATTATCTATTACATATTGTAGTAGTTATAAAATTCTGTGACAGTATATATGTATGTGTTATGTACATATAATAGATATGACATATAATGTATATAAATATATTATCATGGAGTAATAGGATCCTATGATAATATAACATATATCTAATAGATGATATATATAGATATATAATACAATTAGTTTGTGATATTATATGTGTATTATGCACATATATATGATGCATACATACATAATGTATATTATATGTGCATAATATGCACAATATATTATATGGAATGGTTCACATATATTATATATTTGATATGTGGTTCATATGATAGGGTTCTACATTATAGAACCATATAATTCTACAATAAGATAGGTATATAATATCTATAGATGAATGTATAGAAAAGAGGTAGGAGCTCCTAAGGCAGCTGCAAAACAGAGTTGCTTTAACATTTCTGCAGAATAATTCTGGCTCCGTGGATTTTGTCTATTCTCTCATGTAATATTTTGGTCCAGCATCTTAAAACCGAATGAACCATTTATTATCAATAAGATGTGGAAAAGAGAGGTTTAAAAATCTCTCTGGGATGGAGATAATAATAGTGCTGAGAAAAGTGCAAATAAAGACAAATGCAAAGAGATAAAAGGCAGGAAGTCCTTTATTGAAGGGGTAAAGGCAGAGCCACAAACTGTCTTCAAAATTTAAAACAAATACAAACAAGAGGCTAAAAATCAGAAAATTGTATTTCCCCCCATCTCCTGAAGATGAATTCCAAAGCTTAGTTTTGGTTGGGTTTGTTGTGCTTGCACAGCTTGGTTGGTACACCAGGGAGGAGGGAAACACCAGTCAGATACCAGAGTGGATAAACAATGAGCAAAGACATCCCTTCTCCGAGCTCCCTGCAGCTTTGGGAGAGGGGATGTGGGAGCAGCATGTTAAAACAGTCTTTTAATCTCTTTTTTCTTTTTTTTTTCCTCCTTTCCAGACAGCTACTGTACAAAACCAAACAGAAATTTGTAATAAATACCTAACACAAGAGGCTCAGTACATTGCTACAATCCTTCACTGAAGGGAAACATACATATATATATATATACACATATATATATATAGCCTAATATATAAAACCTCTTTGACTTAAATCAGCGTAAAGGCTACTTGTTTTTACAGAAGCCTGGGGCAGGAATTCCACTTGGCATCACCCACACCTCAACACAGCATCACTGCCTCCAGTCCCCCTCTGCCAGGGGGATCCCCACCCTCTTCCTCGCTGGAAAAGCAGCAGGATTTTCCCTCAACAAGGAGTTTTTACATCTAGGAAGCTCCAGCGAAGCAGCTGCATGGTGATTATAAAAAAAAATGGAACAGCCCCTTGGTGTGCATGACTCCTGTGTGATAAATACAGACGTTTTCCTTGGCACTGCCTCAGACTGATATTCCTGACCCATCCTAAATGCTGGTGGTGACACTGGAGAGGAAACACATGCTGGCTTGGAGTTAAAACCCTTGCAGGCTCAGAGGGGAGAAAGAAAATAACCCCGCAAGGCTACATGACTTTAGCATCCAGCTATTTGTTATAACTTAAATTCCTGGAGATTAATTAGCAGATGTAGAACATTGCCCAAAGGTAGGTCTGTACCACAGCCCAAACAGCTCTGCATCCAAACTCTGCAGCTGGCCTTCATGGTTTTTTTTTTTCTCCTTTCCTAAAAAAAATAAAGGAGCCAAGCCCTCAATACCCTCAATCATGAGCTGTATCTCCCGTGGTTTTAATAGGAATTGTGTATGGGAGGTGAAACAGGAATATTTCATGTTTTTGGGTAAATGGTGAGGTTTCTGTCTTCAGCAGAGCAGCTCATCCCACCATCCCATTCCAAACCTGTCGGGACAGCCAGGAAAGGGTCTCACACGAGCTTGGCTTGCCCAGGCAAAAGGGACAAGGAAAAGGATTTGATCCATAAATGTGAATGGGGAATCTGAAACAAAAAATTCCAGCCCTCCTCCCCTTCCTATGAGAAAAAAGCAGATCCCACTGGAAATTCAGCATTTTGGTGCCAAAAAGGAAGCCAAGGCAGGGTATGAGAGGAGCCTGGAGATACTGAATTGCTCATCCAGCAACAGCAAAATCTTTCCAAATTCCATCCCTGCTCCCCAGGCACTGGCTGCTGCTAGCACACGGCCAGCGATTGCTTCGGAAAGGGCAAAGTTCAGGGTCTGAACAGCCATCTGTGCTGGGGCCAGGCAGCAGCTGGGCTGGGGAGAGGGCTGTGGCTGCTTCCCACTGGGAAAGAGCAGCTCCAGCCTTGCCAGGCTTGGTTTTGCATTGAGAATTGCTCAAGCAAGGCTGGAGCTGGCACCAGATCTGAGCATTTTCACATATCCCAGGAAAGCAGGGGTGAAGAGCAGCACTGGTCACCTCTGGCATGATCTACAGCTCCTGGGCTCATCCCTGCTGCAAACCATTATCTCCAAAATTACAGCAGAGCTGAAAAAATGAGCCCACAGGGGACTGAAAGCCAAGGATGGGAAAGGAAACGCTGGCACACCGGAGTGCCTGCTCCAGAGGTCATCGCAATAGGCACTTCACAGTCGGAGCACTGCAGAATTAGGAATTAATTAATCCTCACAGTGGACCTCTAAGATCAGGTGTAATTAGGCCTTGGTTTTATAGCTGGGGAAAGAGAAGGGTGGGATAACAGCTCTGGGAATAACCGCCAATGCTGGGGATGTTTGGACACAGGGGTTTGTCGCCTTGTAGATTATATGTCCAGCAGAAACCACCTCTCACCTGTCCTCCTGCCTTATTCATGCTAGGATCTGGCTCTCAGCTTATTCCTTCTCCCACTCACACAAGCAGTTTATCTCCCAAGTGAAACCCACAGCTGACAAAACACTCCTCATGCTCCAAGACACCCACACTGCTGCAGGGAGGGGATGGCAACCCAAGAGATCCCAGCCTGACCAGCAAAGACACCCACCCTGCACCTCCTTGACCTGGGACAGGACGATGGCAAAACCAGGTTCCACATTTCCTCCAGTGCCAAACCCCAGCAAACCTTACAAAAGCCATCTGCAGCCACATTCAACGGCAGCCCTTCAAAAACACCCCACAGATATGCTTATTTTTCCCTTTCAGTTACAACTTGCCTGCGAGCAGCCACCCAAAAAGAAAAGGAAGAAAGAAAGGAAAAGAAGCGATTCCTCCCTGTTTTTCCGCCGTTATTCTCCCCTCTGAGGTAGAAATCGATGCGGTGGGGACGAACCACTGGAGAGCCGTCATTTGTCTGGCGAGCGAGCCCGCGGCGCCCTTGCAGTCCTGCCCCAGTGCGGTGGGAGGCCGTGGCACCCCTGACTCGGCGTGGCTCAGCACTGCTGCAGCACGCAGGCCGCGGTGGCCGGCGGTGGCCCCGGCGAGCTGCATTTCTCCGGGGCGGTGATTTTACCGGCGTAATCGATGCAGGAGGCGTTGCGCGTCCGCACGCCCTCGCCGCACGTTTGGGAGCAGGGGGACCAGGGCCCCAGGCGCCAGAGAGGGCAGGGCACGTCTCCACAGGGCTTGATGTCCTCGGGCTTGAGGGATCTGTTGCAGGCAGAGGAGGTTTGACCCTCCACGTCCCGGCAATCCACCGTCCGCCGCTGCCAGCCGGAGCCGCACGTCTTGGAGCACTCGGACCAGTCACCCAGGACCCACTGGGAGGTCAGCATCGGTCGGATGACGTTGACCGACTTCTTCTCTTTGCCCTTCTGCTTGCTGAAAGGGACGTCCTTGGGGATGAAGAAGCTGTACTTGACTTTGGGTGGGAAGACCTCGCTGGCAATCGTCAGCAGCTGGACGGTCAGCGGCTCTGGGAGCTGCCGGAAGCTCTGCAGCCTCTCCAGAGTCGTCATGGAGCCGCTGTATTTCAGGATGGTGCCCTTGATGAGGATGTCCTGCTCCATGGCTGAGATGGCAAAGTCTCCGTTCAGCAGGTACTTGCCCTCGAGGGTCTTCAGCGCCAGGTAGTTGCCATCATGCCGGACCCCTCGATGGCTGCGCTGTTTGATGTCGATGTTGGTGGCTCCGGCGGGGATGGTGACAATGTCATTGTAGCCGTACCTGCACGGGGCAAAGGGACATGGTTACTTTTCAAGACTTACCAAGAGCACGCTCGTGTAAGGAACAGCACTCAGGATCCTGGCTCCGAAGCCATCATCTGGATCCCCGAGCACCCAGGAGCTAGAAATATTGCAGATGTTCTAGACGTGAGCTCAGTTGGAAGATTTCTCTGAATTGCGTGTGAAAATGAGCGATGCAATCAAATGAACAGCCCTGTGATTACCAGCCTAGATGGGAAATTCCCCTTACTCTCTATGTATGGAAATGGTGAAGCTTTTGGGATTGAAAGCCTGTCAGTGGTGTTGCTGAAGGGTGACATCGCCTCTCTTTAATACAGAGATAACATAGATGTAGAATAATACAATGGGAGCGAGTCTCTGCATACTCAACTCACTTTTTGAAGGGTTTTGCGGCCACCACTACAGTGCAGAAGTAACCCCATTGGAGGATACAGGGGACATTCCCATGCCAGGGAAGCATTTTCCTGCAGAGCCCCATCCCTGGAGCTCCACGGGTCCCGGGACAGCAGGCGGAAGGTTTCACTTGAGCCCTCAGCGCTGTGACTCACACTCTGGGGCCAGCACAGGATCATTTTTCCATGGATCCCCATGGTGGATGCTGCGGTCAGTAATTAGGTTCAGAGTATTTTGGAAAAAAGCCTTTGAGTCAAACTCGGCTCTCCGTCACCCTGGCCTCCCTCACCCTGATCTTAATGGGATCTCTTCTTGGCCGTAGCTCCTATGCTAATCTCCCTTTAGTCAACCACAAACAACTCACAGGAGAGTGGAAGCCCCGTTTCAGCTGCTCCCTGGAAGGAAACCATTTAGGAAATATAATTTGACTGTGTGAGTCACCTCGCTGCACGGAACTGGACGGTTGGGCTTTTGTTATGGTTTTCCAACAAAAGCCCTAAATTCTGCTCTTTGGCAAAGAGATGGTGGGTGAGGGAAGTGGCTGCCTCAGTGCCCTTGTCCCGGGATTCAAATTCACCCCCAAACCTAGGGAAAAGTTATTGAACATTTATATCACATGTCAGCCCTTGAATATGCGTCCAACTCACTGCACTAGCGTGAAATGTGCTTTGTAAACTCGCTGGGGCAGCAGGATTTATTTGCGGTGGTGCACCGAGCCCGTCACATCAGTTATTATTTTAGGAAATAAGCTCTACTTGGCTTGTATAATTTTGCCCCGAAATAAACTGAGCCTAAGCCCCGGAGTCTGGGGAGGAGCCCAGGCTCTTGCAATGCCAGCCAGCTGAGGATGCTGGCTTGGATCCTAATACATTCCTAGCCTACAACTTTAGGGACAGAAAAAGGGGATTGAGAGGGGATGCTGGTGTTTCTCCCACAGCCCATCCCTGCAGAACCTTCCCCCTGGCGCCTCACTTGGATCTGTTGAGCGAGCCGGATATCTTCCTGCAAGTGGAGCCATTGCCACCGCACACCCCGCACTTGTCCAGCTTCTTGGAGGACCCGATGACGTGATCACAGCCAGCCTTGATGCACTGCCCGTGGACGCAGATGGAGAGGGTCTCTGGGCCACACAGCGTCCCATCGATCACCTGGGAGAGGGGCATGCAGAGGAGTAACGAGGGCATGAGTTCTGACGTGGGGTAAACAGGAGTGATTCCCACCACCAGGAATCTTACTTTGGTGATTTCCACCACCGGAAATCTTACTTTGGTGATTTCCACCACCAGGAATCTTACTTTGGTGATTTCCATCACCGGGAATCTTACTTTGGCCTCAAAGACTTTGAATTCGCTCCTCCCTCGGGCTCGGCAGAAGAGTTTGCATCTGTCTCGGGGGGACACTCCCGCATATTTAGGAACCCACTCCAAGTGATTCCCTTCCAGGTCAGTGAAGTTGTAGCTGTTGTACTTCTCACACTGCTGCTCCCGAAAGCTTTTCCCTGAAAGGAAAGGTGAAACACGGCCCAAAATCCATGAGAAGCTGGAGCTGCTGTCCTTGGCCATCACAGAGACGTGATGGGAGCGAGCTAAGGATAGCGAGAGCACGTGGTGAGCGTGCAAACAGCGGAGGAATGTCATGAAGGAGGGATCCCACTCTCCTTCATCAGCCACACAAGGTCACAGCCCCCAGCAGGATGCTGTTGCTCCCCCCAGACACAAACACCCAAGGGAGAGCAGAGCAATGCGTTCTGTAACGTTTCCCTGCAACGTTCTGGAGGAGCGGGAGCGGAGCGGGCGTTTGGGAAGCGCCATCCTCACCGTCGGGCGGGCACTCCTCGGTGTGGCAGGACTGGTACTTGGTTCTCTGGCCCTCGCAGTAGCTGCCGCCGTGCCGGGGCCTGGGGCTGTCGCAGTGGCGGTGCGAGAACTGGATGCCTCCCCCGCAGCTCCGGGAGCAGGAGCCCCACGCGCTCCAGGGGCCCCAACCGCCGTCCACCGCCGGCTGCAAGAGGCCAGGAGAAGCTGCTGAATCCATCTCTGGGCCTGTCCATCCCCAGCTGCTCCCTCCCAGGGCGAGCTAAGGGCTGGAGCAATGCTAAAATCTGGCCCCAGCCCTGATCCAGGAAAGCGCTTTGGCACGTACTTCACACAAAGTTAATGCTGACTTCCACCGGCCTGTTCACATGCTTAAAGTTAAGCTGGGCTTTGAGCGCTTTGCTGACTGACTCTGAAATCCCTGCTAATTTCCTCAGCAGGGCAAAAACTCTCGATTTAATTGCAGATCCACACTGCTTGTTTTGGTTCAGATCAGCCCACAGCTCAGTAGCAGACTTTTGTCTATGAGCTGGACTGGCCAGTAATAAATATTAACGAAGAAGAGATATCCAGAAACAAATCAGCCCAACCCAAAGCCACTCAAGGAGCCCACGGGGGTGGAGCCAGAGATTTGGGAATCACAAAGGGTGAAGCCCCAGCCCAGCTGTATTGGGTCTGTGGTTGGTGGGGGGTACAGGGGTGGCTTCTGTGAGCAGCTGCCAGAAACTCCCCCCGTGTCCAGCAGAGCCAACAACAGCTCCAGGATGGACCCACCACTGGCCAAGGCTGAGCCCAGCAGAGATGGTATTGACCTTGGGGAGAATGTATTTAACAAGAAAAACAAGTTATTAGTAATTGGGTTCACAGAAGAGAGGAGTGGGAGTGTAAGAGGAATAGCTCTGCAGACACCCAGGGCAGTGCAGGAGGAAAGGCAAGGATTCCTCCAGGTACCGGAGCTGAGATTCCCCCAGAATTCTGTGGGGAAGGACCACGGTGAGGCAGCTTTGCCCCTGCAGCCCGTGGAGGGCATGGGGGTGCAGAGATCCACCTGCAGCCCCTGGAGGAACCCAGGCCAGAGCAGGGGAGTGCCTGAAAGAGGCTGTGAGCCTGTGGGAAAATGAGCTGGTGCAGGATCCTTGCAGGACCTGTGGAGAGAGGAACCCACGCTGGAGCAGGTGTGCTGGAAGGACTTGGGACCCTGTGGAAGACCCACACTGGAGCAGCCTGTCCTTGAAGGACTGACCCTGTGGAAGAGTGACCCCCCATTGCAGCAGTTTGTGGAGAACGTGTCCATGGGAAGGACTCGTGTAGGAGAAATTCATGGAGAATTGTCTCCCATGGGAAGAACGCCACGCTGGAGCAGGGGAAGGACTCTGACTCCTCTCCCTGAGCAGCAGCACGAACAGCCTGTGATGAACTGACCATAGCCCCCATTCCTTGTCTCCCTGTGCTGCTGGAGAGAGAAAGGAGAACTGGGAAGGAGGGAGGTGTGAAGGAAAAGTGTTTTTAAGGTCTTACTTCTCATTATTCTGATTTTGTTACTAATAAATTCAATTACCATCCCTAACCTGAGCCTTTTTTGTCCATGAGTAATTTCTCACAGTCCTTATCTCAACTCATGAACTGTCCTGAACTTCCCTGTCCAGCTGTGGAGGGGAGTGAGAGGGGGGCTCTGGTGGGCACCTGGAGTGCAGCCACCACACCACCATTGCCCGGTGTCCCCTTACCTGGGGTTTCAGAGCATCCTGCTGCACACAGCGCCCGTCCCAGCACAGCCCCTCGGCTTTGCAGGGGGTTCCGTCGGCCCAGGGCAAGCTGCCGTTCTTGGTGTGGCACAGGGGCTCCCCACTGCCCGTCCTGCACCACAGCTGGGAGCAAATATCCTCCTCCGTGGTGTTGGGGCAGTGCTGGAAGTCCTTGCCAAAGATCTGCTGGCATTGCTGGTCCAGGCTGTACAGGGCTCTTTGGCCGGGCAGCTCGGCAGGCAGGGACACGGGCTCGGCCGGGGCGTCCAGCAGGCAGTCACCTGGGCCAGGGTCAAGAGTTAGGCTGCAGGTGGAGCTTTCAGGGCTTGGTGCCACTGATTGCATCAAGCAGGGCACCCACATCTCTGTCCGTGGTCTGGTTTGACTCCCCCTTCACCCCACATGGCTCCAGGCACGGAAAAGAGCCTGAGCAGTTACGGAAAAGGCTGTTTTGAGTGATCACAGAATCACCAGGTTGGAAAAGACCTCCAAGATCATCGAGCCCAACCCTAACACCTCAACCAAACCACAGCACCAAGTGTCACATCCAGTCTTTGTTTAAATACATCCAGGGATGGTGATTCCACCACCTTCCCAGGCAGATCATTCCAGTACTTTATCATTCTTTCTGTGAAAAACCTTTTCCTAACACCCAAGCTTGGCACAGAGACATCATGATCCCCTTGTTTGTGACGCAGCTGACTCGAGCCTTACCGTGCCCTCCGTCCAGGAACTCGGTGAGGTACATGGCACTGCAGGGCGACCAGGGCTGGGTCTTGTTCAGGTGGATGAAGAGAGGAGCCATCACGTGGTGCTCGCCGAGGGGCCCGAAGAGCCGCTCGCAGTTCTTGGAGTCGTCGTGGGGCATGCTGAGCACATGGCCTGGGGAGCAGAGAGTGTGGCACAGCTGAGCTCCCAGCTCCCGCTCCGCAGCAGAGGCTGTGTGGGACCACCTGTGAGGTACCAAGCAGCTCCTGTTTCTGCCAAAGCTATTTGCTTCCACAAACCAGAAGGCATAAAAAGCTGCTTGCCCTGTCTCAGCGGTACAGCCTGCCGTGTGCAGGGCAAAGCAGCGCGAATTTGCAGAAACCCAGCAAGGGTTTGGGATGGAAGGAGATTAAAGCTCATCTCATTTCACTCCCTGCCATGGACATGGACACCTTCCACTAGATCAGGTTGCTCCATGTCCCGTCCAACCTGACCTGGAACGTTCCCAGGGACGGGGCAGCCACAGCTTCTGTGGGCAAAAATGAGTCAGAGCAGGAATGGTAAACCAAGACAGAGACGTGCTTGATCCCACGCCTGAGCTCATCACAACAGGTCAATCATACAATCACTAAGGTTGGAAAAGATCTCCAAGATCCTCAAGCCCAACCTGTGGCTGATCCCCACCTTGTCACCCAGCCCAGAGCACTGAGTGCCACCTCCAGGTGTTTTTTGAACAACTCCAGGGATGGGGACTCCACCACCTCCCTGGGCAGCCCCTTCCAATGCTCGACAACCCTCCCAATGAAGAAATGCTTCCTGAATTGGTACAATGCACCAATTCACACCAACTTGGGTACTTCTGAATCTTTCTGCTGGTGCAAACCAGCTTTTGCCAGTGCCAGGAGCTCCCCAAGGCTCCGTGGGTGCTCCCCAGCCAGGAGATGCTGGGCTGTGCCCCAACCCCTCCCAGCAGCAGGACTGGAAGAAGCAGACTTCCCCTTGGGAAGGGACGTGTTACCCAGTTCATGAGCCAGGGTGTAGGCTGCCTGCAGGCCCTCGTCCTCGATCACGGAGCAGCTCTTGTTGCGGTCGCACATGGTGCCGATATCCGCCACTCCCAGCGTGTCGCAGCTTTGGTGTCCGCAGAAGTCCTGTTTGTGCCAGGCAGGGGGAGCGGTCAGCGGGGGGGACGGGGCCCCACGTTCAGCCCCAGCATCTCTGTGAGCAGCCCACAGCTGGTGTGCACCCCAAATGAAACCACCGCCCCCAAGTGCTTCGCTGCAAGCTCCATCCTTTGCACGGCGCGGCATCCACCTCCTCGATCGACCCCTTCTCCCCCTCCAGGGATGCCGTGAGCCCTTTCCCTCCTGCAGCAGGGCATTCCCGAGGGATGCTGACCTGTCTGGTGAGGAGGATGGCAGTGTCGTAGTGCTCTGGGTGCCGGTCGCTCGGGGGGTTGAACCTTTGCTGCCAGCTGCAGAAGTTGCGCAGGGTGAGGCCGCCGTTGTCGGACACCTCCGGCCCCGCCGCCGCCTCCTCCACCACCAGCACCTTCACCACCACCAGGCTGACGGAGTTCCTCAGGCTGGGGTGCTTGTAGATGCGAGCTGCCATGGACATCAGGGTCAGGACGTGGTTCTGTGGGGGGAGAGATGGGCAGGCAGAGCCTGGGTGAAACCTCTGCTACGGGGAAATTGGTTTTGTTTCAAAAGAATCAGGCTCGTTAATGAAGCCCATCACACCCAGACCACGGGCTGACGGACTCAGCGCTTTCCTGGATGTGATGCTTTACACCTTGTGCTGGTTGACAAGCCCTGCATCCCCTGCTCCAAACGCTGTGCCACCTCTCCCATGAACCTTTTGCACCAAGAGATCCCTTCTGAAGAAATTCCTTGGGGAAAACCTCAGCATTCTGGAGAGTTCTCTGCATATTCCCGAAGCATTAGCCCTGCCCATGGCAGGAACCACCTCACTCACATCTCGCTGGAGCAAAACCACCCAGCAGAACTTCTGGTTGTGCAGGTCACAGGGCTCGGACCCAGCATCCTTGGCAACAAACTGGGACTAAAACACTTTGACAGCCAAGACTTTGCCCAGCAGCATCCCCTGCTTGGTGATGATCGGGGATTACTTAATATGTCAAAAGCGCCAGCGATGTTTAGGCTGATGTAAACATCTTATCAGAGCATCAGAATTCCTCCTCTGCTTGGCATCGCTCACAGCCCCGAGTCAGGAGAAAAAAATGCAGCTATTACACAATGTAGTATTGGGAAAGAGAAAGTGGCTTCTCTCCTCCCCAGACAAATTACACCCTGCGGTCTCAATTCAGAGCCTAATTAAACTGGAAGGACTCGATGGGAGCCCTCTGCAATAGCCAAGTTTCACCCAAAATACATTTCCTGAGCAAAGCCGACCCTGTGTGCTCGTCCATCACGGCGCTGCCAGGACAATGCCATTTTCTGAGACACAGAGTGCTGTTTTCTTAGCAAATGAGGGAGATGTTGAGTGAGATGCAGCATATTTGCTGCACCGAGAGCCGCTTGCCCGGGGCACTTGTGGCTATTTTAAATTATTCTGCCGCATTTTATCCCGTCACTGGCAGCTCCACGTAAACAGATGTTTCGTTTCAACAAGACATATCCCAAGCTCATTATCCAAGGGCAGGCCCCAGCAAGGATGATGGGAGCAGGGAATAGACTGGGTTATTTAGGCTGGCCAGGTCTCCACGCCGTGACTCACATCCAGCCCGGAGCATGCAGCTCATGTCACGGAGAAGTCACTGCCGAGACAAGGAGCTGAGGTGAGATCCCCATGAGGGGATGCTCCGTGAAACTTGGGGGAATTGTTCACCCTGTGGGGAAAGTCCATTGGGAACCTTGCTAAGAATAGCCCAAAGCCTTCCTAAAATTACGCCTCCCTGAAGATCTAGAAGGATGCGCTGCGCTGGGGCTGCTCATCATGGGGTCCCTCATTTTCAAGGCAATAAATCTGCATCCTTTTCTAACCCATTGGAGGTTTCTGTCCATAACAGTAGATTTGACCTGGGAGATGTCAGTTCATACCACAAACCCCCCAGGACACCAACTCTCGCATCCTCAGGGGTGCATCCAGCCAAAAACCTCTTTCAGCAGTAGGAGCAGAGGGACTTGGAAAACATCTGTCCACCTTCCTTGAGTCTGTAAAGGGAAGATGGAAAGCAAACCGAACAAACAGCTATTTAGTGAAGATTAAGAGGTCCAATTCACTTGTTCCACCATCTGGTGTCTATTTATACCCATCCCTGGCCTGTGCAGGAGTGGGTTGGGATCTGGATGGACCCTGGCTGCTCTGGGGAGAGCAGCAATCCACCTGCACTGCCTTGGCCCAGCCAAGGGCTTGGAGCCATGGACAAAAGCAAATTACGGACCCTCAGGGCTCAGGAGAAGCCAGCTGAGAGCTTTTGGCCAACAACTGGCTGGGGATGAGCTGAATCCTGCTGGTCCCATCCTCTCTCTGCCTTTGCAAACCGGCTCTGGCCTGACCAATTACCCAGGAGGGAATGCTGCCTTCTCCAGGGTTTCCTTCCCAGCACCCAGGCTGAGATGTGCGGATTGGGATCAGGTGCAGGGCAGTGCTTTGGGTTGGTTTGAGGAGCCCAGGGCTGCAAACACATTGGTTTCTGCCTTCTTGCCAGGCACTGCAGCCCTGCAGGCACGAGGAGCTTCCCTGCCAAGCAGCGGATCTGGCAGGATGTGTGGTAAACACAGCTGGAAAATCATCCTCTTACCTGCTCCGGAGGAGAGGACACCAGAGTGACCCAGAGAGGGTCATGGAGCATCCCTTCCCTGCCCCATGCACTGCATTTGTGTCAAGGCACAGTGGAGGGTGATGCCCCACCAACCTCCTGCCCCTTCTCCCCCCAGCTGCAATCCTGGGCTCCCTCTGCTCTCAGTATCAAATCCCACCCGCTTCTCCCTAAAAACGAGGAGGGATGACTTTTGTCTGCCACACCTGTCTTGCAGCAGCTCCGAGATCCCCTCTGCCACAGCACCACTGTGTCTGGGAGAGCCCTGCCCTGAGCCAGGCACTGCCTGACAGGAGCCCTCCGGCAGCAAACAGCACAGAGCGACAGGGAAAAGAAACACAGCTCGGAGCAAGGGGAACTGAGGGGGTTGGTGGTTGTCTCTACCCTCACTGAAGGACTGAGTTTTCTGACACAGGCTCTTGCAAAGTCCCTGCTTACATTCCCTTTCATGGGAACCACTCAGAAGCCGAAGCCTGCAAAGATCCTCAAACACTGGCATTTATTTTTAATTATTATTATTAGAGTGAAACGGCTCTTACGCAGACACTATTATTGTGGTGCGCACAGAATGATTTCATGTTGCTGGACCCACCCAGGACAGCAGGGAGCACCCAGAGAACACGCAGAGAACACCCCTGCCTCCCCCCAGCACGCTCCCCAAAGTGTGGGGAGCAATGCTCAGCCCAGCCTGGGGCTGTAGGATTGCTGGTTGGTTGGATTTTGTTGGATTTTTTCCCCCCTTGCTTTCTCCCTAGAAGCCAGCATTTCTGCAGAGAGGGAAAAGAAGAAAGAAATGTTGAGATTCTGGAGAGCAGGGGGATGGAAGGAAGCAAAGCCAGGGTCAGAGGTAAGGGCTGCCCAGACTTTTAAAAATCAGCTGGTAAAAACATCTCAGGTTGTTCTTTTCCCCAAGGCACCACCTGTGAGCTCCCCTGTGCCTTGGGTGCCCAGGGCTGCTGGCTGCCCTGCCAGCCTCCTCCTCTGGTTTTAAGCCCACGCCAAGAATTCCCTTGTAAAAATGTGGGAGGCAGCCAAAGGAAATGGGGGGCAAGCCAGGGGAGAGGGGCACACCTTGCCAGGCTGCCGGCGCCCTCCTGCCTGCCCATCCCTGTTCTGTGTGCCACAGGATTCTTCCCCCCTTCTCTCTCCCTCTTTGCTGGATATTTAAGGCTGAGACAGGGAAACTGAGGCACATCCAGACTGTCCCCACATCCCCAGAGGCAGAGCTGGAGTAAAACCCCATCCTAAGAGCATCCCAGAGCGGGAGTGCTGCAGTTTGGGAGCCAGCATGGAGCTGCTTCAGTGGGAGGCAGCACATTTCACTCCAAAGCCCTGAAATGCAGCAGCTGTTGTATATCCCAGCGTGAGGAGACTGCACCAGCCAGAGGAATATTTAGGGAGGCTGCCTGATCCTCCAGCCCCCTGCCCCAAAGAGGATGCAGGCTCAGGGTCACACTCAGAGGACAAATCCCAAAGCTGGTGATGGCAGCATCACACAGGTCCCCCTTGGCAAAGATCCCCTTTAATCCCACTCCTTTGGGATGGGTTTAGGAGGGGCTGGCTCCTTTTATTAAGGGATTAAGCGAATTTACCCACTCACACTGCAAAATACCCTAAAGCAAGAGCAGGACACGAGGGGACCTGGAGCTCCAGGGGGGCTCTGGGTTTGTCTCCTGCCCCTGTGGGTGTGGGAGAGCCGTGGCTTTGGAATTACCTCCGGTCCATCGGGGTGTGGGAGAGCTGGCAGCAGGACCCTGGCAATGCCCTGTGCCCTACACTCCTGCCTGGCCTGAAAGGGACTCCTAAAACCTCACCAATCTGAAAAAACACAGGGGTCAGCGAGGAATCCCAGACTGACCTGACTCTGCTGTGGCCCTCAGTCATTACCAGGGAGTCGGGAACAGCAGATCCCTCACTTGCAAGAGGAGGAGGGAAAGGGGATCACAGCCATGGTGCTTGTGGAGGAAAGCTTGGAAATGCGTCTCATCTGCACCCAAGAGACTGGAGAAATCCCACCACAGGAATCCCATTCGGCTGCCAACTGGCTGGGGATGCTGCAGCTGGGTTTTGGAGCTGCCTGGTGCTTTAGGTGTCTTGGCAGATGTTCCCAAGCCACGCAGAGCATCCTCACAAGTGCAGCCCAGCTGCAGGTGCTCAGCCCTTCTGCCCAGGGGCAGGATTAGCCCCATCTCCTGCCTCAGCTCCCCCTGCTCAAAACACCACTTCATGCTGTGAGTGATGCTCACAGCCCCCCTTCGTTTTCCAGCACTGGGGATCCTCTGCAAGAAAAATGGAAAAAATCCCGTGTCCAGCCTGGAGCCTCGCTCCCAGCCCCACATCAGAGGGCTCTTCCCAGTCCCTGCAGGCTGAATCTTGCCACATCTCCCAGGATTTATTGCCCAGCACTGTCCTGCTGCTGATGCCCCGACAAATCCCCCATCCCCTGCAATCATCAAGCCCAAACAATGACTAAACCCCCAAATTTCAGGTCTGGTTCTGCTCTCACTCCACCACTCCCTCCTGGTTTACATAAAAGTATTGATGAAGGTAGAATAAGCTCTTATTGTCTCAATTAGGTTAACAGCTGAGCTGTGAGGCTCAAATTGATTGGAAATAAATCATTAACAGCATTTTCCCACCGCAAGCATGGCATTGATTATAACTCTCAACGCTTGAGTGCATCTTAGGGTGACTCTTCTGCTCGAGCTGTTACAACTTATGCAAGAAAATAACTGGGAATACAAACAATGCTGGTGACCTTTAATAAATATTTGGTAATTAAAGTGTGGTTACGGGAAGAAAAGTCATTATATAAATACGGTTTGTTCTGACTCAACATTTCTACTCCCTGGGCATCTCTCCTAGTCAGCTCTCTAAGATCACCCCAGCACTTGCCACTGCTTTTTTCACCCCACAAGAAAGGTATTTAGGGAGAAGCAAGATTGCTGTGCTGCTCCCTGCATTCTTGCTCCAGAGAACAAAAGACACACAAACACAGCAGGTGGTTTTCTGGTTGCCGTTTCTTTAGCTGCTGCACCGGAGCTGGTGGAAGTTTTCTCCCAAATAATCTAATATGCTGTTACTCTATTCACCCCAAACAAGATCTTTGAAGGTTTCCTTCCCATCCCTGAGAGCTGATGCAAAGATATTGCTCTAGGGGCAAGGAAATGATGGTAAAATGGGAGCCAAGCAGGCAGCAGCACCCAGCCCAGGCTGGAGCAGCCAAGGCAGGGCAGGGTGTCCCGCTCCAGCCCCTTGGTTATTTGTTTCCTCTCCTGCTGCCTTCACAGATTTACCCAGACATCTGTTGCTTTTTCCCCAGCTCAAGCTGGGCATTATCAGGATTCCCCTCAACCCAAGCATGTCACCTTATTTCTAGCAATTCAGGCACCCTTGGGTGCTGCTTTAAAACCATCAGGTGCCCAGCTGGGTGCAGAAGGTTCACTGCACTATTTTTTTCTGCCCTCTTGGGGAATCAGAGACCAACTTCACACTATGGGGAGAGTAATTCCTACCACCATTTATATGCCTGTCACTTAAAAATTCAGCTTACTCCACTTCAAACTCTCTTCTGAGCACTGTGAGCACTCGAGGTACCTCCAGGAGCATCATCCCCCGCTCACTGACCCTCTGCTATCTGCTCCTGCCAGCCTGGCTTGGTGGCAAAACCCAGCAAGGGGCAAAACCAGAGTGAAGCTGAGCAGCTGAAATCAGCTGGAGCCCCAAGGTTTAGCATTTCCCAAGGTCCAGCCTGGCCTGAGCAGGGCTGGAATTAAAACACTGCTTTCCTAGGAGCAGAGAAGCCCCTGGGGGAAGGATAAAGCCGGTAGAAGAGGCAAAGCCAGGCTGCCAAAACCCAGCCCGTGGTTTCAGCTTCCAGGACTCTTCTCCCAACCTGCGGATGAGCGACTTCAACGCACAAAATTACCCCTTGCAAAGACCCCGGAGCATTTCCGACGGTGCAAGCCTGAGTTTGGAGCCGAACCACCATCCCTGCAGGGCAGGGCTGGGGAGCTGCCTTTGCCCGAGGGATGAAAACTGACCCGGCGCTGATGAATGAGGCACATGGACAACCCCGGAGATGGGCGGGGGAGGCTGGGACGCCTCGGTCTCTGCTCCTGGGGTCTCCCCAAAAAGCCTGGTCGGGACAGGGACTCCGCAGAGAGTGTTTAAAGAGGCTGAAGAATTCCCGTCGCTGCTGGCTGCGGGAAAGGGCTGTTCATCCATCTGCTCAGCCGCGAACAGGTGGCTCAGGAGCGGGGCTGCGCCTCACTCAGCCCCTGCTCTATTTCCTATCGCCCGGAGGGGAGCTGAGCCCATTGCTTGGCAGCGCGGCTCTTCCCTCGTAGCACGAAGGGCACTGCCCCGCCCTGTCCCCACCTTTGGGGACACCGGGCTGATGCGACATCGCGGTGCGCGGTGTGTGCGGAGACAGCTCGCTGGGTCTGGGGAAGGGTCCCCAAACGCTGAGTGAACCCCGCAGATCACCAGTGCGGCTCTGCCCCGGGGGTTTGCAGCCCCCACACAGCAAGGGAAGGTGGGGGACCGAGGTCGCTCAAAGTTGTCCCCGGCGTCGCGGGGCTGGGCGAGGGGGGACCGGGCAGCGGGCAGGACAGGAGCGGCCGGAGAGGCAGTGGGGCTGGAGGAGTGGGACAGCACGGAGCGGGATGAAGGGATGCACGCGTAGGAAGCACGGAGGATGAAGGCGACAGAGAGGGCAGCGGGAGCGCAGGAGCGGAGACTGGGACAGCAAGGGGCGGAACGACGGAGAGGCTTGCGGGGACGAACGCGGTGAGACAGCACAGTCCCCGGCCGCGGGGGACGGCAGCCCTTACTTACCTCCACGTCCTCCCCGTAGAAGCGCACCATGGACGCGTCAGCCACCAGCAGCGTCTCCACGTAGCGCGCCTGCGACACGAAGCGCGGGGCCCTGCGCGGCGGCTCGGCGCCGGCGCTGCCCGCGGGGCTCCCGCCCGCTCCCGCCGGCGCCTCCCGCCGCCTCAGCCGGTGCAGCCGCCTCCAGGGCGGCCCGGGCGCGGCCGGCCCCAGCGGCCGCAGCTCGTAGGCCGCCCCGTCCAGGAGGAAAGCGGCTCTGAGGCCTCCGCCGCAGCTGCTGAGCACGGCGGGGGCATCGGGGCTGCCCTCGACGGCGCCCGAGTAGAAGCAGCCCCGGCGCGGCGGCGGGGGAGGGCGGCGGCTCCCCAGGCGCTGGAGGCGGAGGCGGGGGGCCAGGAACGCGTTGTCGGGGCGGAGGCGGAGGACCACGGCGCGGCCGAAGGCGGCCAGGCGCAGGGCCAGCTGCCCCGACGGCGCGGGCAGGCGGGCGGGCAGCACGGGCTGCGCGTCCCGCGGAGGCGGCAGCGCCCAGGCGTGGCACAGCAGCAGCAGGTGGAGCGGGGCCCGGCCGCCCAGCAGCGCCCGCCGCCCCATGCCGGCCCCGCAACCCCCCGGGCTCTTCCCCCGCAGCCTCCGCGCCGGCCGCCGAGCCCGCTGTATTTATACTTTCTCCCCCCGGCTTTGACATAAGAGGTTTATTTTTGATCTCTCGCTGTTCTCCCCACTCCCCTCCCCTGCCAGCCGGAGCCTGGGGGAGGAGGAGAAGTGAAAGAGAGAGAGAGAGAGAGAGAGAGAGAGAGGAGGGAAAAAAAAAAAAAAAAAACAAAAAAAGAAAAAAAAAAGAAAAATAAACACACACCCACAAAAAAATAAAAAATATCCCCCCCAAACCAAAGGGAAAAAAAAAAAAAACCCACTTAAAAAAAAAAAAAAAGAGAGAAAACCCACCCCAACCCACTTTTGGATACGATTTGAGGCCAATCAGGCGCCGGCAGCCCCGCCTGCCTCCAAGTGTCAACTCCAGCCTGTTGCTCTCCCAGTATTAACCCCTTCTTCAGCCCCAGCGCTGCCATCACGGCTCTGATCCTTCCCAGGCTCCGGGGGTCCTGCCCCGGGAGAGGGGCTGGCGCAGTTCCCCCTCCACCACCACGGAAGGATTTACTCCCGAGGGCTGATTCTCCGCATCCCTTCCCGGCTGGAAAGCGCCCGGCCCGTGCCAGCTGGAGAGCATCTCGTTTCAGAAGGTGCCTCGGGAGGTTCCCATGTCCTTCCCTTAGCCAGGGACAGAGAGGGCTGTGGGCCCCAGGGAAAACTCCAACGGGACACACGTACAAGGAATTTCCATGCTCTGAACCAACAGCTGGATCCACATGGGGTTTCCTCCAGCTGGAATAAGACAACCGGCTAAATCAGACTTGTGGAAAATACCTATGAGAATATTACAATGCAGCCAGCTCCTCCTGTTGCTCCTCTTTTGTTTGTTTCTCTGTGTGTCTTGTGTGACTTCATTTACAAACCCTTCATTCACCCCGTTTCAGACCGAGCTGGAATTCCCAACTGCATTCCCTTTGCAGTGAGGAGAAACCCTGCAGCAGTATAAAAGCCCCAGGCTGTAAATCCAGGTAGCTGCAGTGTGCTCGGCGTGGCAAACACCAGGAGATGGGCAGAAACATTCTGTCCCTGGCTGGGAACCCACTCAGAAACAGGGAACAACCGGCTGTCACGGAGAAAGGGAAATCACTACGTATATGTTACTCCTTCTTTCCTCTTCAGCCTTCCTTCTCCATTAGTTCATGAAATTCCTGGCCTCTGGAGCACCCTTTGTGCGGCACTGGAACATCCTGGGATGTCCTTGCTGCAGTTTGGGGGTGGTGGATCCTATCCTGCTCCGTGCCCTGATTTTCTAAACCTTCTACAGGGAGTAACCCAAGCTCAGGACTTGGGCTGTGCTCCTTGAACCTTGCTGGGAGTGCCAGCCCAAGGACCAGCTCCTCCACACTTGGTTTTTTCCCCCTCAGCCTAATCTTGAAAAGAACTGAAAGAGCAAAGCAGCATTTGTCACCTCAGGATTCCTGGGAAACCAGAGGCTGGCCAGTGCTGAGTAATGAGGAGTGGGGTTAAAGGCTGCTCTCCCTTTACTCCGGGTTGTATTTACATCTCCCTCTCTATTATTATCTCCACTTAAAAACCACATCCCTACCTATACAGTAAACACACAGCCCTGGCTCCAAACAGCAGCTGCCCTGGGGCCACGGCTCTGGTCACTCCTTTTTGAAGTGTGGGGTTTGCAACGCTGGCAGAGGAGGAAATAATAATTAAAAATAATTTCGGATGCTTGTGGTGGACAGTGACCCAGGTGTGGAAGGGAACACTTCCAATCCAGATGTTGGGTGGCCAGAAAGCTGCAGGAAGGGAGGAGAGCAAGGCCAGGTGCGGTGGAGTTTGTTCTGGGACATGTCTCCGTATCTAATGGGATCCTCCCAACCCCAGAGCCTGGGCTGGTCTCCTCAGCAGCCCCTTCCTCTCCTGGCAGGGAGCTCAATCTGCAGCTGCTTCTTTCCACTGACTCGGGTGGGTTTTCCCTCCCTCTCCAGCTTCGTCGTGCTGGGGGACAATTTGTATTTTAACGCCGGCAGGAAGGTACAGAGCCAGGACCAGAAGCCAAAAGCGAGCCCTGACTCTGCCTCCTCCAACCCCAAAGCCCAGCGAAGGTGCCAACATCTCCCCGGGCTTTGCCGTACTGCCGGAGGGGAGGCAGGGGGGCGGTGGCCCCGCTCTGAACCGGGACAGGTGAGGCTGCAGGCGACAGGATGTCATTTATTCCCGGCTTTCCGCTCCCGGAGCTGCATCTTTGATCTGGGAGGACGTGCTTGCATCCCAGCTTGGAGGCGCCGCTGGTTCTCATTAGCGGCTCTCTCTGCGAACAGTAGCTGGAATTTCTCGTAGCCTCGCCGGGCTCCTTTACAAACCAGCCCAAAGACGCGCTGGGAAAGGGCAAAAGCTCACCTGTCCGCCCCTCCGCGGCTCCTCCCAGCACAGCGCGAAGAGCCTCGAGATTTTTTTTTGGGGGGGGGGTTCCTGCTCCTTCACCCCTGGCAGGATGCACCGTCAGCGAACCGCCCGCCTTCCCAGGGGCTGCCTGAGCATGTGAAAGCCATTAACTCCCCCGTCACTGTGATTTAAGGACCCTTTTGATCAAACGGCTTGGAAACGCCTGCGCCGATCCCCTCCGCGCGTCCCCGGCTCTGCAGGTCCCTCCTGCCCCCTTCCCCGAGGGCTGCTCCCGCCCGGCACCCGGCTCCCGAGGGATTTTTTTTTGCCTCCCGGGAGGAGATCCCAAGGGATTTTTTGGCTCCCGCGTTCCTGCTCTGCAGCAGCCAGATCGCCCCGTTTCGGGGGGGTCTGGGATGCTTTGCTGTCCCTTCCTTGCTTTGCAAACGGCTTCACGTCCGAATTCGCAGCTCCAGGCTGAGTTTTAGTTATTCCTTTCTGCCCCCGGCGCAGAGAAAACGCTTGGGACAATCATTTTGAGCTGCGAATGAAGCAGCTCCAAATCCCCAAAAGCTGAGACCGCTAGATGTCAGTGCTGCCCTGCGCTGCGGTGGGAAATCATAAATCCATCCCTGGGAATTTTCTGGGAAAGCGGGAGAGAAGGGGTCCTGCAGGCAGCTCAACCCCCAGCCCGCAGCAAAAAAGAGCATTTCCCGTCGTTTTCATTTAAAGTAAGCAGGTGGGTGGAAATGTCTGCCAGAAAAGCAGCTGGGCTTTAAATCAGAGTCCTGCCCCGTGTCCTGCCAAGTTACCTTCAGTGAAACCATCCTGGCTGTGAGGGTTGGGAAAGGGGGAGCCCCGGGGAAATGGTCGCTCCTGTGAGGAAAGGGGAGATTTGGGCTCGGTTCGGAGCCAGCGAGTGAATCAAGCCGCGAAATGTGCCGGTGTGAATCTGTAATCTCTGCCTTGCCCTCCCCTTCCCCCGTGGCCACCGCCACGAGAGGGCTCTCCTGCCTTAAAAGTGGTGCGGATTTAGGGTTTGTTGCCTCAAAAACCCCCATACCCCATTAAAAAAAGGGGTTTTCCTTCCCCTTAGTGCCGTATTTGGACGCCCCCAGGGTGCAGCAGCTCATCCCTGGGGATGGTTTGTCAGAGGGATGGCTGCTGTGAGAGTGATGCTGTGCAAATGTTAATTCTCCTGGATCCCCTAAACGTGAGAAAAGAGGATTTTTAGGAGTCAGGGAAGCTCAGGGACATCCGTGCTGGGTCTTGGTTCATCAGCTAATGATGCTGCCTCTGAGATTTGGTGCCCTTGATGCTGCACATATCAAGAGCCACAGCTGTGATTTGATGGTTTAATTTGATTTGATTCGATTTGTAAGAATTCCATTTCTCCTTTCTAAATCATCTTTAGAATTTTTTTTCATATATTTTTCTCTATTTCCCGTACTTATTCTCTATTTTTATTTGCATTTTGATTTGTAACGCCGTCACCCCTTGCCTTCATTCCATTTCATGCCGGCATTTCCAGAGCAAGGCTGTGGCACCAGAGGTCAGCCTTGCCTCGGAGTGGGTTTGGAGCCCCAGTTGTGTCCAGGTGGAAGGGAAGCAGGTTTATGGCTTTCCAAAATCAAGGGCTAAATCCTGACCCCAGCATTGCAGCCTCCTCCCTGGGGAGCTGCTTCTCTGCTTCCTGTCTGGGTCTTGGGGCTTCCAAGGTGCCCTGAGACCAGCACGTCAGTGAGAAGATCCTCCAAGGATTGTCTGGTCCTTCCTGAGACTCCAAAGCTGTGTCTGCTCTGGGGTTAAAACCCTCTGGGACCCCTCCAAGCCTGCTGTGGGGCTGCTTTTCCTATGGAGCAGCCCACAAATTCTCGAAATAAATATGGCACGTTAGAATGAGATACTCTTTTCTACAAATAATAATAATAATAATAATAATAATAATAATAATAATAATAATAATAATAAAAAATCTCCCCTCCTCTCTGTTCCACTCTCACCTGGTTTATGAAAACGAATGAGCTTTGTGATGGTTCTCCTGAGTGATGGGCACCCTCCAGAGCTGGCCTGTGGGATCCCCATCCCCCCAGGTTTATTCCAGGTGTGCGTGGCTTTCCTGACCCCTCAGGCTTTCCCAGACCTGCACCTCACCCCTTGAAAGCTCAGTGGCTTTGTGCACCTTTGGTGTCTGTGCTCCTGCCACCAGCATCCCAAAAAAGGGAATTAACCAAGGATGGAGCTGCCCCGGTGGGAGCTGTGCTGTGAGTCCCGGGTCGATCTCCATGCTGAAGGGAAAAGAAACACAAGATACTGGGGTTTGGGGTGTGTGGGACTGTCAGCTGGAGCTTCTAAATTCCATGTACTCTCTGAAAACACCATGGAAAAACCTGTGTCCCTGTTCCTCCAATGGGAGAAAACCTTAAATACCGAGGGGAGTGAGGAGAGGGGGATTTTGGGTGCTTTCAGAGGGAATGAACTGCCAGCACCCCCGGACCTGCAATACCAGCTGGAAATGGTGCAAAACCAGGAGTTACATCTCTTTTTTTCAGCGTACCATGCTACTGCTGCTCGGAGCCCTCCCAGATTCCAGAGGTGCCATTGTGTGTCAGGACATTGTGAGAGGGATGAACAGGCACGGGGGCCCCTCTCCTGTGTCTCCTGTGAGCAGGGGGAGCAGGCTGGTTGGATTTTTGTTGTGGGACTCAGAGGTGTGTGCTTGGAGAGCTCTAAAGCACAGATCCTCTTCTCCCACCACCCCTGTTGTGTAGGATGGTGCGGGGAGCTCCAGGAGGAGCACCCTGCCCTCCTCCTGTCCTCTCAACCAGTCAGAATAAAGCTAATTAAATTCCTCTTCCTGGTCCAAGGATGGCGCAGGTTTTAGGTTACTGGGTCCTCCACATGCTCAGGTTTCTTGTGGATCCCACCCCCAATGACCCTACCCAGACACAGTGAGATTTTTTTTCTGCAAGCCTTTATTTCCTGGAAAGCTGACTAACAATGCACTTTGACTTGTCCTCAACCCCTGGAGATGATCTTCCTTCCTGCCCAGGTGATGGGCAGGGGAGTTGGGAGAGCACAGCCTGGACTTTTGGGTGAGAGCCCAACCCTCTGGCATGTGAACATTTTATCCAAAACCCTCGAGTGGCAGTTTTCCCTGCCTTAATCAGCTTTCTGCCCTATCTTTGGCCTAAAATTCTTAAATAGATGGTCTATTTAAAACAAATTCTTTGGTGGACTGGAACATCCAAGAGATGTGCGAGGTTTGAGGTGGTTATTTTTTGCTCTATTTGTGTTTTAAAAGGAATACATTTGCATCACGGTGTTGAATAAAAGAAACAGCTTGGTGCTTCCAAGGAGATGCTTGGGATGAAGCAAGGGGAAGGTGGGAGAAGGAGAATCCACACTGCAGACCAGCCCACACTGATATTTGAAGATCTGAGTGAGATAGGTTTTACCTTAAAGCGATTTCTAGACAAAAAAAAATCAAACTAGAAGCAGAATCCACCTTATGTACTGTGATATATTTAATAATCTGCAGCTGCTCAGAGTGTTCCAAAGGCATCTTCCATCTCCATTCCCTGCTCTCAGTGTGCTCTCCCTCAAGTCACACATATTCATCCCATTTCTGGAAAGATGTGGAGTGACACCAAGGTCTCACCTGGGCCAGCTCCTTCCTTCAGCTGTGGGGTGCAAGCAGCTGCTGGTTTGTCCCCAGAGAGAAAAAAATCACATCATGTCCTCGAGCAAGGGGAAAACTAAAATAAAAATGTGCCTCCTCCTTTCGTGGAGTGCTCTGAAATGTTCCTGTACCCGCTGGAGCTGCCTGGAGAAGGTGACCAGGATGTGCTCCTCGTACTCCACAGCTTTTCTGCTCACCCTGGGCAGGGAAGTGGAGCGGCAGATGGTTTGGTTTGCAAACAAAACAACCCGCCCTGGCGTAGGTGACCCATCAGAGTGAGGGCTGGGGAGGCTGGGATGGAGCATCCAGCTGATCCATCCCTGTGCTTCCAGCCCGTGGATGCTGGCACGCCCTCAGCATCACGGGACACAGCCAGCCCCGTGCCTGGGGGAGCCGGCGCCTCAGCCCAGGCACAGCCAAACCACTCATTCCCTGCCTGCCCTTCCCCATCAGGAGGCAATCAAATGTTCTCCAGGCTGCAGATAAAGTTCCTGCCAGCTTGGTTTGACTCATCCTCTCGATGAGAGGTCCCAGATGGATGGGCTGGAGCTCGGGGACAGCAGTGACTGACTCTGGCTTGATGACCTCTAGGCTGGGGTAGCTGGTGGCAGCTCTGGAGCCTGTGGCATTCTGGATGCTGCTGTGGTCTTTGGAGAAATTCATCCTGCTGAGCAGAGCAAGGCCGTGGAAAGGAGAAATTCCCTCCTGGCACCTCGAGGTGCTCAAGGCTGTGTCCCTCTTCCCTTGCTCCTCCACTCTCTGGGCTGCCCATTGCCAAAACCCCTGGGCACGTTGCACTTTGGCCAGCAGACAAAATCCCTGATTCCCTCAGCCCAGTGCAGTCAGATGCGTTTTTTTGGGTCACAAGTTCAGCTGCAAGGCACACGACTGAGCAAACCACAGCACACTGATAGCAAAAGGAGCTGGGCTGTGGGCTGTGGGCTGTGGGCTCTGTGCCTTGGATTCTGTTTCATACGTGCACATTTCCTTCGGCTGTGCTTGGATTTCAAAGGATTCCAGCATTTGCTGAAGTCACACCAAACCCAGCTCGTCCATGAGAGACCTTAATTTTATCACTAAACCAAATCGTGGTGCTGATGAATCTGTTCCTCAGCTACAGGCTTTTGCTGAGGACTCTTCACTGCTCTCCAAAAATCCCATCCACAGTGAGATCTCTCTACCTCCCAAGAGCTTTAAGTGCCCCACACGCTGCTCTGGTGATCCCTGTGTTTGGTGGGCGTGGGGAGTTCCCGTGTGCTCCATACAGGTTGTCATACAGCCTCAGAGGAGAGGATTTTGCAGATGTTAACACTCATGGAACACTTTTTGGTGGCCAGAGGTGAAGGGGGGCTGAGGTCAGAAGTGGAAATCGCCTTTGCCCCCCAGCTGAAGCCCCGGAATGAGGGTGAGGTGGAGAGGGGTGTCCTGGGAGCTGCTTTGCTGGGGAGAACAGGGATCCCCGGTGCGAACGCGGGAATTGTTGGGGCAGTGTTACACTGTGGTGAGAGGTCTGGCGGTGCATGGAGGAGCACAGCCCAGATCCCTGTGCCTGACACCCCTGGCCTGTGGAAAACATTTGTCTTCCTGAATAAAGCTGGGAACAAAGACCTCAGCTGCCAAATAGCGGGTTCCCCACTCCACTGAAGTGTCCCAAATACCAGCAGGGAGCAGAGGATGGAGGGCTGGAATAGCTGACCTTTAAAGTTCCCTTCCAACCCAAACTATTCCATGACTCAATGGTTCTATGACCTTTTATCTTCCCTGCACACCCCTGTTGTAACCAGAGGCCCCCTCCCCTCGTGGTCACGGAGCTCCATCCCTTCACTTAGAGCAGGATTCAGAAAAACTGGAGAGTGGCAGGAGGGAGCCTGGCAGGTGGGAGCATCCCTGGGGAGCTGCAGAGTTTCCCCTCTTTGCTGCAGGAATAAAAGTGAAGAGGGTTTCCTCCAACTCCATCCCACCCAACACCCCAATCCTATCCTGTCCCATCCCCACATCCCACCTCATTCCATCCCATCCCAGCACCCAGCCCATCCTGTAACATCTCACCCCTTATCCCACCACATCCCATCCTGTTCCAACCGCAGCATCTCATTCCATCCAATACAATCCCATCCCACCCCTCAATCCCATTCCATCCATCCCATCCCACCCTCTATACCCATCTCAAACCCATATCCCACCCCATCTCAAACCCATATCTCACCCCGTATCTCACCCCATCCCAAACCATCTCAAACCCACATCCCATCCCACCCCATCTCAAGCCCAGATCTCATCCCATTCCATCCTATACCTCCCCATCTATCCCCATCCCACTCCATCTCACCCCATCTCAAACCCACACCCCATCCCACCCCATCACTCCATCCCCGTCCCGTGCTCACGGCGGTGCCGCCCCCGCCCCGCTCCGCCCCGGGGAGGCGGTGGCAGCCCCGGGCGGAGCGCGGTTCTCTCCCGGCTCCGCTCGGCTCCTCCGCCGGCCCCGCTCGGCCCCGGCCCCCGCCCCGGAGTGGCTGCGGCGGGGCCAAGCCGCGCCCCGCTCCAGCGCTATAAAAGCGCGGTGCGCCCCGCAAAGCAGGTACCGGCGGGGCCGCTCCGCTCCTCCAGCCTCCGCGGGTCCGGGAGGAGGAGGAGGAGGAGGAGGAGGAGGAGGGAGGAAGGGGGGGGGCCGGGTTCTGTTTTCTCCCCCCCGCGCCTCCCCCGAACCCCGATGCCGCCGGCCTGAGGCCGCCGAGACGATGCTGCCGCTGCTGCCGCTGCTGCTGCTGGGCGCCCCGGGGCTGAGCCTGACCTCGGGGGGACCCCCGGACCCCGACTCGGCGCTGGTCACTCCCCTGCGCCTGGACCCCGACATCAACGGGCCCGCTTATTTCAGGGGGGGCCCGGCCGAGCCCCCCCGGGGGGGGCAGGCGGTGGTGATCCAGCTCTCGGCTTTCGGGGAGGATTTCTACCTCCACCTCTCCCCCGACGCCCGTTTCATCGCGCCCGCCTTCGCCGCCCACTACCTGGGGGCGGCCGCCCGGCCGCTGCCCGCTCTCCGCCACTGCTTCTACTCGGGGGATGTCAACGCCGACCGCGAGTCCTTCGCCGCCCTCAGCCTTTGCGGGGGGCTCCGGGGGGCTTTCGGTTACCGGGGAGCCGAGTACCTGATCAGCCCGCTGGCGGGGGGCGCGGCCGGGGGGCTCCACCGCCTGCAGCGCCGCAGCCCCGGCCGGCCCGTCGGGGCCGGAGCGTCCCGCTGCGCCGTGGGCTCCGGGCTCACCCCCGGCGTGCTGCAGGCGCTCGACAAGTACCGGGGGCGTGCGGAGGGGAAAGGCGGCCGGGCCAAGCGCTTCGCCTCGGTCCCGCGTTACGTGGAGACCTTGGTGGTGGCCGACGAGTCGATGGTGAAGTTCCACGGGGATGACCTCCAGCACTACCTGCTCACCCTGATGGCCACGGCCGCCCGCCTCTACAAGCACCCCAGCATCCGTAACCCCATCCAGATCTCCGTGGTCAAGTTCCTCCTCATCGGGCAGGACGACAAGGGGCCCAAAGTCACCAGCAACGCAGCCCTCACCCTCCGCAACTTCTGCGCCTGGCAGAAGAAGTGGAACAAGGTCAGCGACAAGCACCCCGAGTACTGGGACACCGCCATCCTCTTCACCAAGCAGGTGGGTGCAGGGGGGTGGCCCGCAGGAGCTGTCCCCCCCCTGCCGCAGCCCCGCGCCGGGCTGAGGCGTTCTGCCACCTGCGTGCGGGACGGGGGAGGTTGTGCCTGCGGCTGGTCCCTCGTTCCCAGGGAACCTCCACCCTCAGATGATGCGGTGGGGAGCCCTCGCTGTCCCCCGGGCAGGTTTTGGCTAACAGCCGGGAAAAATCCCTGCCGTGGGGTGAGAGAGGCCGGGAGGTGTCCCAAGGCGGGCTGCCCCAAGGGCAGGAACCTGCTGCTCCATCTCCTGCCTCCGTGCCGGAGCTTGGCAGCGAGTGCCCCGCGGCTCTGGCGTGCACCCTGAAATGAGAGGTCTGAGCCCAGAAGAGGAGGAGCATGGTCCCGCTTCCCCCTCCTCAGCTGGGAAGAGCTCACAGCGGCACCTGCCAAGAAAAAAACCTCTCCCTGCTTGCTCTGACTCATGAGCGAGGTCCTCCTGAGAACCTGGAGCTCTCCTCGGCGCTGGCTGCGCTGCATGGACCCGGTTCAGGGCTGGAAGTGAGGCACCAGAGGTTCAGCCAGCGCTGCAGCCCTCGGGTGGGGGAGAGGGGACAGCACTGCCACCCCTGCCGTGGGCTGGCCGCATCCCTGTGCTGGGACAGAGGCTTGGAGCTGCCTTTGGTGTGGCTCCCTGGGGATGTGGGGTGTGGGGTGAGCTCTGCATCCTCCCAGCCCCACAGACTGGGTGACGCTGACCATCCCACAGCCTCTTCCCGTTGTTCCTCCTTCCCTGTGGTCCTGTCTCAGTGGGGACGTCAGTCCAGTGCCTGCACCCCAAAATCCCTGATGGGATGGGGATGAGCCCAGCTTGGAAGGGACAGTCACGTCTTATCCTGGCTGCAGCAGGCTTTGGCAGAAAAGTCTCCTTGTGTTTTCTCCTTCCGCTATCCCTGCCCAGATGTTTTTGGATTAGGGACAGGTGAGAAACTCCCCTCAGTGGCAAGGAGACCATTCCCAAAACATTTTTCCAGGTCAAGCGCGTGTGGGTGGGATGGATACAGCATCCAGCTCGGTTCAGCTGTCCCCAGCCTGGGCTGAGAAAGGGCTGATGATGGCCTGGAGCAGGAATGATGCTGTGCAGGACGTGTGAGATCTTGTCCTGTGTGTCTTCTTGTCCCCCCCACCCCGGGCCAGCTGTAAATCCTATGGGAACACAGACAGGATGGAAGCCCAGGCTGCTGGAGCAGCTCAGAGAGGAGGACACTGCTGACACCTCTGCAGGGACGAGCCAGCTCCACCTCTGGTGGAAACCCAGTGAGGTCACTGGAGCTGCACGTGGGTCAGAGTCGATCCCAGCGATTCAAAAGATGTGGATCACGTCTGGGCTGCATTTTTTACACATTGCTAAACCATCCATTCCTGAAATCCCAAAGCAAGCTCCGTGCAAAGGCACACGGTCAGGGAGACATCTGCCTTCCTTGAGTGCATCCATCTGTGGTCTCCTGACATCCTGGAGCTTATCTTCCTGCCAAAAAGCTGTTACATAAGCCCCCAACTTAAATTTCACCTCCGGGCTGGTTGATAGGCAGTTTTCAGTTGTGTCGATGAGTTGCTGACGGACGGGGCTCTCTTTTACTCCTTGGATTTGCTCCCTTCCAACATCGTTGCTGCTGAGGGATGGATTTGCCTTTGAGAAGCTGAGCCCTGATCAGCTGCTGGGTGCAGATTCCCTTTCTACCTGAAGGAAATACCCTCCTCTCCTTGTTAGCGGGTCCTGCAGAGCATCCAGCCTTCAGCTGCCCTCCTGCCTCCTGGAAATATCCCTGCACACCGTGGCAGAGGGCTTGTCCATCCTTCCCACCCCTCCTGGACCTTGGTGCCACGCCGGCAGACGTTTGCTGCTCGTCTTTGCTTTGCTGTAAAACCAAAGGGATGTTGCATGAAGGAACATCTGGCTGCAGCCTAGCACGTGGCTGGTGCTGTGGAGGGATTTGGAAAGCTCAAGCCTCAGCTTTTTGGAGTTGCTTCGGATGCACACGGGAAGCCTCTGTGGCAGGGAGAGTGCTTATGACTCTGAGCAGGTGAATTAATGCACGAGCCACAAGGATCCCCCCAAGAGACCTGTGGAATGTCTTGAGAAGCTCACAAGGGATGAGGAAAAGCCTTGGAAGGTCCCATGTAGGAGGGTCAGGCTGGCAGGAGAGTGCTGCTGCACTGAGCAGGATCCCTGCAGCCTCTTGGGGGACCAAGCATCCTCCCTGTGTCTGTGTCTGCAGTGGGGATACCTGAGCAAAGGCAGAGCCGGCTCCTTGCACGGCGCTCTCCCACCCTGAACCTCTTCCATTTCTCTCTGCTCCCCCTCCTGAGCAGCCTCAGCACGTGGCAAGGCTGCAGGAGGTGTTCAGGTGGGGAATCAGGACCTCTCATGAAAGCCCAGAGATGCTGCCTGGCATCCCCAGGCTGTCCTGCGGCGAGGAGTGAGGGAAATCCCCCTGGAGAGGCGCCGGTTGTGAGTCCCAGCGAGGTTCAGACGAGAAGTGGGTCAGTGTGTCAGCGCAGGTGTTGGGCCGGGAGCCAAAGCTCGCTGTGCTGGCGGGGAAAGAACTCTTCAAAGAGCAGTGAGGGAGCTGCCAGTGTGAGGCTGTGACGCTCCTCCCCGTGCCCCATCCTCACCCCCAGGCCCCCAGTGCTGGTCAGAGCACGGGCAGGGGGTCCTGGGCGAGCTGCACCCCTGGATTGGCTCAGTGGCAATGGCGCTGGGTCTCGGTGGTGTTTTGGAGCTGGGACTCTGTGCCTGGGCTTGCCAGCACCATTCATCAACCTGTGCCCGTCAGTGGTGGCACTGCCAATGCAATGAGGGGTTCCACCTCCTCTCCCTGCTGACAATGATGCACAACGGGATCAGGGCTGCAGCAGGGTCCAGGCTGCCCAGGAAAATTGCAGAGCAAAGCGCTGAACCCAGTTGTGTGACGGGGTTTTCCACCACCAGTGCAGACCCAGACGTTTCTTCACGTCACCTCTCTGGGGATCCCGGTCTTGCCTGTGCCTCTGCACTCTGTAGCCCCAGGTCTCCTGTTAAAGCCATCTCAGCCCTGGCTGGGGCTCTCTGAAGTCATCAGGACTGTTATTTACCCACAGCTGAACCTGCCTGCGCGGGAATGCCTTCAGCTTGGAAACCTTGCTGGAAATATTGGCAGAGCAGCTCCTGCAGGATTTTGAGCAAGGCGCTTTGGCTGGGCGAGTGCTGAGCATGAATCACACTTATTTATAGCATGGGAGAGCCCGGCGAGTCCCTTACTTTTCTTTTCATGTGGAAAACAGCTCCGTGCCCACTGCATGGCCTCCCCGGCAGCACCAAGGGAGGGGAGGATGCTCCAGCCCTCCCAAACCAAAACCACACCCTGGCAAGGGGAAAGGAGCACCTGGGACAAGGTGACTGCTAGGCTGCAGCATCGGTGTGTCTTAAATGGACTTCTGTTTTTAGCACGAGCACCTGGGGAAGGGCAGATCTGCCTGCAACGAGACCCTTCCCAGCCTCTCCCCCGGCAACATCACTGCAGGATCTGGCTGTCCTCAGTTTTGGGAGTGGGAGCCTGGGCTGGTTCCTCCTGTGATCACCTGGGCTTGGTTGCTCCTTGAAGGATGGCAGCAGTGTCTTAGAGAGGCAGCAGCACTTTCTTTAGCCTTGGAAACCTCTGGACCTGGTCCAAGGCTTTCTTGTTCCTTGGGAGAAGCTGAGAAATGAGATTGAGGGGTGGCTCAGCCCTGAGACCAAGACCAGACGTGTTCCCATCCACCCACCTGGGTCTAGTCCTTGATCTCACTCTTAAGAGAACCAGACTGGCTCCCCGTGACAAAACCAGCTCCACCCTGGCCAGAGGAGCTGTTTGGGTAGGAAAAGCTGCTGCCGAAGGCAGAGCAGGATGCTGCACACATCCCTGGTGCCAGGGTTAAGTGCAAACACACCACTGCAGCCTGGGCTGGGTCAGGATTGAGGTTTCCTGCCTCTGGATCCCGGTGTGGTTCCCATCCCTTTGGGCTTTCTTCCCGTCAGTAGCTCCCCGTGGGGGGCTGGGGATGAGGTGGGGAAGGGGAACTGTGACCCCCGTGCTGTCCCCAGGACTAACCCCTTCCCTCTGTGACTGGCAGGACCTGTGTGGTGCCACCACCTGTGACACGCTGGGGATGGCAGACGTGGGCACCATGTGCGACCCCAAGCGCAGCTGCTCCGTCATCGAGGACGACGGGCTGCCCTCGGCGTTCACCACCGCCCACGAGCTGGGTAAGGCTCCCAGCTCTCCTCCTCCTCTCAGGGGAGCTCCAGGAGCTGGCAAAGCCCAGAGTAGCCCTGGTTTCAGCCTCTGGGAGACGAGACAGACGGTATCCTAAAAGTGATAAGCTCTTCCTTGGGTACAAGACTCCCCCTGAGCCTGGTGGGAAAGGGCTGCTGAGGAAGCAGAAGGCTTTGCTCTGTGTTTCTAGGGTTCAGGAGTCCTGAAATAACAGGCACAGCTACCCCTGGGAGGGAGGAGACAGCGGGGCAGCTGCTGAAGTCACCGTCACCTTCTCTTCCCAATTTCCCTTGCCCTTCCTTTTCTGTGTGCTTTCCGTGTGCATGAGGTATCCGGGAGAGAGCTGGAATGTTTGCTGACTCTTCTGGGCTGTCCACAGCTGCCATCCTTGCGAGTCTCTGCCCTGCTCCGTGTCTCAGTCTCCCCGGTAGAATCTGGGGGGCTCCTGCTCATTGTGCTGTGCTGGGTTATTCATGCTGCCTCCCTTATCCCACCCCCAGGCCACGTGTTCAACATGCCCCACGACAACGTGAAGGCCTGTGAGGAGGTCTTTGGCCGGCTGAAGACCAACCACATGATGTCCCCCACCCTGATCCAGATCGACCGTGCCAACCCCTGGTCAGCCTGCAGCGCTGCCATCATCACCGACTTCCTGGACAGTGGCCACGGTGAGCCCTCCTGTGCCCCTCACCCCCCACTCTGTCCCTGTCCCCTAGGAACAGGGTCTGTCCCTGCAGGTGTTTCCTGGGAAAAGAGGGCTGGCTCTAGAGCTTTTCCTCTCCCAGCTCTGGAAACAAATTTAGAAGGAAATGGGAGGTTGGCAGCATTTCCGTAGCATCCAGACCTCCTGGGTGTCCCCAGCAGTGACATCTGCACTCAGGCTACTGGCAGAGCTCCAGGGCATTACCAGGAGATGGAATCATCTGTGTCTGGGGAACACCAAGATTGAGGGCATCCCTGGGGTACTTTTGGCCCAACCTCTCCCTCGTCTCCCTGCGGCAGCGCTTTCCCTCCCCAGGGAGGGAAACACAACCCTCCACACAACCCCCCGGGACCCGGCAGAACGCCTCTCCCCACTCCTGCAGGGGACTGTTTGCTGGACCAGCCCGCCAAACCCATCCCTCTGCCCGAAGACCTGCCGGGGACGAGCTACAGCCTGAACCAGCAGTGCGAGCTGGCCTTCGGGGTGGGCTCCAAGCCGTGCCCCTACATGCAGTACTGCGCCAAGCTGTGGTGCACGGGCAAGGCTCGCGGGCAGATCGTCTGCCAGACTCGGCACTTCCCCTGGGCCGACGGCACCGCCTGCGGCGACGGGCGCTTCTGCCTCAAGGGTGCCTGCGTGGAGAGGCACAACGTCAGCAAGTACAGGGTGAGTGTGCTGGGAGCCCCAGAAACACCCCGCAGGGTCACTCAGTGAGTACAGGGTGAGTGTGCTGGGAGCCCCAGAAACACCCCATAGGGTCACTCAGTGAGTACAGGGTGGGTGTTCTGGGAGCCCCCAAAAACACCCCACAGGGTCATTCAGTGAGTACTTCTGCCAGAAACCCCAAAAGCACCATCATTGAGTATAAGGTCACTCAGTGAGTACAGGCTGAGTGTGTCAGGAGTCCCCAAAAACACCCCACAGGGTCACTCAGTGACTACAGGGTGAGTGCCTGTGCTGGGAGCCCCAAAACCACCCCACAGGGTGACTCTGAGCAGGTGCTGGCTGAGATATTCCCAATCTCCTGATTGTGGAGACCCAGCATGGGGACAGTGACGTGGGAATGGCAGGAGATCCCTTGGGTATCATGGACTTCTCGAGGAGTGAGGCTGCTGCCCTGCTCCAGCCAGCCCTGGGCAAGTTTCACAGAATTTGCTCTGTAGGAAGGGACCCACAAGGATCATGGAGTCCAACTCCTGGCCCTGCTCAGAACCATTCCCAAGAGTCACACCACGTGCCTGAGAGTGTTATCCAATGCCTCTTGAGCTCTGTCAGCCTTGGGGCTGTGAGCACTTCCCTGGGAGCCTGTTCAGGGCCCCACCACCCTCTGGGGGAAGAACCTTTTCCTGATATCCAACCTAACCCTCCCCTGACACGCTCCCTCGTGTCCTGGTCAGCACAGAGAAGACATCAGCATCCACCCCTCGGATTCCCCTCACGGGGGAGGTTTGTGGGCGGCTGGAGGGGTTGAAGGGATGGAGATGCCGGGTTTGCACCCCCCATCCTGTCCCTCCCCGCAGGTGGACGGCGGCTGGGCCAGGTGGGCGCCGTACGGGCCGTGCTCGCGGACGTGCGGCGGCGGGGTGCAGCTGGCCAGGCGGGAATGCACCGACCCCGTGCCGGCCAACGGCGGCTCCTACTGCGAGGGCATCCGCGTCAAGTACCGCTCCTGCAACCTGGAGCCCTGTGCTGCTGCAGGTAAGGGTTGCAGCTCGGCTCGGGCTGTAGTAAACTAAAGCTGGAGCTCCAGGCTGGTGCCCGACACCCCGTCCCTGTTATTTTCAGTGCCAGGGAAGAGCTTCCGCGAGGAACAGTGCGAGGCTTTCAATGGCTACAGTCACAGCACGAACCGCCTCACTGCCTCCGTCTCCTGGGTTCCCAAATACTCCGGTGTCTCGCCCCGGGATAAGTGCAAGCTCATCTGCCGGGCTAACGGCACCGGCTACTTCTATGTGCTGGCCCCCAAGGTTGGTGAGAGACCCCCAGGGTCAGTGCCCGGACTGTGGGATGGCTCCAGTGCTCCTGGAAATGAATAGATTTTCCTTGTCTGGTGGGTGGGTGGTGTTAGATGATGTGGTAGAGGAGGGGAGTCCACCAGTCTGGGGGCTGGAGTTTGTCCATGGAGGGTGTTCCTCTGGAAGATGTCATTTTTACCTGTTCTAAAGGTGCCTCTGGCACATCCCTGTGGTCCTGGGATAGAGGGGGATAGTTTGGGTACTGGGGAAGCAACAGGGTGGACATCCAGGGGTGGGACTGAGCGGAGTCGTGTTAGCAGTGTCTCCTGTGCAGCTTGTTCCCTGCAATGGAAAAGGCAGGAAATTTTATAGACAGGAGCAGAAAAGGGATGTGGTCCCATCCATCCCTTCTCAGAGACCCCAGAATCCTGCCTGGAAAGCAGAGCATGAGCAAAGAGCGACGTGGTGCCTGCTGGCATCTCCTCAGCGCCTGTTGGATGGATTGGGGTGGGATGGGCACAGCTGGGAGGCCTCGGGAGGTGTGAGGGGGAAATGCAGCAGCTTGTTTTTCTCTCCTGGTTTAGGTTGTGGATGGCACCCCTTGCTCCCCGGACTCCACTTCGGTCTGCGTCCAGGGCAAATGCATCAAGGCGGGCTGTGATGGGAAGCTGGGCTCCAAGAAGAAGTTTGATAAATGCAGTGTCTGTGGAGGAGACAACAAGAGCTGCAAGAAGGTCTCGGGCTTGTTCACCAAACCCATGTGAGTGTTTTGGTGACCACCAGTGCTTCCCCAGCTCAACGCTTTGGTGTGGGGGATGCAGGAAGGTTGTGGAGATGGTGATGGGATGGATCCATCCTGAGCAAAATCTGCTGGTGCTCGTGTACATCACTGCACAGACACCTGGGCTGGCTCTGAGGGAGAAGCAGGACACATTTAATCTTCTGTTCACTTCTGCTGATGGAGTGCTTATAGCTGAATTAATGCAGAAGCCACGAGGATCCCCCTAACTGATCTGTGGAACATCTTGAGAAGCTCACAAGGGATGAGGAAAAGCCTTGGAAGGTCCCATGTAGGAGGGTCAGGCTGGCAGGAGAGTGCTGCTGCACTGAGCAGGATCCCTGCAGCCCCTTGGGGGACCAAGCATCCTCCCTGTGTCTGTGTCTGCAGTGGGGATACCTGAGCAAAGGCAGAGCTGGCTCCTTGCATGGCGCTCTCCCACCCTGAACCTCTTCCATTTCTTCCTTGAGCTGGAGGGGCTGAAGCTTCTTCCTGTAACTGGGTGACAGGACAGTCTAGACAAAACTCAGTTCAGCCAGCAGATTCAGAATGATCTTCACAGGAAGACGACAAACGCAGGGGTGGGAGGATCTCAGGGCTGCAGCTGTAGGGTGCAGGAGATGGGGACCTCTGTACTACCAACCAATAAGATTAAGCAGAAGCCATTTATTGTTCACATTAACCTGTGCTTGGATTTCAAAGGATTTCAATGTTTGCTGAGGTCACACCAAACCCAGCTTGTCCATGAGAGACCTTAATTTTATCACTAAACCAAACCTGGTGCTGATGAATCTGTTCCTCAGCTACGGGCTGTTGCTGAGGACTCTTCACTGCTCTCCAAAGATCCCATCCACAGTGAGATCTCTCCACCCCTACAGTTGTAGATGCTAATCTGCTTGTTCATGCATTCATGCATTATTTGATTTGTTCCTGCATCTTGTCCACACGTGCAGCACTCACCCTTCAGGACACCTAATGGGTCAAAGTCCATCATCATGTCTGCCTCCTTTAACTAGGTTTTGCATTCTTAGCAGTCAGTTTCTCAGGCTTTTTTTTCTGATTTTTAGAATAGTTTGTGTCTCCCTAACCTTGATACATTCCGAAAGAGCTGATAATAACAACGAGTACCTACGGGTGGTAGTTTGGCTGGAGCACTTTGTACTCCAAGTTACTCAGATACGTTACTGCAGTAGAGGGCTGAAGTAACGCGCGACATCCCTGTGCCTGATGTCCTGCCCTGCCCGCTCTTCTCTTCCAGGCACGGCTACAACTTCGTGGTGGTCATCCCCGCCGGCGCCTCCAACATTGACATCCGGCAGCGGGGCTACAAGGGGCTCGTCAGCGACGACAACTACCTGGCGCTGAAGAACGCGCAGGGCAAGTACCTGCTCAACGGCCACTTCATCGTCTCGGCCGTCGAGAGGGACCTGATGGTGAAGGGCAGCGTCCTGCGCTACAGCGGCACCGGCACCGCCGTCGAGAGCCTCCAGGCCTTCAAGCCCATCCAGGAGCCCCTGACTCTGGAGGTGCTCTCCGTGGGAAAGATGACCCCTCCTCGGGTACGCTACTCCTTCTACCTCCCCAAGGAGAGCAAGGAGGACAAATCCTCCTACAAGAAGGAGGGCAAGACCCCACCGGACCTCAACAACAGCGTGCTCAGCCTGTCCAACCGCTTGGACGGCGGGAGGCCGAGCTACAAACGCCCCTCCTACAAGTGGGCTGTGGGCGGCTGGGAGGCGTGCTCCGTCTCCTGCGGCGACGGCTTGCAGAAGCGGTCGGTGGCCTGTCGCGACTCCTACGGCCAGCCGGCCGCCGAGTGCGACGCGGCGCAGCGCCCCGCCGATGTCCGGCTGTGCGGGGAGCCCTGCCCGGCCTGGGAGGCTGGGCCGTGGTCGCCTTGCTCCAAGAGCTGCGGCCGGGGTTTCAAGAGACGGGCGTTGAAGTGCTTGGTGCCGACCGGGCGCCTGCTGCCCCGGGAGAGTTGCAATTTTCGGAGGAAGCCGCAGGAGCTGGATTTCTGCACCTTGAGGCCGTGCTGAGCGGGTCGAGGGGGGCCTGCGAGGAAGGGCGCGGTGTTCCTATGGCTGGGGGCAGCCAAGCAGCAGCCGGAGGTTGGGAGCGGGGGAGATGTCCATAGCGCAGAGCAAAAGGGGGAGAAATAAGAAAAGAGATGGGAAAAATATAAAGGGACCTGGGTGTGGGGACAACCCCACGCGCCTGGGAGAGAGGGCTTTTACCAAGCAGGTCGCTTGGAGACGGAGCGGGAATGAACATCTACCTCGAAGCCACTGAACGACACGGGAACCACCGGTGGAGGCTGGGAGCTGGGGGGGACAGATGAAAACCAGGAGGATCGTCCCTGCCTGTGATGGATCTGTGGTACAGGCAGGGAGATGCCCCTAAATTGCACAGATGAAGCCGCCCCCCACCTTCCCGGGACCAACCCTACCTCCCTTCTCCCTGGACTCCCCCAACACTCGTGCTGAACGGGACCAAAAGGATTTACCAATGCAACGACCACCGGTGCGATGAAGCGCTGGGACCGACACCTCCAGGGCTTGCTGGTGGGGACTTTGTTGTCCCAGCAGCATCCCTGGGCCAGGCTGGAAGGTGGTGGCTTTATTTTCATTCTCTCCTCGTGTTTATGACCTGACCAGTGTAAATTTTATGGTGCTTAACTCTGTATTTTTTTAACCTCCTTCCTCCCCTCCTGATGGATGTAAACCTTGCATAGCAGGGCCGGTGTTATTCCCAGGGGATCTCACCAGCCTGAGGTTTCCTATGGTGCTTTGGGATGGGGCTGTGTGAACATCCAGATGCTCCTTTACACCCTGGTCTGCCTGAAGCTTTTCAGGGCTAAAAGGGATCACAATGGACCTGAGGTTTGAGCTGTCACTCCAAAAAAGCAAGAAGCAGCTCTGCTGTGGTTCCACAGGGTCAGACGCAGCCCCCCCCGGTCACTGAGACTTTGCTTTGCTCTGGAAATGGTGCTCAATGCTCAATGGGACCAGTTTGTCATGCCCAGACATCCCACAGCCTCCAGCCCTTAACCAGGTTGGGGTGTTTTTCCTCTGTGTGAAGCCTCCCTGAGATATCCTGACCTCTATCAGAGCTGGGGCAACTGCCCCGGCGTCTCTTTTGAGCTGAGGGAGAGGGAGATTAATTTGGGTCTTTGGCTTTCCTGAGGAAAAAGAGGCTCAGCAGGGTTCAGGCACGCAGGGAAAGAGGGACTGTCGAACCTCTTGCTGCTGCAAAACATCTACAACCATTTTCCCCTCCCCAGTTATTATTCTGGGGTTGTTCTGTACCTCTGACGATTTTGTGGCATCGTGCCCGTTGTGGTCAGAGGCTGGTTTACCTCTCCCAAACCCCATTTATCCTTTAGGTCTCTTGCTCAGATCAAATCTTCAGGCACCACTGAATTTTTTTTTGCTTTGTCACTGATGAAGGTGCTTCTTAATCAACGAGCTGTGACTGTGAGCAAGCCAGAGCTTCTGGGTCAAGCTGCGCAGTTACTGGGATCAGCAGAAAGGGATTTTGGGGATGAGACACAGATTTTGGGTAGGCAGAAGGTGCCATCTCAGCAAGCAGAGGCTTGGAGCCTGCCGTGCTTGTTCAGTCCCTCGGGGGCACAGCACGGAAACTCCGTGGCCCCTTGGGTGGCTCCAGAAGGTCTCTAGCTGTGGGCAAGGTGGGAATGACAAGAAATGGGACAGGTGGCATGAGGGTTCCCTTCTTTGGTCCTTCCAGCAGCTCTCAGACTCCTTGTGACAATGTTTGTGGGCTCATCCTCCCTGGGGATCCTCCTAGAGGATCGATCTAACGCCTCTTTCAACACAATCGTATTTTAGGTCTCCACGCTGCTCCGCAGAGCCGGGAGCAGATGTTGTGGTTGCTCTGCACAGCAGGGAACGGGAGTTAATGTTCTTAGGAAATCCCTTCCAGGTCTCCATTCCCATGAACATACATTTTCCGAGGGTTTTCCTGCATATCTGAGCCCGCTGCGCTTTCCTCTGGGGACAGAGCTCTGAGGAGCTGCCCTTTAGTGTCTTGCCATCCCACAGCTGGTTTCTAAGCCACCGAGAAATCGTCAGCCTCATTCCTGAGGAGGGGAGGGGTTCCTCGTGTGTGGTTCTTTTGCTGAGGGTGCAGCAGAAGGACGGAGATGCCGATGGTACTGGCTGCTTTGTGTATACCATGTATACTGAACATCGATCTCTGCTGTTTGTGCGTCAATAGCAAACCTGAAATAAATCTGTATTTAAAGTTACACCTGGTTCCCGGGGGGACACGGTCCTGCAAGAGTTGTTTTGTCGGTGGCTGTGGGGCATTCCTTGTTTTATTGTGATCCTGACCCCTTTATAGTGTCAGCTCATTAACTAAAGAACAAAACTGACAACTTTTCAGGCTACCTAAAACCAGAGGCCAGACAGAATTCAGAGAATAAAAAGCAGTTCTGTTTATGGAAGGGCCCTCAGGGACATTTAGGGCAGACAAAGCCCCCCAGGGGCTGCACCCAAAATGGACAATGGTCACGGGTTCGCACACTTTGATCACTTTGGGCCATTTGCACATTAGGGTTCATCTCCCAATTACAGCTGCAGCTAATGAAGTCATTGACCCCAAGTTTGCTGCCCCCAGCTCACTTTTGTTTCCATCTCTCAGGCCTGAGGCAGTGAGGTGCCCTTGATGGCCAGGCCTGGAGAGGAATTGTTGTGTGTGAGCAAAATGGGGAAGCAGCAGCTCCCACTGTGTGTGGGGTTTGGAGTTCTGCACTAAAGAACTGCAGGGTTACAAACAGATGAAAAACAGAAAAGCTAAAATCCTAAGGCATCAAAACAATCACCTTTAAAAGCCCAGTGTTTTATTCTGATTTGGTTGTGCTACAGGATTGGTTATTGGTAAAACAGAAACCCAGCCCGGAGGAGCCCAGTGGTGAATCAGTCCCTGTGAGCCCCAAGGGAGCTGGGGAAGTTCAGTGGAGGAGGCTGGTTTGCCTTGGGCTTGAATCAGGATGTTCTTTTGTCAGAGTTACAGGAATACAGAGTTAAAAGGTTTGATGTAAACTGGAACAGCACTCTCACATCCTGGAACAACTCTGTCTGTGTGCTCCTCCCAAAATTCTCAGCACACCCTCCCTGAGTCAGAGCCCTCTCTCTTCCCTGTTGCACCATGGCCAACGGTGAGATAAAGCCCTTCCTTTTCCTGGGATGTGTCAGCTCAGGGATGCCTGATGTCACCCCTCCAGCTCTCAGCAGGTTGCCTGGGATTTTATTTTCCCCCAGCAAATGCCGTTTATTTCCCCGTTATGCTGTAATGATTTGGCAAATTTCGTGTGTTTTACTGGGGGGAAAAGCTCTGTTTGCTTTTCATCATCACAGAATCCCAGAATGGTTTGTGTTGGAAGGGACCATGGAGATCATCTCATTCCATCCCCTTCTGCCACAAGCAGGGACACCTTCCACTATCCCAGGGTGCTCCAAGCCCCTCCCGACCTGGCCTTGGACATTCCAGGGATGGGGCAGCCACAGCTTCTCTGTGCCATGGCCTCCCCACCCTCACAGGGAAGAATTTCTCCCTAATGTTTAATCATAAAGAAACAGACACAGCTGAGAACCTGTGCCCTCAGCAGCTCCTATAGGGAGCCTCCCCTCACAATAAAGTTCACTTTCACCCCAAAGAGATCCCACATTTCAAAGGCACCAGCTGCAAAATGACTTTAATGGGAACAGGGAGGGAGATTTCCCTCCTTATAGCCATAACTTTTGCCTCAGGTATCTGCTCAGGAGCAGAGAATCAAGTTAAATCCATCACCTTGCTCCTCCAGCTGACAGCCCCACGCTTTTAACCAGCTGCCCTTAAAGATCACCCAGAGAGACCATACCCCCACACAATCCCCAAATATTTGCCTGGTGAGGAAGAAATAAACCCAATATCGAGGCCAGAAACACCCTGTGGAAGGGAAGGGAGGTGTTTTTAGGCAGGGAAAGCTGCTGATGGCTTAGGGGACAACAGGTGGGTGACACAGGTGATGCCCTGCGCATGTATCCAGCCTCCAGCCGCAGAAACGGGCTCCTAGTGCAGGGGGAATGATGTGGAGTGTCAGATTCTGTGTCTGAGAGGAAGGGGTGGCTTTTCCCAGCGTCATGAGAAGCTGCATTCGATGCTTCTCTGGATCCCTCATTGTCCAGCACTGAAAGGTTTTATTGTTTCTTCCCCTTGCCGTGAATTTGTCGTTCTTGGATTCTCCTGTACCCAATAAAAGACTGAACTGCTTTTCCCTTCAAGGGACACTGCTGTGCCTTTGCCTGCAGGGAAGTGAAGGTCAGGATGGTCTCATGGAGCAATAGGCACGAGACTCATCCCCTCAGGCCAAGGAATCATGTCCAGGAATCCCCATTTTTGTCTAAATCCATCCCGGCTGAGCTGGAGAGCTGAAGATGGCTTGGGCAGAGCACACCAAATGTCTCCAGGAAGGTAAAATTCAATCCTGCCTCTGGGACCGCCTGCAAATCTGCTTGTTTACATTTGTCCTGTGCTGAAACCCAAAAATTTTATTTATTTTTTTTTTTTTTAATAAAAGGGATTGCCTGGAGTGTAAGGGAGAGAAACTTCGAGGGGTGAGGGAAATGCTCCTGCCTCCTCTGGTGTTCTAGTCCAGGGATTTGCCGTGGCCGTGGATCAGCTCCCTGGGGTTGGGATGCTGCCTTGCTATTTTTATATCTCTACACACACACACACACACACATAAATATATATTACTGCCATTACTATTAATAATAATTATAATTACTGGGCTTTGCCAGGAGACAAAAGCAAAACCAGACGTGCATTGAACTAATGGACCTAATTGATAACACATGTCCTGCAGAAAACCTCTCCTGGGAGAAGAAAGAAACTGGGAAGGGCTCTGCCGTGCCTGGGAAAACGGGAATGCTCGCTTGAGCTCGGGGATGTGAAACAAAACGCTGACGTGGAGGCAGGATGTGAGACCCCAGCCGCTCTTCCCCTTCCTTCATCAGCTCTCCCGGCACCGACACCTCGATAGCGCAGCTACGGCTGGTTCTTCCCGAATCCGGTGAAAAAATGCTGCTCTTCGAGCAAAAAAGGCCTTTCCCCCACTCTGGCACCTCTGAGAATGATCTGAATCCTGGGTCAGGCAGTCAGAGAAAGCCTGGACAGCTTTTCTGGTTGGGATGGAGCTGTGCTCCAGCACGGCCGGGAAGGGATGCTGAGCCCCCGGCAACGCCGACCCCACGGCAATGCCAGCCCTAGCAGCAGACTAAACTTCCCCTGTTGTCCTCCCAGCCAGCAAACTGACACGTTCCCACAAGCATTTCTTCTGCTTTGGGTTAATTTATTTTTTTTCTTTCTTTTTTTTTTTTTTTTTTTTTTTTTCTAATTATGCAACACGGTCAGTGCCAAATTTGTCTGGCCGGCACTAATCTGGCAGGCAGAGCTCATGGATTTATGGTGAGCAAACTCCCACCTCTTATTGACCAGCGGCAGGAGGAGGGTTTTATCTTTTTGGAGGTCTCCATCGCATACTTACACTCCTATAAATGCATAATCCTGGGAGAAGCCGTGGCAGGAGGAGCGAGACGGCGTCAGCATCTCCGAGGGAATGAGCTGAGTAAATCAGGCAGCTGTTAAAGATTATAATCCTTAACTAGGTAAAAACCCTTGGAAACTGCAGCCATGGGGTGAGTGGTGAGAGCTTTCCAGCCAACTCCCGGGGAAGGTGCTGCCTTTGGATTTAGCCTAATTAATATCAAGTTCAGCCAAGCAAGCCTGGGAGGTGGATGGGCTCCCAAATGTTTTTTTAATGTGCCTTGATTATTTTTTAAAGGTTGCTTATTTTATTTTATTTTATTTTACCCCTACTTGTAAATGAATTTAGCGCTGGTGAAAGGTGTTGGATTGACAGCCCTGGAAATATAAGTCCTCAAGGAACAATGTTTTGTGGTTGTGAGGGGAACAACACTGTGTGTAATCCAGACGTAAGGGTAATTATTCACAGCAACAGCTGCTTTTTGCTCTAAATTAAAAAATAGAGACCACAGGGATTCATCAGAGCATCTGAGACATTTTCAGGTGGCTGAAGCATTGGGCATGGTCAGAGCTGGCTAAACACACTGTCCCCTAGCTGCTGAGGCACTCAGGGCCACGTTTCAGTATTTAATTGTTGTTTTCACTTTAAAAACGGCACATTTTTTTCAGCCCTTAAGCACGGTCTTAAATGTCGAGCAGGGACCTCAGCACCTCCCTGCTCAACACAGCCTGTAAGCAAAGCTGGAAGCTTCCACCGAGGCTGAATCAAAGCCTTTGGGGTGTTAAGAGAGGAGAAAATACCCTAAATATACAAAACAGGGAGGGGTTTTTTTACTCTTATATGCTGTGGGCCTTTTCTGCAACTCTTATCCCTGGGAGTGTTTTCAAAGGGCAGCACGCAGCCTCTGGAGAGTACAAACGCATCTCCAAACGCTGCTCACTGCAGAGAATCCCCAGGGCTGAGCTCACTGAGGATCTCTGTGCTCTCCCTGTGCCGCCCAGGAGCAGCCCCGGCTGCAGGAACCCAGGCAGGAGAGGCAGGGAAGGACACCTGGAGCAGGGAGATGGAGGGGAAGAAGCAGCAGGATGATGAGGAGTAGGCTGAGCCTATCTAAGCATGGCCTATCTGGGCATCTTAAAGAAATCTCAGGGAATTTGGGGGTTAAAAAAACCCTAATATCCCAGTGGTAGATGTTACGTGAAATTAGGGAGATTAAAGGATGCTTTGTCCATCTTCTGAGGATTCAGGAGGTGAGATCTGGGGTTTGGGGTCTTACCTGGGGTCATGCAGGATCACCATGGCAAGGAATGGCCTCGATTACAGTTTTCCCAAGTTGCCCGTTAACCCCTGGGCTTCAGCACTTGCTTTGGAGGCGAGGATATATGAGGTGGAAAAACAAACACGAGGGGGAAACGGGCACTGAAAGACAGGGAGAACCTGGGCTGAGCTGTTTTCTCCCAAAGGAAAGAGAAAAAGAGCGAGCAGAGAGAAAAGGAAATGAGGAGAAAGAATAAAACCACGAGAAACCTCAAGAGGCAGATGCTAATGCAAAGCAGATGTTTATCCCACCTGAATCCTGGGGGTTTTGGCTGCTCCACATCCCTGGAGCGCCACAGGAGCTGGTGCCTGCTGTGCAACTGTCCCTGGAGGGGCTGACAGGACAGGGGAGAGGAAAGGAAAATCCCTTCTCTGCTGCTCACAGCGTGCTCTTTTGGGGTGTATCAAACTGTTTGAAATGTGGGGTTGTCTGAAAAGGAAGCTTGTGGTTCAGTCCCGTTTAAAATTTTTTCTGCTTTTGAGGAAAGCAAGGGAAGTGAAAAGTGATGACATGTCTGATGGCACATCTAAGGATTGCAGTCCCTAGACCGTGGCCTCAAGAGCAAGGACCTGGCATCTTGAAGAAAATGGGAAGCACTTTTGAATTTTAAAGCAATTAAGAATTCATTAAGAGCAACTAAGCTGCTCTTTATTATAGAAATCCTGTCTCCAGCATAAACAAGTCTCCGCAATTCCTTCCTTCCTTCCTTCCTTCCTGCCTTCCTGCCTTCCTGCCTTCCTTCCTGCCTTCCTCCCCTCCTTCCTCCCCTCCTTCTCTCCCTCCTTCTCCATTTTTCATGCATCCAAAGGATTTCTGGAAGTGTTGATTTTTCCAGTCCTGGCTGATGTTTCAGGTCCTATTTGGGCCTGACAGAGCCAAGTTTTCCACAACGACTGTGTCGCGTGAGTTGGAGGCGTCAGTGGTTTGTTTCCTCTGAGTAAAGAACAACCAAAGCCCCACAACTGGTGCAAAGTGAGGGGCATCCAAACATTTCCTTTGGAGCTGCCCCCAGGGAAGGCACAGTTGGTCCCTGGGGTGATGCTGAGCGGAGCATCGCCCGCACCGGGCACTCAGCCCAGCACGTGCCCCACGCCGCCACAGCCAGGCCTGGAAATTCCTCCCCACATCCAGCTGGGACTCACTTCTAACCATGCCACTGGGGGTATGTGTGTATATATATATATATATATATATTTATTTTATTTTATTTTATTTTATTTTATTTTATTTTATTTTATTTTATTTTATTTTATTTTATTTTATTTTAGTGGTGGGGTGTGTTTGTATGGGAGAAGAATAACCCTGCCCTTGGCTCTGCCCAGACTGCGGGGCTTTGTTCCGCTCCCTGCCAAGGATTCCTCTTGCCTTTTGTTTTTTCCATTGTTTCTGCTTGGTGGGAAGCCAAAAGCACCAGGGAACCTGTTTCTGATCCATCCTCTGTCTCCGTGCCGCTGCTGGAGGATCTCGGCCCTCTCCATGGTGCAGAGACGTGGCTCTGGGAAGGGTTAACTCTCCCAGCCGCCTTTCCACGTTTTTCCATTTAATATCGCCTCTGAGGAAACAAACAGAGGCGAATCCCACCCTCTCCCCAGAGACTCTTTCTTGGCTTGTTCCAGAGAACATGCAAATAATAATTATTTGTCCTATATTTTCTTTCTCGGTGCCTCGTTTCAGCAGCCTGGGGGACTGAGTAAACGAAACGACAAAACGAACAAGGAAGGCAATAAACCCAAATAAATAACCAAATGATAAAACCGGAGCGGGAGGGAGATGAAAAAAAAAAAACCAACAAACCAAAACCGACAACATTCCCCTTGCGGAGTGGAGCGGCTGAAAATGTGGGACAGACGGGAAGGGGATGTGGGACTCCCTTGATGAGTGCCAGCAGTGCACTGGGAGAGATACAAGCACAAATGCCTGGGAAAAGGCCTTAAATCCTCCTCCTTCTGGATAGTGAGTCCAAATGTTTGGGGATAAATCCTTCATGGAGCAGCAGTGAGGAATTTCAGTGCCTACATTTGCTTGTATTGTGGTGAAACCCTCTTGGGATGGGACCTTCTGGTTTTGCATCCGCCGTGCTGCTATTTCCATCCCTTTGACTCTTCTTTTAGTGTTCCTCATGGAATTTTTTGTCCCCCAAATTGGTTCACATATCTATATCTAATCTATCTATATCTGTATCTCTGTATCTCTGTATCTCTGTATCTCTCTATCTCTCTATCTCTCTCTGTATCTCTGTATCTATCTCTATATCTCTATATCTATATCATCTCTATCTCTATCTCTATCTCTATCTCTATCTCTATCTCTATCTCTATCTCTATCTCTATCTCTATCATGTCTACCTATATCTATATCTATATAATCTATATCTATCTATATCCCTATATGTATATATATATTTTTGTATCTGTATCTATCTGTATATATAGATATATACCTCTTCTCCCCTGACTGTAGGGTGTTGTGCCAAACAACCTCTGAAGCCACACCTAAACCTGAGCTCTTGCTCAAATCCAGGCTGCAGAGGCTCAATCCCTGCCCAAAATGTGGCTGCTCCTGCTGGACAGATTCCAAACCCACTGGGGTTGTGTTAGGGCTCAAGTTTGGATAAGGAGCAAAAGACATGGAAGGAGTTTTTCACCAGAAAATCTTGGATTTACAAGAAATCACATTGCTTTGCTGGATCAGAGACGGTCCAGCTGCAGGGGATGAACAAAACTCCTCTCTTGACCCATCACCTTCCATTTCTGCAGGTACCTCTTAAAAAAAGAGACCTTGAAGCACAAAAACAACAACAAAAATACCCCACAACCCAAAACTTTGTTGCTATTTTTCCCAAATGGGAAAAAATATCAAGTTTGCCGGTGCAACCCCGTGCTGTTGAGAAATTCCTGATTCCTAGCCAGGCTGCAGGTCCTGGTTGTGCCTGTGGTGTGCAGGCTGCAAATACCAAATTATAGATACATCATCATCATCATCAATCTAATAATATAACACAGTGATCACAGAAGTAAAGAATTTTTTGAGTTGGAAATGTTGACCCACAAGGATCATCGAGTTCAACTCCTGTTTGCTATTATTTTTATTATAATAATAATATTATATCATATAAAATATAAGCGATACACAATATAGCATACACCATATGTAATAATATAAATACAATAAAAACAGAGCCAATATCTTGCTCTGGATGCAGCCAGTATTTCCAAGGCATTTTCACATCTTACCAGAGAGCAATCCTGTATTTTTCTTTCCTGGAACAGCGGATTTGTGCCTTTCCCCCTAATCTCCCATCTCCGAACTCCTCGGAGCCGATAATGAAAAACTTCCCTCCGCGTTGGGCCCGCTGCTTTCCCAGATTAAGAAAGGCTCCTCGAGGAAGCCGACAAACCATAACAAACCCATTTGCTAAGATAACATTATTCCAGGATCGTGGCTGCCTTCCTACACGTGCCTCAGCTCAGCCCCTGTGGATAATAAACGTCCACGACCAACAAAACCTGCCTAGAGCGTGCCCTGCCACGGTGATCTCCACCCCAGCACACCCTGTGGGGGATTGGGGCTGTTTTGGGCTGGGTCAGAGCCAAACAAGGCACGTGGGAGTGGGTTTGGGGATGCTCTTGATGCCTTAGGATTTCAGCTTTTCTATTTTCCATCTATTTGTAACCCTGCAGTTCTTCAGTGCAGAACTCCAAACCCCACACACAGTGGGAGCTGCTGCTTCCCCATTTTGCTCACACACAACAATTCCTCTCCAGGCCTGGCCATCAAGGACACCTCACTGCCTCAGGCCTGAGAGATGGAAACAAAAGTGAGCTGGGGGCAGCAAACTTGGGGTAAATGGCTTCATTAGCTGAAGCTGTAATTGGGAGATGAACCCCAATGTGCAAATGGCCCAAAGTGATCAAAGTGTGCAAACCCGTGACCATTGTCCATTTTGGGTGTAGCCTCAGGGGGGCTTTGTCTGCCCTAAATGTCCCTGAGGGCACTTCCATAAACAGAACTGATTTTTATTCTGTTAATTGTGTATAGCCTCTGTTTTTAGGTACCCCAAAAGGCATCACTCTGAGCTGCTGCCTCCTGCACCCCACCCACGGGAAGGGCTCAGCTCCAGAGGCCTCAGCACCTCTCCCTTCTCCCTCTCTTGGCCCATCCCTGCCTGCTGGCCACTGACATCTGCAGAGGATAACCCGGTGTGCAGCAGTGTTTGTACAGGCTCAGCAGTCTCTGCTCCCATGTTTACTCACATTGGGCTTGTTTAAAGCCCACTTGACAGGAAAATGGATGCGTGTGGGGTTTTTTCTGTGACTCGGGACAAGCTGACGTTCTCCCCCTGCCGAGCCCAAGGTTGTCTTGGTGCAGGCACAGCACACCCAGTGCACAGTCCAGGGGTGTGAATGCATGTGTCAGAAAACAGGGAGAGGTGAGAGGAGAATGAGCAGAGCAGCAGGATGGATGGATTTTATTGGGAAGGAGGGAAAGGAATATCACTCCCCATCGATGCCACCCCCGTTTACACCAGTTTGTGATGAGATCTCTCCCATTTCAGGGCTGCATGAGGTGGAAAACCATGCCTGGGGGCTTGGATATTGGGTTAGATGAGGTGCTCAGCATCCCTTTCCCTTTGGAAAGCAAAGCCCACAAAGCCTCAGCCGTGACACTATCCCCCTACAAAGCTGGAAGTGAAGGTGTGAGAAAGAAGCAGGAGGGAAAAGGAACAATTATGAAAACCCTCTAGACTTGCAAAAGTTGGGATGCTCCTTCTCAGACATTAGGAGAGCTCAAAACCCCCTTATTTTCCTAAATTGTGCAAATCCCATCTCAACAAATCCTGCAAATGCCTGGTGAAGAAGGAAAGCAGGTCTGATCGCACCTGATGGCAACAGGATGGTTTCCCAGCAGGAGGCCTTTTTGGGCAGTGGGTTGTGGGAATTTTGAGGGAATGACCTTGGACTTACATCGGAGCAGGGGGAAGGGACGTTCCCCAGGGAGGAGGGAAACAGGAGCATCAAAGCAGGGAGAAATTCCTCCTTGTTCGCTGATTTCTTCAGAAATCTAAATGTCACAAATAGCCTGAGGAGGCTGCGCAGCAGATGGGATTTGGGCCCTTTGGGCCTCTGTGTTCCTGCTGCTATGAATCCATCATGGGAATCTGATCTTGGGAGGCTGCAAAGCTGCAGACCCAGGAGGCTTGGGCAGCTTGGGAAACTTCTGAGTTCTGCCTTGCCCTGAACCTTGGACGGGAGCCCAGCTCTGATCCTGCTCCATTTCAGCCGTGCCACTAAGCCCCTTCCCAGCCCTCATGCCTAAACCCTGCCTTGGTGGGTCCAGCTCTGCAAGACCCCCTTGAGCAGACCCCAAACATCCAGTGAAAGCCACTTTTGTCCCAAACCCACATCCTCACCCCTTTCCTTCTTCTAAGGACTCTTGCACCCAATGGGGTCATCTCTGCTGTCATCAAGAGCTTTCCCACTGTCCATTCCTGGCACTGTTGGCTTGCTCCAGCCTTTTGTCCCTTTCCTGGGGACATCTTGCATTCATCAGTGCAGTCCCAGCCCTCCTGCTCGTTGCACAACCCGGGTTGCAAAGCCAAGACCTGGACAGAATTTCTCCCTGCATCGCTCTGAGCGATCCTTGCAGGGAATTTATTTATCTCCTTTGTGGTCCCTTGTGCAATTTGTATAAAGTCAGGGTGCCGGCCTCCAGCAGAACACGCAGAAATTATGAGGCTGCTCAGATTTCAACATTTTGGCTTTAGGGTGTGGAAAAGAGGGGTGAATTTTCCATTAAATTTAGGAAATATATTGGAATTTATTGGAATTTATTGGAATTTATTGGAATTTATTGAAATTTATTACACAGGTATTCTGTGACCAAATCACACAATCTAGGATCAAGAGACAGCAAAGCATCCTTGCACACATATCATCTCCTGTGCGGTGTCCAGCAAAGTCTTGGGGGAGTTAAGGCTAGGGATGAAAATTTTCCAAGCTCTCTGACATTTTGGGGATCGCTGCAACCTCCTAAGCTCTGTCTGCCTCATCCTTTGGGTTTTCCTTTGGAAAAATTCCCAATTTAGCACCTGCTTTGCAGAGCTTTTCCTCCTCCCATCTCCCCAAAAAGGGGAGCAGGACTTGGGTCGAGCATTTGCTGGGTCCTAAACACACCCTAGGGGATCCAGCCAGAAGTGATGAACCTCTGGAGGTGTGGAACCTCTGGAAGCGCAGGGACCCCCTCAATAAGGGAGTAATTTTGGGTTGTGCTTTAACAAGAGGACCGTGGGTTGCCCCTACAGTGGTGCCTCCCCAGAACTCTGCTTTTCTCTCTTGAGTGCTTAATGGCTTGTGTTTATGAGAGCTAAAAATATTTACTCAGGGAAGAAGGGGCAGGGAGAGGGGACATTGCTTGAAGATTTTATAGGGCATGTTTGGGAAAGAGGCTTCTATAAAAATAATGCGGTATTAAAGAACAAAAAAAAATCCAAGCACAACCAAACAACCACGCGGGACAAGGCCCCTGCATGACCCCAAGGAAGTTTCTGGAGGATGGAGACCCCAGCAGGAGCCCAGTCCTTTGGAAACCTTGCCCAACTTTCATGGCCAGGAGGGTTTATGTTGTGACCTGAGCTTTCCTCAGCATTTTACCTGGCCCCGACCTCTCACATTCTGCTCCCAGCAGTGCCACGAGGAGGGAGATTTGGGGGTGATGCCGAACAAGGGCTCAGACAAAACGCAATGAGGGCTGCTGGTGAGGAGCAGGCGGAATTTTGGCAGCCTGGATGTTGTCTGGCCGGGGCTCTTCTCCCTCCTTGCATGTCAGAAATATGAAGTGCTAATTCCCTTCTCCCCGGGGGCTGGGCCAGCGTGAGCCGGGGTTATCAGCACGGGCAGGGCATCCCCCAGAAAGGCCGCGCAGGGGGGCACGGCCAGCATCCCGGCCCAAGGCACGGCCAGACCAGCTCTTTTGCTTTATTTTTAAAAGGGGTTTTGTTTCCAGCGAGAGGCTGATGACGTCCACCAGGCTGAGAAAGGAGCGCCTGTCCCCCACCACCATAAACCCCTTTTTGTGCAGCGGCCGTGCCGGTGCGCCGATGTGCCGACGGGCACAGTCCGCGCTTTGTGTGAGGCATTTCCAAGGGTGGACAGGGGCCTCGTGACACTGCGGAATGTCAGCACGGCCCTCTCCGCTGCCTTGACTCAATGGGGTATTGTCTCCAAGAGCTCCGGGTGGCGTGGAGCGGCGTGCAGCGGTGGCGCGGGGGTCAAGGACGTAGAGCCGGCACCCAAATCTTTCAGTTGTGCTTTTTAATGCTGAATCTTGCTCCCATTCCAGCGCACCTTGTAGGTCTGAGCACCAAGCACCAATATTCAATGTTAAAGTACCAATATTCAATGTTAAAGTGCCAATATTAAACGTTAAAACACCAATATTCAATGTTAAAGCACCAATATTCAACGCTAAAGCACCAATATTCAATGTTAAAATGCCAATATTTAATGCTAAAGCACCAATATTCAACATTAAAGCATCAATATTCAACGTTAAAGTGCCAATATTCAGTGTTAAAGCACCAATATTCAATGTTAAAGTACCAATATTCAATGTTAAAGCACCAATATTCAGTGCTAAAGCACCAATATTCAATGTTAAAGTGCCAATATTTAATGTTGAAGTACCAACATTTAATGTTAAAGAACCAATAGTCAATGTTAAAGCGCCAATATTCAATACTAAAGTGCCAATATTCAATGTTAAAGCACCAATATTCAATGTTAAAGTGCCAATATTCAATGTTAAAGTACCACTATTCAATGTTAAAGCACCAATATCTAATGCTAAAGCACCAATATTCAATGTTAAAGTACCATTATTCAATGTTAAAATGCCAATATTCAATGTTAAAGCACCAATATTCAATGCTAAAGCACCAATATTCAATGTTAAAGCGCCAATATTCAATGTTAAAGTACCAATATTCAATGTTAAAATGTCAATATTCAATGTTAAAGCACCAATATTCAACGTTAAAGTGCTAATATTCAGTGTTAAAGCACCAATATTCAATGTTAAAATGCCAATACTCAATGTTAAAGTACCAATATTCAATGTTAAAGCACCAATATTCAATGTTAAAATGCCAATATTTTATGCTAAAGCACCAATATTCAACATTACAGCACCAATATTCAACATTAAAGTGCCAATATTCAGTGTTATAGCACCAATATTCAATGTTAAAGTGCCAATATTTAATGTTGAAGTACCAACATTTAATGTTAAAGAACCAATATTCAATGTTAAAGCACGAATATTCAATGTTAAAGCACCAATATTCAATGTTAAAGCGCCAACATTCAGTATTAAAGCGCCAATATTCAATGTTAAGGCCTGACAAGACCAAATGAGGAGCTCAGGGTACAGCAGGAGTCCTCCAGAACAGGAATGGATCTCTCTGGGCTGGCAAATGGCTGCAGGGCCATAGGGAGCTCCCACTGCTGCTCCCTTGGGGAAAGAAAAGCATGATGAGACACACAACAAGCCCTTTGCTCTGGACCAGGGCTCATGGATGGTCTGCAGGAAAGCAAAATATTGGGAACAACTCTGCACTGGAGCCCAAATATGGTCTGATACAAATTTTGCGACTTTGCCTTTGTTTCAGTCGTCAGCTGAACCCAAATTAGGCCCGAGGCCATCAGTATTTGCTCACCAGCCGTGCCCGAGGTGGATGCGTGTTTGCACACCAGGGAGAGGAGCCAGGGCAGGGTCCGTGCACAGTTTTAGGGGTGACAGCCTCCCTGGTTGTTTAGGAGCCTTGTGCCAGCAGGTTTTGGGATAGTCGGTGACAGCAGCTGCATTTGTTGAGTTTTTGGTGTTTGGAACACGGAGAAATCAACACAAAGTTCCTGCGAGTTCCGATGGGAACGGGGCTGGGGCCGGAAGGAATCCGCAATCTAAACGCCCACAGACCCCGTGGACATCTGGACATGGACCTGAGTCCTTCCACGGTCCTGAGCCACCACTGAGGTCACACATTCCACGAGGAACAAGCCCCAAACATGCTCGATGTTGCAGACAGGAGCGAGTTTGGCCAGCAAATCGCTGCCTGGAATCCCGGCTGGCCTCTGGCAGCGATGGCACCAGGAGAGCATCGGCTCCTGTGGCACAGCTGCGGGCTGCTGGCACGTGCCCCCCGCAGGGACAGTGGCACCAAGGGGAAGCATGGCTTGGTGCTCTGTGTGGCCTCCAAAAGGAGAAATCCTGGCTTGCTGAGGTCGATGGGACCCCCCTGGTCCCTCACAGCTGAGCTCGGGAGGTGTCTGATTAAGGACAGGCTCCTCAGTAGTTCATCCTGAGGAGGAGAGGGCAGCATCAGTGCCTCTGTTCCCAAATTTCTTCTTCACCCACGGGGTACAATTTTCCCCTGTGGAATTCCTCGTATCTACTCAGACCACATCTGACGTCTATCTCCGGCACGTCTGGATGGCTGGAAAGAGAAAACAAGAGTTGTGAGGATGGAGATAAGGCTTTCTGATGCTGGAGATCTGTTTATCTCCCCAGTCGTGGGGTTTACCTGCAGCATGTAAGAAATTTTCCATGAAAAAATCATAGGTTTCTCCAAGACTCCTAGGAAAAATCTGCTTTCCTGCCTATCTCACATTGCATCCATGCTCTGCAGATAAAATCACTCTCTCTGCCCAACACGGATGATTTTTTTTTTTTTTTTTTTTTTGTGCTTCTTGGCCCCACCAAGTGGCCCTGAAGCCTGGCCACAAACAATGAGTCAGCTAATCCAAACCACACGGCAGGAAAACGCTCGAGGTCAACCCAGTGCACGGTCCCGATCCTGAAAAGCAGAACTGCATCTCGAGCAAAACCGATAATCAGACAGGGATGGAGAAACACCCTCCCCTTGGCAGGGCAGCAGAGTCACCCAGGGCCACCCAGGGCCACCCAGGGCCACCCAGGGTCACTCTGTGTCACCAAGGAGCAGTGCTGGCTCTGGTGGCACCCACATGGGACACAGTTCCCAGAAAGGTGTTGGCTTTCCTGTCTCCTGGACTGCTTTGCTTTGTTTTGCAGGCGCCTCCCATCTTCACCATCTCTGAACCAAATTCTCTGTCCCCTTGCTGCCCCATCCCTCTTCCTTTGGGGGTTATTTCCATCCCCAGCTCCCTGCAGCTCCCCCTGTTTTGTTTGCCCCTTCCCCACCTCTCTGTCCTTGGGAAGCCTGGCTGGAACACGCTCACATGGAGTTAAACCCGACCTCCCAGCTGCCAGCTCTGCCTCTGGCCTATTGCTCCAGCTTCATATTTGACTCTAATTCCACAATTTATACAGCAGAGAGCTCTGGGCCAAACTGACTGTCTCGGGACCCTGCCAGAAACCTCAGCTTTTCCTAAGCTTTATAAACATTTCCTGCCTCCATCCCTGCACCTGCTGTCCGTGCCGTGCCTCCAGCCAGGATGCTGGGCCATCCAGGGGATGGGGTGCCCACAGGGTGCCCCAGGCTGCCTGATCTCACTTGCATCGAGCCTGGCTGTTCCTCGTGCTGATGGGAAATGAGCTAATGGCACTGTTCCCCTGGGATAACACTGTTTTTCCTGGCAGGTCAGGCACCAGCCGTGTCCAAAATGTGCATTTCTGTTCAAAGCTGTTTGCAGTTTGTTTTATCCTGTGCAGCATCCTCTGGAGGGATGGGTGCCCACCCAGCTGCTACCTGATCCCTGTGTCCAGAACCCAGGGGAAGTTTGGGGTATTTAGGAGGAGGATTCGTTTGTGACTTTCTCTTCCTGCAGGGTTGTAAGATGCTCACTTGGGGCTGGAACAGAGAAGAACAAAACAGGCACCTCCTGTGTGACCTTGGGCATTCCAAGGGGAGGTTATGGGGGCAGGGACAGGCAATGGGATATCCAGGGATCCCAGAATGGTTTGGATTCAATGGGATCTTATAACTCATCTCACTCCAACCCCCCACACCTTCCACTGGACCAGGTTACTCCAAGCACATCCAAGCTGGCCTTGAAAAGCAAAGCTCCAGCTTGTAAGCCATGGAAGGAGAAGAAAGGGAAACCTTCACCTCCTGCCTCCAAGGCCACTTGCTCATCTGAACCATTGTGCTTCATCCTTTTCCATTTGCACATGAGAAAAACCAAAGCAGAGGGAAGTGGAACATCCAGGGGAGATAAAGCCAATGACACGATTGGGAGTTTTATCTTCCCAGACCACTGAGGAATTCTTTTTCAACTGAACAGCAATGTGCTTCTTTCATGTTATTTTTCCTCCAAATGTTTTCTGACCAAACAAAACCTGGGGGATGCAAAAAAGAAGCGGGGTCAATAAAAAGGTGCTTTTCTAGTTAATACCACAACGTGTTTGAAATAAAGTCAGCACGAGGCAATAAACTGTGCCTCAGCTTGCCGTAGTTCCTTTGGTGCAACAAATGCTTTTTAATCCTGCTTTTGCTGGGAATGGACCAGCTCATCCCAGCCAGGATGCTGCACATTACTGAGCACCATCTGCTGGCACCTGATTTATTAACTCTGTTTATTTGTATGCAACACGCAATGTCCTTTTCCTAATGGATCCAGTTCTGCTTTTTGGAACAGCCAAACAGCCCCTCTCCATCTGGTCTTGCTCCTCATCCACGCTCCGAGGAGGATTTCTGTGGGTGTCACACAAGGGCAATATCTAAAATAAATGTTAAAACTGGGATCAAAAAAGGACGGGCAGCACACGGTGGGTAAAGAGTTGCTCTGCAGAAGACAAAGGCAAAATCTGCAACTGAGGGCAAGAGTTCATCCATAATCCTGATCAAAAGGTGAATTCAGACCTCAAATTCATTACATTGGTGCTGTCCTTAGTGAGCATGAGACTGAAAGCAGGAGGTTTTGCAGAGCTCAGGACTCCAGTCCAAAGGACATAAAGCTCTTCCTCCTGTATGAGTATTCGAGCTTGCTCTGAGACCTAAACCAATGATTTCAGAGTCAGGCTTGCTTCTTGGTAATTCCTGCTGGCAGCTGTCTCCATCAGTCCCTGAACAGGCAGGTAGCTGCAGCCTCTGGCAAGTGCTGATTGACAGCTTCAGTGAGGAAATCAGCAGAAAAATCCTCACAGTTGGGGCTGATATTTTTCCAAGCGGAGCCTTCTCACAGGGAAGGTGAAAGGTCCTGGGACCCAGCACAACAGCCCTCGTGCTTATTTTGGGAGACAAACTGCAGGCTTTTCTCACCAGTGTCCCAAGTCCTGCAGGCCCTGCTCTCAGTGCAAAGGAACATCCAACCCAAATCCCTGTGGTGTGGAGGGAAGGAGATACTGGGAAAGGGATACAGCTGCTGTGCAGTGGAGGCATTAAGCTGGCACCGCACCGCTCTGCTGCAGGGATTTTAGCGCAGGTTCTGTGGCAGTGGTGAGCTCAATGGCTCCATCACAGCCAGCAGCTCCTTCACCGGCATAAATCCATGTGAGATCCAACTTGCTCCCTCTTATTGCAGAGGAAACAGAGGGTGGTGATGCCCCTTAGGTGAATGGACGGTGCGATGTTACAGGGGGTGATGCTGGAGCGGTGTAAATGAGCTAGGGTTTGTGATTCCCAGCATGGATGTCTCTCCGGTGCTCCATTCTGCTGGCAGTACGGGAATGCGAAATTTTCATGCTTCAAAGCCCCTCTTCCAGTCTGAGCTGCGTGATCCGAGCCAGAGTGCAGCCCCAATCCATCATCCAAAAAAGGGATGTTTGTATATTTATGTAAAATGACAGATTGGAGAGACCCAGCGCTGGAAACCAGATGCTTTCCCAAGAAATTGAAAGGGCTCAGGATTTAGAAACACAGGAAAGCAGAGAGAGCCTGTGACAAAAACATCCCTGCAGCTACTGTCTTAAAAATCTCAATCCTTGGCTTTCCACAGGCTGGTGGGCTGGGAACGGCAGCAAACCCATGAGCACCACAGGGCATCTCCTGCAGAGGAGATGAGACATGACCAGGGTCACACAGTAGGTCCATGCTGGAGAGGAAAGCAGCAGCCACTCGTCCCTTGGGATTAGAGGAGGTTCTCCATTTGCAGCTCCCAACTATTTCACCAATGGATAAGCCCTTAAGGGGGTCAGTAAGCCAGAAAGTTCGGATGAATTGCAGAAGTGAACATCCACCATCACAGAGAGCTCACTCTCTTTCCAAACAAATATCCATCAGGAGGAGGAGGAGATGTCTGACGGGGAAGTTTGTTTCTATAAACAGTCTCTTCATCCCCACAGTCCCACTGGATCCTCCCCATTTGGAAATGAAAGGCAAAGGACAGAGGGCTGAAACCGAATCCCGCAGACCTACCAAGATATGAGGGCACACGGTGATTTCATTCCTGGCTTGGATTTCTTCTCTTCCCTTTTTTTTTTTTTTTTTTTTTTTTTTTAATATTTGGATTTGGTCATGAGCAGGAAAAGCTGCTCTTATTACAGATGAAAATCCACCATGAGATCCGATGCCAGGCAGGTGGAAAGCAAATCTCCTGCAGGAGCCCCAGATGTTGGGCAGTCCCTGCTGACCCCCAGCAGCTCCTGGCACAAGCCAAAGTCTTTCCCACCTATGCCAAGTGCGTTAAAATCCATCTGTGTGTTTCTGTAGGCCATGATCCTGCTCCTGGGAGGAGATTTGTCTCCTCAGCCAGCCCCCTGGGAGCAGAGGTGTGTCCCCACCACAGTCCCACCTGCATGGGGTCTTGTCTGGGTTTGGAAAGACAGGCGTCTGCTAAGGAAGGCAGGAGCTTCCCGTGGAATGATGAATTCAACGCCCCTCCCTCTGAATTATTATAATTTTAAAATTGAGGGGCTCTCAGGCAAAGACATGGGAATAGGAATAACAGCTCTTTAGGAGGAGAATTAAAATAAAAATGTAGTAGTACAAAAAAGCAAACAAATAAAAAGAAAACCCTGTCAGAGTCAGAGCCCAGCCTGACCCCCTGTTGGTGGTGCTCAGGGTGCTGGTCCCAGCCCAGCCCAGCCTCCTGCAGTGACAGATGTGGTTCTGTGATCCAGGATCCTGCAGCAGGGTGCAGTTTCCCTCTGCAGCTCCCGTGGTGCTGGGATGGCTCCGGGGCTCCTCTGGCAATCCCGTGCACACGGGCTGTGCTGCTGTTCCCAGGGCCAGGTGTGATCCAGCCGGGAATGCCGGGCTCCTCCCCTGGCTGCAGCATCTCCCGATGGAGGATGGAATTGTCTCAGCCCTGCAGTGAGCCTGGATGGGCCAGGAACAGCAGAGATCCCTGCAGGGAGGATGGGTCCTGGAAGGGATAAAGAACGGTGACACACCTGGATGAACAGCTGGTGACAGAAGACAAACTGCTGGTGACATCTTGCGTTGCAGCCCAAGACAGGTCTGTTCGGAAAAAGCACTTCCATCGGATTCAGTAAAGGATGCTGCTCCGGCTCTCGCAGGTGGCACATTCCTGAGAGCAGAGAAGGGTGTTAACAGCTCAACAAAGCTGTTAAATATATGCAGGGGGGGTGGCACACAGGCTGAGTCCATAAAAACACAGATCAGTCCCCAGGCGCTACCCAGGAACAGGGAAAACTGATTTGTTAGAGCGTTTTGGAAATTTCTCTGCCAACGAGATGGGATCATCTGCTGGCTCCTGGGTCTTGCTGGTCTAGGGGCAGGAGGAAATTAGCAGGGTTTGTTGCTGAAGCCCCTAAGAAGAGGTTTCTGCACTGTTGTGCCCAGCGGTGTTCCCTGACGTGTTCCCTGCACAGCCCAGGCTCCGGCCGTTCCCAAAAGCCCACGCACAGAATCCTGTTTCATTTTACTTGCTGTGATCAGCCCTGTGCATGACGGGGTTGACCACTGGTATGTGTGGCAATGCCAGAAGTAAATGAAACCCTTCCCTGGGGAGAAGGGTCAATTGCTTTTGGCCGCAAAATTTGCAAAATTTTCATTCTTTTTTTTTCCCCTCAAATGTCTCCTTGGAAAACACCTCTGCTTTTTTTTTTTTTTTTAATTTTTTTTTTTTCCAAAGGGAAAATAAGCCCATGCTTTTGATCATGCAAGTAAAAAAAAAAAAAAAAAGAAAAAAAAAATCATTTATATCTTTGAAAGCTGGATAATTTTAGCCAAACATGGGGAAGAGAATTTGAACAGAATCCATGGCCATTGGAAGGGCTTTAGAGGGTTTGGAAGAGTCTGCTGACAGGGGAGCATTAGGCTGTTGACACCTTTCAGATGCAGGGGAGCTGAGCTTCCTGCTACAGCACCAAAACGCACTGGGGAGGATGGCAGGCAAGTTTTTCTGGGATCTGGGGTGCTTCTCCCTCATCCTTATCAAAAAATAAAGGTTGGAACAAAGCAATGGCAGGGAAAGAAAGCACGAAAGATAAAAGGATCAAGAAACTCACTGATTTTTACAATTTAATATCCTTCTTTGAGTGGGAGCTGCTTTAATAATATGCACAAGGAGTGAATAATGCTTTCAAATATTCCCAGAGAGTGAATAATATGTAATAATATTCCCAGAGTATTTGTTTGACTAATTTCCCCCAGTTTTTGAACTGAGATCTAATGGCTCTGGATCTTAAAGGGGAGATCTGGCTTCCTTGGAAGTGTGGATCAGGCTCCGAACACCAAATGAACCCAGGTTCAAACATCACCAAATGGTCAGCTGATAGACATCCAGCAAGTTGTTGGGTCACTTTTCCCTGCTGATCCACAAATAAATCACCTGCCAATAAATGGAACCAGAAGTGGCTTGGCCAGGTGTTCCACTGGGGCCCCAAGGGAGCTGTGGTGAAGAAAGGGGAAAATGGGGGGAAAAGGGAAAAAAAAACACCCACCAAACTAATAAAAAGTAAAATATTAACATCCCCAGCTCGTTTGCTGCTCGGTGCCTCCAGCAGCTGTGCCCGTGTCACGGAGCGAGCTGCAATGGCCCAGCTGGGAGGACGTGCCAAAAGCAGGATATGGGAAAAGACTGCTTTTAAACACAGATGGATGAAACCTTTATTCCCTTTTAAATTACATTTTAATGCACTGGCTACTCTGGAGGTGTTGGTGGGGCTGCCTGGGCCTGAGCAGGTCTGGGCTGAGTGTCCCCAGGGAACCTGCAAAACCCAGTCCTTAGTGACCTGGGCTGATCTCTGCTGCTCCAGCCCAGCCTTCCCCATCCTGCTGTTGTTTCCAAACCCATCCTTGTGGTCTGCATCACCCCCAACTGCTCTGCGTCAGCTCCACCCCAGTTTCAGTGCTGAGGGCTCTCAGGAGCGGCTCCCAGCCTTTGTCCCATGCTCAGCTCCGGAGAAGCTCCTCTTCTCTTTGGAGAAGCACATCTTGAAAAACCTGGCTTCCTCCCCTTCCAAAACACCTCTTGGAGCATTTGGAGGCCTCAGCAGAGTTTCTCACTGCTAATTGTCCATTAATTAAGAGATTTGGTTACTTTGGCAGCATAAATAGGGGTTCAGTCCTGGCATTCCTGGTTTCTCCCCTCTTAGGACAGCCCTTCTGCCCTGCTGGGGCAGCGCCCCAGACCCAAGCAGTGACACCCAGAGCCAGGTGCCACCCTGGGAATAAAAAGAAACCCATAAATGTGTCCTGCCCGAGGCAGACAGACAGATCTGCTGAGCTCTGTGCGTGGAAAGGCGTCTTGGCACATCCACAGCCCAATACTTTTGGGGATTTAGGTGAGTGGTTTGAGTGGGAAGGGGTGACAAATGGAAGGTTTGGGTGCCTCTGAGGGGGGAGAGCTGGCAGAGGGACGTGGAGGGTGGATCAGGCTCCTCACCCTGTGTGAGAGGGGATGGTCTGAGCACTCCAAAGCCCACCAGAAAGCGCAGATTTACAAATAAAGAAGGGAACTAAAAGAAACTTTTCAGTTTGTTTTGTTTTTCCATCTGGAAGGAGAAAGAGAAGGGAACATTCCCATGCACCGAACACAGTGTTTAATTTTTTGTTGTTGTTGCTTTTTTCATGTGACTAAGCTGAGCTGTACCAAGTCACCTCAGCCCTCTCAAACACAGGATTTTCTCACTTTTTGGTAAACTGCAGTTACCATGGAGAGGGCTGAGGCAAGGCAAATGCAAAACACTGGAAACTACACCCAAACTCACCGCAGCCATATCAAACAGCTAATTAGAAAGGCTGTCCATGTGTTTCCCATTCCCTGGAATGGTTTGAATCAGTGGCCCTGTGATTTATCACCTGTTTTCTGTGTGAACGGCTCAGCTCTGCTCTTGTGCATGTGTTTGAAGGGGGATTTGTGCTGCGCAGTGAAAGAAGGAAGGGAGATATTAAGGATTTTAAAAACAACCCCAACACAATCATCAAATAACCACTTCTGCCCCTTCCCCCAGTATAAATCTCCCACTGGAATGATGCGCTTTGGATCTTGATGGGATTTCTAGCCTTTGGCAAGAGGGAAAAAGGAGACAGAGTTTTTGTCTTGCTTTGATTTTGGAGAGGGAGAGATCAGAGAGTGCTGGGCCACTCCTGGGGCTGCCTGATGCTGTGCTCAGATGGAAATTCAGAGCCTGCCTCCCTGGGGCTGTTTCCTTTCCCACTGCACTGGGTGGAGAAGCAGGAAAGGGGTGGCTGGAGGGAGGAAAGAGGGAGAGGAAGAAGAAATCCAAACTTCCCACAAGTTCTCTCTTTGTGTGATGTCTCCCTGCTAAGCAGGAAGAGCTTGATGGTGGCAGAGGTGCTCCAGTGACATGGCTAATGGCTGGAGAGTCACTTGGAGGCGGTCCTGGTAGGAAGCAGAGTCCATCCATCCATCCATCCATCCATCCATCCATCCATCCATCCATCCATCATCCATCCATCCATCCATCCGTCCACCCATCCATCCATCATCCATCCATCCATCCATCCATCATCCATCCATCCATCCATCCATCCATCCATTATCCATCCATCCATCATCCATCCATCCATCCATCATCCATCCATCATCCATCCATCCATTATCCATCCATCCATTCACCCATCCATCATCCATCCATCCATCCATCCATTATCCATCCATCCATCATCCATCCACCCATCCATCATCCATCCATTATCCATCCATCCATTATCCATCCACCCATCCATTATCCATCCATCCATTATCCATCCATCATCCATCCATCCATCCATCCATCCGTCCACCCATCCATCCATCATCCATCCATCCCTCCAGCATCCATCCATCCATCCATCTATCCCTCCATCCATCCATCCATCCATCCATCCATCATCCATCCATCATCCATCCATCCATCCATCCATCCGTCCACCCATCCATCCATCATCCATCCATCCCTCCAGCATCCATCCATCCATCCATCTATCCCTCCATCCATCCATCCATCCATCCATCCATCCATCCATCCATCCATCCATCCATCCGTCCATCCATCCATCCCCTCATCCATCCTCCGATGCCCATCCATGTGTCAGAGATGTGGGTCTTCTCCATCCTGTCTGTGACTCCTCCTTCCCCTCGTGCCATCTCCTGCCCATTTAAGGCGTTGGGGTTGTCCCTCTGCTGCCCAGGTGTCCCATCCCCACCATGGACAGTGGGTGACCTGCCAAGGGAGTAACAAGCTGATGTGAAAACATCAGGGAAATTCCCCCCTGGCCCTGATACCTCCTCCCGAAGTGTGCTGGGCCAACAGTGCTGCCATGTCCCTGCTGCCCCTCCGCAGGGCACAGGGGAAAACACCCCGGTGTTCAAAGCAGGGCTGGTTCCTCCTTCCTCCCGCCGGGACAGCCTGAGCATCCCTCTGCGTTCTGCTCTCCACAAAGCGAGCTGAGCTGGTTTCATCTCTGCACTCCCCCGAGCTGCCAAGCAGGGATGGCCTGGGATGAAGGTGGCGTTATCCAGGTGGGCCATTCCCAGTGAATCCCCTGGCTGGGATGGGTGGGGCTGACTGGAAATCCTGCACGTTCATCTAACCCATCCCCAAAAGCAGCTGCTGGCCTGAGAGGTGGCTGCACCTCTCCACGAACCGCATTCCACCTTCCCTGCCAAGACTGGGGAAGAGAGGGAACAAAAGCTGCTTTCCTATTGTTAAGAGATGATAGGAAAACCTTACAGCTCCCCTGAGCTCAGTGTGAGAGATACCAGCCCCTCCGAGACCCAAAAAGGAATTATTTTGGGTTTGGGGGGGGCTTGAGAGTGAGGATCAGACCTAATGTAGGATCCCAGAGTGGAGAAAATCTCTACTGAAGGGGAAGCTGAAGCATGGAAGTACAGCCAAACCCCTGTCTGGCAAACAGCGTTATTTGCCCCATCTCTTCAGATCACACAGAGGTCTGGGGAAGGTCTCTTCCAAGAAAGGTCAGATTTGTGCCTCAGTTTCCCCTCTTGCTGCAGAGGAGAGGGATGGTGTCAGGGAACACAGGGTGCTCCCCTGGGAAGGAGGGAAGCAGTGACCTCCTGGGAGGCAGCTGGGAGAGCTGGTGAGGCTGTTGTGTTCTAACTGGCACATGGCTGATTTCATTGCAATCTGCAAGGAAGGAAACTGGCCTCCAGCAGCAGGAGAAAAAGAGACATTTCCTAAGAATTTCCAAAAGTTTTCCCGCCCTGGAAAAAAAAATGGAAACAGTGAGCGTGAGCCCTGAGATTGCTGCAGTACCCAAACCCGTGCGACCCCACCGTGACAGCCCTGGCGCAGGGCTGAGACCCCGCAGGGAGCAGGGTACAATCCTGCTGCATTTGGTGAGGTGGATGCACTTCTCAACACCCTCTCCCAGATTTGTTGGAGCTGCTGCTTGGGAAGATCCTGGATTTCATTCCAGCCTTGCAGCGCTGACCCTGTGAAACCACAGAGAAACCACCAACACCTCATTCTGGGCCTCTGGGTTGCTCGTCCCAGCCTCGGGCTGTCAGCAGGAGCAAATTCCACTCTCAGCTCTGGGCCCTGGTGATGAGAATGGACCTGTTTTATACAATGGAGCTGCTGGTGGGAAGTTTCCCAGGAAAGCCAAGTGAAGGGCAGGTGGTTTCACCAGGAAAAATGAGGAGAGGCTCTGCTGAAGGCCCCGAAACCTCCCAGCAGGAGGGATGAAAATGGCAGAGATGTTTGCAAGGCGAGAGGGAGCGAGGCTTGCAGAGAGGAATGACCTTTGCGAAGTGCTCTGAGGAGAAGCAGCTTGGAAAGGAGGATCACTGCTACAGATGTGTGAGGGATGGATCCAAGATTATCCAGCTGGGATCCGGCTCAAATGGGCGGCTTTTCATCAGTGCAATACACTCCCTTCCATGGCAGCTCCTCTTCCAACGCTGCTCCCAGAGATTAAGGTGTCCCTGCCCATGGCAGGGGGCTGCACTAGATGGTCTTCAAGGTCCCTTCCAACCCACACCCCTCTGTGATTCCACAATTCTGAGATTAAACCCCATTCCTCCTAACTTTTTTATCCAAATACAGAGTCAAGTCGCTGTTTGGTTGGTTTTATTTTGAAAATAAGGCGCTTGGGGGACTCTTTCCCCAGTTTGGGGGCTGAAGTTTTGCACGGGGTTGCACGAACTTCCTTCAGTCTTACCTATTTCAGCCAGCAGGTCTCTGGATCAAAATCAGAGCTGCCAAAACGAGAAGCCTACGCACGTCCCAGACGCTCACAGCCAGCAACGGGGTGTTTGTCACCCTGCAACCTGCAGGAATTGATGGATATGGAGGAGCACAGCCAAGATTTGCTTTGCAGGCACACAAGTGCCTCATACAATGGAAAAAAAAACAACCCAAAAAACCAACCCAACTCCTAAAAACCATGAGGAGCTAAACCTGCTTGATCCACAGGTCTCCCTGTGCTGGTGGAACACAGGAAGGCTCTGCAGGTGGGAGTGATGGCAGCAGGTGTTGCTGGCCCAAATTTGTTCCTGGATTTGAACCTCATGATCTCAGCCTCTGCAACAGCTTCAGTTAAGGATAATCACCCAGGTAAGCACAGAGTTCATCCCTGCCCTGGGCACCTTTCTGTGCTTGGAGTCAGGGCTGCGCTGTCTTCTCATCTATCAGGAAGATGCTGTGGGGTTTTGCATTCTGTTATGTTTAATGGGTTATTGTTTTGTGGTGTTTTTTTTTTTTTTTTTTTCTTGCTGGCTGTTTGTTTGAGAAATTTCTCCCAGGGGAGCCTTCTTTTAATGGCTCGCTTGCCAGACAGAATGACATCAGACAGACGCTCGGAGGAATGATGAAAAGGCAGAGCCTTATTTCTTAATAACAATCTCTGGCAGAACACAGAGTGGAGCTGAACACGCTGGAGAGCACCAGGACCTGATGCTGAGGGGGCACAGGGCAGGGGTGGGAGGAGGAGGAGGAGGAGGAAGAGGAGGAGGAGGAGGAGGAGGAGGAGGAGGAGGAGGAGGAGGAGGAGGAGGAGGAGGAGGAGGAGGAGGAGAAGGAGGAGGAGGAGGAGGCGGCTGCTCTGCCCAGCTTGGGCACCAACACCTCCCCATTAGCCAAGCGTGCTGCCAAAGTGTCAGCAGGGAGTGATGGGGAATGGGTTTTGCCAGAGAGTGGGGTTAGATGGGAGATTGGGGAGGAATTTTTGGCTGTGAGGGTGGTGAAGCCCTGGCACAGGGTGCCCAGAGCAGCTGTGGCTGCCCCTGGATCCCTGGGAGTGTCCATGACCAGGCTGGGCAGGGCTTGGAGCAGCCTGGGATGGTGGAAGCTGTCCCTGCTCATGGCAGGGGGCTGGGTGAGTTTAGGGTCCCTTTCAACCCAAATCATCCTGTGATTCTGCCTTTCTTCAAAGAAGAGGAGGAGGAGCAGCAGAGGATGCTGCTGTCCTTGCCCTATCCTAATTATCCGTAATCATTTTCCATGGAAGCTGTGCAAGTCTCCACCATCCTGCTTTCAGCTGGGATTTTCTGTTTAATTCTTGGGCCCCACTGCAGTGCTGTTACTGATTTCTCCCTAAAAAAATGGCTCCAGTCTAAGAAGATCCGAGACCTTCATTGTAACCTGAGCCTCGAGTGTCTCTCAGCCTCATCCCTTACCCAACCCTGGTGGACAGAGCTCCAACCAAGATGTCCTTGCTGAAGGAGGTGTTGCAGGAGCTCACTCCAGGAGCTCACTCCAGTTTCTGAGGGGGGTTTGCTTTGTCCCCATCCAAAGCCACTGGTCCCCATTGCGAACAGAGCACCTTTCCCCCTCAACTCACCATTGTCCTGCTCCTCTCTGAGCAGAGCCAAGGTTTGCTGCTGCTCCCAGACAGCTTCGTGCCAGAGTGTGAGTGTGATGAAGTATATAACACAAGAGGCCTTACTGACCTGTTTAATTTGAATAATTTCTTTCCTCGCAGCTCATTCCTCAGGATGCGTTTTCAAGAAGAGCAGGTCTCTGAGCTGCTTGGGGTGCTTCACAGCTCCCGGATCCGTGTTTTCACAGCAATCCTGCTGATTTCTGCAGTTCTCTTCCCCATCTCAGCATCTAAAAGCAAGAGGTCAAAGAGATGGTCAGATACTCCCTTTTGGATGTGGGCAGAAGACCAAGAAATAAGTGATCAAAAGTTCACGGTTGCCTCAATACCCGATTACAGACCCGTTGCAAAAATCCAACAGTTCCCTGTCAGAGCCCCCAAAAATTCTGAAACTAAACTAAAAGCCATCTAAAACTGCAGTTACATCTGGCTTTCAGTTCCTTCTTGCTGCCTTCTCTTTTAAAGTTGCTCATAAATTCTTTGGATACAATTCCTTTTGGGCTAAACTTTTCTAAGTTTGGCCATCCCTCAAAAGTACGTTAAAAAGTAAATAGAAAACTTGAGAAAACGGGTTTGGCAGTTGACATAAAGTAGTCGTGCAAAAATCCTGTCCTGCCTTCACTTTCCCCAAACCAGATCCCCCCACCCCAGTCAGCCACACTGCACCAGAGTGCAAACTGGGATTTGGTTTGAGACCCTTGGAGGGGCCGGGTGGAAGAGGGCTCGGGTCTCCTTCATCTCAGCCCCTTCCTCCTGGCACTTCTGCAGAGAAACGAGGCCAGATTGTTTTCTTTACAGCTCCTTTCCCACAGTTGTTCCCTGCTCCACACCGCCATGGGATGCATCACTGAGGCAGGCAGACGGGGTTTGCAGGCTGGGCGAGGAGGGGATGGAATCTGGGATAACAATTCTGGGGTGGCATCAGCGAGGAAAAACCTACGTGCATAGTCCATGGTCATGTACTGTCCCCAAACCCTTTCATTACTCAGCTAATATCCTGTTTCCTGAAGTGTTCAAGGCCGGGTTGGACAGGGCTTGGTGTAGGGAAAGGTGTCCCTGCCCTTGGCAGGAATGGGATGAGCGTTGAGGTTCCTTCCAACCCAAACCATTCTGGGTTCTTTGGTTCTGGAACATGCAAAACGTGGCACGGAGAACGCTAAACCCCAGTGTCCTCTACACACCCTGGGTGGATTCGTGCCCTCTGCAAATCCTGGGTGGATTTGTGCCCTCACCATTCTAAGAAGTGGCTGAGATGGTTTAAGGAAACACAAAGCTCATCCAACAGCCTGGCTGTTCCAGAATTGTCCCTCCTCTATTCCCTCACCATGCTCCTATAAGCAGATTTTGTGGGACACTCCGCAAGAGTGGAGTAAATGAGGCTGGAAAACCAGCCACCAGTAAATGAGGCTGGAAAAGAACATTTTCCTTCTCCTCCCTATTTTCTTTTAAAGCACCGAATTACCCAGGAGCTGTAAGAAGCAGCCCGGCAGCGCTGGGAAGATCAAAGCAGGGATTTCCTGGGGTGGGAACGCTCCCCTCACCCAGGAGCTGGGGATTTGCCTGGGGAGCAGAGAGCTGGTTGTCAGCTCAGCACAGGAGATCATTTTCCGTTCATTGTGTGGATCACAGCGGCCATTCCCAGCCTGGGGCAGGACGGTGGAGCCATGCTCTGGTGGGTGACGAGCAAGGGACGCAGTGTGGTCCTTCCTGGGCCAGGGAGGAAGGGGATGCCTGCCTTAATCCAGACACACACAGAGGGGTTTGTAGGAATTGGGTGTTTTCCTGCTTTTATTTGTGCTGCTTCTTTCCTCCAGGCTGAATTCCCACTTTTCTGCAAGTCTGCAGAGGATGGACACCCTGGTTTAACCTGCAACACACAAACACAGGGTTTGAATGAGTAAATCCTCCAAAACTCAGTCCTTGGGGATTTATTAGATCAAATTTGTCCTCCAGTTTTTTGAAGGACACCTCTAGGATCCAAGACCATATAAATCATGATTTCTCCAACTGCAGGCAGATTGGGAAAGGGTCTTTAGATAATCTGTGTAATTTAAATGACTTTGCCTCATCTGAAAATACCTTAAAGGAGCTTAAAAATTGCGGAGAAGAAAATGTTTTGCCCCTCAAGTGTGCTCTGGGAGCAGGGATCCTGGATCCACATCCAGAGCTATAGTGGCAGTTAAAACAAGCCCTTAATACAGCATTTGTCTTCCTTGTCCCCTTGCAAACCCTTCCTCTTAAGTGCAAACCCAACTTTACTGCCCATGAGCACATGGAGATTGGCTGGACCCTGTGATGTTCATAAATTGGATTTGAACAAAACCCCCGAACAACTAAGGCAGAAAAAATCCAACCACAGCCCAATTCCAACAGCTGGCATCGCTTTCCCTCCCACCAAAAATTGTCCATCTCCAGCTGGGATGGCAGCTGGACTGCAGGCAAATGGGCTCGTGTGAAACAGATAGTCTTGAGAGGTCCTGGAGGAATTGGAAGTGATGCCTTGGGAAGGCTGAGCTGGAACAGGGACTGCACAGAGCTGGAGAATAAAGTAGATATTTATTGAAAGGCCTTTAGGGTGCACCTTGGGCAGGACAAGAGCCTGGACAGGGCTGCACCCAAAGTGGACCCAAAATGGACCCAAAATGGACACAAAATGGACAAACAGTCGCAAGGTCTGACACTTTGATAAGTTTTGGTCCATTTGCATATTGGGGTTGAATTGTCCAATTCCGGCTCCAGGCTGTGAGCTCCCATCCTTCTTGTTCCTCCCTCCAGCCACCGTTGTTTGTGCTTTTGGGCTGAAAGTTGTCCTTGGTGTGCAGCAGGAACAGGATTTGTTTTGTGTCCCTGCTGTGTGCAGAGAGCGGAGGGACACTGAGTGTGAGCTCAGAGCTGCACCCTGGGCAGCACAGAACATGAAATACATGGAAGATAACACTTGAGGCATCTGCAGGACTGGAGACATCCCTGGAGAGTGCTCTGGAGTGGTGGGAGGGTGGGACAGCAAAGGCTTCTTCCAGGAAAGAGCCAGCTGGGATCGTTAGATGCAGCTCCTCATCACTGCCAACAAAAGTGGCCTTGGAAGGCTGGGTGAGAGCTGGCCTTTCCTGGAAAGAGGGGCTCTGGATGGCTGAAATCTGGACAGCACATGTGCACCCTCCTTTCCTGTGTGAACTCCTTTGCTTTCTCCTCTCCCGCTCCCAATTTTCCAAAAAAAGTGGAAGGCTCCTACCCCTGCCTGTTCTGGTGCCTGTGGGCTCACACTGTTCTGCCTTGAGAGAACGGAGTCATGGGCCAAATTATCTGGAAGAATCCCCCAAACCAGACCTTGCACCTCCCACCTGGATGAGCTGGGTGAGCACACGGATCCTCCCCAAATCCGTGATTCCTGGAGCTGGCTGGCTCGGGAGTCAGGCTCTGAATAACTGCAGCAGTGATGCCTAATTCCTGGCTGGTGCTGTTTGCTGTCCAAGTGCCTGTCCCGCTGTAACCACCCCATTTACTGATAAGGGAAGGAAGTGGGAAAGGCTTTCCCTGCCAGAGCCACAACGCCAGATGAAGGATGCATGATGCATTTCCCTAAACTTAAATTTGGCCCTTTTTCCTCTTGCCAAAACAAGCAAACAAACAAACATCTGAGACCTCACTGTGGTTTTGGGGGGACTGGAAGTCACGGGGGTGATGCTGATTTTCCAAGGCATCTGCAGGATCGCTTTCCAGGGCTGGAGAAGTGTTGGCTCTGGTGGAGGAACACTCCTGATCCAGGTACACAGCTGCCCTTGTCCCGGAGACAATGCTGACAGGACACACAACAATGGCCTGGCAAGGAGCTGAAAGGTTTTGATCACAGTTTAAGTCAGGAATCAGCAACATTCCTTTCCCTGGAGGTTACTGTGGCATGGATTAAAGCAGGACTAAAGTTCAAGCAAAACGTGAGCCAGCGTTGCACAATGCTGGCAAAAGGTCCCGTCATGAAGGCTTTGAGATTGTGGGGAAGAAGAAATTTAACCCATTTGCCTGCTTTTTTTCCCCTACTGCTTTGCCACCCAGATGATCTCCAGGAGGTCCAGGGGGATCTGCTGAGCTTTCTGGTGGCAGCCCTGTGATTTGGCCGTCCAGGGGGGTGAGGTGATGCAGGCCTGGCTGTCACACAGCCTGCCCTGGGGACACAGCTCAGAGGAACCAAGGCGAGGGGCTGCTCCCCACAACTCCTCTGTCAGACCACCTGGGATAGTGGTTTCCCTTTGGGACCCTGGATTCAGAAGGAAAAGAAAGGGGCTTGTTCCCAAACAATTCAACACAGAAACAGGGTCCAGGTCTCTTTCCAAACAACTCTCCCTACTTACTGCACCTTCCTAACATCCCAGGAGTGCCTGGCCCTGCATCCCTGCCCTGGATTTGCTCCATCCCTCTCTCCATCAGAGACTTGTTATCAATTTCCTGAAATAAATCCAGCTCCAAGCCATCCCGCTGTTCCTGAGGGGTGTTTGGGTTTCAGCTGTCACAGGGATCCCTGCCTGCACCTCCTTACAGGTACAGCCCATGGTGCCACTCTGAGAACTTCAGCCTCCTGCTGGGGCTCTCTAAGCTGAGAAAAGGCTCCAGACCCAAGCAGGCAGCGTGTCCCAGGTGGTTTAGGGGAAGAAGGATCCTCACCTGTGCAAGCCCTCCACAGCCCTGCGTGCACAGGCACAGGCAGGGGCCCGGGGTGAGGGCTCAGCTCTCAGCTCTCAGCTCTCTCCCTGCTGCTGGAATCTGTGAGCTCAGCAAGCTGGGAGCTGCTGGCTGCACAGGGCATGTGGAGCAGCCCTGCACCAGGGCTGGAGGCAGCCAGGGGTTTTCACACTCTGTGTGTGACTCAAGCTGTGACACCCATGTCCCCTGTCACGTTCCCCAGGCTGTGGCCTGGAGCTGAAGCATTTCCTTGGAAGAGCAGGGCTGTGCACTCCATGGAAGGGCAGGCAACGAGGAATTCCACGTGGCTGGAATTCAGGAACTCTGTCTCTCCCTGCAGAGCCTCTAACACACCAGACCACTGGCTTGTGCCTGCTTTCACCACGGCCAGATGAAATCTGGGAGATGGACTAGGAAAAATATGGCCTTGGAAAGCAGAAACACGGCTTTGATGTGCAACCACCACCCCTCTACCCCTCTCCTCTTTGTTATTCCTTCTCCCTCACGCCAAGCCGCTCTAATAGATGCTTTCCCTCTGCCCCACGATTCAGGGGTCCCTGTGCAGATGAATTCATCACTCAGATAACTATCCAGCAGCCACGAGGCAGAGAGGGCCAAGGAAAACACACATCCATCAGCAGATACGTGGTGAAGCTCTCCCCCTCCTTGAGGGATTCACCTTGGGAATTCGATCACCAAGTGATGGCTGCGGTGAGGAGAGGTGGGAGGGAATCCAGGACCCTCAAATCCCACAGAGGATGCTGCCAGTGTCCCTGCAATGTGATTCACTGGAGAGGAGCTCAGCCCGCACCTGAGCTGGGCTCAGCCTTTGCCAGCCAATCTGATCTCCTGCAAAAATCCGAGGGGAAGGTGCTGGTGGCTGCATCAGGAAGGCAGCATGGACAAGACAGATGCCATCAGCTCACAGCCACTGACCTCCCTGAGCTGCAGAAAAACAAAAAACGGCATCTTGGTGGCTTCAGATTTCCCCCCAAAAGGAAAAAAAAATAAAAAAATAAAGCAAAAGCAAGACAAATTCCCATGCAGGCACAGCCTCACCACGTCTTCCATCTTGCCTTCCCACGGAGCCCCTGGCTGATCTCCAGCCCCCAGCTGGGCAGCAGCACAGATTTCCCAACACTACAAACTGACGGATGAGTGTGACACACGGAGCTGCCCCCGAGCACAGACACCGGGCAAGAGCCTGCCCCCCTCACCCACCCCAGAACTGCAGGAATTTGGGGCCTGCTGGGCCAAGTGAGATAAAAACCTGTGCCACCCCCATCCAGGACCGGGAGGATGCTGGGACTGCAGGGATGGGAGGATTTTTGGCTAAACGGGGAGAATGAGTCAGGCTGGGGGATCACAGCCAGCCCAGGGGCAGAGTGGGGTGGAAGGGACTGGGCTGCCCAGCAGGCATTAGCAGAGGGAGAATGGGTCTGGAAACCACAACCACACACGTGTCTCATGGATCTTTGGGAGGTTTTTATCTTCTTTTCTTCGTGTTAGAGCCGGGATTAATGCACGGGAGTCGCAGTTTCGTGTTCAGACTCTGTTTATTAATTCTAATCTATAGCACAGTCTCGTGAGCTGTGAGCTCTGACTAACAAGGTAGAAAATGGAGGTGCCTCTAACTCTTTCCGAGGTTATTTAAGTGTAAATTATCCAATAACGAGATGACACCTATATTATTTATACTTTTAAACCAATATTAACCGCCCAAGGTCTGCAATGCAGACTCTTTCACCTAGTTAGAAAAAACCACCTGAAAGCAAGAAGAAGAAGGTGAAGAAGGACTTAGACAATGCCCTAAATCCTCCATATTGCCCCATATATATCACTATATACTAAAACCCCAAACTCCAAGTTTTCCACCCTGTGACATCACACACTTCTATCCAAACTCCACACCCAGCGCTGTCACTCAATTTTGGAAGTCGTTCCACGGCCTCAGGTCAAATGTGGTGCTTGCTGGAGGGTCAGTGCCTGGCAGCACAGAAAGCCTGGAATTTTCACCCTCCAGGCTTCCAACAGATCCTGACCAGTCCTGCCAGCTGCTCTCATCAGGAATACCTTTATCCTGATGAATCCATTCTTTCCAATGGCTGTGAGCACATGGCATGCCTCAAGGAGGACTCCTCCACCTCCCACCTCATCCCAGTAAAGCCCCTCACGGAGCTGCTCTGCCCAGAGCATTGCTGGTCCTTCTCCTGATACAAGGGTGACCTGTGCCACGTTGATCCTATAGGGTTAATCCTACAGGAACACAACTTGGACACTTCTGAGGGATGTGATGGGAGCTGGTCTGGGCTCTGAGGAAGAGGCCAAAGTCAACTGGACAAAGTCAACTGGACAAAGTCAAGTGACACTGGGAGAGGAGCTCAGGTTCTGGCTGGGAGAACAAGGATGGGATCGTGGATGGATCTGAAAATGTGACACATTTGCCTGGAGTTGTCAAGGAAAATAGATTTATGTGCTGTCAGGGTGGCGGCAAAGAAGAATGAGGGAAACAACCAGAGGGCGTAGCAGGTTCTCTCAATCCACTTCAATCCCACCCTTGGTTTGGGTCCGTTTGGATGGAAGAGTAGAAATTTGGAGTGAAGTCAGGATCAAAGCCCTAGGAAGTTGTTGGCACTGACGCAGTGCAAGAAAGAGATGTTTAATACAACGTTTTCCTGTCATCCCAGTCCATTTTCCGTGTATCTGGTGGGAGCCCTGACTCTTCCCTCCCACCAGCTCCAGGAGACACAAGTGCTGTGCTTTTAAGTGCTGATCTAAGGGAAAGCTGAGAGCTTGATGCTGCTCCCCTTGCATGTGATAGATCACCGTGAACAGGCGCTCCTCCGTGATATTACGGGCCCCAACCCGTGATCTTGGGAAGAATTCAAAGTCTGGCTTATCAGCAAAAAAATAATCTAGTTAAACTTAAAACAGCGAGACTCAGCTCAGGCTAGAGGATGAGTTATTAAGAATGATGGACTTTGGAGACAGAGAGAGGGAAAGGAAGCCACAAACCCCACATACAGCCCGTAAAAGTTCCAGTTTATAATCCGGCATGAGTGGCTGGACAGCTCAGGCTGGAAAATCAGCTGGGATTCATCACAAGGTAGAGATGAGACTGCCCTGAGTTCAGAGGCAGCAGAATCTGACTCCTGGGTACCCCCACCTCCTGCACAGCCCAGGCTTGGGGTGACCAGGGAGATGTGGCAAATCTCACATGCTCACCTGATTTGGGCACAGCCTGGCTTCAGGGAGAGCTCACAGCGAAATCCCTTTCAGTGACAAATAGCTGCACTTTTTCTCCCTTAACCAGGCAGGAATATTTCATTTAATTAACTAACCATTTGTTTAAAGCAGGCATCTCTATGATAAATATATAGCTAAATATATACCTGGCAAGTTTTTTTACAAGAGCAAGACAAAAAGCTGGGAATAATGTGAAAAGAATTTATCAGGAACAAAGTGTCATCTTTGCAAAACCTTATGATTTGGAAAAAAAAATCCCCTTTTCCACTAGGAAGCTGTTACATCCCAAATCTTTGGCTCATGCTTACAGAAAGCACCGCAGGCTTTATTAATGATCACTAAAACCTGAGGATGAAAACATCCAAGCTGACACCTCCCTTTCTGCAAAAGTATTATGTTCATTCATAAAAGGGGAAAAACCCATACCCACCAACCTGATATCATCTGCTGGGAGGAAAATATTCAGGAAACAAAGCAGTGAGGATGAATTCCTTCCCTGTGCCATTCTATTTAAGGCCTTATATTTGAATAAAAGCTCTGAAAACAGGCAAAAACCTGTGATTCTCTCGAGGGCAGAGTCCCAGAGCAAAGACGCGAGTTGTCCCCCCGACAGCTGCCAGCCACAACAACCAGTTCATTTCCAAATCATCCCCACCAGCTCCTGTGGTTTGTGTAAATTCACCTGAAGTTCATCTACATCCCTCCCTTGGGAGGCAGAGATGGACAGTCAGGAGAGATGTCTTGGTTTGGAAAGGCAGGTGTCTGCCAGGGAAAGTTGGAGCTTCCCTTGGAATGCAGAATGCAAACCCCCTCCATCCAAATTATTAGAATTTTGCAATTAGGGGCTTCCAGGCAAAGATATGGGAATAGGAATAATAGTTCTTTACTAGGAATATCAAAATTAAAAATGCAGTAGTACGAACAAACAAACAAACAAACAAACATCCTAAAAACCCTGACTGAGTCAGAACGTGACCTGACACCTTGTTGGTCAGGGTGTTGGGAGCAATTGAAATAAATCCTCCTGCAGTGCCAGATGTGGTTCTGTTGGAGCAGAGATGATCCTGCAGAAGGGTCCAGTGGTGCTGAGATGGCTCCGGGGCTCCTCTGGCAATCCCGTGCACACGGGCTGTGCTGCTGTTCCCAGGGCCAGGTGTGATCCAGCCGGGAATGCCGGGCTCCTCCCCTGGCTGCAGCATCTCCCGATGGAGGATGGAATTGTCTCAGCCCTGCAGTGAGCCTGGATGGCCCAGGAACAGCAGAGATCCCTGCAGGGAGGATGGGTGCTGGAAGGGATAAAGAACACTGCCACAGCTGGTTTAACAGCTGCCCATTGACAGAAGGCACCTGCCCCCTCCCTCCAGGAATGGGTCATAGAAGAGAAAAAGAAAAAAAACACCTCCCAACCGGTTTCAACTGATGGCAAATAAAATACACATTTTTGGGTACATACTGCAACCCAAGACAAGGGAAAACGAAGCCCAAACCCAAAGCAGCTTATGGTGCACCCAAGAACCCTCTCTGGACATTTGGGACAGCCCTGGGGTTTATTCCAAGTCCTAAAGGAGCAGCTTGCATCCCTCTAATCCAGCCAGCACTCCACCAGACAAGGAAATAAATGACCAGTGCTAAGTAAAGCTGCTGAACAGGAGCTTTGCGACCACAGACCCAAAACCAGAGTTTTTTTGCCTCCTCCTGTATTAAACTTTGTCAGTGGATGTTGGCAAATGCTCTCACAAAAGCCTAGGAGCCCAGTGGCGGCTTTCTGGGATTTTCCCAAGAGGAAGCACAGAAGAGGCTTCATGGTGAGCATGAGAAATCATTTACACCTCAGGGGAACGTTCCAGCCCCAGCCCGGCAGTCCTGAGCAGCCCCACCTGAGCAGGTCAGCCCCCACTTTTGGGAAGACCAAATCAGGTCATGGCAATGAGAAAGGGAAAGGCACTGCATGTTAATGCCTGATAATTCCTCTGTCCTTTTTCTTGTCGGGTCAGGAAACCCAAGCTGAGTCTTGGGTTAAAATGGAGTAGATAAATTCTAGACAAACAAAACCCATTTTTTTCCCCCCTGGTTTAATCCTTATGACCCTGTGGCCAGCAAAATATGCTTCCCCCTTAAAACCAGACCTCTTAACCCCCAGAATGGTGATCTGTAACCCATCCTCATGCCTTTAAATATTAATTTTTGCTTTCTTGGTGGTTCTTCATCTTGCTTTGATAAAACATCCACTGCCTAGTCTCATAATTTTGAGAGGGATTCTAGTCAGCTGAATGCACCAAGGAAATAAGAGCACCAAGGAAATAAGAATCTGTTCTGTGTCCTCAATTCCCAAATCCCTGGGAGTGGGAACCATGAGGCTTCAGGACCACCAGGAGCTCAGCACCAGGAGTGGAGGGCAGAGGTATCAGTCCCCACATCCTGCATGGGGCTGACATCAGTTCCTCCTGCTTTTATTCACGTGGTCCCAGCTCTGGCCTGATTTTTTTTTTAATTACCTCATAATTCTTGCAGCACTCAGAGTTTTTATAAGCCTCCTGCTTTCCTCCAGGTCAAGAATGAATGGCCCCAGCTGCCCCGTTTTTTAATCACCAAATAGCAGCGAGCAGTAAAAGAGGAACGCAGATGCATTTCCTTGCGCTGATGAGAGACCCACGGTGGGGTCTGAAGGAGGCAAAATTACTCCCATTTTAAGTAGTTTTGGGGCCATTCTTGCCCCCTCCATCTCTTGGTGCCAGGAGGTACCCAGAGAGGTGAAGATGCTCTAAAGCAGCAGACATCCTTCACGCCCTGAGAGCTGCAGGCTCCCACCTTGGGGAGGTTTTTGAGGATTTTTATTTTTTGTCGGACACTTTGGAAATGTCTTACAGAGAGAGCAGCAATAAGAGGTGAGTTTAAACCTGGAAAGTGGAGGAGTGGGCCTGGTGGGCTGCCTGTGGGTGGTAGGAAGCAGGTGGGGGTTGGATTTTTTTTTTCTGGCAATTAGGAGCAGATCGAGGCTATACGAGAGCAGGGAGCAAGGGCTGGTTTGAGCTGCAGCCAGGCAGGGTTTTTAGGGAAGGTTTCCCATTAAAACACCCACCATGCAACAAACCTGAGCGTGGCTGAGAGCAGGGATGGAGACAATCCCATCCCACACCGGTGGCATTCCCACTGCTCACAAAGAAGCACAGCTCTGCTCGGCGATCTGGCCAAGACACAGAGAAGAAATTTTCCTCCCCAACCAACCAGGCAGATCCCCCGGGGCCCAGAGCCACCCTCTTCTCAGGGCACAGGAATTCCTCTGCAGCAGACACGCAGCAGGCAGCAGCTATGAAGAGAAGACGACATTCTAATACAATATAAAATATGTTCCTGGGTCACTCGGTCCTGTTTGGGTTGGCTGGGGGACACGGGGACAGCACATCTGCCAGCACGGCCCCGTCCACAGCATGGCCCTGCTCTGCAGCCCTGGGAAACCACGTCCTCCCTGCAGGGAGAGGGCTGAGGGAGGGCAGGAATCCATGGATTTATCTGTGGGGGATGCTTGAGCCGCTGGTTTCATGCAGCTGGTAAAAGTGACACAAGCTGTACCGCAACCCCCACCTGAGGCTCTGCAGGGCAGGTCCCAAAGGCTGGACAGGAGCTGGGGTTTTTTTGGAAAAGCATAGAGAAAGGTAAAAGTGATGGTGTTTGGAGAGAGGCAGGTGTCAGAGGGTATTCCCTGGTGTGAGCTCCGTGGGGTGGAGCTGGCTGTGTCCTCCGGCAGTCACGTGTGAGCCTGCATGAGACAGACACTGATCATTCCAGTGTGAAGCCAGCACAACCAGCTGCTGCCAATGCGTCCACCAGGCAAGGCCGGTTGTGGAATTTTCACCCCAACCCTCCTGCCATCCTCCCACCCTCTGGGAAGCGCAGCCCCGCCACAGAACCCCTCCCTGTGTCACAGGTGAGCAGAGGAGAAGGGCAGCGCTCGGGGTGTCCACACTGACCCCATTCCTTCACCTGGATGGAAGCTGGAGGGAGGGTGAGCAGCAAAACATCCCCTGAAAACCTCCCCTAGAGAGAGACAATCCTCCTGGCTGTCCAGTCCAGCCAGTGGCCCGGGCTGGGGAGAAGGGGCAGCCACGTGAATCCTCTGCTGGGGCACTGGGACAGCTGGCAGCAACTGATGGTGTTTGTTCAGATGAGAACAATTTTCCTGTGCTTGTGCTCTTGACAAACGCAACCTGGAGGCCGCCGGGCCTGCCTGCCAACAACAACACCAGGGCAGGATGGGACCGTATCTATTTCCAGCCGAGCTGTCAGCTGCACCGGGGGCTCTGGGGTTCACTGGGCTCTTCAGTCCTACGAGCATTCCCAGCCTCAAAGGGGGAGTGTGAAGTCACACTCTCCAGTGCACTGCCAGAGCACTCCTTCCTTCCTCAGAACCCACCTTGGAGGGCTCCCATCCATCCCAAGGCCACGGGCATGGACAGCAGGGGCTTGGCCAGGGCCAGAGTTTGCCCTGGGGGGGAGATGTTGGGATCACACACACAAATACACACGGGAGGGGTCATTTATCTGCTCTTCCCATGAGAAAGTCAGTCTGGAGCTTCCAGTGACAGCAGTGGATACAGAAATACCTCTTCATCCCTTGCCAAGCCCTCTGGGAAGGGCCAGAGCTCCTCCTGACCCCAGCGTTCCCTGGGCACCAGGATGAACAGAAATAATACAGGAAACACGGAGCAGAATCGCAGAATACCCCGAGCTGGAAGGCACCCACAAGGATCATGGAGCTCAAATCCTGGCCCTGCACAGGACAGCTCCAAAAATCCCACCATGGGCCCGAGAGACAGGGACTGAAGCAGAAAGGTCCTGAGCGATGCCCTCATGTCCCAGGGTGTGGCAGGAGCTGCTTCCCTGCACACAACTCTCTGCATCCCTTTACAGCTCCCCAGGAGCATCGTGTGCTGAGAGCATCACCAGCCCTATCCCCATCCTACTTTTCCCTCTCTTTGAATTTTCAGAGATGTCTGATGGCTGTTTTATTTCAGGTGCTGAATAATTTCATCAGCGTCTCCAGTGCCAAGTAAGAAAACACATTTCTGGTTCTGAAACTCGCTGAGAATCTCCCAGGCACCTGAGAGTGAGTCAAACCCACAGCAGGAACAGAGGCAATTGAAACAAAATTAAAAAGAGAGGAAAATGATATTTTTGGGCACCCTGAGATGGAGAAGTGGAGTCCATCTGAGAAAGGAGTGCAAAAATAAGACTTTGTATGAGGTCTGGAGAGATAACTTCAAGGGGAAAAGCTAGACGGTGTTTTTCCAGCTGAATAGAGTTTTACCAGACAGCATTTTGCAGGCACATTTTGGTCTGATGAAAACCTCTTCAGAGAACACTTCTTCAGGGTTCTGAGAGAGTTGTGTTTGGGGAGGGTCGGTGCCTTGTGCTGTGCCTTATTCCCCTCTTGTATCCAGTTTTACTTGTGAAGACAAGAGGAAATTTCTCCTCTCTTGAAATTTCTCTGTAGGCCAAATTCCAAACTTCCGTATTTAAAGATGACCCCCACAGTCAGAAATGTTTGAATTTTTTGGCAGGATGGAAATTCCTTATTTCTTTAGCACCCTCTGTGGGACTGAGGGATTCTGCTGGTGAGATTGTGGAGCTCCTGCCTCAGTTTCCCCGCGCACAATGCAAGGATCTGTTGGGAAGGGGCGAAAATGTCTCTGGCACGTGCATTGCTGCAGGGCTGAGGGTGCTTAGGTAGGGCTTCTCTTTCTGGTGGAGACCCAGACAACTCTCAGGCTGCCTGCCCCCGGCTTTGGGAATACCTTTGGGAAGCTGGATGGAGCGGAGAGGGTCTGTGGATGGCTTCCCTCGGTGTTCACAGACAGCCTCTTCCTTCTCACCAGACGTCTTGGCCGACTCTCGCCGCTCCTCTGGTGGGACCAGCGCCAGCTTTGTCTCCTGGCACACGGCGGGGTGCTGAAGGAGGGATGGAGGGATGGAGGGATGGAGGGGAAGCGCTGCCTCCCAAATCGCATCTCCAGCACGAGGCTGCCCGGCCTGCGCCGCTGCCGACAGCTTTATTGCTGCTGAGCCGGGCCCGTGGGGAGAGCTGGCCCTGCACCGTCCCTGCTCCACAGCTGCGCAGGCACGGAGAGGAGTTCGGGAGAAAAAGGGGGAGAAATCCCCTGGAAAGCCGTGCTGGAAAGTCGGCCACCCTCAGGGAAGTTCCTGCTTGCGCAGAGGAAGGCTGGAGGGAAAAACTGAGATGAGCTTTTTGTAACGGGGGGGGGAAAAAGGGAAAAAAATCCCAGGGGGTTCGCACATCAGCTGCTCTTGGTCGTCCTGACCCTGACCCAGGTCCTCCCACAGGTGGGGTCTCACAGAGCCCAGCACTAGCCCAAAGATGGAGTTTGATAGCCCTGGGCAGCCGGGGGAGACACAGACATTAATCCTCCCCAGCCCTGCTTCACTCAGATTCCCTCCCTTCCCCAGACCTTGTTCCTGCTGGGATTTGAGCCAGGCAAAATGCACATTTTAACTTCTTAACAGCAAAGGTGTCACCTCACGAAGGAAAGGTCTGCACGGACGGAGAGAATTGCATCCTTGGCTGGACTTAGTGGCTTTCCCCCTTTTCTTTCCACATTGTCCACAGCAACTCCTGGGCATCCTCACTCCTTCCTGCAACCACCACATCCTCCCCAGGCTCCTGGCACCCTCCACACTCTGTGCCATCAGGGAGCGTTTCAGGGCTCGTTACCCTGCAGAAGATCCACGGAGCAACGCGGGGCAACATCTCATGGAAAAGGAGAGTGGGAACAGTGGGAACATGCTGGGAGGGGTCATGGGGAGAGGGGCAGGAGAGAGGGTTCTCACCCAGCATCACACCCACGCACTGAGGGGAGGTCAGGTGTGGAAGCAGCACCTGGCCACCGGAATATTTGGCTGTGCTGGGAGCTGCTGGGCGTGATGAAGGCGGGGAGTGGGGAAGTTCAGAAGGTGGACTGTGGAAAACTTTGCAGACAAAGCTTCCCTCATTCCAAAACAAGCAGCTCGTGGGGCCGGGGGCTCCCACACGGCGTGGGGTGCCAGTGGGACACTGCAAAGCCAGCTGGGAACAGCTCAGACCCTCAACCCTCGCTGCCTGGGCTGCTCCCGGGCTTGCAGCGCTGCTGGAGAAGGGTCTAGCGGGATGTCACATCTCCCTGCCTGCTGCCCACGAGCGCTGACCCCATCTCCTCACCCTTCCTCTGTGCTCAGCTCACTCGTGGTGCCCAGACGGTCCCAAAAACGCCAGTGCCCGGCGTGACCCAGGTGTGGAGGGCGGTGTGGGCGATGGCCTCGGGCCGGCTGCCCCGCCGTGAGATCTCCCACTGTTCTCCAAAGAATGTCCCCTTGTCCTCCCCTCGGCCCAGGGGGGCAGCGGGGCAGGGTGGTGTCGGGGACGAACCCCATCAGTGTGGAGTCCCAGACACAACAGAGGCACAAAGGGGGTCACACAGGGCTCCCAGCAGCCGTGGGGTGACGGCTCCGTGCCAGGGCGCTCCAGAGGCTGCTGCCCCTTCCCTGTTAGCCAGCTCTGGAGGCACAGGGAGTGAGTGGCACGCTGGGGACAGCGCCAGGGGGTGCCGGGGTGTGGGAAATCAGGAGAATTCTCAAACCCTCGTGCCTGCAGGCCCAAATACAGCAGAGAATACAGGGTTGGACCTGAGGCCTTGGGAAAGGCTTCCAGCTTTAGAGACCGTAAGACATAGAGAGCACGCGGATTTGTAGTTTAAGCAGAAACATATTAAGTTAGGTAGGGGAGACTTTTAAGGTCTAAAAGTTAAGATATAGAAGTGGTTATAAAGGTAATAAGAAGTTTTAAGGTGTGGTTCTGTAGGATTGTGTGTCGTTACATGATTGGATAAAACTGTCAGCATCGTGGCAGGACGTGTGACGCAGTTTAATTATTATTAAATGTTTCACACCAATTAGCCATTGGCGTGAAAGTTAAAGCAACCTGTGTGGCAGTAGATTATTTAAAGGCTAATTAACCTTTAAAACCCCTTGTAACCTGGAGTCATGTGCCCACTGGCCACGAACTCCTGGCCTATGCGGTGAAGACGCTCACCCTTCATGGAACCATAGAAGAAGAGCAATAAATCATATTTTAAGACGTCTCCCAGTGGTCCTGTCTCCAAATCCCAACGCCAGGGGACTGAGGGGGTCCCACATGTCTGCATTCCCTCATCTCAGCACGGAGCGCTCCTGCTGCAGGGCAGCATCTCCTGCTGAGCTGGGGAGGCACCAGGCAGGCACCGGCTTCGAGCTGCGTCAGGAGTTTATTTTTCCAGCTAAAATAATTTAATTCAGTGGAAATTCTTTCTTTTCTCGACCCGTCTTCTCCTGTAAGCAGCCCATCCTGGGGAATGGCTGAGGAGCTGGATGGGAACCAGGCTGGATGGCATGTCAAGTCAGCAGGCACAGGAAAAGCCAGCGTTTATGTCATTTATTTTCCTACCAAGCATAGCTGAGCTGGGGGGGGGGGGGCTTGTTTTCTTCTCACCAGCAGAAACCTAAAGCCCCAAATGCCATTTCTAATGGAATTTATTATTCCTGATGTCACAGCTGGGAGGGATACGTTTTACTTCCAACTTCTTGCAACCCCAACAAGCAGCGTGGCAAAGGTGGAACAAGGTGCACTGAGATATGGTAAAAATAATCAGGTAGCAGGTCCATTGATGCAGCAAAATCCACTCACCTGCCCAGGGCTCAGCAAATCCCTCTCCCTGTGAAGATCCTGGTACAGCAATTGCACCAGCTGGGATCCCTGTGGGATGTGGAAGGGTTGGATATCGGAGCTGAGCCATCCCCTTGTGGCTTTGTTAGTATCTCCTGAGCAGCAGAAGTTAATGAGCCTGTGGGGGGGAAAAAAAATAAAATAGCTTGAAATTAAATTCTTTCTACCGAGGTTGCCAGCTATCCATTACAGTGAAAAGGACAGTTGTCGTGTGTGAAATGTGGCATGATTAAAACCACATTTGTAAAGGATTAACTGCTCTGTAACAGCTACACGTCTGCTCTGAGGTGGTAAAATCTCCCCAAATGTGTCTCTAATCATCCGTACAACAAGCACATTAATAAATCAGAATAAAGACATATCGGGGTGAGCGTGGGTTCCAGGCTGCACCTGGTGGGTTTGTGCAGAGGGAAGTGGGGAGGGGAAAAAAAAATCCTCAACAGCAATGAGAGGTTTGAAGAGAAAGCCACTGTGGTTTGTGGAAATCCAGTGGGGTGCGAATGTGGAGAGCGTCCGTGAAGACACAAGAGCCACTGCCCTGGCCACAGCTGACCACAGGCTGGGATTCCAAGGACTCAACCCTGCCCAAGCCCAACCACGCTGCTGCACTTCCCACCTGCTAAATCCCGAGGGAAACCAAGAGAGAAATCCTTTAGCTCCCAGTTAAGGCATAAAAACACCCAGGGCAGTCTGCTGTGGCTGCTGCGGGACTTTTCCTGCGTTCCCCACCCAGCATCCCCAGCCCCTGCTCCAGCATTTCTCCTGGGGATGGGTTTGGGGCAGTGGCTCCCCACTGTGAGCGGAACAGCCGGGCGCAGAGAAGGCATTCCGCAAAAATAAACGCCGAGACAGAGCTTGAAATGTTTATTTTCCAACTCCAGGCCATTCATCCAGTGACACCGCTCTGTTCCACTGAGTCTCCCTCTGTTTATATCAGATGATTAATGAGGCACAGATTGTCTTTAGCCCTGATGGATGTCACAGTCACCAGGGTATGAATTTGGGCTCGGTGTCCCAGTTCTCCTCCCACCTCTGCCTGCAGCCACCACTCCATCCTCATTGACCCTCATTATTCCACTTTCATGCAACCGAAATCAAGATTTTATTGCAATATTTGTTTTCTGGCCTCTTGATCTGCCCTCAGCAATCAGCACTCCCGAGGCTGGAGCCTCTGATAATGTGGGAAAGGGTCTGAGCTCTGGGAGAAGTCAAGGGACAGATCCAACAACAAAAGGGCAGAACTAAGGGACAAAACGACCTGGGTTTGGTCTGCCCAGAGCACAGAAGGGGCTGGAGATCTGCCAGGACACCCAGGCTGATGCTCGAGTTGGCAGCAAGCACCAGACACCACAACCAGACAGAAAAGCAGCCTGACCCTGGGGTGATGCCACCTGCGGAGGACACGGGGCTGTCCCTGCTCCAGGAAATGTTCTGCACCTCCAGCAGCCCCCACACATTTTATCCTGCTGGGCTGCTGACCTGCTCAATCAACACCCAGAGCCCCTGGATGGCTTGGAAGGGAATTAAAGCTCATCCAGTTCCACTCTGAGCAAGGAGACGCCTTCCAGTATCCCAGGCTGCTCCAAGCCCTGTCCATCCTGGCCTTGGACACTGCCAGGGATCCAGGGGCAGCCACAGCTGCTCTGGGCACCCTGTGCCAGGGCCTCAGCACCCTCACAGGGAAGAATTCCTTCCCAATCTCCCATCCAGCCCTGTCCTCTGACAGTTTGAACCCATTCCCCCTTGTCCTGACACTAATGGCATGGCCTGTGGGCACCAGGATCTCTGCCATCAGGTGGGATTCACCTTTCTCCAAGGGGAAGAGCTTTGAACTAGACCTGAAGGAGGAGGGGGACGATGCCAGGTTTGCCCAGGACACGCTGTCTCTGCCCTCCCCAGGGGCAGGAGGGTGTGCTGGGTACGCTGCAACTCCCGTGAAGTTTTACAGAGACGAGCCAGAGGCAGCAGGATCCAGGAGGGAAACCCCGGAGAAAAACCTGAGAGAATTAAGGGATGTTTCTCTAAGAAAGTGACCTCCAAAGGTCCCTCCCAACCAAACTATTCGATATTTCTGAATGGGGCTGGACTGAAACCAGACTGAACGTGTCACTGCAACAATGCCTTTGCATCCCCTCGGAGCACAGCTCCAGGCAGCAGCGGTGGACACATTTCTCCAGCACTCAAAGCTCGAATTGAAAAGCTGCCATTAACATTAAAAGGAAAAAAAATGGCTTTTTAAGAACTCCATACGTTTCTATTTCTTTCCCCTTCCTTTCCTTCTTTCTGATTCACCCTTCTGATATTTTGCTTGGACTCCAATCCTAATGCATTCATCCTTCTTAGCACATTTTTGGGCTCTTTCCACCATTGTTCTTGGAAACTTTTTTTCTCTTCTGTAAGGACATATATTTAGATATACAACCTGGTCTCCCACGTTAAAAAACCCCCACCTCAGGCTGGGAAGGGAAGAGCATAGAGAAAAGAGGCCAAGGATGACAGGGTGACAGGACCTCCAGGTGCCAGCAGAGGAGGTGGCATTGCCACAGGGACATTTGTCCGCGTCCAGCATTTGATGGCTCTGTCTCCAGCATGGAATGTCTCCCAAAAGCTTCGCTGGCACCAGTGCAGGGCTGGTCACTGCAGCTGCCCTGTCAGGGGAGAAAATGGAGTGACCACAGCCCCGTGGCTCCTCAGCGCCCCTGTGCACCTCAGTCCATCCCCTGACCCGCCTGGGGGAGCAGGAGCACAGCCCAAAATCGTGTGACACACTCAAATACCTTTGCAGCAAGGCCGTGGGGGAGAGACAGGGGTTGCAGTGGTCACAGTCACCTCACACCAGTTCCCTGCTTGACCAAAGCGGGACCATCCAGCTTCCTGCAGGTCCCACCTGGAGCCAGAGGAGGGGTTGGGTTTGGCCAGCCTGGATTTAATAACCCCTGAGCACTCAGCCCGCACCCAAACGTGTCACCCTGAAAAGGCAGCTTGGAGTCCAAGAAGCACTCGCAGGCTTTTCATAAACACGCTTTAATAATCTTCATCAAGAATTTTAATACAGAGCGAGCTGCCTGCCAGGAAATGCATTTACACTGTCAGCTGCCGAGAGAAATAGCCCTGCACTGCTGCTCAATACCAGAAACACCCTCCCTCCTTCCCTCCCAGCTTTTCCTCTCTTCCTCTTTGGATGAAGTGTGGTGCTTTGGAAACTGGAAGGGCTAAAAACCTTGGCAGGGAGCCAGGCAGCTCCCTGGAGCATCCCCTGAGCTGGGGGCAGCCCCTTCGCCTCGCCCATCCTGCTCCCACCTCCTGCTCAGCTGGACCTTGCGCTTCGCCTCTTTTTTATTATTTTGGAGGGGTTTTGAGGCTGAAACCAGCATTTTCTGCCTCTCCCATTAACCTGCTGAAGGTGATGGCGAGGGAAGGGTGTGCATTTTAGGCTATGGGAAGAACAGGGGGTTTTGAGCCACGGATATGATTACAAAAGATTTTCTTTCACAGCAAAGATTAGCGGGATCAGAACACACTTCCTTGCTGGCTGTGGTATTAAGCAATTAAAGGGATTAAGCGAGGGCTTTACCATCCTCTGGCACATCAGCTTTTGGGTTGTGCCAGAGGCAAAATACCCAATTTGATGTAGTCGGAACCCAGAGGGCTGGAATGGTGGGAATCACATTTTACAGCCTTTTTTTCCCCAACAGCTGAAAACACTCTGGCTGTAAGCACCCTCCATATGCTGCTCCGAGACACCCGCGCCCTGCTCAGCCTGTTCTCCCCGAGGACGGACGGACAGACCCCTCTGTCCCCCCTGCAGCTGCCCAAACCCAAGTGCCACCGGCAGGGCCCAGAGACCAGAGAGGGGAAGGAGAGGCTGGAGAAACACCCCAGGGGAACTTCAGCATCAGCACCCCCCTTCCCACACTGATTGAATCCCATGTGACACTCCAGGAGGATTTTTGAGCACCAATTCCTGGGCAGTTTTGCCCGTTTCCAACTCTGCTCTCGAGCGATTGACACAAAAGGATGCGAGCCCCAACGTCGACACGGTGGAATCAAAGGACGGGATTTAGAAATACACACAGCAGATGTCCTTCAGCAGAGGTGGGGAGTGCCAGCTTGCCGACAGGAATGGCACTGCCACCTCCCCTGCTTCCCTTTTCCTTGTGAAGTTCCTGCCTTATTTATTTGCTGGAGATGAAATACCAGCCCTCTGCCAAGCGTTTTGAAGTCGCAGCACAAATCTCCTTTTACAGGCAGGGGTGCGGAGGGGGAGAGGGAGAGAAAAGGTCATTTCTGCTGGAGGAATCCCCCAAAATGCTTTGAAAGAGCTGAGGGGGCTTTTCCATCACACACAGAGTCCATGGAGGGTCAAAGAGCCGGATGGATTGGGGGAAACACCGATGGGAAGGGTGGATGGGAGGTGCCTGTGTGGGTCTGGCTCTGTCCCTGCCAGGGCAATTCAGGCTGCAGGGCAGAATCCCAAAAGAGTTTGGGTTGGAAGGGACTTTAAAGCCATTCCAGTCCCACCCCCAGCCATGGGCTGCTCCAAGCCCTGTCCAACCTGGCTTTGGACGCTTCCAGGGATGGGGCAGCCACAGCTTCTCTGGGCACCCTGTGCCAGGGCCTCAGCACCCTCACAGTAATACAAATAAACCTTAAATTCAGTAAGAATTTAAAAGGCACGATCCCCAAAAACCTCTCTGGAGCAGGCAGGAAGCTTCTGTGATTTTCTGAGCAGTGCAGCGGGCCTGAACATAGAGAAACTAATTATCCTCAGCAATGTCCTTCTTCAGCTCTTCAAGGCACCCACAAAACTCCCGCATCTCCCAGAGTTCACTCCCTTTCCCTGCCCAAGGGATGCTCCAAACCTGGGGCAGCATCCAAACTCGAGTCTGTGGCACAGTGGCAGCAAGACCTGCCAGGAGATGATGACCCCCAGTCCTGGGAGAAAAAGAAACTTCTAAGAACCTCCAGTTGTGCCACCCTCAGAGGTGCAACCAGGAGCTTCCTTGGCAGGGTTTTTCCTGGTGATCCAGGTGATTCAGGAGCTGTGTGCAGGGTTTTTCCAAGCGATCCTTGCAGCATCTTTTCCCTGTGCCTGAGGAGTCCTAAAAAAAGCAAGCCCTGGAGCTGCAGACACAGCACCGAGTGGCCGTGGGGAAAGTGCAGGTATCCAGGTGCCTCCCATCAGGCTGGAAGCAGCAGGCTGCACTGCCACGGAGCTGCTGCTCCCCGGGGGCTCGGCTTTCCGAGATGTTGTACCTTGTTTGTGTTTCTATGGAATTACCCTCCCTGCTGGCTCCCGTCCCGCAGCCCCCACCGGCTACATCTCCGCGAGGTTAATTTCAACATGAAAAAACAGCCTCCCAGGAGCAACTGCGGTCCATTTAAAATAATAAAAAATGAAAATCTCAGGTTTGATGACTAATCCCGGGAGAGCGGTTTAAATTAGCACTAGCCAATCGGCCACGAAAGTCATGGGGAAAATTCCTGCTGGACTTCTCTCCTCGGTCCACTCCCTGGCTTCATTTTCCATCCCCAGATCCTTCCAGCCTGCAAACATATACAGTGTTGCCTCGGCAACTGGGAGACGAGATATATGTGCTCGAGAAAATGAGACAATCTCTTTCCTCCGTGATTGCCTGGAAGGTGGAAAATGGAAACCTCCTCTGGCCTGACAGCTACATCAGCTTGTACCAGGAGCACTCACAGCTCAGCCTGCTCCCACGCAAAGATAAATCCCTCTCCTCTCAGGGGTATCCGTAGCACCAGGTCTCTCATCCCATGGGATGCTCAAGACTCGCAGACTCACCAAAAAATGTGCTTTGCCCAGAGGTGTTTTCTGTCTTGAACGCACCAACGGGCTGGCTCCTCCAGGAGCCCAGGTTCGTGTGTGAGCTCCAGTTTATGCTTCCGCTCTAGTCTGGGCCAGAACTTTTCTGAGATGGGCAGGAACACCATCCATAGGTGCCCCAACTGTGCTCTTCGGAAAGCTGCTGCGTCTCAGGGCTTGTGTGTGCATTAAAAAGGAGCAGGAGGACACCAGGAGCTGCAAGCAGAGCATCTCCATCGTGTGGTGTATCACACCATCACTAAATCCTGCTCAGAATTCCTGCTGCTCTGCAGAGCATCGCCCTTTGCATCCCCAGAGCCCTTTGCATCCCCAGTGCCCTTTGCATCCCTGGAGCTCTTTGCATCCCTGGAGCCCTTTGAATCCCCAGAGCCCTTTGAATCCCTGGAGCCCTTTGAATCCCTGGAGCCCTTTGCATCCCTGAAGCCCTTTGCATCCCCTGGAGCCCTTTGAATCCCTGGAGCCCTTTGCATCCCTGGAGCCCTTTGCATCCCCTGGAGCCCTTTGAATCCCTGGAGCCCTTTGCATCCCTGGAGCCCTTTGCATCCCCTGGAGCCCTTTGAATCCCTGGAGCCCTTTGCATCCCCGGAGCTCTTTGCATCTCCAGTGCCCTTTACATCCCCTGGAGCCCTTTGCATCCTGGAGCCCTTTGCATCCCCTGGAGCCCTTTGCATCCCCAGAGCTCTTTGCATCTCCAGTGCCCTTTGCATCCCCTGGAGCCCTTTGCATCCCCAGTGCCCTTTGCATCCTGGAGCTCTTTGCATCCTGGAGCCCTTTGCATCCTGGAGCCCTTTGCATCCCCAGAGCCCTTTGCATCCCTGGAGCCCTTTGCATCCTGGAGCCCTTTGCATCCCTGGAGCCCTTTGCATCCTGGAGCCCTTTGCATCCCCAGTGCCCTTTGCATCCCTGGAGCCCTTTGCATCCCCTGGAGCCCTTTGCATCCCCTGGAGCCCTTTGCATCCCTGGAGCCCTTTGCAGCCCCAATGCCCTTTGCATCCCCAGTGCCCTTTGCATCTCCAGTCCCTCTGCACACAGCGGGGATGAAGCTGTCCTCAGTGACCCAGGGATGTGCCCAGAGATCTCCCATCAGCACCACCCTGCCCGCCTGCACAGCCCCTGTCTGCAGCAGCACCTCCTCTCTCCTGGGGTATTCCCCTTTCTCTCTGTGCCATTCAGTCCTTACCCACCTGCATCATCAGCATTTTCCCCTCTCCAGCCCCACACCTGAAGGACCTGCCTGTTCCCCTGGGTTGCACCAACTCCTGTGATGTCCTGGCTGCTGCAAGGACAGGATGTAGAACCCAGCTCCCCCTGACCCACCCCAGCACAGTCTGTGCTTCCCCACGAGCTTTGCTGTGAGCTGTGGCTCTCAGGGCATTCCTGAACTCTCACATTCCCGCCTGGAGTCCATTGCTCCATGTGTCCCCTCAGTGGGCAGGAGCCCTGATTGATTCAAACATGCACAACTTCTTACAAATAACAGGATGGCTCCAAAACGAGGGAAATATCTGGAGGAAGAAGGACACTTGTGCACGTCATGGATACAACTGGCTTCCTTCCAGACATTTACAGCATCCTTCCCCAGTCTGCCCAGCCAGGCCTAGGCCCATGAAAACCCATTCCTTTTTTTTTTCCCAGCTGAACAGCACTAATCCAGCAGGAGTTCAGTGGGAGTGGGAATGGGAAAGGCTGGGCGGGCAGTGCCCACTCCCTGCTGATGTCCAACTGAAACAGTTCATGAGTTGGGGATCTGCTTCTGCAGGGGTCCAGGAGGATTGGAAACACCTTCCAATGGAAACTGAGATGGAAGATGGTCAGGGACATGATGGAGCAACAAGAGTTAAATTTCCTTTCTACCCTACTATAGCTGAGCGCAAGCCAAGACTGGAGGCTCTTGGGGAGCAATTCCTTCAGCTCAGCCACCAAGTCCTTTGCCTGAGACGCCATAAAAACCTTAAAACTAAATTGCAGCTTTCACAAAAGCAGCACAGGCTTTGCCACAGGTCTCAGCAGAGCCAGGAAACCCCCCTTGTTTCCAGTCCCACCAGCATTTGTTTCAATAAAGCTCCTCCTCTGACATTTCAGAGATTCCCAGAATGGTTTGGAATGGGGGAGATCATCCCGTGGGACACCTTCAACTATCCCAGGCTGCTCCAAGCCCCGTCCAACCTGTCCTTGAACACTTCCAGGGATCCAGGGGCTGCCACAACTTCTCTGGGCACCCTGTGCCATGGCCTCAGCACCCCCACAGTTAATTTGCCCCATCAAATAATAAATATTCCTGTTAATCCCATGTTCCCTGTGCCAGGGGCATAACCAGATCCATCCCAACCTCGTCTCACATCGGGATTGTCGTCTGCAGAACCAGGACAGCAGCACCACCACCCCCTGAGCCTTTGGAAACATCGGGAGCGGATTTGAAATGCAAAACTGGGATAGAGGAGGGCAGCACATCATTCCTCATGAGGACAAGGTGAAACACGCTTTGCCAAAGTGTGAAAAATATTTGTATCCAAATATAAAGCGCCCCTCAAATTTACAGTTCCCTGCACGCTCTGGAACCTGAACTGTATTTGTGGGAATGTCTGCGGAGGTAAACTGATTCCTGCCAGTAAAATGTGCCCGTGCCGGGGTGCAGGGGAGATGAGGTGAAAAAAAAGGGTGGGAAAATGGGATTTGATCTGCTTTTTAAAGCAATAATGGTTTCCCTGGAAAGCCTCACAATCTGTAACATGCAGGGTGGAGCAGGATTAGGATCATAAATAACTCCAGGGAAGAAAAATGATGCCTTTTCACACGCCGGTAGCATGTGATCTTTAAAACCAAAGAAAGATAAAATAAATGTCTTCAAATATCCCCATTTTCGGTCCAGAAGGACTGCTTTTAACTTGTTTTACAGGGATCACTTTATTCTGTGGATGCAGTGTGGCCACCTTTGGGCTGGAATGCAGCGGTGCCTGTGCCACGCTGGATCCTGCTGCAGGAGGGGATGGATACTTATCCCATTAAAATGATGAGCTGTGAGTGATAACAGCCTCTGGAAGGGTAATTAAAAACAGTTTTGGCAGTGAGGCCAGTCTTGAGCAGATGCGAGGGTCCAAGAGAATTTCCTGCATTAGGAACCATTCTGGGATGTGACCAGAGTGGGGATGCTGGATCTTCCCAGCCCTCCTGGTCCCTTTCCCCCTCTATTTTTGATAATTAAGCATCCCAGGCTTCCACCACGAGACCTGTTCCGCCTCTGAACAAGCCTAAAGGGAAAGGCTTGAGATACAAACCATAAATCCTACCCCAAAAGCAAGAGGGTTGCAGGAGGAATGCCAGATTCCAGCTGAATCAGCCCCATCCTGCAGCTTCAGCTGTTTTCTCACTGGTGGAGGGCTGAGAAATTCAGACCTATTGATCCACGGTTGGGAATACAGACCCAGCAAAAACGCAGGTGGAACTCTAGGTAGTTGGGATGCATTTCCTTAAGCTGGAATTCAGGCAGGAATCCAAGACTAACACCCTCCACCTTCCCTCTTGCAAACAGCGCCGAGGGCTCTTTAACAACCGCAGTGGTCGAGGCCTGGGTTAATGTCTTATCCATAAGTTATTCAGTATTTCCTTTTAAAGACAAAATAGTTGGAATACCACTCTTTCTCTCTTTAAATTACAGTTGTAGCTGTTACAAACCCCCCTCTCTGCACTGTTTCCAGAGCTGGGAAGTGTCCCTTTCTCGGGAATCCCGCCTCTCGGTTTTTATGGGAACGCCAGTGTTAGGGAGTTTATGGTGGCGTTAATACCCACAGAGATAAAAGCAGATCCTCGTTACTGTCAGAGATTGGTGGAGCTGGGAAAAGAGGCTTCCCAGGCTTCTGGTCATGTCCCAGAGTGTGTCCTGAGTGGGTTTTTGGGGCAGGAACATCTCCCAGCCCTTCCATGAGGTGACACCAGGGGTTGTGATGTCCTGGGTGGCTCTCTGGGGGATGTGAGCTGCTCCTGCTCTCCCAACCCAAACCCTGTGAACCAGGCAGCTCAGGTGATAACCTGACTTTCACACTGAAACAATTCCATAGAATCCCAGCATCCCCAAATCCCAGAGCCCCGGAATGGTTTGGGTCGGAAGGGACCTCAAAGATCATCGAGTACAAAGCACCTTCCACTAGCCCAGGTCAGTGACCTGAATATATCCTGGTCCCAAACACCTTGGAAAACTGGGAAAGAAAGGTTAACCACAGTTCTGGATCCATCCAAAGCCTCCAGCCTGCTCAGGAAATTATGTCCCATGGCAAAGTTTGATTAACATTTTTTCCCCTCCTCTTCTTTCAAGTTTTTCAGACCTTTGTTGAAAAAATGAACAGAGAAAAGCCAGAATTATTCTGTTTTCTGGCACCAGAACTCCTCCTGGGAAGCTCATTCCCACGTAATGGATCATTGCTGGGGAGACACAGCTTTAGACAGAGATGAATGGAAAAGGCAAAGAACTTCAGTGCCCGGAGCAGACGGGGTTTGGCTGGAATGATGACGAGGGGAATCCTTTGCTAAGGCTGGAGGATGCAGCCTAAAATCATGGCTCTTTTTGGCTCCCAAAAGGGAACATTTTCCCAAATGCCTCAGAGCCTTTAATCCTGACGGGATTTAGGGCTTAGTTTCTTAAACAATTTGGAAACTTGTCCCAGCAGTGATTCTCACATATCGCTGCAAGGCTTTGTGAACTGGTGTGGGTTTAAGGACCGCTGCCCACCATCGCCTCCTCCTCTCCTGCTAGAATTCCACGTGGACACACGCAGGTAAGGATTAGGTCTTCCCTTAGATGGTCCCATCCTTCTTTGGTGTGAGCTGCTGAGGGCTTAACCAAAATGTTACAGCTACCACTGAGGAGCTGGAATGGCCATTTGACAGGAGGAGTTTTCCATCCATCCACAGCACAGACATCAACAGCATTCTTGGAATAGCTCAAAAAGCCAGGACTCCAGAGATATGGCATTTAGGAGGGGGAAAAAAATGATGCGGGTTTGATGTCCTGCGCCACACTCAATAATATAAAAATGCATATACACACACACATATATATATTTATATATAGACACACTCACATAAAACAAAGGAGATTCCATGCTCTGGAAAAAGTCCTCAGCAAACCCAGCTCCCCTTTCGGTAGTTGGTAAAAGCATCAGGCACAAGGTCAGGCAAATGATAGTAAATAAGGCTTGACACAAATTCCTGGCTGGATTTTTCTCCCTGAAAACAGAACCATTTCCTGGTCTTTCTAATCTCATTTGTGTGGAAAGGTAAAACTAGCAAGAATTGGGTCCTGTAGAATGACAATTGCTGTGATGTTCAGGACAACCTCTGCTTAACCCTCATCCAACACAGCTAAAATAATCCAGCATCAACTTGGGGCTCGGCTTAAAGAGAATGGGGCAAATGTGGCTGATGGGGAGTGGCAGAAGGCAGTTCCTGGGAAGGAAAGAGGGATATTTTATTGCTGGTGTTTCTCTACAGGTGTGCAGAAAGAGGATTTCCAGGCTGCTCCCATTCCAGTTCCACAGAGCACAAACCTTCCCTGCCACAGCCTCGGGTGCGCTTGGAGTTGCTCAGAATAAACCCCCACATTGAGCTTTAAGCCTCTGCTTCAGTTATTTCCAAGTCACGGCATCCCTCTGACAAACAGTGGGGGTTAAGAGGGGAAAAGCTTGCCCGAGAGCACAGTATTTCCATGAATTTTCAGGGAAGAAGACCTTTTCATGTCGCTGCCCGTTTTCCCTGCCCGTTTCCAATCTGCATCAATTCCTGTGGATGGCACAGGGCAGCCTGGGTGGCTCCTCTCCATCTCCTCCTCCAGGACAGCATTCCTGAAGGCAAACCCCCACTCCCAGCAATTTGGCAGCACGGGGACATTTTGCTGTCACTGTGCCTGTCCTTTTCCATCCTGCTGTGGTCTTGTTTTCCTGGGATATGGGATGGCCAGTGGTGCAGTGACAGGGTTTCCCACCCCATCTTCCTCAGCACCCTCGGAGAGAATTTCCCAAAGGCTCCCAGAAGACAAAAAACATCCTCATCCCAGCCAGAGCCTGTCTTGAGCCCAGCCATTTTAGCCAGCAAATAAACTCAGCAAAGGGAATGGAGAGCAGCTCTTCCAAAGCATTAGCACCAAAAAAAAACCCCACATCAGGAGTTATTTCCCTGCTCTATTTTCACATTTCTTGATGGTAATGGCAGCAGCTGCAGTGGAAGTAAAAGGAAGGGCCTGGCCTAGAGCTCTTTGATGTGTTGGTAAGCGCTCCCAAACGCCCATTTGCATTTGGATGGAGGATCTGGATCACTCTCTAGTCCGTCAAGGAATATATTTCAGTTTTGTGAAAAATGTCAGTGAAAGGAAAGAAGTGTTTCCTTTGATATTTCTCTTCAAACGGTTTCAGGCTTCCTTTCAAAAAGGATACGCCAGAACTTTGCAAGAGGAGAAATATCCAGCTTGGACATTTCTAAGAGAAAGCTTCCATTTGAAAATAATTTCTCCCCTCTCTCCCCTTAGGATCCCTCTCATCTTGACTTCCCCCTCCCTGTGCTGGAATGGCAAATTGTTCCCATCTCCAGATGAATCCCTTCATTCCTGCCAGGTGCAGCTTTAGCCGTGCTGCAGAACCCAGTGGGTCTACAGGAAAATCCCACCAGATGTTCCACAGTTCCATTCAGTGCCAAAGGCACCTGGTGCTTTCCCAAGTCACCTCCCTCTTTTAATTCCAGCCTGGTTAAAAAGACAGATAATAATAAATCAAAGATGGCACATCCTGGGATAGGATCAGGATCGACAGAACGTGTTCTGAGTGAGGTTAACAAGGGGCTGGTGGTAATTCACAGAATGAATTCAGCTAAAATGAAGCCAGTGCTTCTATCAGGGGGTTGGAGGCATCCAGCTCTCCCTTCACCTGATTCCAGACAAGGAGCTGAACACTGGGAAGATTTTGCCTTGCAGATAATCTCACCTGGAGGCTGCTCTGTGCAGGACTTCCCTCCAGCTGGCCCCTTTGGCTCCTAACAATCAGGTGTTTTCCCATCTCTGGTGCCCTATGGAGCCCAAATTCAAATCCTGGCTTTATTATCTTGGAATGGTTTGGGTTGGAGGGACACTAAAACTCATCCTATCCCACCCCTGCCATGGGCAGGGACACCTTCCACTGTCCCAGGCTCCTCCAGGCTCTGTCCAGCCTGGCCTTGGACACTTCCAGAGATCCAGGGGAGCCCCAGCTGCTCTGGGCACCCTGTGCCAGGACCCCACCGCCTTCACTGGGAAGGACTTTTTCCAAAATCCCATCCATCCTCGCCCTCTGGCAGTGGCAAGCCATTCCCTGTGTCCTGTCCCTCCATCCCTCAGAAAAGGAACCTTAACTGCCTGCAAGAGCTTCACCCACACGAGCAGAGAGGTAAAACACCTTCTCTGGTTCAGAGCTGAACCAGATTTAACCTTAATTTGCTTTACTTCTGCAGCCCAGGGATTCCTGTGTTCCCTCCCTGGACACCTGGCAGGGTCTGGCTCCACTTCCCCGCTCCCAGGCTGCTCCAACATCCGAGCAGAGGACGGAGACAAAGCAGGAGTGAGCCCAGGGCTGTCCCTTGGCTGTGCCACCTCCACCTCCCCTCCAAGAATCCCAGAGCCCTTCCCTGCCCAGGGCTTTGGGCTCCCAGATGAATGCACCCATTGAGCTGCCTGTTATTAAACACTCCTCCGGGCTCCAAATCACGACACAAATGATTTTTTTTGGATGCCTCGAGCCACCGGTAAAAGTTTCCCTTGATTTTCATCTTCCCAGCCCCAGCAGAAGGCTCTTCTCCTGCCAGCCTAGCCAGGAAAACAGGAAAGGCCAGAAAAATCGCCCGAAAAATGGGAGTCAGGCCCTTCCACACTGGGTTTGTTGCATCCGCTGGGATATCACGGATACCTGGAGACCGAAAGGAGAAATAAAGGCAGGCTGGGCTCACCTCGGCTAGACCTATAAGCCATTTTCCCTGAAACATTCAGGAAGATTCATAAATAACGCAAGCTCAGGCTGGTTTTGCAAATTGTTCCAGAAGGAAACAATTTTGAGGGAGTAAAAATAGGCCCCTTGAACTTTTTCACCAACCTAGGCACAGGGCTGGTTCCTCTCATGCCTATGATTTTCCAGTTCCGAGTAGATTGCCACTTCTAAATTTTCACCTTTTAAATTTAGTTGAAAGAATGGGAATAGAAACAGGGAAAAAAAAAATTCCCTATGGACCAAAACAAGTCTTGATTTGATAAGAAACACTTCAGATTTTTTACTAGCTGAGAAAAATCAACAGAATTATTTGGACTGAGCCACAAGCACTTTCTTAATTATTAAGCTTTTAGGAGCTGCTTGTAAACCACAGAAACCATTATTCACACAGGTCAGGCTTTGTATACCTGACCTGGGAAACCTCGCAGAGGGCAGAATTTAAGACTTCCTGAAAATTATGGCAAGCCCAGGTTTTCTAATGGGTCCTTGCACTTGGGGAAAGAGCTTAAACCTCCCTCAAAGAGCTGCAGACGCCACGGTGGGGTTTGGGCTGGAGCTGGCTCCGAGCAGGGGTTGATGTTTCATGAGATGACAGCAGCAGGTCCAGTTTATGAAGGAATCTTTCAGCTGTTTTCATGGAAAGTTTGGAAATGTGGGGGGAGCAGATGGGCTGAGGTGTGCCCATCCTGTCTTGGGTTGCAATGCAGGATGTAACCAAAAGTGTAGATTCCATTGCCATCTTTTGAAACCATTTGGGGACGTGTTTTCTTTGTCTCTTGTTCAACCCATCCTCCCTGCAGGGATCTCTGCTGTTCCTGGCCCATCCAGGCTCACTGCAGGGCTGAGACAATTCCATCCTCCACCGGGAGATGCTGCAGCCAGGGGAGGAGCCCGGCATTCCCGGCTGGATCACACCTGGCCCTGGGAACAGCAGCACAGCCCGTGTGCACGGGATTGCCAGAGGAACCCCGGAGCCATCCCAGCACCACGGGAGCTGCAGAGGGAAACTGCACCCTGCTGCAGGATCCTGGATCACAGAACCACATCTGTCACTGCAGGAGGCTGGGCTGGGCTGGGACCAGCACCCTGAGCAGCACCAACAGGGGGTCAGGCTGGGCTCTGACTCTGACAGGGTTTTCTTTTTATTTGTTTGCTTTTTTATACTACTACATATTTATTTTTAATATTCCCAGTAAAGAACTGTTATTCCCATATCTTTGCCTGAGAGCCCCTTAATTTCAAAGTTCTAATAATTTGGAGGGAGGGGGTTTACATTTGCCATTCCAAGGGAAGCTCTGGCTTTTCCTGGCAGACACCTGTCTGTCCAAACCAGGACAAGCCCAGCTCTGGGTGAGATGGACATGGCCAGGCCATTGCTCGTCCCTTGTGTCCAAGCCCAGCTGTGGGAAATGGCAGGGAAGAGCAAGGTCAAGCCTCTAAAGGAGGGAAAGATGCCTTAGAATTTCAGCTTTTCTATTTTCCATCTGTTTGTAACCCTGCAATTCTTCAGTGCAGAACTCCAAACCCCACACACAGTGGGAGCTGCTGCTTCCCCATTTTGCTCACACACAACAATTCCTCTCCAGGCCTGGCCATCAAGGACACCTCACTGCCCCAGGCCTGAGAGATGGAAACAAAAGTGAGCTGGGGGCAGCAAACTTGGGGTCAATGACTTCATTAGCTGAAGCTGTAATTGGGAGATGAACCCCAATGTGCAAATGGCCCAAAGCGATCAAAGTGTGCAAACCCGTGACCATTGTCCATTTTGGGTGCAGCCCCTGGGGGGCTTTGTCTGCCCTAAATGTCCCTGAGGGCCCTTCCATAAAAAGGACTGATTTTTATTCTGTTAATTCTGTCTGGCCTCTGCTTTTAGGTAGCTCTGATAAGGCACCAGGTGGAGAGGGAAAATTTGGGCGGCTCTGCAGGGCTGACATCCTCCCATTCCATGAGCTGGGGGAATTTTGGGGGCTACAGCCTGGAGGAAACCTGCCCAAAATTCCCCACTGGAGGTTAAGCGTGGAATGCTCCAAAAGCCTCTAAACCAGCCCTGGAGCAAGCAGGGAGCCAGGGAGAAAAATCCTAAAATCCCTCAAGGGTTTGGGATAGAAAGGACCTTTCTTGTCCAACCCCCTGCCACGAGTGGGACACCTTCCACTCCATCAGGCTGCTCTAAGCCTCATCCAAAATATTTAGGAAATGTCCAGAACTCCACTAATTTAAAGGTAGCACCTATAACCAGAAATCATTTTTAATTATTATCATTTTTTAACCATTATTGCCTTCAAAGTGGGTTTGCCCAGTCAGAAAAGAAGTTAAAATATGCAGGTGTGAGCAAGCTGGCTTCCCTTGGAGAAATCAGAAAACAAAGTGTTCATGATTATAATCTGAGAGGAGATTTTTTTCTGAACATAGTAGGTTTGTGACCTCAGTGGTTTTAAGCAGAGGAAGGGAAAAAAAAATAAAGCAGGAGAAACTTGCAGTTTGGGTCAAAAGTAATTGGCTCTTGGGAGTGTTTTCAGGAAAAAAAAAATCCAAATATAAATAAAACCGGGACAACTTAATATTTTCACTGATTTAAAACAGCATTCTGTTTCACTTTGATTCATTCTTTGCATTTAGTAGTTTATTCTTTTAATTTAGTAGAACATTTTATTCTCTTAATTTGGTCACTTCTTGAAAATCCTCCATACGAAAAGAAGGGTCAAAAGGGTTTATTTTGAAAAATGTCAAAGCAAAACATTTCTACATCAAAAAAGAAAAAGAAAGAAAAAACAACCCCAAACCCCAAACCTCTTTCTGGCTAAAATAAATGTACTTGCCAAATGAGACTGGTATTTGTGAGTCACTTCTCCACCACATTTTTCAGTGAATTTACTATTTGTCAGAAAGAAAAAAGAGAAGTTAAACCTTGCTCTAATGAGAGCACGTACATGTTGGGTTCACATAAACAAACTCACGGAGGGAAAAAAAAGGGATTGGAAAGATCTTCCATTTAATGTGCATTTATTTCAGCATCTGTCCCTGCACAAATTGGGTGTAAATTAGAGGCACACAGATAAAATCCAGACACGGTCACCCCCCTTCTCCCTTCCTACACAGATTTCTCCCTCAAGACCTGGGGAGCTGCAAGCCAGCCCCTGGAGAAAAGTAATTTAAATAGTACATTTCACCAAATGGGCTTTTAGGTTTATTTAAAACTCAGGGCGGGGCATGGTGAGTGGGATTGTTCTGGGAGAAAAACCACTGGAAGTGGTGCTGGCATTGCTCATCCGAGCTCGAGCAGGATCTTCATCCATGTTTTTTCCCTCCTCTCCTTGACATTGCCCCGAAATTCTCTGCTGTTTTAGGGAAGCTTTCTCCTCCTGCAAATTGTTTCCAAGGTTTCAGTAAAACCAGCACAGAGAATGTGATATATGTTCTAAAGTTAATCCGTGTTAATAGGATATAAAATGTAATACAAGCCATACAAATATAAGTTTTGTATAAACTAGCATGTTATAAGTTAAGTTTTGTTCAAACCAGCATATTGTGAATTAACTCAGGGGAAGGTGGCTTAACAAAATACAGGAATTTCTCTAGCCCGAAAAGGCATGGGAGGGACACGAGGAAAACATGATTGGAATTACCAGAAAGAGGAACGAGAAAATGCCGCTGCTGGGAATCCTTGAAAGGGAACAAAAGGCGACGGAAAACGGAGATGATAGCCCGGAGAACCAGATGATCACCTCAGATCGATATCTAAATCGCCTCCGCCAGAAATTAACATCTCCACACCACACCTGGACCCGACCATTAACAGTATTGTCCTCCTCCTCCAATCTAATCAGACTCTCGGAACTGAGGCCTGCATGATTAATGAAGATGCCTCGGAGGAAGGACTGTCGAAATCCCGAGTCTCTCTCCCGATCCACTGTATAAAAAGAGACTGCTGCAAACCAAAAATGTGAACTTGGGGATAACAGACTGGCAGAGTGTGTTATCATTGTTCACCCAGCGGCGACCCCGGGCTCGACGCTGTCCTTTTAATTGTGGCTGTCTGAGACTGTCATTTTGTCTCTCAATAAAATTCTAAAATTTGATTTATCTAATTTGGTCCATCTCATTTATAACAGAGAAGATGTGGCTGGTTCCCCATCCCAGGAAGCGCCCAAGTTAAGCTGGGTTTAGTGGGATGTCCCCTGCCCACAGGGCTGGATGGAGATGATCTTTCAGTTCCCTTCCAACCCAAACCATCCTGGGATTCTGTGATGGAGCTTTGCGACTATGTAAATTAAAGAAATAAACGGTGAGTCCTCCCAGGTAAAGTGCCAGACCTTGGTCCCTTCCACTGTGCAGCCAAAGGGGTTTCCTGAAGCCTTTGTTTCTGAAGAAGGAGAAAAAAATGATGCTGAAAACAACAACAACAACTAAGGTCCAGCTATCAGCGTGGAAAATTAAAGCATCTCCAGCTTCTAGAATTAATGAAGCCCAAGTCTTCACGCTTGTCATCCCCAAATGGCTCTGGGCAGCTGCAGAGGATGAGGTCAGCCCGTGCTGCTGTGCAGGGGAGAGCTGCAGCCCCACATTCCAGCAGGGAAAATGCCCCTTGCTGCTCCATTCCCGTTCCCCGGGCACCCACACCCCCCAGGAATAACCCAGCCTGGAGACAGGAAACGCCTCCCGTTCCCCAGGCTGGGATCCCCCCTGGGATTTACAGTCTGAGCACTCCAGAACACGACGACACTGGCACAATTCAGCGTTAAATGCAAGAGTTGTAGTTCCAGTCTCTGGAATTCCCAAGCGCTGCTTTGCTCCGTGGTTCTACAGAACATCCTCCCTCCAGGCTGAACTGCAAAAATCCCTGCAAGGGCAGCTTGAAAAATGTCCCATTGAACCATTTTTCCAAGGGGAGATGGTGCTTTCATTTAACTGGATAAAGCTCACCAAAAGCATCGGATTCCTTGAAAGTGTTACACTTGTTTTATTGGAAAATAAAATGACCAAAACCTGAAAACTGAGAAATACCACTATGAGCAGTGAATGATAATAAAGCTTTGGTCACTTATCCTTTATTTTTATTACCCAGAAAGTGTTAACGCTTCCCTTTCTTCCCTGGACACGTCACAAATGAATATTTTTCCTGGACAGGCAGCACTTTCACTCTGCATTCAGGCATCTCTGTAAAAGCAGAGACACTCAGCATTGTGGTTTTCATCTGCCTGGCCAAAGATTGGAGCGCAGTTCCAGAGCAGGGCTGTGTCCATGAGACCACCAGAGTGTCCCAAGGCCAGTTTGTCCTCCCAAAAAAATCCTCTTCACAGCTTCTTTAAAGCTTCCCTGGGTTTATCCCACACCTTCTGCCTGCAGACTGGACAAAAACGTCTCCAGACCCTCCAGAGGCAGCTCTTCCTCCTGCTCTCCAACCCCTTCGCTGTCACCTCCGCTAACACACCACAGAACACAAAACCTCGCTCCAGGTCCCCTTCCAAGCGTTCTCTGGGGAGACAGGAGCCTCTCTTCACCAAGATTGACTCAACCACCCACATCTGAGGGTTAATGGCCTAAAAAGCTTTAGATTTAGCTGTTCTGGAAAGCAATTTCCACCTCCCGTGCTCCCCCAACTCAGGCAGCCCTTTGGTCTCCACTGAATAATTCATGGCGTTTCCCAAGGCTGTCGTTTTTCTTTTTTTTTTCTTTTCTTTTCTTTTTTTTTTTTTTCCCATGAAGGCAGGCTATGAATACACCTGCTTGTCCTTGATTTTTCTAATGAATAATCCTGAATTATCCATGAAACGCTAAATGGCACCATGATCTCATCAGGCATTAACCATGCATGAGACAAGCGTAGCAACCAGGCAAAACACAGCAGCCCAAGCTGGAGACCACTCCAGACAGAGATGGACTTCCCAAGTACTTAACAAGGCAGGAAACAAGAATATCTTTCCTGGAGATAAGGGACATCAGCACCAGGAGAGATCAAAGAGGCTGGGGCTGCAGTGATTTGGGATTTCATTCCCACCCTGACAAGCTCCATCAGACCTGGTTAAGCCCCATTTTTCTTTTTAATTCTTTCTTTTTTTCTTTCCTCTTCCTTTTGTTTGTCCCCCTCTTTCCTCTTTCTGGGCTTTGCTGCGGTAGAAGCATCTGCAAGGATAAGACTAACGCCTTCAGTCAGTGTATTTCAAGGACAGCATGAGCAGAAAAAGCCTGGATTTGAAGGAATTTTTCAGTTGAGAGTCAACTCTAAGAAAATTCTGATCACTGGCCTGGGGGTATTGAGAGAAAAGCAGCTAAAGACCTTTGTTCTCCCTTTCTTTCCCCTATTCCAAAGGGGAAAACAGCCCACGAGAAATGTGGGGAGGGTTGGTGTGGCAGTGTCTGTGTTTGGCAAGGAGCTGTGCTGGAGCTGGGGGCTGGAGCAGGGACCTGCAGGTGCAGGACCAACACAATTCACCAGCGAGGGACCCATCAGCTCCAACACCCACCTGGCACCCCTGGTGGTGCCCCAGTCCCTGCTGCCTCCCTCCAGAGCAGGGTGTGAGTGAGATGCTCAAGTTACACTTCCAGAGAATCCTGGAATGGTTTGGATTGGAAGGGACCTTAAAGATCACCCAGTGCCACCCCTGCTGTGGGCAGGGACACCTCCCACTGTGCTCCAAGCCCCAGTATCCAACCTGGCCTTGGACACTGCCAGGGATCCTCTGGGCACCCTGTGCCAGGGCCTGCCCACCCTCCCAGGGAGGAATTCCATCCTGATATCCCCTCCAGCCCACTCTCTGTAAGCTTGGTGCCATTCCCCCTTGTGCTGACACTCCAGGCCCATGTAAAGAGTCTCTCTCCTCCTTGTTGGCTCCCTCAGGCACTGGGAAGTCACAATTAGATCAGTCTGAAGATTCTCTTCTCCAGGCTGAACAATCCAAATTCTCTCAGCTTTCCCTCCCAGCAGAGCTGCTCCATCCCTCTGAACATCCTGGTGCCTCCTCAGGGGCTCCATGTCCTTACTGAGCTGGAAGCGGCTCTGCAGGTGGAGGGAACTGGCAAAGCCACAGCCCTGGGGAAACTGAGGCATTGAGGGGATCAGACTTGCCCAACCAGAGGCAAACCCTGCAGCAAGGTCAGGTGCTCCAGCTTCAATAGTCTGAGGCTTCATTCCATCACAACCCCCTTTCTCCCCTGCACTCCGGGAGCCTGGTGCGCTTCGTTCCCTTTCTGATCAAAGCCAGCGTGCGCTGGAAGATGGGCATGGTTTGCAGTTATCTAATCATCAGCTTTGCAGTCCCTAGACACACTGGAGCCAAAGGTTTGAGTCCCACCAGGATTCCCAACCTTGCTTTGCTTTGGGAAGTTCCCGTCTGAGGAGAGATTTAAACACCAGCTCCGTACTGGGGAGATGATTCCTCAGAGGGATCAGAGAGGTAGAAAACTGCAGCCTGGCCCTAAATTATGTTCTCCTACACCATTTGAGGACCACAGCCTCCATCCTCTGCTCAGACACCCCTATTCTCCAGGTCTGGATTCTGCAGAGTGCCCCAGGATGTTTGCAGGGGAAGAGGCTGCTGATTTAACACTCGAGCAGGTCCTGATCCCAATGTTCCCTTGCTCCATGTGCTGACCCAGTGCCTTGCACAACACCATGGGCAAGAGGCGGAGTGATTAATGCTGAAAAAACACTCCTGGAAGCTGTCACAACAAAGTGACTGCAGGAAGAAGGACTCTGAGTAACTTCTCCAGCTCAGCCTTACTCAGTTAACCCCACTGTGCCAGGAAATCCTTGGACATACCCTGTCCTCTCAGAGCTAGGAATGAAATCCCGTTTACAGCTGTGCTAATAAATTCCAAGGAGTTGCAGAAGGCTGCAGCAGCCCTTTGTGCACTAAGCATGGCCCTAAAGGCATGAGAACGCTCACAAAGACCCTCTCATGAACCAGGCATCCTCCATTCCCACGATTCTGGTGCCTGGGCCAGTGGAGATACCTTTGGTGAGACTCTGGGAGTGTTGTCACCCTGCAGGACTTTGTCACACAGCCAGCCCCTGCCCTGGCACCCTTTGGGCGAGCCCACCAGCAGGGCAGCAGCAGCTCTTTGCACAGACCCAGGCACTTCCACACCAAAGCAGGGTCTCCAGGCTCAGGGAGAAAGGAGAAAGTGGCTGAAAATCCCCCTTTCTCCTGCCTGCTCCCTCTTCAGAGCAGGGAGAAGGATTTTGGGGAATTTGCACAGCCCCCTGGCAGGGGCTTTGATGTCTTTGGAGCCTCCAGCTGCCACTTCAGAGCCTCAGGGAACTCCCACTGATCCAGGACACCATCAGAAGGGGGAAAGCTCCAGCCATCAGGATGGATTGATAAATAAAATCGCTTTTGTCTTCTCCTTGCTTTTGTGGATGGCCCCAAAGCTCCGTGTGATGTCATGTCTACATGGCAAAGCTGTTTGGGATGTCATTCCCTAACTCAGGCTTTTCTCCTGGACCCAAATCCTTATCGTGCCGGGAGTGAGGAGCCTGTAAAATGCCGAGGTGGGAGGTTGTTTTCCTTGTTGAACAGGCTCTGAAGTGAAGTGCCTTTTGCCTGTTTTGAATGCAGGGAAGTCCACAGGGAGAAGCAGGTGGTGCTGGATTTAACACCCGCATTTTAGCTGGCACTGAAAAGGTAAAAAAAACCCCCAAAACATAGAGATCCACCACATTTTAGAGTGCCCCAGGAAAAGAACCCAATTACAAGCACAGGAACCCACGTTATAATAAATAAACACCTTCCACTAGTGCAGGTTGCTCCAAGCCCCGTCCAACCTGAACACTTCCAGGGATGGGGCAGCTACAGCTTCTCTGGGCAGCCTGTGCCAGTGTTTTGCCACCCTCACAGAGAGGAATTTCTTCCTGATATTTAACCTAAATTTTCTCTCTTTCAGTCTGAACTCATTACTCCTTGTCCTACCCATCAAACACTGAAATATTGTGCAGGGAAAAAATCTTATATATTCCAGCCAATTCAGAGCAACACTTGGTACTGGAACATACACAACCAGCTTCTCCATAAAGTGGAATATTCAGGGAACTAATTCAACAAAATTCAAAAAAATTAAAAAAAAAAAAAAGAATTCGAAATTCAACCATTAAAAAAAGAAAAAAATCCTTACTGCTGGATCCTGTTCATCCCTGGCAAGGAGCTGACAAATCCAGGGAGGAATGTGGTTCATTTTGTCCTGACAGATGTCAGAAGGAGCAGGCAGAGCGCCCTCACTGCCCAAATCTCATCTCACAGCATCATCACTGATTTCAAAGTGTCCTCTGAGCTGGCAGAGGGATCAGAGTCAGACCTGAGTGTGTGTGACACATGTTGGGCTGGCTCAGCTCGACTTATTCCTGTTCCTAAGTACAGTTTGTGTTTAAAACACTGGAGACACAGTCATCCAATTATAGCAAGCAGAGGGAACTGGGAATGATGCGAATTCTCAAAAGGAAAACGAAAAAAAAAAAAAAAAATAGCAGGAGAGTAAATGAAGCAACAAAACGCAGATGGAAGAGGGCAGCAAGGGCTGGCCAGGGATGCAGCTGGGACTGGGAGGATTAGGAGGCAGCAGGAGAGGAGCAGAGGGAGTTCAGGGAGTCCAGGTCAGAGGGACACAGTGAGTGGATTTAAGGGAACTGAGCTGATGCAAGTCCCATGCTCCGGGCTTGGGGGAAGGTCTGATTCAGACCGAGGTGGAGTCATTTCCCAGGTTACCCCGAGGTCTCTGGAAGCAGCTGACAGCAACCCTGGCCCTCCTTTCTGCAAAGGGATCCTGGGTCCAGGACAGGTCTGAGTTCACCTGCCCTGGCCTGTCTCCAAAGTCAGCTCTGCCACAGCCTCGGAGACACAACCCAAACACTGTGCACAGCCAGGGGGGTGCATCTATGGGCTGGATGTTCCTGGGGAGGACTGCAGCTGATGGTTACAGGCTTGAAAACAGGTTTGCAAGAGCCAGCTGTGCCGGGAAGGCAGCACAAAACGGGAAGTAACCCACCTAAGGAAGCAATTGGAGAGCTGAGCACTCACAGGGTGGCTGGGAGGGTGCAGGGGTGGTTAAGCTGCAGTGGGACAGGATCCAGTGAATTGCTTTCCAGCTCCTTGGGAGTTTGTTGTAGGCTGTCCTGAGATTTTTCCAATTTTTCCAGCCAAACCCCTGCACTCCATGTACTTTGGATATCCCTGCCTAGGTGTTATTGCTATTTTACCGTAGTTTGATCATCATCTGATAAAGAGTGGGGTTCCCTTTTGGCATCCCTTGCTCCTGCATGCTCGCTTGGGCCCCAAAGCAACGCCTGGCCCTCGGATTGCTTTCCAAACTCACTGCTCCATGAACAAAAGGACAACATGAGAGGCACCTGATCCCAGACTTCCAACCCAACTCCACAGACACGCAGCCTGGGCACGAAATCCACCCCCGTGATTTCAGGAGGCAGGGGTTCCTTAAGCAGCTGTGGTCCATCGGAGGAGCTGCAGCTCCCACATGGAGCTGGAGCAGCTGGAAAAGGCTGAGATCCCGCACTGCCACCTCTGGAGACACACCCAGCTCGGGACCCTGCTTTGCAAGGCGCTGCCAGGCTGGAGGAGAGAAGGAACCTCCTTCCTTGGGGTGCTGTCCCACTCCCTGGGCAGGACAGCAGGGCTGAAACCTCTCCCTCTTCCCAGTCTCGTGCTGCAATCAGGGCTTAGGCAGCGCTGCAGACACCTCGGCCGTTCTCTCAGCCTGCACCAAGCACCTGGCTGTGCTTCCCCTGCACCCCTCCTCCCAAGGCTGCTCCAGCACCGGGTTAAGCTCCAGAGACAGCAGATCCCAGGGCAGCAGCAGGAGTCGGAATCTTCCCTCCACCCCCACTGCCTTGCAAGGAGCCTTAAAAATGCCAAATCCCAGTAATTCCATTACGCCATACAACCCCAGCTTCGGGTTCCCGAGCATGCCTTTAATTTCAGCCTAATAAAGCTGTTATTGTCCACTCATTAATGGCTGCTCATTCAAACCATATTTATTGCATGTGGTGCTGAGAGATCTCGCAGCAGTGCCTCCCTCCAGCCCGTGGTGTTTAACGAGGGATCCGTGTGGACAGGGCTGGGAATTCCCAGCAAACGTGTTCCTAATAAGCACTTTGTGTCAGCTGAGGTGCTGTGCAGGTACCTGTGGGTGCACCCACACCAGATAAACATAAAATGTGGGTTTAGGAGCTGTGTTTTCAGCGCTAGCGTTGCTTTGGGAGAGGATGACGACAGCGTGACGCCCAACAGCAACAAAAAAAATCAGGGTTTTGTTAATTAATGACAGTTTTAAAGATATTTCGTGGGGGTGGTGGGCAGCTTCCAGACCCTCCTTCATCCTCCCTGGTGCCCAGCACTATCCCCAAATCAAGCACTGGGACCACAGGCCTGAAAATTGATTTTGTTGTGAGGCTGAGAGACTTGCTGAGATCCAGAGATAATACCAATTCCAGAGGAAAAGCCCTGTGCAAGCACCAGAGTTCTTGCTTCCCATAGCCCAAGGATAAGAAATAATCTGCTGGTGGTGTGAGGAGAGCTGGCATCGCTCAGTTTTGTGGACAGGACTCGCAGAAAGCAAAAGCCTTCTGCCTCCCAGAAACTGCATTTTCAATTCCGCGTCTGTAGACGGGAGCCTCCCGATTTGGGTGCTGTGATCCCAGTTATTGGAATGCCAAGAGTCTTAGTCACGCTGCAGATAAGTGAGTGCACGGAGCAGAAGAGGGAAGGCAGGGTTACCAGGGATCTGCCAGGAGAGGCACCTTACCTTGGCACCCACCCTCTGCTGCGTCCTGACACAGGGAAAGCTGTCCCCAGCAGAACTGCCTGGGGTGGGGATCCCCAGGGAATCCACAGAGCACTCCGTGCCTGGGATGCTTTGGGATCCCTCTGCCACCCGTTCATTGTGTGAGAGCGATGCTCGTCCCCCTTGGGATCATCTCCACGATCAAATAACGGTGTCTCGGATGCACGAACCATCGACCCCCACCTCAGCGCTTCACCCACCACGGTCACTCGCCCAGGTTTGCTTGCTCAGCTCCAGGAACCTCTCTGGCTCTTACAGAGGGGGCTTTTTTAGCTCTGACTTTTGCAACATTCAAAAATCACTCCCCCTCCTTCTCATTCCTTGCTTTCCCTCCGAGCAGCTCAGCCAGGAGTTGGGGGCAGGAGGGGAAACACTGCCAGAAAAGCTCCTAACAACCCTCTTTGGAGACAGGGTTTATACACTCAGCTGTCCCTTGTAAACCAAGCCCTGTGTGAGATTTTTTTTTCCCAAACCTTTCAATCCCCTTCCTTGCCCTCACCCCTCCTGCTTTGCTCATGCTGCAAATATGCAGGGGGAAAAAAAACAAAAAAAACCTTGGGTACAAGAATGTCCTTTTGTGCTGCAGCAGAGAGGGGGCAAGAGGAAAAATAAAACAACCCAGGCTGCAAAGAGGCGGTGGGAAAGCATCAGCATTGTCTTGGCTGTCCTTTCCCTGCTCCAGCAGGATTTTGTGGATGGAGAAAGGTCCCTGCTCCAGACCCAGGTGCCTCAGACCACAGCTTGGCTAAAAACCACCACGGCAACATCACCCCCGTGATCTGTCAGGGGAAGGGACAGCACGGAGAGGTTGTGCTGGGATTGTTTTCCTGAAGTCTGGGGGCTGGGGAGGTTCAGATATTGCTTGAGCAGACAAGGTCAAGGTCTTCACATGGAGCAATCCTTGGTGGCCACACTGATCCTGGGAGGGAGCAGGAAAGGGGATTCCCATGTGAGGTGGGAGATGCTTTTTCACGGAAGCACAGTGTTAACTGGGTGAGATCTCGCTTATTTCAGCTGGAGAAGGAACCCATCCTGCTGGCATCCCCCTCCAAGGCCCCTGGTGTGCAGAGCCTCTGTCCCTGCAGGACCTGACGTGGCCCAAATCCTTTGGAAAAGGGGAACACCGAGCACTTTCTAGCTTGGAGCAGGATTAAAAACCCCCAACAAGCAGGAATTGCTCTGTTGTGGTGAGGATGGATGTGTCAGCACAGCGAGGCTCCGAGGATCCCCGGCTCCAGCTGGGACAGCATCACAGCGCAGGAAAGAGTGTCCTGGAAAAGCGTGTCCCTGCTGAGCAGATGTGTGCTCCCTGCACGCCTGGGAGAAGAAACTCCGGGCAATCCAAGCAAACCAGGGACGTGTCACCTCGCAGGCGGGCGGGGACCGGCGGCAGGTGACAGGAGCACGGCAAGCTGGCAGCAGCAGGCATTACTCAGAGCATCCTCAGCACAGCCCTGGGATGAGCTCAGGAGCAGCTCGGGGCCGGGTGACGCCGTCCCTGGAGCCATCACGTCATGGGAAGGCATTGCCACTGTCCGAGCAGGTGGGAGCTGGGTGACGGCCGGGATGGACCAGAGCCGGGGCTGCAGCACCTCCTGGGCCCCCGGCCCGGCAGCTTCACCCCCTGAGTCAATGGAAATGTTTCACACATGGAGCTGGCCCCTGCCCAAAGCCACTCCTGCCTCGCACAGGGGCTCGCTGCTCACGGTGCTCTGCTCCAGAAGGAGGCACCCGAGGGAAGGAGCCAGGAGCCATCCCCAGGCAGCAGAGCACGGCGAGGAGAGGTGCCTTGGGCAGGCTGAGCTGGAACAGAGTCTGCACAGAGCTGGAGAATAAAGCAGAGACTTTTTGAAAGGCCTTTAGGATCCACCTTGGGCAGGACAAGAGCCTGGCCAGGGCTACACCCAAGGTGGACCCAAAATGGTCACAAAATGGTCACAAAGTGGTCACAAGGTCTGACACTTTGCTAAGTTTTGGTCCCAATTTGCATATTGGGGTTTAATCGCCCAATTCCAGCTCCAGGCTGTGAGCTCCCATCCTTCTTGTTCCTCCCTCCAGCCACCGCTGTTTGTGCTTTTGGGCTGAAAGTTGTCCTTGGTGTGCAGCAGGAACAGGATTTGTTTTGTGTCCCTGCTGTGTGCAGAGAGCTGAGTGACCCTGAGTGTGAGCTCAGAGCTGCACCCTGGGCAGCGCAGAACCTGAAATACAGGAAACCTCAAACTTAAGGCGTCAAGAGCTCTTGCCTGTCTTCCTCAGGGCAGGAAGAGTTCCAAAAGGACTCTTCTCCAAGATGACTCTGCAAGGAGGACCCCAGGGGTCGCCATCCTTGAGGCACGAGGTGTAAAAGCAGCAGGACACATCTCTTCCCAAGCGATGCGGCACTGAGGTGCCAGCCAAGAGGTAAAATCCTTTAACATTGAGGAATCGGAGAGGGTGAGGTTGGATATCAGGGAAAGGTTCATCCCCAGAGGGTGCTGGCACTGCCCAGGCTCCCCAGGGAATGGGCACAGCCCCAAGGCTGCCAGAGCTCCAGGAGAGCTTGGACAATGCTCTCAGGGACAGGGAGGGATTGTTGGGATGTCTGCAGGGCCAGGAGCTGGGCTGAATGATCCCTGTGTCCTTCCCAACCCAGGATATTCTATGACTCCATGAACATCCCATGAACTCGAGGGAACGTTCGAGGTCAGAAGATTTCTGTGCTCAGCCCTGACAGCTCCCTGGTGCCTGGGGCTGTTTTCAAACCCTTGCATTGCATGGTCCTTCCATCCCCTCAGAGAGTCCAAACCCGAGGAGGGTCTTGTTTTTATTAAAATGTTTTACATCTTTTATAACCTCCCTGCCAGCTGGATGGCTGCACTCTCAGGGCAATTATATGCATCATCTAAACATCATCTAAAATGAAAGGACTTCATTTAATTAGGTTATTTAAATGACATGTTTGATGGAAAAAGCCGAGCAGACTTAACAGGATATTTAACGCTCTCATTCGTTTGCACGAGTACGAAACGTTATCTGAAAGCCTGGGGAATGAAGGGCAAAATTCCTGGTGACTCCAGAGGCTGTGGAGCAGATGTTGGCAAAGAAAAGATGAGAGAAGTGACACGGGAGCTGCCAGCTGGAGAGAGTGGCACCACTGCCACGGCGGAGGTTTCTGAAGGGAATTCTCCCTTTTGCTCACAAGCCTGTGGGTTTTTTTTCTTCTCCCCTACAGAAATAGTCCTGCCCACAAGTCTAAACTGTGTTTTCCTCCTGCTTTTCTCCTGGTTTCCTCTATGTGGAAAAGAAAGCACCAAAATGTTTTAAAAATGGAAAACACTTTCCCTTCAGCAAACCAAACCTCAAAGCACATCTGCTGTTGAAAAACAAGAAAACTGGGACTTCCTACCAAAGCCAAGGGGTGTAGTTCCGATTCCTTCAGCTCCTGACTCCCAAATTTGAGACGTCTAAACCTAAGTGGAGATTTCAAGTCTATTTTAGAGGCATGACAGAAAATACTTCCAATTTCTTCACCTTCTAAAATGCAGAGTGCAGGTGCCAGAGGCAGAGGAGGCAAGGGGTGGGAGGTACAGTCTCGGGAATCACACCAAGCTCCACAGCACTAAAAAAACCCAAAAAAAACCCTACCAAACAACTACCAAAAAACCCAAAAAAATCACAAAAAAAACCCCCAAACTCCCCCAAATCCACCACAAAACCAACCTGCCCCTCCACTTTGCACAGACAGGCAGCATTCACCCCTTTCAGATGGTGTTATCTCCGTTCTGCTGGAACACACAGAGCTGAGACAGATTCTCTTTCTGCCCAGTGAACTGAGAGTTAAAAGCCAACTCCTAAATGCTGTATTCAATATTTTCCCTACTGAAACACAGAGCAGCAAATACAACAGATGAAAAAGAAAAGGAGAGAATACAGAGAATCGCCCTCGGGAAACAGAGAGGAAAGACACGTCTGTTAGACTAAAATGAGGAATTACTGGGAAAAGTTTCGATTTCTCTGACTGCGCAAAGTGTTCTGAAACATCCTTTTCCACAGTTTCTCAGGAAGAATGAGGCATGGACCCTTCATGCTTTCCTAGATGCAGCTCCAAGTTATCCCTACGAGCGGAGCAGCGCCTAAAAATCTGAATAGCTGCCACAGCTGTTCCCGGCAGGCAGCACAAGGCACTGGATACTCTTTGTGAATCCTTTGTGAGCCCCCTCTCCTGCAGCCCTGTGCCCAGGGCAGGGAGCGCTGCAAGGAGCAGCTCCAGGGCTTTTCCCTCTGCCCCCTTCCAGCCCAGGAAGTGGCCAAAAATGTCAGTGAGTGAGTCACCAGCGCTGGAAAGGCTCTGTGAGCCCGGCTCTTGGCTCTTCCATGACACAAGCCCTTGGCACCTGGCCCTCCCTTTAAACCGAGGGTCTGTAACCCTGTCCCTCTGCTCCACAGCTCTCTCATCATGTCACACACACTCTCCCCTCGGTCCCCCGCACTTCAGGACAACACAGCCCACGGGGCTGAAGGAATGAAAGCAGAGGTGCCTCTCGAAGCCGCAGGAGCTGCTCTTAAATCCCGACACCTTCTCGAGACATGAAAAGCTTCGGAGGGGAAAAAAGCTTTTGCTGGTCAGGAAGGTAGCAAGGAGAGTAATTCCCTGGGAATTTCCTGGCCACAGGCAGCCTACAGCTGTGGGAATAGGCTTTAAAATAGGCAGGGAGGGCAGGGCGGGGTGCAGGAGGCAGTGAGAGGAAGAGAAATGGAGAATATTGCACACGGACAATCCACCCGGACAGGGAAGGGAAAGGCTGCAGGCTGCAGACTCCTGGGTTGCAAATGCCTCCAGGATTTGCCTCCTCAGGGGTGCATTTGGGCACCTGGTGGCTGCTGGGTTGGACTGGGAGCACAGCTCAGGGTGAATGGCAGTGACACTGGGGCTCCGGGCACGCCACCCTCCCCGTATGAAGGCATTCACGTCCTCACCAGCACATCTTTTAGCAATAATGAATCTCATTACGAGGCCTGCAGCGACAGGACAAGGGGGAATGGCCTTAAAGTGAAGGAGGGGAGGTTTAAATTAGAGATTAGGAGGAAATTCTTCCCTGTGAGGTCCTGGCACAGGTTTTCCTGAGGGGCTGTGGACTCCCCACCCCTGGAATTGTTCAAGGCCAGGTTGGCCAGGGCTTGGAGCAACCTTGGATGACTGAAGGTGTTACAGCAGGAGCTGGGATGAGATGAGCTTTAAGGTCCCTTCCAAACCATTCTGGGATTCTACGATTTTCCTTTAGCACCATTATCCCAATCTGATGCTCAGCACCACCTCACCATGCCCACCCCGCTGCAGTTTCCAAACCCTCTCCCTACCAAGACAACAATTCCCAGGCTGCAGCTGCGCTGGATTTCACTGCAGCACCGGCAGTGAGAGCTCAGCATGATCCACAGGGCCTGGGCAAAGGGAAAGTGCTTCCAGAGGGTTCAGGCGAGTCCAACTCTCCATTCCCAAACCCGGCAGAATCCCAGGGAAACCTCTCCACGGCTTGGACCTGCAGTGCAGGCACTTGGGGGGGTCTGTGGGGAGGAACAGAGCCCTGGAAAAAAAAAAATTAAAGTCTGAGAAGTTTACTGAGCTTGGCTTGGTATGTGGTTGTGCATCAGAGCCGGGTAAATGAAGATCTCAGAAAAAGCTTGGTTTGGCTCAAGCCAGGACAAACCTTTTCCAAAAATGAATACAGGAACTGAAAACCAGATCCCCAAATAGCTTCAGTTCTTTTCCTGCTGTTTCCAAAACTCCATTTCTTCTGGTGAATTAACTTCTTGGACCTCCTACAACGCAACAGCCACTTCCCAATACAAACAGAGCAACCCCGAGCACGTTCAAATAAACACTCTCCTTGTGTATATTTGTATCTTTCATCATGTACTACTTATTTGTATTTGTAAACTTTGAGATAAAGGTGCTCCGAGAGTTTACTTCCATGTAACATCACACATCCAAATAAACTGCAGCACAAATCCCATCCAGATTTACCTTTCCCCCTCGTTTCATACTTGAATTTCCTCCTGCCCTAAACCAACAACAACAAAGCCAGTGAGGAAAACTGAACACAAACGACTTTGTCCACTCGATTCCAGGCGGCAAAAAGCTCAAGGATTCCATCTACAAATCCAGCCAGAAGATTCCAAAAATGGCTGTGGGATTGGCAGCAGCAAGAGATTAATCACTTTTAATGATACTTAACGTTCGCACTTCAAATTAATTTAGGTCTTCACGAACCATTTGATTTCAAAATGGGTGAAGAAAACTGGCAGCCAAACGCACCACACAGATGGGACTGCTGGGATCAGTGTAACCCCGAGTGTGATCCCTGCTTCCTCACGTGGCTCAAAACACGCAGGCAGACTGACGGAAGACGGCTTTGAGATGGAAAAAAAATTCCCCCAAAAATCTCCAAATGGAGGTGAGAGAAGGCAAAGCGTGTCTGTTTCTTTCTACACCACAACAGACAGGATGGGAAGCACATCGAGGTCTCCAAATTTTTCAGTCCAGCGTCCCCTGAAAACGCAGACGTGACCCAAAAGCATCCCCAAAGTTGTATCCAGTTATCATTTCACCTCCCAGCAACAAAACAGGGAACTCGGATTTTATGTCTGACAACGGGCCCAAGACACAGCACACGTGCAGAACGATTTTACACCACAGAGGGTGTGATTTCCATCATTACCACCCCACCCAGGCTCCTACCAGATGGGGTTTCTTTTTGGGAAAGACTCATGGGGTGCAGGCAATGACAGCCTTCCTGAGCAAAAGGGATGCTGAATCTCCTCCTGCAATGGATTCCCTTTTTGTTCAATAATGGAACAAGCGACAAGAAGACAGGGTGAAACAACAACCACATTCCTTCAAAAAAACTCCTCAAAGAAGTTTCTTGTGAATTGTACATCCAGAAAATCATTTTTGTGGGCTTGTTTTATCAAAATCATCCCATTTCTTATGTCAATTATCCATTACATGATGTTTCTGTCATGTAACTTGATGTCTTGCCCGTGTTTCTTCCAGCTGCAATGAAAAATGTCTTGTCTGTGAAAAACCACTCAGATAATCTGAATTTCCCGGTTGTTGGCAGCTCAGAGATTGTTTGGTTGTTTCTTGTTGGGGTTTTTTTGGTGTTTTTTTTTGTTTGTTTGTTTGATTTTTTTTTTTTTTTTTGGTGTGGGTTTTTTTTTTTTTTTTTTCTTTTCTTCACAATTGCTTGTTGACTGGTTTAAGAAAAGATCCCTGCCCTCAGTTATCTCCACACCCAGTGAAACTCTGGTATTCCATCCACATCCTGGGTCAAGTCTCCATGAATTGCAGTGGAATCATGGGCACAGAAACCCATCCAGCCCTCCACACCTGCAGATATTTCAGAAAACTGCCAGCAAGGAATAAACCCAGGGACTTATCGCATTCCCTGAGTGGTTTGCAAACACCTCGAGCTGCGCTGAATCCAGGGTCTGACCCTGTCTCAAGAGACCACTTCCTTCCTCTTGGATACACAATTCAAGAGTGATTTCCCCCAAATCGGGGTCACCGTGGTGTAGGACTGCACCAGAAGAGGGAAGACAAGCCCGGCTGCATCACTGCAGGATTAACTAATTAATAAAGTCCCTGGGATTTTATTAATTGCACCGGAACTCCCTCTGCATTGCTGCTGCTTTTCCTGGCGATCCCCCGGTGTCTGGGAGCTGCTGATGTTGGATTTCTCCTCTCAGGGTGCTTGGTGCCGTGATCCACCCTCTCCCCCGGCGCCTTTCCGTGCTTTCCCTGCTGACTGCGGTCCCTCCCGTTGCCTTTGGAGCTCTTTACCTCTGGCCATCAGTGGCCCAGAGCCTTCCTCCCATTTTCAGCCACAGTCAAATTTGTCCTTTGTCCAGCTGGGTCTGCCACGGCTTTTCTTTAATTCCACATCCTGATTCTGCCGGGAGGGGATGAGGAAGATGCTTTGCTGCGGGGCTGCAGTCGGGCTTCCCGCTCCTCTCCTTTCCTTAGGAAGCACCAAAAGCAGAACCAGGTTATAAATTTCAAACAAGATTGTTTTGAATTTGGAAGAAGGCAAAATCACTCCCCCACCCCCGAATCTGAGTTTTTCTGCCTCAGTTTACAGTTTTAAGGAGAATTAAGGGCCCTTGTGTTTATTCCACTGCTCTCCAGATGCAGTTCCAGTGCTACGTTAAGTAAAAACAGATGAACTGAATCCATCAACCTCTTTAGGACACTGTCTCCAAACATTACGGAAGTCAACATCCTTGGAGAAGCATCTGATTCCCTGAAAGGTGAGGTTATTCCTAATGGATCTCTCCAGGGGAGTCAGAAGAAGGAGGCGGAATTTTTGCACATGCAATCCTGGAGATGGCTTTTGGCTGCGCCACACTAATAAATAAGGACTAATTTCTGAGAGCATAACTCACGCTGGTGGGAGATAAGAAAGGAATGCAAGTTCCCTCGGAGAGCAGCCTAGGAGAGAGTTATCCTGCAGGATCAGGGCAGGAATCAACAGCAGAGGCCAGTGGGCAATAATAAATCCAACCTCGCGGAGCAGACCCCGGATCACGGATTCCCACAGGTCAGGCAGCGGGGGAGCAGGAGAAGAGCCAAACTCTCCTCATGGAGCAAGGGTTTGGTGTTTGCAACACAAACTGCAGTGAAGCAGCAGGGCCCTCGTCTCAGAACTGAGGGGAATGTCCAAGGGGAGACAACAGCAGAGAGCAGCAGTCCTCCCAGCAGAGGCGTCTGTGGCACTGCTGGTCAGGGAATCCTCGGCGAGGAGGGAGCCAGGTCCAAGTGGTTTCAAGCTGGAGGGTGTCCCAAGCAGCTCAACACTTCTCCACACTCAAGAGAAGCAAACCTGGTTCCCTCTTCTCCTGCTCTGCCTGCTCCTCATTTCCCAAGGGATGGAGGTTCAAGCTCAGGAATGACAGGTCACCTCCAGCACCCTGTGCATTTAAAATCTCCATTCCTGGACGTTCAGTTGTTCAGAAACCCTAGATAATGTGCATTAACCTCCCTGCCCTGTATGCTCTCGCTGCCTAAATTTTCCCCTCTAACTTTCACCGCAGGAAAGTTTTCACCACAGCTTCACAGGACCACAAAATCAAGGAGTGGTTTGGGTTGGAGGGGACCCTCCTGCCATGGACAGGGACCCTGCATGGCCAGTTTGTCCCTCCTCCTTCAGCTGTAACAAGCTGATGTCCCACACACGGCTAAATCCTGTCCTGACATATCCATGTTCCCAGCATTAATCCTGTTAGGAGTAATTATTTTTAGTGGGGAATCCTGACCTAAATTCTATAGCCCTAGCCTAAAACTTGAGTAATGCTTAGTGTCTATCCTGACCCTCCCAAATCTGAGTTTTAAAGGTCTCCTAATCCTAGGTACACGCTCCAAAGGCTGCCAAATCCATGGGTATAACAAAAGCCATTCTGCAGCACATTTCCCATTCCTTGTGCTTTTCACAGAACTCCAATTTCTGGCCCCTGGGAGCTCTATACACATATCCCACTTCATCTGTTCCGGTTTTTTTTTGGCAGTCAGGCTTTGCTGTAGCACCTTCCACTATCTCAGGTTGCGCCAAGCCCTGTCCAACCTGTCCTCGGACACTTCCAGGGATCCAGGGGCAGCCACAGCTTCTCTGGGCACCCTGAGCCAGGGCCTCAGCACCCTCACAGGGAAGGATTTCTTCCTAAAATTTATTTCTTCTTTGTTGCATGACATGGAAGGTGTTTGGTCCTTCCTCTAGGATTGTGCCCAGCACCCAGCAGGGGTTGGTGACACAGGACACCAAGGAACAGCCTTTGTGGATGGTGTTGGTTTCATGCGTGGTGTTGTGTTCGTGTCTTTGCTCCTTTTGGGCAGCCTGGGGTCTGCACATTCCTCTTGTCTGCTCTGAACCCCCTTGGATTAACACTTCCCAAAAATCTTCCTGAAAGTTCTGGCATGGGCAGGGCAGGATCTTTTATCCCTTGGCAGTGTCAGAGACAGCAGAACACGGGAGGAGGGTGCCAGTGGAGCACTGGATCTTGTGCCAGGCTCCCTCCCCAGCCAGTTCTTCTCTGATGGGAGCAGAGAGAGCTCAGAAATTCCAGTTTTCAATGGAACAGCTGCCTATCAGGGATGACAGCAGGGAGAGCTGCTCCAGAGGGCTCCCAGTCGTGCTGAGGGCTGAGTTTTGGTTCTGCTCACTTCACCTGTCTGCACTGGGACGGAAGGAAAGGGACACCACACTCCTCTGAAAAGCAGGAGCTGAAGCCCAGCTCTTCCTCATGGATCAAACTGTTCTGGAGAACCCATTGCACCTGGTCTGTATCTACAGACCAGGAAAAGTGAAGGGAATGGAACTGTGGAGAAAACGGGATGGGAAGATCAGATCTCAGCTAGGGAACACTGTATTGTTCTGTGGGCATATTAAACAAAATCTCCTATGTCAAACCAAAGCCAGATTATCGAAGCTGTAAGGAGCTAATCCAGTTTCCTATCCAGCCCTGCATTTCCCCAGCACATCTTTTAACAGGATCCCAAAGATGTGCTCAAAAAAAATGGAAAAAAACGTGAAAGGAATGCACAGCAATCCTTCAGTGTCTTAAAAATCACAAGGGAAAGGTTCCTTGGAAGCAAAATATTTGTACATATCAGAAGACATGCTGCTGTGAGACAGTTACCCAAAGTGGCAAAGACAGGCAATTCTGCCACAGCAGGGAGTGTGAAATTCACGCCTGGAATAGGGATCCCTGCATTAATGAAAGCAGCAGCATCCACCAAGTGAACAAACTGAGTTTCAGCATCAGCTCTCCCATTTACGGTCTGCCACAGCCTCTGCTCCACGCACAGGGATTGCTGTGGGCTCAGGAACGGCTCGCTTCCGTAGGATTTTTCAATTTCAGAGCAGCAGCAAGACTCGACTGCCAGCAGTGGCTCTGTGGGCAGATTTTGGAGGCCGTCAGTGCTCACGTCCCGTCTGATGGGACAATCACCCGATCGCTCTTGCACCAAGGCACGGCCCTCAGGAAGGTGAAAGAGGACAATAACCTCGTGCAAGGAGGGAACCAGGGAATCACAGAGCGGTCTGGGTTGGAGGGTGTGGGTTTCTTATCTTCTTTTCTTCGTGTTAGAGCCGGGATTAATGCACGGGAGTCACAGTTTTGTGTTCAGACTCTGTTTATTAATTATTTTCTACAGCACAGTCTCACGAGTCCTGAGCTCTGACTAACAAAGTAGAAAACTGAGGTGCCTCTAACTCTTTCCAAGGTCATTTAAGTGTAAATTATCCAATAACAAGCTGACACCTATATTACTTTTACTTTTGACCCAATAATGACCACCCAAGGCCTGCAATGTGGACCTTTTTCACCCAATTAGGAAAAAACACCCGAAACCAAGAAGAAGAAGGTGAAGAAGATGGACTTGGACAACACCCAGAATCCTCCATATTGCCCCATATATATCACTATATACTAAAACCTTAAACTCCGAGTTTTCCACCCTGTGCTATCACACACTTCTATCCAAACTCCACACCCACAATCCCAGCGCTGTCACTCAGTTTTGGAAGCTGTTCCACAGCCTCAGGTCAATGCAGTGTTTGCTTGGGGGCCAGTGCCTGGCAGCACAGAAAGCCTGGAATCCTCAGTGCCCAGGGTTCCAACAGGAGGGGAGAGCTCACCCCATTCAAAGCTCATCCCCTTCCACTCTGGGTCACCTCCCACTATCCCAGGTTGTTCCAAGCCCCATCCAACCTGGCCTTGAGCACTTCCAGGTATCCAGGGGCAGCCACAGCTTCTGGGGACACCCATCACTTCTCACACACCTTGGGCTCCATGAAGTGTCCTCCCAGCTTCCAATCCACCTTGTTCATTCCACTGGGACCGTGCCAGCGTGACTGAGGACCCAACACAGTCTGTTACCTGGTTTCCAGTGCCCCAAAGTAATTCCTTCCAAAGCCCATTTTCCCTATTCACCAACCCATCATAAAACCTCCCCCCCAAACCTGCAAACACCCAGCATTAAAAACCTGCTGGGAACGCACCGGGATTTGTGGCAGCAGAAGTGCCGGAGACATCACCAAATAGCTATGCAAAAAGCTCTATTTTTAAACCTTCACCTTGGCTACCTATTAACTCCTTTCCTCCTGGGAAGAGGCACAGAGATTCCTCAGTTTGCAGACAGCAACAGCCCCAGTCGCTGCCTTTTAACCTTTACGATTTGTTTTCATCTCCAGGAGGGAGAACTGCACCCCCTGGACTCCATCTCCAGGCTGGGCTGTGTTAGTTTTGGACAGGTCCTGAGCTGTTTCATACTTGGCACTGGCAGGGATTTGTTACAGCAGCTGCTCAATAACAACACACCTGTAAGCAAAGCTGGGCCCGGGGGCTGCAGGGGGACCCGGCGTTGGTTTAATTATCTCAGGGTGCCACGGTGATGCCAGCATGACCTCATGGTTTATTTTAGCCTGATCTGACACGATGAAGAGCCCGTGTTTGCTCAGCTGTCTCTGCTCCCTCCAGGAGGCCTGGCTGACCCACGGGCCAAACCCCTGCTCCCGAGGTGGGCACCTGCAGGCAGGACCTGGAGCCATTCACCCATCCTTAATGAAGTTGCATCTCTCCCCTGCTGATGGATAATCAATTCTCCTCTTGGAAAGCTTTACTGAAAGTGGTTCGGGGTTTGGTTTGGCTTCCCAAGCTGATGAAAAGGATTTAATTCTCTCTTTTGGAAGCCTGTGCCTTCCTACGGCGAGCCAGGAAGCTACAAACCCAATGGCATCCACATAAAGACTGGGAAAACATCTCTGTGGCAAGCTGAAGGCTTGGGCAGGAAAATATGAGGCACGTTTACGTAATAATTATAACTCACACTCGCACAGGACCTTTCAGCAGGGGATTAAAATGCACTTTGCGAACATTATCGACCGCAGCCCTGCTATGAGGTAGGTACGATTCCTCCTTTCTCTCTCCAGGAGGAGCCAAGGCAGACAGAGGTGATTTTCCAGCCCGTATTTTGAGAAGGCAGCCAGCACATTTGGGGACTTCGGTGCTGGGATGCTGGATATGAAATCACAGGGGGTCTGAGGATCGCACTGGATTCAGTGCCTGTGTTTCTGAGGTGACAGCTGGGGTTGGGGTGATCAGAATCCTCACAAACCTGCTCAAAAATCATGGAATGCCCTGAGCTGGAAGGTACCCACAAGGATCACAGAATCCCAGAATGGTTTGGGTGGGAAGGGAACTTAAAACTTATCTCATCCCACCCCTGCCATGCGCAGGGACACCTCCCACTGTCCCAGGCTGCTCCAAGCCCCAGTGTCCAACCTGGCCTTGGACACTTCCAGGGATCCAGGGGGCAGCCACAGCTTCTCCGGAGCCAAGTCCAAATCCCGTCCCTGCACAGGACAGCCCCAAAAATCCCATCACGTGTCTGTTTTGAGAAAGTCGACTCCAGAGCTCCTGCACCCAAAAGCAGTGACCACTTTCACAAATGAAAACCTATAATAAAACCTGAGATCAGAGTCCAGGAGTCGTAATTACCAAAGTTTTGGAGTAAATGCACTATTTCAGCATTATTAATGTGCGAGCTAGGAGAAAAATAACACGGTTTTTATCACTCCTCATGCTTTAGGGAATAACCAGATGTACCACGGAGCGCAGTTCATTCCATCCTCACTAATTTCTGAGTTCACAAGTAAGATTAATAGATTTTTTTTGCTCTCCCCACAAAATTTAACTACAGGATTGAAGGATCCCAAGCCACACTGGAGACAAAAGGAATGCTGAGATCACCTCTTTCCTCTTGCCTTGCAGATAGGAAATGCTCAGGACAAGGGAGATACCAGGAGCTGCCAGCAGGAGAGGCAGGAGATGTGACAGGAAAGTTTCTTGGGAATCTTGGAAGGCCATGGGAAACCTGACCTTTAGGAAAAGAGGAGAGGTGACCCTGAGCTGGCTGCAAGGGTTAATTCGCTAACCCTGCTCCCAATGCAAGCATGCACAGAGCTCAATTACTCTACCCAGGTTTTTAAAGGACCATAAAACATATATTGCATTGGCAAGATGGTCAAAAGCACCCCTGGGATGTGTGCTCTGAACGGCTCAGAGAGGCTTTGCTCGAGCTGAGTTTTGCTTTTTGGTTGGGTTTGGGTTTTTGCTCTTCGCTTATCCAGTCCATCTGCAGTGTGGTGGGGTACGTGCATAAGCTCTGGGAGATTAAAGAGCTTCTGTCTCAGTGCTCTGGTGACATAAACAGATCACAGTGGACCAAAGGGATCACATTCCAAAAGATCAGAGGATCTGATATGCAGGGCACTCTCCTGCATCCCTAAAGCTGAGCCCAAATCAAGGCATGGACTCCCTGCTCGCTGCTGCTCCCCAGAGTTTTGCTCTGCACCTCTCCAGTCTCAGTGGCCTTTCCCCCATCTCAGCCCAGCTGCTCCTCAGGCATGCAAAGAAGCCTTAAAATGTGACTGTGTTCAGAGGAGAAACCGCACAAAAGTGACACCTCATTAGCACAAACATCTTCCCCGCGCGTTCCTGGTGAGTCACATTCTCTCTGCTGGAGGAGCAGAAACACAAACACATGTTTTTACTGCTCGGACCAGCACGGTGCCAGTGCAGCTCGGGAAAAGCCCAGGAGGGTCTCGCTTAGCTCGTGTTGTCATCACAAAACAACCGGCCCCGCAGTCCACATGGCAACAAAACAGTCTCCTTCCCACACAACACCCTCTGCTCCGACAAATTTCTTCTGCAGGTAGGGCTGAGAGGGGCTCCAGGGTGCAGGAGGGGTTTCTGGGGGTGAAGAATGGAGTGATGGAAGCGCTTTTCATGACATTCAAACGCTGGCAGCCATAGGGGGTGCAAAGCTGCAGATATTCACTAAGTGCTGAATTTGCAGGCTCAGGGGTTTGCTGCTCTGGGTGTAGTGGTGTTATGGCATGAGGCTAAGCATGAACAACATGCAAAGAGGCCTGATGAGCTGCAGGAGCTGCTCTAATTGCCATCTGAGTGGGGAAACTGAGGCACGAGCTCACGATTAGCAGAGCCCCAGTGCGACTCAGCAGGAGCTGAGAGCTTGGTGCACAGAAGGGATGCGAAATTACAGTCCTGAAACTGTACACAGGTGGTTCTGCTTGAGCAGAGGCTTGCAACTGCTCCAGGACAGGTGAAACAGAAACACAGGGAGCCTCACAGTCCTCACATCGCCTGCACAGCCACGTCCTCCTGCTCTGTGACGGAATTAAACAAGCTCCAGTGGTTTCCCACATCAGGGAGTGAATGGTTAATGGTATCAGAAACCAAACTGAGGTCCCCATGCCCTCAGCGACTTCAAAAGGGCTCTCTGGGTAAAGCACAGTAACAAAGCCCAGCTCTTGTAATGAAACACCTGATCCAGCCTTAGCCTGCACCACAGAGGGCAGCCTGGCACACAGGCACAGGGTGAAACCCACTCAGACTGGGGCTGGAGCAATCCAGGTGCTCTTAAACCTCTCTTGAACACTGAACCAAGGGCTGAGACCAGGCTTTCAGCAATGCAGGTGTTCCAGATTGGAGCCACCTTGCAGGAATTGTTTCCTGTGTTCACACCGCAGGGTCAAAGCCAAGCGGGTGAGATTCCCATCGCCGGCAGCGCCCAAGGCCAGGTTGGACAGGGTTTGCAGCAACTCGAGGTAGTGGAAGCTGTCCCTGCCCAAGCCAGGGGGTGGAACAAGATGATCTTTAAGGCCTTTTCCAAGCCAAACCATTTCATGATTCTATAACTCAGTGAGATACCCTCTGCTCGAGTTGAACTGAGTCATGCGAGTTTAGTCATCACTAGAACGCATCCAAAGCGTCTGCTCCACTCCTCAGATGGTTTTATCTTACAGCGCCAGCAACTACAACATCCTGGAAAAAGTCTTGAGAAAGAAGTTTTGCTTCAGCAAAATACTTTGGACTTGCAAAACCTGACAAAACAAGCCCAGTTCAGCAACAAGAACATCCCCAGCTCTGCTGAAAAGAAACCTTGGAGCACTGCAGCATTCTGAAACAGCTTTTAACCAGCAATTCCTGACCTTATGGGCTGAGGGTGATGCCATTTTAGGTTTTGCCTTGTTTTCTTTTCTATGTTCTCTGCGTTCTTCACACACATTTTTGGAGCTCTGTAACCTATTGTATTGGTGGCTAGTTTTCCCAGTGATTTTCCGTGGCCTTTCCCTAGGCAGAAAGACAAAACAAATCCCAGAGCTCCAAGCCCCAGGGGTACAAGGCCCCTGCGCTATCCTGGTTCTTCCAGGCTGCCAAGGTTGGGAACAACGCTTTGAGATACATTTGATGGACAAAGTACAGCCAGTGCCGAGGGGGAGACTTCAAAGAAAGAGCTTGACCTGGGGGGGGAATTGATCACCACTTGTCCTCCTAATTGGTGCTTTTTATTAATTATGTTAATTTCCTAAAACCTTTAAAAATGTGTCCTTACCCCTGTCGGGGTGGGCTTTTGTGGACATCTTTCCATAAACTGCCCCTGAAGGCCTTCAAATAAAGATCCACTTTTATATGAGCTCCTTGCTAAAATTACCTCGAGTTAACATTTGCAGGTTGGGAAAAAGGCAGCCGGGAAAACATCCCTGGTGACCCCCAAACGCGGGGTGAAGGCTCCAGCAGAGTCCTGCCCTCCAGAGCCAGAAGCAGCATCACTGACAGCAAGCCAGAGCCGGGACCAGGCAGATTTTTCAGGCTGAAAATGACTCTGCTTGGAACTCAGAGACTCTCCTGACCTGCACTTTGTCACGTGTCTCTCGTCCTAATTTTGTACCTCTCACCACAGAGGGTGATCACACAGCCCCTGAGCTCTGGTGGCATCCAGAGCCCAGCCCAGATCAGGCCCTGGCAGCTATCTCAGCCCATTCCAGCCAGAAATGGCACACAGGGCAGAGCTCTGATTAGGAAAAGCTGTTTCACAATGAGATGCAGTTACAGGACAACTGGTAGATTCTGCCAGGAAGAGTTTATGTTGTTCTTTTTTCTATTTTTTTTTTATTTTTTTTTCTTTTTTTTCCTCTTCCCCAGACTAAAGTAGAAAAATGTGTGATTTTTATTGCTGGTGAAAGGTGCTGGATTTGTACTCAAAGGAAGACCAGCGTTGTGAAATGAGCTGGGGAGAGCTCATTGCCCGATCTGATCAACTTTTGCTGTGTCCTGACTTTCTTCACATCCACACCACAGCAACAAGAGCTCAGAAATAACACTTTTAAGGATTCTCCATTAACTTCTGACTGTAAATCAGAATACCTGACCTAAGAATCAACAAGATTCACGTGTTCGTGTTCCTCCCCTAAGATTTTTCAGTAGAAAAACCTCAGTTTCCTACAGGAATTTCCAAGGACTGAAAAACATTTAACCAAAATCCCTCTAGAAGAGATTAGTAACCAGCATGGTAAGCAAACCTCAGCAGGGGTTGTATCTTAATTTTCCATCTGCAGATGAGGAACATGAGGAACAACTCACCCTTGGCTTAGGTTGTTTTCCCACCTCTGGTGGTGTAAGGGCTGTGGGATTATCCCAGGAGTTCTTAAAAAACTGCCTGGGCTTAAAAACCCCCCACCCAACCAGTAAAAACACATCAGCCAATATGGAATTTTGGAGAAATGAGGAAAAGGAAAGATATTTGTGCACTGATAGTGGTAGAGAAGATGACTGAGAAGGAGGCGGGGTGAAGAAACTTTAAATCCAAATCCCCTTTAGCTAAAGCATCACTGACTTCAAACTAAGCGTTGGCAACAGCAGCTCCAGCTGACAGCTCTGACTAATCACAGAATCCTGGAATGGTTTGGGTGGGAAGAGACCTTAAAGATCATCTTGTTCCACCCTTGCCATGGGCAGGGACAACTTCCACTATCCCAGGTTGTTCCAAGCCCCGTCCAGCCTGGCCTTGGACATTCCAGGGATCCAGGGGCAGCCACAGCTGCTCTGGGCACCCTGTGCCAGGGCCTCAGCACCCTCACAGGGAACAATTCCTGCCCAATCTCCCATCCAGCCCTGCCCTCTGGCAGTGGAAACCATTCCCTGTGTTCCGTCCCTCCATCCCTTGTCCAAGATCACGGCATTGTTCTTGCCCTCCTATCACGAAGAACATCTAAGCAGAGAAGAATCCTGTTCTGTGGGAAGGAAAACAAAGCTGCTGCGTGCTGCTGTCAGCACAAACCCTGCCTGTCCCCGGGGTCCCTGCGGTCCCTGCTCCAACACCACGGTGTCTGAGCGCCCAGAGCCAGCACAGGCACCCAGAGCCTTCCCAGCAAACACAAACCTGGGGCTGCTTTGCACCGGGCAGCGTTCTCTCCAGCATTTTTCTTGGCCGGGGGAGGACTTGCACGCTTGATTAATTTTGTTGAGGGGAGAGGCAGCGAATTCCAGGCCACGGCGCTGATGGGACGTGGGGATGGAAACCATCACCGCCGAGCACGCGAGCGAGTCTTCTCCAGGGAAGTCCCCAGAAGTGCTGAACGCTTCCCAAGGTGCAGCTGGTCACACCAAAGCTTTACTGCTGCCCCACTGCTGTAAAAAATAGGGCTGGGAAAGAGTTCAGGCAGTGCTAGGATACGATCGTTCCAAAGAACTCCAACCACAAAATAACTTCCCCAATCATGTACAAAAACAATCATTTTGGAAGAGCCTCCTGTGAGTACATACACTCATTTACACTCTGTTGTTATTATTATACATGTTATTCTCCATGGGTGATGAAATCCATATGTCTGCTTTTCCCTTCGTTCTTTCTACATTACTATCTGAACCTTTGATTTATTTCCTGGCTTTCCAAATTGATTATTCAGAGCCATAGAGGAGGGAAAACATGATACTGGAGGCCCAGAGACAAAAAGTCATAAGCAAAAACAAAGTGTGGGGGGGGTGGGAATAATAATAAAAAAAAGACCCCAGTGCCAAGTATCACACATTTGTAGTGTCTCTCAACAGAGGTGGGGAAAAACACGGAGCTGTTCTCCGAAATGAAGCAGACAGGGATTTATTGGGAAAGCTACGGTAAACTAAACTTCTTGGGCAAGGGTTAAGAAACTAAGGACCCGATCTTATAAACACTAAAGCACATACTTAACTCGATTTTGACATCAAAGCTGCCTCACGTGAGCGAAGCCGTGCAGCATGTGTTTGCAGGGCACGAGGGGTTAGGGTTGCAGTCATAAAAGCCTGAGAAGGCTGGGACAGAGAGGCAAACAAGCAAGGATTAAAAATAACCAAAACACAGAAAGCTGGCAAGGAACTCTTGGCAGCTAAAATAATAATAGTAAAAAAAAAAAAAAAAAACACCCACGGAAATTCAAACATTGCTAACATTCTATAGGCGAGGGATCCTCGGTCTGTTTGTTTGCCAGACCCAACGCTGAGATGCTCTTGCTGTTGGGACCTTTGTTCTCTGTCACCCCTCCTAGTGCACGTCCAAAGCCCTGGAGATGAGAAAACAGCTTTATTTGCTTAAAACTTCTCACCCAAATGAGAGAGGCTGCAGAGCAGGGTGACTGCAGGGTTGGCAACATCTTCCCAGGGCGATCTTCTCCTTCTTGATGCTCTGTCACTGATGCCAGATGCACATAGAGCAAAAGGTTGTTTAACGAAAAGGTTTATTAATAATTTTAATGACTTATCCACCTGTCCTATTCCTTTTGTATGACTGGGAGAGCACCAATATTCCCATTGTGGCTGAGGACCCATTCCCAGGAACCTCAGCCTCAGGAAACGCATCCACTGCACATGGACCAACGTTAAATATTCCCCCAGGTACCACAACACAGCCTCTGTGACCCACCTCACCCTTTGAAGGGCCGGTTGTTGCCGCACAGAAAACCTCGGGGAGAAAAAAAGTTTATTGTGGTTCAAAATTGCATTTTTTAGTGGTGGATTTCCACCTCCTTCTCGTGGGCAGAGAGGAAAAGTCTCACCCGTCACTGCCCTTGTGCAACTTCTGCCAGCTCACAACAAGAGCAACACTTGGAAACATCAAGCTCAAGCTGGAAAAACTTAGAGACGGCAAAAAAGTGAGGAAAAAACCCCCACTTACCCACGACTTGCACGTTTCCTGTGGGAAAATTCGGATTTTTTTTTGTGGAAGGCTGTCAAAAAAGGGATTTTTCCCATAACTTACTTTCTTTCAAGGGAAATGCTGGAGTTGCAGCCAGTTCTATTCTAAAGCTCTTTGGTTTCCAGTATTAGGCTGGGAATATAATAAAAATAAGCTTCCTTGGAAGAGTGCTGGTATTTCTTACTCCTAACAGAGCTGATTTTCAGACCAGCACGAAGAGCGATCAGTAGTCTCTCGAAAACTGTCAATGGGAGACAGAGCAGCACTGATTAAAAGTGTCAGTAGGAGCTTTGGAGAACAGTTTAGCTCCCGTTCCCTTCCCCAGGCTGTTTCCCTCGCAGTATTTCTCAGAGAGAAATTATTAATTACTCTCCGAGAGATGCGAGAGAGAGATGCAGTGTCTCCGCTGCTCAAGGTCCACGTCAAGCGAGACTTTGGCCGAGGAGCTCGATCACCTCTTCAGCCACCCATTCCTCCCTTGGCTCAGCTATAAACACCCAGCCCAGGCCAGAAGTCCAAAAACCCAGCTTTGATGCACAAACCTCGTCTTAAGGGAAGGGAGCTGCTCATTGTTCTGGCGGCTGGGAGGAATCCCCCTCTCCTGGTTTCTTCACCTTCTTGCAGGTTGCTGGGAGGTCCCACCGGCTCCACCTTGGGCGGGGAGGGCTCTGTGGAGGTCCCTTGGGGGCAGATGTGCAGGAGAGGCAGGTTCTGCTGGTCATCACACAGCAAAAATCGCCTTTTCTGCGCCCTGCTCTTCCACCAACTCATCGTCAGCAAGGCAGCAAATCCCGTTTTTAATGTTTCAGGCAGTTAAGGGAAAAAACACTCAGACTAAAAGAGAGTCATTTCCATGGCTGCCACTGGATGTGAGCAGCAAACTGGGAGAGTTTGACGAGAGATTCTCACTTTGTAAACGTCAGGAGCCACATCGCTGTGTTTCTCTGACTTGTTTAGACATTCCTGCCCACATTCACTCACTGAAAATCAAAGGCTGTGATTAAAGTCATGGAGCCTTGAGCTCCTTACAGAAATAAAAGTGGAAGACAGCAAAGCCACCACAAAGAGAAAAGAGGGCTTTCTTAAAGTTGTTTTGCTGGGATAGCTGAAGTGCCAATCCCATAGCACTGCATTCCAGTAAAACCCCAGGCACGTTCACTGGAGCAGCTGATCTCAGGCAGTCGATACCAAGGGACTAAATCAGCACAAACTACAAACGACAAAGAATGCGGGGCATTTTTATCCCAGCTTCTCCCAGGAACCATCAACTTCCTTCCTCCGCTCTGGAGCTGTCTGGGTTTTCAGCATTTGGTACCACATCCCACACTCGGAATTGGCAGGAGGGTTGCAGCAGCCTGCAGCCCTCGTCTTGACAGAGCATTGCAGAGGGATCATGTCACGGCCAATCCCTCCCCCCACACCTATCACTTATTATGACAAGAAAAATAAATCGCCTTGGAACCGGGAAAAGTCCTCTTTTTTCTGTCTTAAGATTGTCTCCTCTTACAATCTCCAGCGTAACATTAAACCTCTCTCCAGTCACACAAGCCCCACTGGGCATCTGATCTCAGCAGCCAAGAACTGTCCTGGCCGAGCCACGGAAGTGCTGGCAGACAGAAATCCAGGGCCCAGACTGGGGCAGGGAGAATACCTCGTGCTCTGATAAGACACAGCAGAAGGAAGACAGAGCCTCGGGGGTTTTCAGGAGCCGCTGAAGCCTTGCAGCTGGATGAGAGAGCAAGGCTTGGTCCTGAGAGCTGAGGAGCTCTTGCAAGAGAAACAACTTCCCCTGGAGATCCCATCTGGGCCAGTAAACAGTAACCTGAGAGGGGCTGTGGTTACTGAGTGATGCCAGATAACACCCTCATACCGTCACCAGGACCCAGACCCACCCTTCCCCAATCGCTTTCCCAGAAATTCAACCTTTTTCCAGGGTTGCTTTGTTCCTTCTGTTGCAGGGTTGTTTTGTTTGCTGTTGCCCTGCAGAGGTAGCTGCAAACACACCCCTGCACACACACTGGATGGCCACATTCCCTCTGCTCCTTCATCAGCCACAGCCTCTCCCAGAGTTCCCGAAATTAGCCCTGCAGCGTCCCTTCACCCAGCAGCCACAGGTATGGAGCAGATGGTACCAGGAGCATCCAAGTCCTCCAACCCTTTCCAAAGGAAAACCTCCAAAGGAATAGACTCCTCATCCCTGGAGGTGTTCAAGGCCAACTTGGATTGGGATTAGAGCAGCCTGGCCCAGCGGAAAGTGTCCTTGCCCCCGGCAGGAAGCTGGAACAAACTAATTTTAATGTCCTTTCCAACCTCTTCTGTGATTTTATCATTTGATAAATCGTAACATGGGATAAAGAGAGGGAATCTATTTGCCCTCCAACACAATGGCATGAGCGGACAGCACTGACCTCAACCCCCAGCCCTGAGGTCTGTCCAGCCTGGGAATACCAGTAATTTTGCCTGTTCCATGGCTTCTTGCCACGAATAAAAGTGATCGTGCTTCAGGGGCTGCGCTTTCTTCCCATCGCCGAGCTGCCTCTGCACATTCCCAAACAAAGCATTACACCATGTGAAAAGAAGGCACAAGCCCTGCAAGGCCCATCCCGCTGGCTAGGACAGGAAATATCTCCCATCATCTCAGCTAATCCTCCACCAATACAATGAGAAACGATGTCCAACGGCCGCCAAAAGATTATTAAGTGAGGAACAAAAATACTGCACCGCCCATCGTGACAGAGCCAAAGGCAATAAAAGGGGAAATACAAAGTGCAGCCAGTGGCTGGAAGGAGGAGGGGGCAGGAGGAGCAGCAAACAGCAGGCAGTGCCTGCAGCAAAGCCCCAGAGCTGGAGCACTCCTGGAATGGGATCAACAGTGGTTTGGGTTGGAAGGGACCTTAGAGATCGTCCAGATCCACCCTCTGTCATGGGACACCTTCCCCGAGACCAAGCTGCTCCAAGCCCGGTCCAGCCTGGCCTTGGACACTCCCAGGGATGGGGATCCAGAATCCAGGCAGATCCAGGATGCAGCAGCTTCACCTCAGCTCCTCAGGGAGCACAAGGATTGATTTGGCTGCGCAGTTCATCTGTTTGGCTGTAACAAAAGCAAACACAGGTTGAGTCCATGGTACAGCCCAAAACCTGCCTCCAGCCGACACAGAGCTCCTCAGCACAGGACACCTCAGTAGCAAGGTCCCACCTGTGCACCCGACCACAGAAATTCTCTTTTGTGTGCCTTTCATCAGCGCACTCAACTAACAGATGGCCTTCAGCTGCAAATACGAGACCAGAAAAGCCATTTGCAAATGCTCTGGTGACAACATTCAGAAAGATGCTGCTGCTGAGATATTTCAGCACTGGGAGATCAAGAGTTTTTGATTTGGTAATCACAGAACCCCAGAATGGTTTGGGTAAAGAGGAGACCTCAAAGTTCATCGCATTCCACTCCCTCCCTGCCCTGAGCAGGGACACCTTCCACTATCCCTGGTTGCTTCAAGCCCCTTCCAACCTGGCCTTGGACACTTCCAGGGATGAAGCAGCCACAGCTTCTCTGGGCACCCTGTGCCAGGGCCTCCTCACCCTCACAGCCAAGAGTTTGTTCTCAGTATTTAAAGTAAACTTCCCCTCTTTTAGTCTGAACCCGTTAGTCCCTGTCCCATCACTACATTTCCTGGTGAAATAATCACATATAATCAATCATAAATAATAATCACACATAAACCAGCATTAGCATTCCAGCTGCTTTTAGGAACAGGGCATTTGGATGCTTGGGATGAAATTCTTGCAGTATCTCCCTGTGGCTCTTCTCCCTGGTGCTCCAGAAAGTCCGTAAAATTAAACACAGCGTTTGGATGGACTGAGGGAAACTTGGCAACCGCTTCAATACCAGCCTCCAAAATGCAGTTCCCAGGTTGAATAACTTGTTTTTAAAGGCAGCATTCCTCGAGATATTTTTGCGTTTTTTAACAAGTGCATTTGAGGCAAAGAGATCTGCAGGGGCAGCGGAGATGAGCGCCCTTCCCTTTGATCCCTCTTGGAGGAGGCCTTCCAATTTCAGTGCAAGAGTTCACATATGCTGCTGACACAGGAAATCTTAATTTGGGGGATTTATCAGAAAATTATCCCCCCCTCCCCAGAAGTTTAGATTTGATTTATTTATTTCTATATGACATAACCTCTGTAATTTAGTTCTCTGATTCCGGTTTTCAGTTAAAAGCAGTGCTCTGAAATTTCACAGAGAAAACACCCACAGTACCAACAAGTCCACTCCTGACCACTCCGATCTTCCATTCCACCTTCTTGACACCTTGCAGCATCCCCCAAAACCCTGCCCAGGATCTGAGCCCTGTCCCACCCTCAGAGCCCAGGGGATCCCTCAGCTGACAGTGCCAAGTGATGCCACTTAAGAGCTGGACTCGATGATCCTCGTGGGTCCCTCACAACTCAGAATATTCTGTGAAATGATGAGGTGCTCCAGCCCCAACCACCTGCAGAGCTCTTAAGGGCATGGAAAATAATAGTAATAAAAAAAATCATAACAACACTTTTTTTTTTTTCTTTCTTTCAGCCTACAGCATGCAGATGCCCTTGCATGCCTAAAAATCCATCGGGGCTGGTTTGCACTTCTCTTCCTTCAGGCAGCAAATCTTCCCTGGCCTCGGAGCAGAGCTGGGTTCAGCTGGATCTGTTCTCTGTCCCTTGCCAAATCCCAACAGCTGAAGCCAGGCTTAATCCCCTGTATAAACAAAGGCCTGGAAAACAAACAAAATTTGGTTTAATTTGGTGTTTGCTTACATTTTTGATAAGGAGCACGGGGATGTTGGCACCCTGCAGAGCACAGCCTCTCCTTGGTGAGCTTCTAACTGCTCTCAGCTCCACGCAGGGAGATTCACTGATCTGCTCCCTCCAGGGAAACTCTGCTTTTGTGTGCTGGAACATCCTGCCTCCCAACACCACCGGGCATCCGTGGTCTTCCAAAACAGCTGGGAACACCTCTGGGTCTGCTGAGAAATCATGGTCAGGGGAACCTGCCTGAACCCACGTGAGGTGTAAACACCTAAACCTCAGCTGACTTCCCCAGCAGTCACCACCCAGCAAGACTGGAAGGCAAACCAGAATATTCCATTCCATTCTGCACTCAGAGGTACCTGAGAAGCCCCTGGGATCAATTGTTATGGAGCACAACAAGAGTCTGGCTCTCAATTTCAGCTCCTGTTGGGTCAGGCTAGAGCTGCCCACTTACCCCAAATTTGGTTGTTTCATTACAGTTCAGCAAAACACCGGAACAGATGATAAAGTTTGTGACTGTGGCACCACAATTATGCTAATAATGATAATAATAGAGGACGTTCCTTCCCAGAAGGTTTGGAGTCTGGTGAAGCAGCCAGACAGGCCTGGAGCAAAGGATTATCGTTATCACTGGTGCCTGTGACTCAGAGGGGCTCACCCAGGAGTCACACACGGGCTGCAGCGGTGCTGGGAAGGAGTTCAGCATCCCAGTTCCCACACCCATACCTCCCACGTGTCAGACTTCAGCAGCTCCTCTCCCCACACCTCCCCCACCCATGGCACCATGCAGGTTCGGAGACCAAAGCTATCTTTCAGAGGGAAGAGTCCTGCAGCTACTCATTTTATCATCACATCCTCCAGTTTCATAAATCCCCAAGCCTCCTGACAACAAAGTCTGGTTTATGACAACTCCCAGCTCGGACTTCTGAATTTCTGCGCGCGGGACGCTGCAAATTGTCCTGCAACACATCGTTAAAATCCTGTGGGGGCACTGGGGTGGTTACACCGAAGCTGAAGCACCCAGCACGTTCCAGAGAAGGTGCTTTCCTTGAACATAACGAGTCCTTGCAGCAGGGTGACCTGTCCCAGATTTTGGGTGTTATATCCCCGCATTGCCAAACTTCCCACGTGGGGAACGGCGTGTCGGTGGCACAGAGGGGACACACATCCTCCCCTACAGCATCTGCCACCGGCTCCAAACTGGCACAGTGAGGGGTGGGAGGGCAATTCCCAACTCCTCTGCCTTCCAAAGCCGTGAGGAGCAAACTGGGGAATGTACAAGTCCTGATGTTCTGGGTGCTCCGGGGTAATTTCATGACTCGGGTCTGCTCCCAGCTCAAATCCCACCTAACCGCATCTTCACATGGAATTCTTCTCTCCTGGAAGCTTGAGGAAGAGGGGGGTTCGCAGTGGAGGCTGCTCCCTGTTAAACTGCCGGAGCCACTGGGAACAATTTGCCACTTGGGAATGGCTGTGATGCCTCCTGTCACCCCTTCAGCAGTTCAAAGCTCCCAGAGGAATCACCGGAGAGAGGAAAGGTGCGGGGGCACTGCACACCTTTGCTGTTCTCCTCACTCCTGAAGGCACTTGTAAGTCTAAGGAGAGATGAATATGCGCATATTGCTGACTGTGACACCTGAGTGTGCGCGTCCAGAACACTTAGAGATAATCCCTGACATCCCAGCTTCCACCAGCTCCTCGCAGGGACAGCCGACAGCACGCTCATGTGGAGCCCGAAGGCTTGAGAGCCCTGTTTATACTTCCCAGCACGATACTTGTCTTTTTATTTGCACTACAAAAACCGCAAGAGACCCAAGCCTAGGTCAGCTCCAAACCCTCCCAGGCAGAGCTTTCCCTGGCCAGCGTTTCTTCCTCCTCTATTTACGCACCTGGTGATTTATGCGCAAACTTTATCCGTGACAAATTACATCCAGGGGTTTGTTCCCCACCCAGAAGGGAGGGAGTTTCTCTCCACTGCAACAGCCACCTCAAAAGCTAATCCCATCCTCGGGCAGCACCTCCCTGGCTGGCAGCACTGACACAGTGCTCCCTCTCCTATCATCCACAGCCTCAGGGATTATGAAACACTTCGGGTTTGAGTGGGGTTTTTTATTTATTTAATTATTTTTTATTTTTTTTTCTATGCCTGGCAAAATCTCACTTTATTAAGTTTGCTGTTTTGGCAGCGAACCACCAGCAACTGTTCTGTGTCTGGTTTTCTCCTGCTCAACTTCTACCTTTTCACAGCAGCCTCCAGACCGTGCTTCCCAGGGCAGGGACAGGACCACAACGCGGTGCCAACAACCTGCACAAGCTGAGGACATCCAAGCTGACTCTTCCCCATCCTCGTATCTGGTTTCCCAGCAGGAAAGGCAATTAAATTATCTGGCTGAGGATAAATCACCACAAGTAGCCACTATTCCCTGACATTGACTTGTTTTCTTCTGTGTCATGGCAAGTACTTGAGTAAACACCAGGCTGAAAAAAAGGACATAATTCCAGGATTCCATTTCAAAGGAGATCTGGAGCCATCACAAGTAACACAGGTCACAGGTGCAGAGTTTCTTTGCACTGACACACGTTTATTTTGCAAGATGTTCGTGGAGCAGTTTGGTGGGAATTTGGGTACTGTTTATCCTGAACTTGCCCAAAATTTGTGACTCTGGATGGATTGAACGGGCTGAACCCTGAGGCAACACATATTCAATTGATGTGGGATCAGAAGAGCCAACAGAAGCATGCATGGAAGCTTTGGAAATTTTTTTATTTCTGAGCAGCTCACCTTTATTGCAATATAAAGCTTAAAATCTCTGTATAGGTCTGCAGGAGCACGGAGTTGGCACACAGGCTAATTTTAAACTGTCTGAAGCAGAGAAAAGCATAATTATAGGAAGCTGGGAGCTACCTCTGCTTATTGCTGACGGTTATTGAGCTCCCATTCCATGCTCAGTTGCTTCTCATCCACCAAGAGGGGCAAAAAAAATCTCCCACATCATATATCGTGCTTTATTTCCAGAGATTCAGGGCACAACTGTGATAAAGCAGAAGCAGAAGTGATCCAGCAGCTGTTTCTCCATGATACTTTTCCAAAACAAAGCTCATCTTTAAACAGCCACCTACGGCACCGAGCACTCATCCCGCTCACCCCTTTGGCCAGACACCACCACGCATCAGTTCATGTCCCGCTTCCCCTTTCAAGCAGGAAACTTTGAGCTCGGCAGTAACAGGAGAGCCCTCAACACCCACACCGTACCCACATTTTGCCCCCTCCCTGTCTGCGGTCAAGGGTTTCCTGCCTTCCACTCTTCCTCCTCTGCAGCCCTTCCCAGCCCAGCCCGGGCAGCGCTCCTGCTCCAGATGTGCCATGACAGTTCTGGTCCAAGTTCTTGCACCCCTGTGGCAGCAGTTAAAGGATGATTTCCACTCGGCCTCTCTTCTGCCCTTGCCTCCCTGGCTCGCTGCTAAACCACGGCTCCTTTGCTGCCCTTCTCGCCCTTTTATTTCCACGTTAGCAGCATCTCTCCAAGGACAGTCTCCGGGAGACCCCAGCTGAGTTTGGGTTTTCCCCTGGTTATCCCTTTATGTGTCCTTGTGCCAGGAATGCCATGGATGTCCCTTCAGTGCCAGCCTTTTCCCACTTTCTGCCTTCACCCCATCACCATCCTGCTGTGATCCAAGAGCCCTTTCTCCAAGGGCCACACACAGCCCCTGTCCCACCCTGACATGTCCCAGGGGTTTCCTGGGGGGAAAAGGCTTTAAAATGAAAGAGGTTTAGATGGGAAGTTGGGCAGGAATTGTTCCCTGGGAGGGTGCTGAGGCCCTGGCACAGGGTGCCCGGAGCAGATGTGGCTGCCCCTGGATCCCTGGCAGTGCCCAAGGCCAGGCTGGACAGGGCTTGGAGCACCCTGGGACAGTGGAAGGTGTCCCTGCCGTGGCAGGGGTGGGACAGGGTGAGTTTTAAGGCCCTTTCCAACCCAAACCATTCTGGGATTCCCTCATTCCCGAATCCGGACACGAATGTACCCTCTACCCTCCCACAAGGACGATCTCCACTGCATAAAAGCTTCCTTGCCCCTCTCTCCTTTCCTCCCTGCCCCTCCACTGATGCTTTGTGCAGTTCCTCACCCCATGGTGACGATCTCCCTGCCTGGAAACAGCAAATTTCTGCATCATTCCCTTTGGGACAAGCACCTCAGATACCTCTAGAGGAACAAATCCCCCCTAACAATGGTATTGACTGCACAAGAGGAGCACAATCAACTCAGCCAAGGAGAACAGGGGTGTTTCCACAGCTCCAAGGTACTCCAGCCATTCGGGATTTGAGAGGAAGCCGTGGGATTTGCTTGTGTCACGCAATGATGAAGTAGCTCCTAATCCAACAGTAACTAAGGAGGATGTTAAGCCACAGCTAGTAAATGAGGTCTTTTGAAATCAGCAAGCACAGAGAACTCGTATTTGAAAGGGACCTGGCCAGAGAGTGCTCTGGATCGTTAATGTTGACTTTTAATAAGTCTTTGGAACACTGAGGGCTGGAAGAAAGCTCACGTTGTGCCAGAGTTTTAAGAGGATAAAAACAGGATGACCCACATAATTATCCACCTGTGACCCTGACTCTTATCCCAGGTGAAATAATGGAACAGCTGTAAAAGAACTTCATTAATAAAGCATTAAAGGAGCGTAAGAGCAAATGCCAACAGCTTGGGTTTATAGGAAGCAGATTTGTCACTAAGTTGAGAAATTGTTTCGGAGTTGAATACGTTCCCTAAGTTTGCAGGCTGGATGTAAAAAGAGTACAAAGTTTATACAATTTAAAGCCAACTGAGGCCTTACAAAAACCTCAGCTTTCCTATCCCTGTAGAAGGACTACCAAAAGAGTTACAGAACCCCAGCCAGCCAAGGAATGCTGGTGTAAGATGGGCAAGTGACCCTTGAGTCTCGGTGAGCTGCAGGAAGGCACAATTGGAGCAGCAAAGGGAGAGGAGCAGCCACAGCAGGAATTTCCCCAGTGTGAAGGGCAGGACATCGTCACTCCCTGCTCTGGGTTTCGTTGGCTCAACCATTCCACAACCAAGAACCCCACTGGCTTGTAATTTGTTTTGTTTTCAGCACGACCTCAACACAACATTCATAAAAAATTCATTTATTTGAGTCCCAATCCACGAGCTGCAGCACGAGGACGAACACACACCAAAAGCTGTGACGCTCTGAACCAGCAACGAGAACCAGGACAGAACAACATCCCACTGGGGAGGGCCCAGCAAACCCATCACACGTCAGCAAGGGCTTGGGTCCCTGCCCAAGGGCAAGAGGGGAAATGCGAGGGGAAGGAGTCGCTGGTTGTGTCATATTCCGGGATGAAGCAATGGGTTTTGAGCAGCCAAACTTCCAAAAACTCCTAAGTTCCATGTCACCCAGAGGATGCCCCTCAGCCCCAGCAGCAGCACTGCCCTGCCCAAGGCCCAGCAGCTGCCTGGGAGGTCAGCTGCGGTGTGACCCTCACCAGCCAGGCAGTTTTCCAACCCAAAAACCTTCAGCCACAACCCCGTTGGCTTGTGCCTGCTTGTGAGGCCCTGCCAGCTCCAGGTGGGGCAGAAAAGTCATTTTTCACTCCAAAATTGCAGGTCCTGAGCAATGCACTCCCCTCTGCCAGACAGCTGGGGTACCCTGGACATCCCATGGACAGAGAGAGGGCCTGGGAATTATTTCAAAATCCCCCTGATGGTCATCGCAGAGCCCTTATGACTTCATCTCAGTCACTGCTGTGTTTCTGAGAGTCAAGAATAACATGAATTTTTCCATATCTTGTGGTTTTTGGTGGGTTTGAATAAATTCTCCTGCTGTGAGTTATTTAGGTACCAGCAAACCCAACCCTGCAGCAGCGAAGGCATTGAGCAACAGAAAAACCCTGTGGAGGAGATGTGGCAGGCCAAGACTCACCAGCATGACACATCAGGAGGTCCTAAGTGTCCAAACCACCAAGAAGCACAGCAGATCCTCCCTATGGTCATGACAATCTACTTGGAGGTGTCACCTGAATTCAGAAGATGTGGAAAAAGACTTGACCTTCCCTTTCTACGCTTGGTTTCACACCTTGTACACTTGCATGAATATAAAGTGCTGAAAGACAGCTGACTTGTGGCCTTCTGGACCATCAGGATTCAAGCAGTGCCCCAAAGCCCTCAGAAAAATAACTTGTTGGTATGCTAATGAGAAGAGCGGTGCCACACTGACTTCCCATCTCCATGCTGGCCCTTCCTAAGGATCTGTCTTGGCAGGAGCCTTAAGCTGAAGGCCAGGAGTTGGAATTGATGATCCTTGTGGGTCCAGCTCATTTCACAGAGTTATAGGATCGTGGAATATCCTGACTCTCATGAGTTCTCAGGGCTGGAAGAAGCAGGGAGGGCACAATGAATGGTGGATCCCGGAGCCTGAACCCTTCCCAAAGGCAAAATTCTACCTCTGGTGCTGAAGGCTCCTTTCCTCCCAAAATATCTGCTTTTAAATGTGTGCTCCTCAGCTGTGCTAAGGCCCACAAAAAGATGTTGAATTGCTGGAGTGAGTCCAGAGGAGCCCATGGAGATGCTCCAGGGCTGGAGCCCCTCTGCTCTGGAGCCAGGCTGGCAGAGCTGGGGGTGCTCACCTGGAGAGGAGAAGGCTCCAGGGAGAGCTCAGAGCCCCTGGCAGGGCCTAAAGGAGAGCTGGAGAGGGACTGGGGACAAGGGCTGGAGGGACAGGACACAGGGAATGGCTTCCAGTGCCAGAGGATGGATGGGAGATTGGGCAGGAATTGTTCCCTGTGAGGGTGGGGAGGCCCTGGCACAGAGTGCCCAGAGCAGCTGTGGCTGCCCCTGGATCCCTGGAGTGTCCAAGGCCAGGTTGGACACTGGGGCTTGGAGCAGCCTGGGACAGTGGAAGTTGTCCCAGCCCATGGCAGGGGGTGGAATGGGATGACCCTGAAGGTTGTTTCTAACAGAAACCATTCTGGGATTTCATGATTCTATAAAACCTCCCCCAACAGCCTCCATTTTACTCCCTGGCTTTTTGAATCCAGCTCCTACATGAACAAGTGCAGGAAGAACAGGAGGAGAAGGAGAGACCTCATTTAGGACTGCACAAGGGGAAATTGCAAAAAATTACCTAAACCTTTAGGAACATATTTATATTTTGATTTCAAGTAATATTACTTCCTGGTTTCCAGCACATATTCCCTGGGCGTCCCCTATCAAATATCAGGCAGTATTAAATCACTGATCCCTGATCCCCGCAGCTCTCAGAAAAACATCTGTACTAATTTGTTGGTTTTCCTTAACACGAGGGCCAGCTGAACTCCTCCAGGGGCCGAGCCAAGTGAGATCGCTGACAGATGCAGAATAAAAAGCGCAAAGATTTTTCCTTTATTAAAAAAATAAAGGTTCCACACTCCAAGCCCCGAGCCTGTCGTTTGCCAGAGTGATGAAATGACACGCGGCAGCCTTGATGCAGCGCTGTTGTGGATACAAAAACAGGGCTTTACCTAGCGCTGCTCCCCCAGAAAATGATCGCTGACGGCACGGCCAGCCTGGCACGGGACAGCGAGGTGAGGGCTCTGGCAGGGGGACACAGCCCTGTCCTGCCGAGTGTCTCTGAGCGTCCCAAAGGGAAAGAGTTATTCCAGTTCATTGTCCTGGGAAGGCAGCAGATCTGGCACCCTGCCCCCCGCTCAGGATCTCACTCTGTTCCGGACAAACTCTGCTGCAGCAGCTCGGCACAAAGCAGGGAGCAGGGACACAAGGGCAGGTGAAGGCAGAATGTGTCCTTGATGAACATAATCGACCCAAATCATCCGGGACTGCGGGGATAAACTCAGCCTTGGAGGGACGAGGCAGCACGTTTGGCGGGCAGTCCCCAGCGCCTCCAAGGGTTTTGCACACATGAGGCACATCCCACTCGTGCCACAGCTGGGCCAGGTATCCTGCTGAAGCACACAGGAATTAACAACAGCTTTCCTTTGGAACCAGGAGCCATTCCCCTAAGAAAAACCTCCCTTCTAACTTCACAAGAGTCCCGAGTAACAGCCGGCCCTTGCTTTGCAGTTTTTCTGGTGGGCTCTGTGAGATGGATGCTCCCCTTCGCAGAAGACCTCACACACCTCACGGCTGCCCTTGCATTCATGGGAATTGTATCCATTTCCATCGGAATTTTATCAATCCAGCTGCCAGGGAAAGAGCTCCTTGCACAAATAACCTCAGCCATGTGTTTCACCCCAAAGATCCACCGCAGCGCTTGTCGGCACCACGTCTCTGTGGTGAGCTCACACCCTGTGCCAGTGCTGGTGGTTCCCAATGGGCGTTTCCCTGCAGGGAATTCTCCCCAGGGAGGAACCAGTCAAAGGGCAGAGAATGCCACAAACCCACACCCCTTCTCCAGCAGCCTGGGGATGAATCCCAGCCAGGGGCAGCGGGCAGCCCATTGACAGGCTGTATCTGCTTCCTATAAACTTTTATAGCCTGTCAATGGGCTGAATCCTGTGCAATAAAATTGGTGCCATAAAAAAGGTCTTGCAGTGCCAGTGTCCTTCCCCAGCTTTATTTTTTTTTAATTTGAGGACATACGGGAGGGGCTGATTCAGAAGCCAAGTTTGTAATACTTTTTTGGGGGGTTGAAGGAGAGGGGCGGGAAATGACTTTAAGTTACAATGGGAATTTTCAGAGCCTCCTTCTGGGGAGAGCAGCCATTTTCAAAAGTGACTTCATTTCCAGTGCTGGCTTCCCTCCCAGTATCTGAACATGCAAGCAGAGAGGAGTTCAGAAAAGTAAATGGGTTTCAAAGTTTGGCTTGACTGGTTTCAAATTTAAAAGCCCTAAGCCAGACTTTAGAATTCCAGGCAAATTTTAGGCCAGTTTATTTTCTCAGGCTGCCAACCCTGAACCTCAGCTCACTGGGCAGAGGTGGCCCTGCACGGGACACAGCTTCACACACAAACCCGGCACACACAGGGAACTGCCAAACCTGTAGATTCAACACCACAAGGCTTCTGTGTGGACTTCTACAGGAGTTAAAATGTTTTACTTCCCTTCCCTGGGATGCACTTTTGTGGTTGAGGGCCATATCCAATCATCTCAAATCCCTCTCCAGTCCCTGGACCCAGTGATGTGGGGAGCAAGGGGACATTCAAGAGCAATTCAGACTCCAGTAAAGCGCCAGCTGGAGACGCTGGGACCAAGGAGGGCTGAGGGCAGGAACGGTCTCTTTATTCCCTGCTTTAAAATGCAGATAACATTGTTTTATCAATGAGCACGTTCGGAAGATAAATCGGCTGCCGCTGGTTGAGAGGCTCCAAGACTCTCGGGATCCACAGCCCAATTCCCAATCCCACCGAGGGCTGCTCAGGGCACTTTTCACCCATCATGGGCTGCCTGGTTATCAGGAAAAGCTTTCCCTGGGAGGAGCAGGAGGGATTTTCCCTGCTCGGCCTGTCGGTCCCCCCGAAGTTTGCTCGGAGCAGTCCCCGAGCTGTAAATGCCGTGTCCCAGCGCGTGGCTGAGGTTCCCCAGGCAGGGTGCAAACATCTGGAGCTGCGGACAGATGTTCAGCACAGCGCTGACCCCTGGGGTCTCTCCCCGTCAGCTCTCGCTGGTGCTTCAGCAGAGATAAGTCACTAAGGGCGCTGCTCGAATGGCTCCTGGCAGGGAGAGCAACACCCAGGGCCTCCGTGAAGAGCTGCTCTTTATTTGTCAGGATAGTAGAGCCAGTTAATTTGTTTTATTTCCACGGTTATTGCTGTCCCTGGGGTGGGTTGGGGGATGCACAGAGGAGAGGAGTCTTTCCAAGTCTTCCAGGCTAGATGTTAATGTCTGAGACGTGACAGAGTTCCACAGCTCCATCTCCTCATGTCACATCCTCAGTTTTAAAGGGATTTTCTCAATGTTTCTGGTGAAAAGGGGGGATTGACAGCCATCAGTTTGGACAGGAGAGAGGAGGAAAGCTGCCCTGCTGTGACACAGAGGGGCTGGCTCAGCCCCTGGTGCTCCAGGAGGGGGATTTGGGATGCTGGGTGTCCTCTGGTCAGACTGGCTCCCCGCAAAATCCCAAACAGCAGCTCCTTGGAGGGCTCTGCCAGTGATCCTGTGGCCAGAAATGGAATTAAATAACATAATCAATGCCTGGTCTCCAGGTGGCATCACAAGAAGAGAAAGCAAAGACAACCACCCATCCCTCGATGGCAGAAATCTCATTCCAAACTTCACATGGCTTCAGAAGCTGCTCTCTCCTGCTTTCCTGCTTACCCTGGGTGTCTCCTGCCTCTGTGCATCTCAGCCTCTGCAGTGCACGAGCTTTTTGCACGACAGCAAACCCCAGCTCTGGGGGTTTTGATCCAAATTAAGAATATCTAAAGACAGGAGTTGCCAGATCCCTTTGTAAGGAATGGCAGAGGTTTCCTATGGGGCTGTGGATGGATGCAGTGAAAGAGAACTGGAATTGCAACGGGGAGAGCAGGTTCTGGGCAATCTGGGTCTAATTCTTTCCTGTTTCACCTCACCAAGGTCACCCTTTCCCCCTCAGCCTGCACATCTGCACGGATATCACGGAATCACGGATGATGGATTGCCAGCCTGCCCTAGCAAATGGTGAGAATAAAGTGGTGCCTGTAAAGCACCTTGGGATGTTGGGATGACAGGCAGTATATAACTGCAAACTCTATTAGATCACTGCACCATCCCCTGGGCCAAAAATCTGCCTTCGCAGAGAAGATCCAGACACAGGACCTGTTATTAAGTGAGGATGTCTGACAGTAGTTCAGCTGCATAGAGATGTTAAATAGTAATAATAATGAAACAAAGCTCAGCGCTTGAGGATGCTGTACATCTTCAAAGCACTTCACCAAAACCTTAACTGATGGTACCCAAAACAAATTGCTCGCAGCTGCTGGAGATGCACGAGGCATTCACAAGAAATGGATGGAACCTCATCCATCCTGGGCCATGCGGGGGTGCGTGTGCGAGAGTGCAATCAAGAGCTCAAAGGAATCACCTCGCAGGGAGCTGAGATTTAGCGCTCTCCTGCACACCTCAAAATAGGGTTTTTTTGTCAGAGAGAGCAGCAGAGGCCTGAGCTCCTTCCTCTCACTGCAGAAAAAAAACTGTGACAGAGCCAAAGCCTTCATTCAAAGTTCAGTGTGAAAACTCCTATTTCAACTCGATCTGAGCAGAAACAGCCCCGTGCCAGGCACCTTAAGGCACCTACGGTGTTGAGACACAACCAAGGGAACACGGATTTGGCTCTCTTGTGCCAAACACAGCAAACTCCTCCAACAGCTCCTTCCGCACTCATCTGTCTTAATTTAATGTGGATTTCACTACTGCAGCTCCACACTGCGTCAAAGAATTAAGACCAGCTCCCATCCATGACTCAGAAATCATCCCAGCACTCCTCTTGCAGATTAAAAAAGGCACTGGTGTCTAAATAAACCCTCAAGTGTCTTTCCACAATTACTGGCTGGCTTTCCAACACTGGAGCCAGTTCCTGGCCTGTTCCCTGCCAGAGCGTGGCATCTGCAATGAGCACTAAGGTAGGAAAGGTTGATGTTCCCTCACTTAGAGCAGTGCCTTGGGGTGGCCACCAAGAACAGAGAGCAGAGTCAAGAATGAAGTGGGTGTTTATTAAAGGCTTTAACAGATCCACCTCGGGCAGTCAGAGCCTCTCAGAGGCTGCACCCAGGATGGATGATTAGTTTTTCACACAATTATCAGTTTGGTCCATTTGCATATCAGGGGTTAAGGCTCCAGTTACAGCCTTAGGTAATGAAGTCATTCACCCCCAGTTTGCACCTCCCCAGTTCACTTTTGTTTATACTTTTGGGGCCTGAGGCTGTTGGGTGTCCTTGGTTTCCAGCCCCAGAGGAATTGCTTTGTGTGACCAAAGGGTGAAGACAGTAGCTAACACTTTGTATGGAGTTCAGAGTTATGCACTAGTGCAGCACAGGGTCTGGAAAATATAAATATAAAATCTTAAGGCTTCAAGAGCCACTGCTGATCTCAGCCCTGTGCTTACCACTGCCCCACTTTGTGGTTCTGCTGTGCTCCCTGAGGGCAGAGGCTGGAAGAACACAAGCCTGAGAAGCCCCAAACCAACCAACAACTTGGCCTTCAGTCCAGCCCTTCCAAAACCAAAGGGGTTTGCCCAGCACAAACAGCTGCTGCTGACCTCACAGCAGGATGCAGAACACCAGGGCAGCTGTGCTGTGGAGTAACAGGAGGAAGGATGAGGCATGGCCACGGGTGAGTGGCACACAGAGCACCACCCCTGACAAAACCCGCACAAAACAGCACAAATCTAAAGCGAGACATCCAGCAGAACATTTTGGGGGCTGAGCCCAAATGATCGTCATCACGGAGAGATGAGGGGCAGGCCAGGAATAACACAGGTCAGGAGCTTTCCAGATGCCAGTGGACATGGAATAGCACAGGTCAGGAGCTCGCCAGTGGATAAGGTCAAGGCAGAGCAGCCAGCCTTGCACCCACAGGGAGCTTCTATCAGACACCAGAGAAGCCAAGGCTTGGTGGGAAAGGGGAACAGCGGAGCAAGAGTGAAAACTCTGCCACAGTCTAAGGGAGAGCAAAGCAAACCCTGATTTTCTTTCATACCAAAGCTCAGAGCCTGCAGAGTCTCACAGGAGCCTTGGATTCAGCCTTCCCCACCCCACACATCGTCACCATCTCCACAAACCCCGAGTGACTGCCTTGCAAATGGAGCCCCCAGCAGGCTCCAGGGCTGCCCCTGGGGCTGCAGGCACCAAACCAGTTAGAGATGAGCAGTTTAAGAGCAGGAGCAGCCTGGGGTGCTTTGCCCACCTCTTCTCACCCGAGGAAAAGCACCACAACACATTTCTCTGTTTTGCCCCCACATCACACACACCCACTCAGAAGTGGGATTTTTGCTTTGCAAGCCACATTTTAGAGAGGGGTCACCACGTTCATCGAGTGTTTCAGGCTCCACACGAAGGAATCACACCCTCACACTGTTCTACAGCTTCACTGGGTCTTCCTATTTTAAGGAAATTTAAACACAGCCCACATCATCCTGAGACATGGGCTTGAGGGCACGAGCATGAAATAAGGGCTGCAACTCTCATCCCTGCCTTGTGCAGGGTATAAAATATCCTCAGAATCTCACACCAGCTTGAGCTCTTGGGTCTGGTCTGATGTGAGGGGTCAGCGCTGCACTGGACAGAAGGATGCTGTAAAGGACACTGAGGATCTTGCTCAAAACCCCCTTTTAAGCAGCTCTGGCACTTGGGATTTGCAGCATAAAACCTCTGACAGGCTGTCAGCAGGTTGCATTCAAGCCTGAAACACAGCTTAAAAAATAGATCTGTGTGGGGCATCCGAGTGGGAAGAGCCAAGACCAGCTGGAAATCAGCACTGGGATGGATTGGCAGAAGTGCATGGGAGCTCCCAGGGCAGGGAAGAGCAGTGCCCAGAGCCTGGAGCTGCAGGGATGGTCAGGCAGGCCAGGCTGAGGAGCTCCTTGGGGCCACCCCTCACCCCAGTGCTCCAGAAGGGCCCAGGGAGGAGAAACACGGGAGGGCAAAGCACACACAGCACCTGCTCAGGCTGTGCCTGGATCCAGTCAGCTCTGTCAGCCTCTCACTTGGAAAAAAAAAAAGCCACCACTAATACACTTTCTCCCATCCAAGCCTCTCTCCTTCCCCTCTGAGCTCATTCATGGCTCAGGCTCTGGGACAGCTGCGGGGTTGCCAAGTCCCCCCAGCTCAGCGAAGCAGAGAGCAACACGATCGGGATGATGGCTGGGCCAGCTGTTGGAAACCACTGCAGGGCTCCAAACAGCTAAAGACGGAGCGGGGGGAAAACAATAAACCAGCAGAAAGCCCCTCATTCCTCTGCCTCTGCCTGCACGTTGTGGTCTCGTTGTTACCACCACCCCTCGATGGCCAAGTGAGCCCTGGCCAAGATGACAGCTCATTATGAATATTTTAAAAATACTCTGGGTGGGGACTAAGGAGCCCTGGGAACAGGCAGTGGATTTTTTCACACCTAAGTGATTGTTTTGAATGCAGCTCAGGTCAATGGAAGTGACCTCCATCCTGACTGGGACAAGTGCCAGGCGACTCCAGCGTGAGGTTTCCCCCCTCCAAGCATCGTCAGAGCCACGCTGAAATTCATGGAGTTTCCAGGAGGCTTAGCAGGGCTCGTACACATTTTTATACAGGCTGTGCTTGTAAGAGCTGCTCAACTCAGCAACTGTAACTCAGAGGCAGAATCCCCACTCTACAAAAAAACCCAAAACAATCCAAAACAACTATTTAACAACAGAGTTCTGCAACAAACCCCAGAAACTCATTCAAAACCAGCATTTTGTTTAAATTGGAGCACATTAAAGCAGGGAGCAATGCCCCTATATAACATATAGGGAAAATGTTTTCTTCCCATGGTGGCTTGCACAGTGGGCTACCGAATGTCCTCAGCTAACACCAAACATCAGCCAGGGGACATGGAGAGGATGGAGAAGAACAGGATGTCTGCTCCCTGAATAAGTGGGGGCCAGAAACAACAAAATTCAACGTATCAGAAAGGAAAATTGGATTTCGGGACACACACACACCCACAGGACCCCCACTGACAGCAGCTGGGTTTTGACTCTGGCTTGTTCTTCCCAACAAAACAAGGCAAGGGGAGAAGACTGATTAAAAAATGTAGAAATGCCCATGGCAGTGCACAAGTACCAGGCCCTGCATGAGAAACCCCCCAGCAGGATGGGGGGGACACAGGACAGGGATGTCACAAACACTGGGGATGGTAACAGGGGATGTCAGGGAAACCGAGGAGGAGCAGCAGCAGCACTCAGATAGGGAAGAACACGATATTTTCTCAGCATATCACCTTTCTGCAGCTCCACAGCCTTCCAGGCAGGTCTGCCCAGCCCCTCAGTTTCCAGCAGGCAGGACAAGGACTTGAAGCGGACTGGAGTTTGAAGCCAGCACCGGGGATAATTTTGCTGTTTTCCCCATTTCCCCCTGCTGTGTCTGGCAGGGCTGTCCAGGGGCAGAGCAAGGCCACCCTCCCTTGCACCCCACGGCTTCCACAGCACCCACACCAAGGCACAGAATCCTGAGAATTTCCCTCCAGGTGTCTCTGGAGTGGGAAAGGGGCCAGGTTAATATCCCACTGGCTAATACTCCTATCAGCAGTCCCACAGGTGCCCTGATCCACCCTGGGCACCAGGACTCCCAGGAGCGTCTTGGATTATGTAACCTAAAAATGTGTATTCTATTTCATCTGTTGAAAGCTGGTTTTTTGGGAGACGTTTTATCTTTCTTTCTCCAGGGAGAAGGAGGAGGATGCCTCCTGATAATGGCCCAGCATTAAAACCAGGTGTGGCAGTGTTTGTTATCTCTGTCACCACCCTCCATCCTCCAGGGGGACATCTTCTGACAATGGGCCATTACAATGACACGACACATTCCATCATCCCACTGGGAGATGCTCCACACAGTGGGGCGGGAGCCAACAGTTTCTAGCAAGATAAAAACTGGGACTGAAGGACACAAGGGATCTGGTTTTCCACTGGATTCCTGGAGGAAGACCGGACCCATCTCGCCACCACTGGATTTTCTACAGGACCATCTCTACTCCACAGAACCACATCTGTTACTCCAGGAGGACTTACTCGGACTGCTTCCAACACCCTGACCAACAGGGTGCCAGGTCGTATCCCTGACTCTGTCAGGGTTTTTCCAGGATTTTTGTTTGCCTCCTTGCTTGTTTTTTTTACTACTCCATTTGTATTTTCCTTTTTTAATATTCCTAGTAAACAACCATTACTCCTATTCCCATATCTTTGCCTGAAAGCCCCTAATTGCAAAATTGCAATACTTTGGAGGGAAGGGGGTTTAAATTCTCCATTCCAAGGGAGGCTCCAGCTTTCCCTGGCAGACACCTGTCTTTCCAAACCAAGGTAAGGAGGATGCCCCACACCCCTCCACGCTGTGCCAGCTCCAGGGCAGCTGCAGAGGCCTGACCTGTCAGCTCTGCTCAAAGCACAGCTGATGAGGCAAAGCCTAAGGTGCTGCTTCCCTTTCCAACCTGGAAATAAGGTTGCAAGGACAATAAACAGGAGTTCTTCCCCCATGCCATGGGGATGCCTCCTGAGCTGTCTCCACCATCATCTCCCCAGGCCACTGCCGTGTTTCTGTGCAGTTTTTGACTCCTCTTTTCAGTCTTTGGAACCCTGGGCACTGAGAATTTTAGACTTTCTGTGCTGCCAGGCACTGGCCCCCAAGCAAACACTGCATTGGACCTGAGGCCGTGGAACAGCTTCTAAAATTGAGTGACAGCGCTGGGATTGTGGGTGTGGAGTTTGGATAGAAGTGTGTGACAGCACAGGGTGCAAAACTTAGAATTTTAGAATATAGTGATATATATATAAAGCAAGATGGAGGTTTTAGGTGTAGGCTGAGTCTTCTTCTGCTTCATGGGTTTGGGTGGGATTTTGCAACTGGGTAGAAAAATCTGCATTGCAGGCCATGGGTGGTTGGTTATTGGGTTAAAAGTAAAAATAATTTAGGTGTCATTTCATAATTGGAAAATCTGCCTTTAAAAGGCCTTGTAGAGAGATAGAAATGGAGCCATTTTTCACTTTGTTGGCTAGAACTCACAGCTTGTGAGACTGTAAAATAGACAAGAATTAATAAACACCTGAGTCCGAACACAAAACACCATCTCTCGCGCAATTAATCCTGACTCTAACAGAAAAAGAGGATAAAATGCTACCCAGCACATTCACCCCGGTGTGTGGCAATCCCAAACAGCCTGTGCTGAGTGCTCCACAGAGGAGAGGAAGGGTCTGCGCCCCTGCTCATCAGGAGGCTCTTGGCTTTTCAGAGGAGCAAGCACTGCACACGGAGTCCAGCGGCTCCACGGGCTGCCACATCCTCTCAGCACATTAACAGCTGACGAGTTCATTACTCCAGCTGAACTCCTCCCTTCCTGTGCTTTTCCTTCCAGAAAGAGGGGCTCTCCCTTTGGAGAAGTCTCTCACCTACAGCAGAAGCCCAAGGGTTTGTGTTTTAGGTGGGAACAGGAGCCACCGCAGCCTCTCCTTTGCTTTTCTTCGCCCAGCCCCAGCAGAATCCTCCTGGCAGCTCCTCACCCTCATCACAGCCCCAGCTCCCCATTCCAGGCTCACCCCCGCTGTCTCCAGGTGCAAGACACGGCACATTCCTGCCTGAACACCACTCCTGGGCAACTGGCTTCTTTCCCTGCCATTCCTGCTTCCTCTGAGGCTTTGCTGCATGCACAGAAGACGGGACAGATGGAGAGGCTGCTGCAGCCCGGGGTGCCCTGAGGGACAGGAATTGCAGGATGAGGTAAGGCAGGAGGAAGTGGGTGCTCTGGGCTGGAGGGAAGGACAGCTGTGGCTGTTCCCAGGATCTGGAGGAAGTTAATTGATAAATACCAGAGCTGGACCTGAAGGAAAACCGGGCATATACAGCCAAGAAAGCAGAGTTGCTGTAGAAGGAGCCCTGGCCTTTGTTGCACAATGTCCACGGAAAGCACTCACTGTACTCGCAGAGCAAACTCACACCCCCTCACTCAGCCGTGCACAGCCCAAAACACAGCTCAGCACAGCCCTCCAGCTTCCCACCTCCCAAAAAACACCCTTTCCGACAGCCAGCACCGCAGCTTGTCCCGTGCAGCCGCCCCTGAGGAGCTCAGCGTGAGAAACTGCAAGATCCCACAGTGCTGGGAGAAGTCCAGGGCACACAGCACCCTGTCCAGCCAGGGCCCGTAACCCTCAGAGCCTGACAGCCCCTGAAGCCTCAGGGAAGGGTCAGCAGCAGCCAGGACCTCATTTCTCCTTACAAAACATCATTAAATACCCAGCCAGCTGCGTGGTGAACAAAAACCACACAGCCTGTAGCTGGAAGCTTTGCAACATTCAGCAACACAACCTTGTGCTTCTCTGGACACTTGCAGTTAAAATTCAATAAAAGAAAACTCGGCTCAGTTTCCACCACCTGTAAGTTCAGCTAAACCCTCCCTTATCACACTAACAGCAACTCAGATGCAGCCAGGATGTGCTCTGCTGTCGTGTGGTAGCTCAGGATGCTCTGTTACAGAACAGGGAAAAAGAAATGTGCAAGCCTTCAGAAAAATCAGGGTATAACACACTCACATCGTCCTTGCTACTCCTCGGGCCTTTCATCTCTGAGGTTGCTACAAGCTTCTTGCCACAAAAAAAGGACATCAAACAGGCAAGAGCCATCTCTTTCAATCCTTCCCAGGAAAACCCAGCTTCTCCTGAGCCTGATTTTTGACCTCGTGCCCTCACACACCTGTGAGGACAGGTTAATTGGAGCCACAGGGTCACCCCTCCTTCTCTTCTGCAGGTGGTGCAGTGTACTTTGTTAGCCCTCCTCCTCCTCCTTTCCCAAAGGGATGGCCCAGGGAATGGCCTTTGAGATGCACTTTAAATCCTCTGTGTGACTGCTGCCGGGAGATTTGGGAACTTCTGTACTTTTCCACTTCATCTCAAAAGCTTCCTAAGGCTTAGAGAGAACTCAGGGAATCACTGAGCGGGAGAACTCCTCCGAGCCACGCTCGTGCCCCTTAACTCACCCCCAGAGCTCTCACAAACCACCGCCGTGCACCTCCAGGAGCAGCGGGACCCAGCCCCGGCCCGAGTGTGCGCACACACGCACAAACCACACTTGCACACACGCACAAACCCCACACTCGCACCCCCGTGTGCAAAAACGAGCTGAGCTCCCTTTGTGTTTGGCTTGGCCGCACGGCGGGCTGGGCCAGGAGATATCCAGGCGAAGATAAACACCCGACAGCTGCTGGGAGCCAGGGAGATTTGGTGATTAACAGCTGTGTGGAGCTCCACAGCGGAGACCCCCCGACCCCTGCAGGCCCTCCAGAGCTGTTTCCTTTCAGATTCCTGCTTGTCAGGCAAAGCTGGGACTGAGGCGAGGAGACTCTGTGAAGTCACAGGTGGGAACGTTGGTGAGGAGAAGCCCAAAAGCCAATCCATCCCTTTCCCAGCACTCTGGCTTTGCCCAGCGCCTTGTGATTCATTATTTCAATGCTTCTTGAGCCTAGGCAGGAACAGCAAAATCCCCTGGTTTAACAGAGCCAAGTACTCCTGAACAAGGTGCTGTGGGTGTTTCACTTGGAGCTCTTGGCAAACGGGCTCTTCTCTCCCAGTGCAGGCATCCAGCGAGTGTCAGACTTGTCCTGGGAGAGGAGAAGCTGGGAAAAGGGGTTTTGGAATAAGAATGGGGCTGGTACATGGGGAAGGAAAAGAAATTATTATCCCTTCACACCAAGAGGGAACAGAATCATAGAATCCCAGAATGGTGTGGGTTGGAAGGGACCTTAACCACAGAATCACCAGGTTGGAAGAGACCTTTAAGATCATCGAGTCCAACCCAGCCCTAACACCTCAACTAAACCATGGCACTGAGTGCTATGGGATTATCCCTTTTTCTGACCTGGAGATGGGGCTCCTGAGAGGCTTTTTAAAAGATTTTATTCCATTTTTGGTCTCATGAGAAGGGTGAGATGATACAGATGCTACAATTCACCACATCACAATCAGAAACCAAACAACTGCCTAATTACGAGTGGTTATAGTAACACCATTATAAGTGGTTTTTGGCCTGTCAGCCTTTGCCACACGATGCTGCTGATGCCTTAAAGCCAATCATCTGAAACTACCCCTCGTGGGTCCTACTACAGTGCATCTTTCATAGCTCTATTTCTCCAAAATCTCTGGTCTGTTTGCAAGGCCATCATTTGAAACTTGTTTTCAGTTCAACTTCTCTCTCAGCAATGTCTGTCCCTTCCCATGGCCTCTCTAAATCAGCATTTTTTATCTCAGAGTTTGCACGCAGATGCACAGGACTGTGTCAGCCTTCTGCCAGGCTCTGAGAATCCTCTACAAACACATTGCCCACATTGTGCCACATCCAATCTTTTTTTACACACATCCAGGGATGGTGACTCCACCACCTCCCCGGGCAGACCATTCCAAAAGCTCATCCCGTTCCATTTGGGCGGGGACACCTCCCACTCTCCCAGTTTGCTCCAAGCCCTCTCCAGCCTGGCCTTGGAGCACGATGCCTAATGGCTGTAGCCGATCTTGTCCAAAGAGCAGCAGGGAGTTCCCAGCCTGACTTTCCCAGTAAGAGAGAGGGTTCTGTGGGATTCAGCAGGATTGCTGAGTGGAAATTCGTCCCCTGCAGCAGCAGCAGCAGCTCGGGATGCCTCACACACCACTCCAGAGCCAGAGCATTTTGGTGGAGAAAAGGGCCGAGAAGTGGGAAGTTGCTCACAATGGGACTGTAAAAACAAAGTCTAGGGATTAGTTAATAGTGTGTGGCCTGAGAAAACAAACACAATCTCCCCATAAAGACCTTGCTCCAAATAAACTGGTGCTGCTGTCATTAAAGCCCATCATCTGCATGTCTGTTTTCCACTGGGTCTGGTGTGAATTAAAAAGGACCACGATGTGGGGAAATAGCCCCCAACACCATCCTTTGGGACACTTGGAAATCCAGATGTGGCTTCAAGACGCCACGGCTTGGACTCATCCCTGCATCCCGTTTGTGGTGAAGCTGAACGCACAGAGATGCAGTTCCTTAAGATTTTATGCAGAAAAGCCTACACTGAAGGGAATGGCTCCCTGTCTTCAGAGTGTTGAAGCCTGAAGGTTCCAAAAGGGCAGAAAATGTGGAAAGGCCTCCGAATCGCTCCTCCTTTCCTTGCTCTCGGCTTTCTCCCTGCTATAGGCAAAGCTCAGACCTGAAAAACCAGGTCTAGTCCTAAACCCCCGAGCGCCGTGGGGGAGTGGAGACCTCCACGGGCTCTGGTTGCCCTTTCACGGCTGACTGCAGCTCATCAAGGCCCGGCATCTAATAATGAACCAAGGGGGCGAGAGCTCCCTCTGACAGCTGAACTGATGGCCGTAATTAGGGACTGGCCCACACAGCTTTTCATTAGTGCACAGCCCAGGACTTGTGGAGAGACGGTGCTGTGCAGCCAGGAAAAAGCCACCGTTACATGTTTGGTTTTGTTTTCTTTTTTTTCCCCCTAGATTTGGGATTAAATGCTCGAGATGGCATTTGGTGTTGGGACTCAGATGTTTATTAATTCTTATCTGCTTTACAGTTTCACAAGCTGTGAGCACTTCTAGCCAACAAAGTAAAAATGGAGCCTCTCTATCTCTCTACGAGGCCTTTTAAGGATAAACAGTCTAATTAAAAAATGACACCTAAATTATTTTTACTTTTAACCCAATAACCAACCACCCATGGCCCGCAATGCGGATTTTTCCATCCAATTACAAAATCCCACCCAAACCCATGAAAAAGAAGAAAGCTCAGCCTCAGCCCTAAAACCTCCATGTTGCTTTAAATACATCACTATATTCTAAACCCTTAAACTCTAAGTTAGCCTCAGCCCTAAAACCTCCATGTTTTAGGAGGTTTAAATATCTATTATGCTTTAAATATCTATTGCTATATTCTAAACCCCAAATCTAGGGGAAAAAACTGTGTGCCCCTAGAAGAGCCTGACCCTCTCTTTCCTTAGGCCAGGGCTCGCTGGTTTTGGCTGAGATTCGCTCACCACCATCCCGGAGTGCTGAGATGCCCCAGCACAGCTGGGACCACAGGTGTCTGTATCACTTCCTCTCTTTTCCTTCATGGAAAAATCAAAAATATTTATTTACATAGCAAATCCTAAGCATACTAGGAAATGCACTCATTTTCTAGGTGACAGGTAGGACAGAGTCCTCTGGGCTCCCTTCCTTCCTCTGCCTTTCCCACATTTCAAACAAGGTTTTGGGGTTTGTTAGTTTGATTCCGCAGCTTCGAGTTTTCTCACTCCAGGGTAATGTATGCTCCTCTCGTAGCTGTTTCATAGAAGAACTCGTGATTCTAAATGGCAAAGTGAAGGAAAAGGAAGTAAACTGGTTATTGTGCCAGAAACACTCCTGGCACTCCGCCCATTTCTATTTTCCCTTACATTATAAAGCTGGAATAAATCAAAGTGAGCAATTCACTGGCGAACTGATGAAAGGGGAGCAGAATCAGCACTCTGGTCCCTTGTACTGATATAAAAAAGGTGTAGTCCCATGCAGGCAACAGTTTGCCTGAATTACAAGTGGTGGGGATGGAGAATAGCCCTGGAGTGTTTATTAGCAGTCATAACCTTAATCAAATAACACTCAAGGATATGTAAAGAAATCTGTTCCACTGCAGCCTCCCAAGCCAAATAAAGGAGTAAATGGGACTTCTATCAAAAATCCCTTTTAAAACTCATGCATGCTGGGTTCTAAAAAAATATAAAAAATCTCCCTATTTCTTGGGGAGCAGCCAAAGCTCCAGAGGAGCTGCCCTAGATCAAACCAGCAGCCCAGCATGCCAGGCATTCATCCTCTGCTGGAACCAGCTCCAGCACTGGAGAGAGGTGATGCTCCAGGGGGAACCTGTCTGCCTGGGATACCTGAGGGAGGAGGAGGATGAAGAGGATGCTCTCCCAAAGCATCTAGCCAGGCTGGATGGGGCTCTGAACAACCTGGTCTGGTGGAAGGTGTCCCTGTCTGTGGCAGGGGTGGAATGAGATGATTTTTAGGGTCCCTTCCAAGCCAGACAATCCTGGGATTCCATAATACCGGCCCTACAGGCATCTCCCAGTTCAGAGATTTTCACTTTGCGCTGCAGGAGCCTCCTTCACTCCCTCTCTCCATCTATGGGGCTGCTTCAATCAAGGTTTGCATATTGTGCGGAATTACTTGGGGAAAAAAAGAAAGGAAAGAAAAGAAACAGACTCTGTGTAATAGAGGTGCATGTAAATAATCACTGCCCTAATCCCCTCTGACAATGAAAGATATCCAACCAGAAATTGTGCGAGCCTGTAACTCAACCTGAAATTTAAGCACAAGGAAGTCGTGTCAAAAGGGGACTTGGGTTCCCATAAAAACCCCTCTACTTCCAGACCCTGGGCCCCTTAGCCAAAAAAACAGAGCAAACTTCCAGACATAACATCTGAGAAGTGCAGGCCTCTCAAAGGGACTCGCTGGAGAGACAACCACCAGGAAAACAAGCGGGGAGAAGGAAGCCTCCGAGCCCAGATGAAGGACCTGCCACGGGCCAGGGGCACGGTTTCCATCAGAGCTGCAGCAGGCCCTGGTACATTATCCCAGGAGGGCTGCAGGAATCTCTCAGGGATGACATTCCAGTCTGTACAAAGCCCTGGGGAAATTGGTGGCTGGAGTCTGCTCTCCTTCGCTCTCGTGCAGCAGCCTTGAAAGTCGGCGCATGACAGAAGAATCCAGCGTGGTGTAGGAAGAGGAGACCCTGGGCAGAGAAGGGGATTAGTGGTTCATTATCTGTGGTTTCTGTTCTCTGGCTCTCTCACTTCTGTCCCACTGAGGACTCATGGAGTGTGAGCCCCTGCATGGCACAGGCACGGATAAAAAACCCTCCTGAAGGCAGCACATGTCACCTGGAGTGTGGGGGACCTCCCGTGGAACGAGCCCTCCTCTCTGTGCGAGGACACCTGAGGTGAGCACCTCCCTTGCAGCCAGGGATGATATCAAAGAGAAGCACCCAGAGCCAAATTTTGGGCTACTTTTAAGAGCAGAGGGCCAGCTTTTGGTTTTTCCCAAAAGGGAGAGAAGCCCCAGGAGGGCACTGTCTTTTTCCAGGGCCAGCAGCCAGCCTGCCCCATTCCCTGTCTCCACACACCTTGCCTTGCCTGCCCTACCTCGGCAACTCCTCCTGGGCTGCCAGAAACACAGGTCATTTTTCCAGCCACAAAGCCCTGAGGTGAGTCCAGGGTGTTTCAGTCCCCCGTCACAGCAGTGTCCCGTGGTCCATCAGAAAGATCCTTCGGGAGTGCATGAACCTCTCATTGCTCTAGAGGAACCCCAAAGTTTAGAAAAGAAGAGCTGTCTCCGCAGCAAACAGGAATTTCCTTCACAGATGAACCAGGGGATGAGGGAGGGGTGGGGGTGTGGAAACAGCATCACTGAATTACCAGACGTGTTTGAGAGCAGGTCACACAAACGTGGAACGATTCGAGCTGGGAGGGACCCCAAAGCCCATCCAGTGCCACCCCCTGCCATGGGCAGGGACAGCTTCCACTGTCCCAGGTTGCTCCAAGCCCTGTCCAACCTGACCTTGGACACATCTCAGGCTTCGATGCCAAATGACTGCAGCTGAACTTTTCAAACCTGGCCTCGAGCACCTCCAGAAATGAGACAGCCATGACTTCTCCGGGCAACCTGTGCCTCACCATCCTCACCACAAAGAACTTCCTCCTAATCCCTAAATTTGATAATATTAAACTTGCTCGCCTTGGTTTCTCCCATTAGCTCAGATTTTATGTTCCCCCTTTATCTCCAGACCCCACCAAGGCACCAGGTGTGCTCCCAGTGCCTCCTCGTCTGTGCTGCCCTGCCTGTGCTGACAGCATCATCACCCTGATGGGACAGGAATTCCTTGAGGAAAGTGTTTGGAAAACAAGGAGCAGCCCGAGGAGAGCAAAGCTGTTTAGCTGCAGGCCTCCACAGCTTCCACTGTGTGCTGGGAGCAGCGCTGCCTGCACTTCATCCCCCTTTATCCAGGGCCTGCCGCCACGGGATTCCGCTGGTGTTAAATTCCCGCTGTGTGAGGCACGATGCCTCCCCGATACACCAGGGAGCTCCTCTCTGCTGGTTGGGAATTTCCAACGGGACGCTTTCTCATCGGAAAATGCCAGTACCCTGAAATCAAAGCCCGTTGTGGGAATGTACCGCTTTCAGGGAATCTTTCATGGGAAACTTTTCCTCGAGCTGGAGCTTTCCCCCTCGGGAAGTGCGAGCGAGGGCTCTCCACACCCACATCCCTGTGCTCCCTGGGGATGGGGGCACCCTCACCCCCAGGAGTCCTCACTGTGGATGGATCCACAGATGGATTTCATCCCTAATAAATGCTGTGACCTCCAGGACACAGACCCTTCACCCCGACACTTTCTCAGGACACAGGGAGAGCAGGTTGGATGTGAAGCCACGCTCCCCGGCGTGTTTCTCTTCTAGATCACGGATCCAGCAGCTTTTCCTGAGAAAAACCAGGCAGAGCCTTGGGGTCATCACCCTGAAGGAGGGCTGGCAGTGGGCTCAGGTTTGGGAGAAGCTCCCATCCAGGAGCTGGGCTCTGTCCTGCTCGGAGCTGGCAGGGCGCTGTGTTGGCACGGAGGGGTGCCCGAGGGTTCCCTGCCATGGCCGAGACAACAGCACCATCTTGTGACTCTGCCCGGCCTGGGACAGGATTTTTGGGATGACCCCGAAGCTCCCTCTCGTGGATCCTGGTCACACCAGCCCAGATGTTCCTCCGCAGGCTGGACGGGGCTTGGAGCATCCCGGGATAGCGGAAGGTGTGGGAATGAGATGGGTGGGAATGAGATGGGATTTCAGGTGCTCTCCAACTTAAACAACTCTGTTATCCCACGATCCCTTCAACTGGAGGGTTGGGAGCAGGCGTGAGGGCAAACCAAGCTTTGCAGCTTGCCTGCTCCCCTGAACAAAAAATTTTGGAGAAACCAGTCCTGGGCGTGGCAGGAGACAGCACGTCCAGCCCCAAGTCCATCCACAGCACCCAGGGATGGGCTGCAAGCAAAGGTTTATCCTTGGGGTGGCCAAGGCTGGATCTGATGGCTCAGACCGCCCCTGTGGAGCACCACACGTGGGTTTTGGAGCTCTCAGGTCCCACTGCATTTGTTCCCCAAAAAAATGTGAAGAGCTTGGGTCCCTCTCGAGGTGCTCAAAGCCAAGGGAGGTGTCTCCACCTGTCCCTGCAGCGCTGGGGCCCGCAAGCACAGCCTAACTGTAATCTGACAAGTTTTTTGGCAGTTTACGGTTGTTTCAGGAGGTTGCTTGCTGCAAACATGCTGTTGCAATGCTGCTGCTGCCTGCCAGGCGTTCCACACCTGCGGGGTCAGGGCTGGCACGTTAACAGGGTTTGGGACAGTGCTGGAGGGGGTCTACTCACATGAAGCTGTTCCTTTTCTTTCCCCCGTGATTTCTTCCCCTACTTCAACCATTTTCTAATTTCTCATCGTGGTGAAATCGGGTCCCTCTGAAGTTTTCTCCCAGAAGGACCCAGAGGGCTCAGAGATTGCAAAACCTCCCGGTGCCACCTTATCTGCCAGTGCTTGTGCTGCACTCCAGGCTAAACACAGCCGCTGCCAAGCACAGGAGATGAACTTTCTCTCAAGGACAATACCAGTGTAAGGAGCTTTTAAAAGGGTATTAGGAGCTTTAGATGTAGCTTTAGTTCCGTGTTTGCCCCCCCAGAGGACTGTAAGTCCTGCTCTCTCATGCTGATCTCACACCCGGATGTTTCGGGGTACCTGTTGTGTGCTGCTCTCCCTCAGCCATGTAATGTTCCTCTCAAGCCACAGCAAAGTGTAGATTTTCCATAAATTCACAGAACCATCACAGCTGGGACAGATCTTCAAGATCACTGAGTTGAACCACCAGCAACATCCTAATCACCCCTAAACCACGTCCCCAAGTGCCACATGCACACACCGCCACCTTCCTGGGCAACTTATTCCAACGCCTGACTGCTTTTGCAGCCAAACCTTTTTCAGATACCCAGCCTGAACCTCCCCTGCTGCAGCTTCAGGCTGTTTCCTCTGCTCCTTTCACTTGAGACATGGCAGAAGAGCCTGACCACCCCCTCACCACACCCTCCTGTAGAGAGAAATGAGGCCTCCCCTGAGCCTCCTCTCCTCCAGGCTGAACAAACCCAATTTCCTCACTACTGCAGAGATTTCAGTCCTGTCCCCCTCCTTCCCTCCATGCAATCTGACTTTTTCCTCCCTAATCATTGCGCTGTGGAGCTGTTCTCAGCCCTCCTGCATCCTCTGCCTCCCTGCTCCACGGAGTCACTTCTCCAAGGCTGCCAGGACCTTTCCACACTGCAGCTAAAGCCTTGCCATGTCCCTTGCCACGTGCACGGAACCTTCCAGGGAACATCCTGCCTGATGGCGTGCCAGCCTTGTTGTCGTCCACTGTGGATGAGATAATGTCTCTCAAATCTGCGCCTCTGACACCAGGGCCTCCAACCCCCTTTCTCTTGTGGCTGCATTCCAACTTCAGGACAGAAATGACCAGCAGAAATATGAGAAGTTAGGGACATTCTTGGCTCGGGAATGGTCGGCCTGGCGTGGAAAGGAATGAGATCAAAAGGGATCAGTGTTATTTTCAAGGCCTTGTTTCGTGATGCACCGTTCCAAAGAGGCTTTTGGGCTCCAGGTGAACCTTGCTGAGGAGGGTGGAATGGGTTGTTTTTGTTGATGGAGCACAACGGGACAAGAACAGCCTTAAAAAAAAGAATTGTGGTGCATTGTGGCTCTTTATTCCCCGCACATTGTTTTGTTTTCCTCGAGACAGAAGAGCCAAGGGATGGACAGGAATGCATCCTGCTTTTCCAGGCAGGTGCTGGCAGGAATATTGCCAAAAAACATTGTGAGTGCCTGCCTCACAGGAGAGGGGGATTTTTCAGATGGTGCACAGGAATTTGGGATAAAGCTCTGGGAACATGCAAGGATGTGTTTGAAAGCGTGTTGAGGGTGGCAGCCAGAAAAGCAGTTTATAGAATTCAATTGCATGGATGAAAGGAAATGTTCTTGATGGAGCCTTGGAGCCCAGAGCAGCCTTGGTACAATGAAGGGGGTTTGCTTTTGAGACAGCGATGAAGAGCAGTGCTGGGAGCCACCGGCCAGTCCTGCCAGGAGAGCTCCAGTGTCTCCATCGCTTTGTGACAAAAGGAGCAAGGAGAAGCAATCTCCATCCCCTCAGAGTTGTTCCCACAGTGATTTCCTCTCCCAAGGCTGCATCCAGAGGGGCACGGGGAGCGATCTGGGTGAGAAATCGGCGTGCAGTTTGGTGCTGGGGTTTGCAGCGCGTGCATGTTAGTGATGAGGGAGGAATGTGAGACTTTTTCTTGGCCTAATCAGAGAAAAATCTCCCTGAAATCCCCACGGGTGCAGGAACACGCTCCTGTCGAACAGATGAATTCCTCCAGTGGCCCTGACAGTACAGGAGGCAGATAAGCACCAGAGCATCTATTGAGGAGAGGAGATTACGCAGAGCTAATGCTCTAAAAGCGGCTGCAAACAGCAGCAAACTGGAGAATACAGACAGAGCATTCAGCAGCATTTGTGCAGTAAACAAATCACCAGAGCTCTTGGCCATCGGAGGGAGGGGAGCTCAGCCCTGCTCGCTGTGCCAGCACTTGTGTCCTGCACCCTGTGCCAGCCAGGCTCCGAGAGGACGAGCTCCTGACCTGCCAGCCTGACCTCATGTAACCCCAGCTCACCTCCCGTGGTTCTTCCACCCCATCCTGTACTGCGAGACACCCAGAAATGGCATCACTTATCACAGAGCCCCAGAGTGGTTTGGGTTGGAAGGGATCTAAAAGATGATCTCGCCCCAAAATCCCTGCCGTGGGCAGGGACACCCTCCACTAGCCCAGGGAAGTAGAACTCTGATCTTTCTAGTGGGAGTCCAGTGGATTTCTCCAAGGGCTCACAGCTGCCCTCGGGGTGCTGCGCACGTCCCAGCCTCACAGCAATCGAGTGAAGCTATTAAATATCAATCACTTCCCATGAAGCTGACGTTTTTAATCCCCACGCTGCCTTCTCTTTTCACACACCGGTGCCTGGGGCCTTTCCCCACTGTGAGGGCTTTTCCCCCCTCGCCTTATCGCTCCCTCCCACTCGCAGCCGAGAATTAAAAGACATAATAAAGAGCCCTTGAAGCGGGTTCCTTGCTGGAGCCAGGGATTCATCTGCCTCTCCCCGTGGAGACGAAGAGGCCCTTTCACCCCAGCAACCAGGAGGCTGAAGCTGGATATGCGCTCAGCAGCACGGCCGGGGCTGGGAGCTGCCAGGCCGGGCCGTGACGGCGGTGACATTTCTACCTCGAGATTAGAGGGCACGCTGCAAAAACGCATTACAGTTGCTGGGGAGACCGGCCCTTCATCAGGCTGCAGGCTTGGGAGCGAGCTGGGGTAGCTATGAAACGAGGCCCAGCGTGGCTCCTCTCGGCGCATGAAGGTTAATGAGAGCTGCCCAGGCCGCCGTGCCCACCGCGCTGTCCCAGACCGGCCCAGCGCCCCCGCTTTGTTCCGCGCTGCTGCCCGGCGATTTTCATTACAAATATCCTCTTCTGGTGCGCTCACGGAGGGAGAGGGAGGCGGGAGAGGGCCCACACAAAGAGAAAGAAAAGGCTGCTGGCTGGAAAACCAGTAATTACAGGGCTGGGGCTTTCCTGGAGGAGGATTCATAGGGATTCGACATGGTAGCGGTTCACACGTCCGGACCCTCCGGGGGCGAGCTCCTGGTTTGATTTCATTATCAGCAAGCTGGGATGCCCCGAGACTTGTGGCCTGAAATGAGTTCCCAAAAAGGGAAAGGCGCACTGCTTTTATTAGTGGCTTTGAAAGCAGTTTCGCTGCTGCCCGTGGAAGCCTCTGCATTTGCTTGGGCACGGGGTGGGAGAGCACAAGTGCCACGAGTAGGCCTGGCAGCGCCAGTTAGTGTGGGAGAATGTTGCATGTAGGTAAAGCTTTATAGACTAAGGGCCTTGTTGCCCTTAAAAAAAATTTAAAAATAAAAAAAAATTACCCTTGTAAAATCATGGCTCAAGCCTGTCACTTTGGCTAAGTAGAAGAAGACTATGGGAAAGTGATTCAGCTGAATAGGAGGTAGAAAAACAAATTTCATAACCATTACCTGTTCATGTCGTGGGGTACGGTGGTTGGTTGGATTATGTTTGTTATGATGTAAATCTGTGTCACTGATAATGGGCTAACTGCTTAAAAAGGCCTGGTTTGTGCAATAAAGTGTCTCTCCTTTGCACCTGCCTGGGGACTCGGCAGCTCTATGGACCCTCAGCCACAGGAACACTTCTTACAGAGCCCCAGAATGGCTCGGCTTGGAAGGGACCTCAAAGCCCATCCAGTTCCAGCCCCTGCCATGGAACACCTGGAACACCTTCCACTATCCCAGGGTGCTCCAAGCCCTGCCCAGCCTGGCCTTGAACTTCCAGGGATGGGGATCCACATCTCCCTGGTCTATTATTTATATGTGGTCACCATCTATTTTAGCAAAAGCTGGTGGAGTCAACCCTTCAAACATCTCCTAAGCCCAGACACGTAGAGACTCTGCTCTCACAGAGAAGCCAAATCTCTGTCCTTTTACAAGGGAGGTAAAACAGGATCCAGGTGTAAATGGATGCAGGTGAAGTCTCCCAGTTTTGACCTTTATGTGCTCACTTGTCACAGGTATTGTGTGTGATTTCCCCAGCAGCTCAGCACCCGGAGCGTGGCAGTGTTGGGATGTTTGCACAGCTCTGGGTTGGGTAAAAACCCCCATTTTACACCTGGGTGAAACGATGGCACAGATTAACCAGGCCAGGTCATGCAGGAGCTCTGAGAGAACCCAGCCTGTCTGCTCCCTGCTCAGAAAGCGTGTCAGATACCTCTCCCTCCCTAAGGCCTCTCATATACTGGACACAAACGTGAAATGGGGCCTGTTTGGGGTCCCTTTACACCATTTCTCTGGAAAATGCACCTTAGGACCAGATTTTCTCCTTGCTTGGTGCTTTGCCAATAACTTTGGGACTCTTGTAGGACACTGAGCAGTGGCAGGGCTGATGACGAGGCAGAAACCTCGAGGGAAGGTGTTTCTGCCTTTAGAACACACTTTTAGGCAATTTACATCGATGCTTTGTGGTTTTATGAGGTGCACAAGACAAGGAGCAGCTCGTCAATCCACTCTGCATTCCCAGAGGTGAGTTCACTCATTTGATGACAAGCAGTAAGAGACCTGCTGTCATCTGAGAGCCCTCGGGAGCAGAAGTCACTTCATTCCCTGTAAGCTCACAAACAGCATCTACCTCTGTGCTTGTGGGTGTCTGAATCCATTATTCTTGGAACAAATGCAAGCTGAAGTCTGGGTTTTGGGCAGTGCAATCTTCTACTAAAAAAAATATAAATCGCAGAATGGTTTGGGTTGGGAGGAACATTAAAGCTCATCTTGTTCCACCCCCTGCCATGGGCAGAGACACCTCCCACTGTCCCAGGTTGCTCCAAGCCCTGTCCAGCCTGGCCTTGGACACTGCCAGGGATCCAGGGGCAGCCACAGCTTCCCTGGGCACCTTGTGCCAGGGCCTCAGCACCCTCCCAGGGGAGAATTTCCTCCCAATATTTAATCTAATGCTATCCTTCAGCTCAAGGCCATCCCCCCTTATCCTATCCTTACATGTCCTTGTGAAAAGCCCTTCTCCAGCGTTCCTGGAAGCTCCCTTAGGTACTGGGAGGTGAGTTCTGGAAATGAGCCCCAGGTGAATGGTCTGGCCCCTCATGAAGACAGGCTGACTCACAAACTCACACCCCAGCCCCGCATTTGGTTTCCAAACACGCCCAGGGTTGCTTTGGTTCTCTCTCTTAATTCCCGTCGTCTTTTCTTTCTCTCTTTATTTACTTCTTTATTTCCATGGGTCTTAATTTCCTGCACCCCGAGCCCCGCTGAGCCCAGGCAGTGCCTACATGGGATTGCACTCCACAGCCTTTCCCTGCTCAGGGAAAGGTCAGGGATGGAGGTTAGTGTGGCGAGAAGAAAGGCAGCAGCAGACAGACAGAGAGCTCTCATAAAGGTCTGGCTGTGAGCTGCTCTGAGAAAATGTCAGCTCGGGGAGGCTGTAACAGCTTTAATCTGCACTACAAGAGGATTAAAAGACTCGTTCTCACAGGACAAAGGGGAATGGAGGGAGCGGAAGGAGCGGAACAAGGGGAGAATGAAGCCCGCAAGGGGAGGAAGGGAGAAAGTTAAAGAGCTCAACTCTAAAGAGCATCAGGGCTTAAAGAGCTCCGGCTTGGAGTGTAATAAATGTGAAGTAGCCCGCACAGAAAAGGGGCTTTGGCCAATGGCGTGGCTTTGCTTTTTCACACTAAGCACACACACTTGAGGCTGCTTCAGGCACGGCAACTTGTTATGTTTGGCTTTGTTGATTTTCAGGGGCAAAGGAGTAGGAGGGGGAAGCAGAAGGTTAATGAGGCTCTGCCAGATGCGACACTCCAGAGGAGCAGTGGGCACTCTGTGTTTTAAACGGTGGGTTTGGGGCTTTGATCCTCACCCCTGCTGTCCCTCAAACCCTCCTTGTCCTCGAGGGCCGGGGTAGAGTGGAGGGGCCTGGGAACAGGAAGGAAGTTCGTGGAATTGCGGGACGCTGTCCTCAAGTACTGCTTGAGCAACCTTTTCACCCGCTCAGCAAGGCTGGGAGAGGAAGAGCAAGGAAAGAAGGAGACTTTAAATACCTTTAAAAAAAGAGAAAAACCAACTCAATGCGTCGGTTGCAGGAGATGTAAAGGCCAAGGAGCCACCAACACGGACAGGGAGCTGTGCTCCAGCAGGGAAACCAGGAATTCCAAACCAAGGTACTGCAGGAAACGAGGCGCCCACATTTCCTGCAGTATCTGCTCTGCCTCAACAGCAAGGTGCGGACACGGCAAAGATTCTTGAAGGCAGCAGGACTTTTCCCCCATCAAGGACATATTTTAGTCTCCCCAGATCTTTGGAGAAATGACAGGAGAGGAAGGTAGTGCTGAGTTTCTCCCACGAACACTCAGCAGCCTCAGGGACTGGCAGAGGAGAAAAGCAGGTTTCCAGCAGTCACTGTATTAAACAGGGCTCTAACAAGTCCTCTCATCCTCCACGCTGCCCACCTTCCCAGCTCTTACAAACCAGGAGAGATGTGCCAGGAGAGCACCAGGCACAATCAAACGTCTAAGGCAGCTTTTCCCTGTTTTAGCAGCTCAGCACAGTGCAGGGGCCTGGCTGGTGCTCTGTGCACAAATTCTACTGAGAGGGGGAAAAAAAAAAAAAAAAAATCAACCTTGTAACATAATAAGCAAGTTCCAGACAGGAATTAAAGAGTATAACATATCCAGCAGAGACAGGGCCTGCAGTGGCATTAAGGTAGGAAGAATATAATTACCTGACGTGGACTGTGGCCAGGATAATGGCATTCATTTATTTCAACAAAGCTAGAAGTGCCAAAACCTGGATTTTCCATTTAAACCCAGAAGATGGCAAACCGCAGCACCTTGATGGAATTCTTCCAACTTTTGGCTGGACGGGACAGTCCTTCCTGATAAGGGTGAAAAATGAACACCCACCTCACGTGGCAGTGGTGGGAGAGCTCACCCTCAGCTTCACTGGGGAAGCCTGATGGCATCCCAGAGCCATTCCAGGATCCTTGAGGCAATTCCTGCATCTTTCAGAACATCCTCCCGCTGCCCAGGACCGGGCTGCAGGCGGTGAAACCACGCTCAGGCACAAATTCAGCTCCAAGCACAGCCCCGAGTTCGATCTGGTATTAATTATCCTGTTCTGCAGAGATAAATGCTTAATCCTCTGGCTGTTGACACTGGAAATGGCCCAATCTACCCCGGGGTGGATATTATCCCAGGGAACTTGGCTTCAGCCACGATCCCACATCATGTGCTGTACAAATGTTCGCTGGCTTGCAGGGAATGGATTTCATAGGATGCACGGGCTCCTTCCGTGGCACAGCTAATCCAGAAAAACACATGACCCAAGCATTCATTGTATCAGGTTTTTCGTCTTTCCTCCCATTTTTTTTTTCCTTTGACATAATATTACATATTTTATGTGAAATTCCTCATTTTCAGCCATTCCCTATTTCCTTACAGCTTATCAGCTTTCCTGCTCCAGCACTGATAGCAAGGAAATATTGCTGCCCAAGGGAAGTGGAGATGGGTCTGCACAATCCCTGCTTCTAGGGGAGTCTTGCCAGAAGAAAGGCAGATGATCCACATTGCTTCCCTGGCTTTAGACTCCCTGGAGAGCCTAAATCAAGGAGTTTGTGTCGGGGAGAAAGCAGCAATGCTGATGGGGTGGGAAATTGCTCTGACTCCTGGCCAAGCTTTAAGGACTTTGTGCTTTCTCATGTCTGAGCAGTCCCACTTGTGCCAGGAGGGAAAACCTGTCCCACTCCCACCCAGCCTCTTCCCCACTCGTTCCTCTCTTCCCCTTCGAGACCAAAGGCAAATTTTAAACTCTGACAGAGAAGCAGGTTTGAGATAAAGTGTTATTGCACACAAGCACATGGGAATGAAGGTTTGCTCTCCAGTTAACAGTGAAACCGGTTTTCCAGACAGCACAGTTCCACACGGACTCCAACAGCACCACGAAGAGCTGATACAGAGGGTTGAGCACAGGAAACAGAACAGGGAGTCAGTGCATGGTGGGATTTTTTCCCCTAAAAACACAGTTAAACAGTTATTTAGCTTAGAGCGGTGCCCTGCAGCTCTACACCACTGCGCTCACACACAGCAGCAATCCCTGCTTCCAGGAAGCTTCCAGTCAGCTGTGGGAAGGGAAACACTTGACAAAATCAGCGAGTGCTGGGCTGGAGGCAGATCACACCCAGCCAGAAGCACCTGGAGAGGGAGAGCTGAGCACCCACCCGAGGCAGGCACTGCCCTTTACCTGACGTGACACAAGGCTGCAGCTCTTTACTGAGATCAAAGCTGGCTGCTCTCACCTCCCGCCCTTTAGAGAGGTGGCTGGAGCCTTCTGCAAATTCCTTCTACAAATTCCTGCAGGAAAAAAAAAAGGAGTTTGCTGGGAATATGACACACTGAGCGAGCTGGAGTTTTTTTGTCGGCTTTGTTTGTTTTACCAAAGCAGTTTTTCTAGTCTTAGTCCAACGGAAATAAACTTTCAGCCCACCTGAATGGAGACGTTTGTATCTGCCACCATTGTGCTCGATTTAATCCCAAGATCACAGTGAGGAGAGGAACTCACAGTAGAAGAAAAGCTGAGCTTTTTATTGGATTTGTTTTACTCCTTAACAACACGATGCAGAGAGGGGCTGTTTGCTCCTGGGCACTTCACCTCAGCTCCAAGGCTGATCTCCCAAGAAGAGAGTGGGAATTTGAAGCCCAGCCAGTGAGAGCATGAGAAAGGGCTCAAACCCCTCATATCTGAGACCAGAAAGGGGCTTCTGGAGTCAAAACAACCATTTCACAATTCAAACGCCTTAGGTCTGTTCCCAACTCCCACACTGCCTTGAGAGGGCACAAAAGTAAATCTCCTTTCGCTCTCTCTGTCCCTGATCTCTGTATCTTAACACACAGGGGGGCAATGCTGCTGGGACAAGCCCAAATCACTGCTGCACCAGCCCAGCAAAGCACCAGCTCCCAAACTGGCAGAAATCACTAGTTATTTCCAGCTGGAGGACTGAGTGTTCAGTCATTTGCACAATTTCAGAGATGGGGGTTAAAAGCAGGGAGAATTTGGGCTTTCTGGCGAAGGAGAAGTGTCAGCTCATCCTTCCAGTGTGTGTAGAGACTGTCTTAGACTGTCTTAGAGTTCTGCCCTAACCTGGAGCTGGCAGTGGATAATTTGCACTCCATCATCCTCTTCAGCCTTCTTAATATTATCCCTAATCAATGACAGACCACAGTCCTGCAGCTCCAAAGCCTCACAATTAATCAGGAAGCAGCAGCAAACGAGAACAGCAGGAACATCTGGGAAGCCACCAAGCACAACGGGGCTGTGCTGCATCACCTCTGGCTGATGGCGCCGTGTCCCCCTCCTGCCAGCTGGGGTGGTAGGAGCAGGAGGAAAAAGGAGGGAAACAGGAGCCTGGCCCTGAAAGACAAGGTGAAGGAGCTGCTACAAGCAGATATTTAAGGATGTAGCGGAGTCCTGCTTTCCAAACTGCTGCTTGGCCATTTGGGATTATCCCAAAGCATTCTCCACCTCATCTCCTCTTAAACCACAGAACACAAACCTCCCTTCCTCTCCAAGCAGGTGGCCAATGCACCACCTCCAAAGCCTCTCTGCTGAGAACTGGCTCCAACAGTGATGCAGGATTGATTTGCTTCATGACATTGGATTCTGCCCAGTCTTGGGATGTCTTTAGAGCTCCCTAAAAATCTATTTGCTTGCAGCAAAATGACCCCCCCCTGCATTTTCCCACAACAGAAGCACAGAGCAGCTCACACTGTTGTGTACCCACTACGAAGCAGCTCCTTTGGGAGGAGCAGAATGAGCCTGTTGGAGTTACACTGCCTTCTCTCCAAACACGCCATGGAGCATCCTGCTCCAAGAAACTGCAGGCATTCTCTTCCAGCCTGGTATTCCAGAGTTCTGCGAGATGAAACCATCTCCCATCTGGTAACACAGTTCAGACACTGCAGGTGATCCTGCATGTGTGGAGGCTCCTTTGAGCTGCAGGAACACCTTCAGCAGCCAAGCCCAGCACCGGTCAGTCTCTATTCCTGTATTCTGTATTTCTCCCAGAAAATACACCAAAGCAGGTCACCAAACTGTCTCTTGGTGCATGTTCTGGGTCCTTTGTACTCCCAGGAACCTGATTGCTGAGCAACACTGAACACTCACAAAACCACTCAAGTCTTGAACAAGCTGGAGAAGCAGCTCCAAAACCATGTTCCATGACCTGAGCAGTTTTTCCAGAGCTCTGCACAGAGCTGCAGCAGCAGCAGGCACAGCAAAGCAAAGCCCAGTGACACAGCCATGCACAGCAGAGCTCAGGCAGTGCAGACAGGCCCTTTGCTGGGCTCTCACCCACTGGCTGTCCATGACACACATCCAGGATTCCCCTGGGCTCAAGGTACTCACTCCTCTTCCAGAGCTTCCCGTGACAGCCACGTTTGTGTGGGAGCTGATTTACTCGCTGTGTCCCATGTGGCTCAGCTCCTTTTGTCCTGTGACTGTCCCAGGGACTAAAAGGTGACTCAGAAAGCAGAATATAAGCAAATCCTAAAGTCCAGCCAAGCTACCACTCCTCCCCAGCCTGAGGGGAGTCTCTTTCCCAGGATCACAGCCTGCACCCTGCTGTGTGATGGAGAACCAGAGCAGTGGCAGGGAGTAGCAGCTGATCTTTGTCCCTGACGCAGGGCAGCACCTTGGACCCCTGCTCTCCCCTCCCAGGTATTTGGGCACCTGGATGCTGAACTGCAGGACATCTCCACACTCCATCCTTTCCCCATCTTCCTTCTGGTGACCCAGATGGGGCAGAGCGGGCACAGGGCAGGCTGCTCAGCCAGCAGGGGCACCTCCCTTCACCTGTCCTGCACAAATATCAGCAGCATCCCATCACACCAACTCTCCCAGTGCAGTGCCAGGGGCACCCTGAAGCCACAAAAGGAAATCTCCTGCGTTCTCTGCCTGCGGATGTTGGAGATGTTCAGAAGGGTGAGGCAAGACCACGGGGTTTGTGGTTCCTTCTCCAGCTGGTGAGGCTGGTCCATTCCAGGCTCCCCACCAGGTCAGCAGTGGAACAGATGCTGCACAGCACCTTCAGCCCCTCACACTGGGTTTGATCCATCACCCAGCTGGGACAGAGAAGCCTGGAAGCAGCTCCATTTAGCGCTGGCTGGAGAAATTCCTTACAAGAAGCTCCCAGACACATTCAGTAAAGGTTGAAAATCCAATCCCTCCGTGCCTGTGGCTGCTTTTCTCCTCCACTGCTGGGGCACCAGCCCTGGTTAATGTGCTGGGACCCCTTTGTCCTGGCCACTGCAGGCACACGGTGTGGCAGCTGCAGCCTCAGGCTCCTTGCTGCAGTCCTTCAGAACCAAGAACTCCAGCAGAATGTCCAGGAGGCAGAACACCAGGTGCCTGGAATGGAGAAAAGACAAAGCTTAGGCTGGTCAGGGCACGGCAGGCAAAGCTCAGCACAAGGAAGGAGTGTTCCAATGCTCCAGGGGAGAGAGGAACAGTATCGGGTCCCCAGGAGAAACGTTTTCAGAGGTGGTTCAGCTTTTTTTCACCTCCCCCAAACCAGTGGGTGTTGAAGCTGCTGAGCAGCACAGAAAACACAAATGCATCTTCTGGAGTGAAACGTGTTTAACAGGATCACAGGATCCTTGAAGACAGACAAGACCTCTGAGATCATTGAGTCCAACCTTGTCAGACTAGAGCACTGAGTGCCACGTCCTGCTGCTCCCTGGGCACCTCAGAAGATGGGGACTCCAACACCACCCTGGGCAGTTCTTTTCAATGTTTAACAACCCTTCCAGTGAGGAAATAGCTCCTGATGTCCAGCCTGACCCTCACTTTTCTGCTGCCCATCACCAAACCCAGCACTGGGAATAAACAGAAACACTCCCTACACAGACCTGCAGCTCCTCCAGAACCAAACTAAACCAGGATTTGTCTTACTTCCCTGACATCCACTAACTAAGCAGGCCAAACCACACCATTAACATGACTGGCTCAATAATCTGCAGCCACACTGAGGTCCTGGATGTGCAGATGCCTCCTGATATTGCAAGTCTGGAATAAAAAGCTGGATGTGCTCGGTGCCAAGCAGCAGTGGCAGAAGCCTGGGCACAGCTCTCAGGCCCCAGCAGAGCCCACCATCACATACCTGTTGATCACAGGCTGGCTCAGCGACTCCAGCACCAGGCTCCAGCTCATCTGACACTTACTGGTCCCAAGGATTCCTTGGATCATATCTGTAAGTGTTGGAGACAAAGCTTGAGGAACTTCACGTTTCCACAGGTCAGTCTTCTCCTGGTGGGTGCTGAATCAAAGCTTATGAGGTGCTCTGAGGCTAGGACAGGAGGGGATGCCAGGGAAACTCTCCTGGCGAGGAGGGCACATCCCAGCACTGCTTTTCCATTCCCAAAGGACAGTGAAGGCCCTTTACACTACATCAAGGAGTTAAAAGTTCAGACTGTACTCATATGGATTAGGCAGCAGCTGCTTTAATGCCAAAGGTCCCTGTGTCAAACTTCAAGAGGGAAATCCAGTGCAGCTGGGCTAGGGATTTCAGTCCAGTGGAAAAGCCATGGTGACTTTCCTCACCATGGGACCCTCTGGCAGCAGGTGGGAGCAGAGCTGTCCTGAGCCCTGCCTTGGTGATGCAGCTCAGCAGAACTGTGAGCACTGAATCATGGCCTGGCTGCACACAGGAATTGCCCAGACACACATCCCTTCCCTCCGAGCTGGGCTGCTTCCCAAATCCTTACACAAACTATCCAGAACTGGAAAACTCCGGGTTTCGCTTGCAGGAAACCATCAAACCTCAAGGGTCACGAAGGTTTCCCAGTGCCTTGGCACGAGCAGCCTCCATCTCTGCATTTAACCACATTTCCAGAGACTCCATGCACTGGAGCGTTCCCCAGCCACTTTCCTCTCCCAAGGGCAGCTGACAAATCTTTGGGACACACTTACTGGGCAAGATCCCCATCAGGCTCTGCAGGGCCTGCTCTGCTGTTGCCTTCTTCTGCTCCTCTGTCCTGGGGGGCTTAGGCACTGCTGGTAAAACTCCTCCAGGCCAGATGGATTCCTGGAGCAACTGGAGGTACTGGACCCAACGCTGGGTACAGGTCAGGGTAACCACCTGCACTTCCAGCCACCTGCAGGGACACGGAGAAAGGTCAGGGAAAGCCCAGCTTGGGACCAAGTTGGGATATTTTCACCCATCAAGAGCCCTGGAGGGGTAAATCAGCTTCCCTGGGTTTGTTAACGTGCAGTTTTCATGTCTGTACACGCAAGATTTTCACAAGTGTTAATTAGCTGAGTTTTCCATGCACCAAAAGTGGGATGTGTTCCCTGTGTTATAGACAAATGGGAAAAGGAAAGGACATAAAGAGCCCCCTCACCCTGCTACTCACGAACCCAAGTGAATCACTGGCCACTAAAGGAAGCCCAGCTCAGGGACACAACTGGCCTGAAGCTCCTGAGTTATCTCCAAGCACAATCTGAGACAGAGCTGGAGGAACTGGTGCTAAACTACAAACAACCCCCAGGAAGGACTGCAAGGACGTGAGCCCTGTTCTGGCAGCCTCTGCTCCTCCCACCAGTCCCTCTGCTACCAAGACAGCCAAGAATGTCTCTCCTGGAGACCGAACACACTCCAAGGATCACAAGCCATGAACATCCTGATGCTTCACCCCCCTCTCATCCTGCTGTCCATGCTGCCCTGCTGTCCAGCCCTGCTCCATCCACTGATGGCAAGCAATGAAATAACAGAATCCCCAAAGAGTTCGATTTTGGGACCTTAAAGCTCATCTCATTCCACCCTGGACAGGGACACCTTTTACCAGACCAAGCTGCTCCAAGCCTCATCCAACCTGGCTTTGGATGCTTACAGGGATGGGGCAGCCACAGTTTCTCCAGACACCCTGTGCCAGGGTCTCCCCAATCCTCACAGCCAAGAATTTTCTTGTTCCCATCCAAAATCGAACAGAGCTGCTGAAGGTCCCTCCCGCTGGGGCAGGACTGTGCCCTTTCTCCAGTAACCACCTGCAAATCCCCAAATCCCTGCTCCATAAAGGGCTCAGAGGCGTTTGCAGCTGCACTGGGATGATGTGTCCCCACCACCCAAGGGCTGGCCAGGAACAGTTTCTAAACCTCTTGCCCAGATGTGAAATCACTTCCCACGTCCCAGCACGAGCCACAGCCATCAGCCAGAGCTGGCACTGCCTAAAATCTGTCCCGTCAGAATGAGGAGAGGCCATGGATGAATCCCCCAGGCTGGGTCCCTGATTTAGCAGGACTCAGGGCGCAGCACTGACGGCTCTGTCGGCCTCGCCGGCGGGAGGCTCCGGAGCGAAGCCGGGAGCGTCGGCACGGCGCTGGGGAAAGGAAAAGGCTTGTGATTCCGCCAGTTCTTCAAGATTCCCAGAGGACAGGAGTCAGCCAGCAGGGCCAGGAGACCCGTTCCTCTTGGCAGCTGGTGTTCGTGCTTGCAATTCCGTCACCACTACGCCCCGGCAGCTCCGAGTACATCCAAGAGCCCTGCCAAGGCAAACTTTATTTAACCTGCACTCTGCCAGACTGTCTGCATTCTTCCTGGGCGAGGCATTTGGGCCAAGGGTGTCCTTCCCCACACAGCTGGGGACTGGGGAACAGCAACACCCCAAGGTAACAGGGCACAGGAAGCAGCTTGGCATCGTGTGAGGCAGGGCTGCGGTGTGAGGATCCCTTTGGCAGCAGGAAATGAGGCGCAAGCAGCAATTCGTGAGGGATGCACACCTAGGAAATGCCAGCTGGGAAGCAAAGGACATTTAAAACTTGAAAAGGAGTCTTGGTGCAGTGCTGAGGCCTGGAGTGTCTCAGGGCAAGGGACACAGGTGATGTTCCCGGTGCTCCCAGGAGATGGAAATGGAAAGCACATCCTCCGTGCTCAGCATCGCCATGGACACGGAGCACGGATGCTGCTACAAGATAACACCAGAGTGCAAACCTTCCACCTGTCCTAGAGGACAAAATGTCACACCCCAGTCCTGCCTGGGAAAAGCCATATTAGAAATAAAATGAAAAGGGTTTTAATCTCCAGCCACCAGCAGATTTTAACACTCTGGATCACAGTACACCCTCCAGCTATTCCCAACCAAATTAAAGTGTTAAACTGTGACTTCTCTAGGGGCAAGAGTTTCCATTAACACCGTTTTTCATTAACGTGGTTTTTCATTAAAGTGTTTTCTTACACAACCTGCTCTCCTAGCTGAGAAAACATCTGACAAGCAACAGAAGTTCAGAGATTTGGGGACAGAGCTGCAGAGTCAACCCTGCACCAAGGGGGATCAGAATGAACATTGACTCCAAACTCATTACAGCAACAGCTACTTTCCAGCCTTTAAAAGGTGGCAGAAAGCAAAATACAAGCCTTTTTTTTTTTTTTTTTTTCCTCTTAGAGACGTTCCTAAAATAGCAAAAAAACCAAGCAAATAGTGGACAGGGAGAAAGCTGAACCTGCAGAGGACAGCACACGTTTCCAGACAGCTCAAGAGCAAGCTGAGAACTGACAAGTGCTGGAAGGCCCCACACAAACAACATCCTGTTTCCAGCTCATGGATGTCCCTAAACCCCCCAATTAACACCTCTAAATGTGATCACACGTGCACATACTGTGAGCAGGAGAGTGCTTACAGGTCTTGATCCTCACAGCTTGGAAACACCATTGATGGATTTTCTTCCTTGGGCTGGCAGATTTGGGAAGCAGAGGGCAGCACCTGGGCATGGCTCCATGCACAGCTCCTGAGGAGAGGCCAACTCACCCCACCACACGGTGCTCAGACAGCTGGGGAAGGAGCACCCAAAGCCACAAAGTTTACAAGGAAAAGTCAAGGAACGAAACAGGAAATGGGACAAGGAAGGAGGAGAAACCACAGGCAGGTGCAAACGGAACGCAGACTAAAGCACCTCTGCTCTGGGTTCCCTTTTGCCCGTCTGTCAGTGCGTGGGGCCATTCCAAAGGCACTGGGAAGAGGAGAACTGGCAAGACTGGTCCAAGTGGCTCTAAATCCACGCTGGGAGAACAGTTGAGGCTTCAAAAGAAAACCTCAGAACACAGCCACCCGTCGTGAAGGGTTTTCCTCCCTCCTCCCATCCACAGCCAACCACCAACACCCATTTTGGGGAATCACATTCCACCCCAACACACACAGAGGCTGCACCAGCAGCATCTAAACTGCGAGGAGCAAAGTAATTCACAGAACCACGGAATACCCTGAATTGGAAGGGACACACAAGGAAAGTCAAGTCCAACTGCTGGCCTTGCACAGGACATCCCAGGAATGTCCCCTCAACTCCCACAGCTGTAGCTGCAATTCAGAGAGAGTCACACCAACTTTATTGAAAATTCCTACCTGAGTAAACCCCAGAAAATGGCAAATTGACCTTTCCATCGTGCAGACTTGTTGCACCAGGATCGGGATTAACACCTCAGGAACTCCAAATATCTGCTGGTTCAAAGCTGACCTTCACCAGCAGGTCACGGATGATTTTTTTGTGCTATTAAAGGCCTAAGCATTTGAGATTCATGTGCCACATTGAAAGCACACACACTCACGCTGCTCCCAGGTAGAAATAAATCCACCAAGAAACATAAATAAACCTCTTTTTTTAAATTATTTTTGGAGTTACTATTTTCATTCTGCTATTTCATGAAGAAATAGCCTTAATAAGAAAGAAAAAAAATAAACCCATCACAGAACCAACTCCTTACACTTCAGCTGAGACCAGAAATAAATCAAGTGACCTCCTGGGCTCAGATTGCTTTGATAGTGCCCAATGCAAAGAGCCAGACTGCAAAGGCTACCGAGGCCTGGATGATAATCTGGAGGGGCATAACTTGCCCATGCTGTAAGGCACCCCTGTCTGAAATAGCTGCTGGTGGAGGAATAAAATGGCTGCTAAAAAAGAGCCAAATTAATGCCACAGTTTGAGCTGGAACTCCAAGGTCAGCTGAAGGGGTCCACTATGATAAGAGCAAGGGCTGGAGGTGCAAACCTTGGCCTTCCTTGGGCTCCTGGAAACAACAAGGGCTGCTAGGAGGGAGGAAAGGCAGGCTGAGAGTCAGGAACAAGTAAACAGGCTTGGTTTTACCTGGCTGGATCCACTCACTTAACTGGACTATCCACAGAGCTCAGCTCAGCAAGCAAAGCCTGGACAGGCGGGGTTTGCTTAGTCTGGACATTAAAGATGCACTAAGAATGAACAGTCTTCAGATTTGGAGCCACCTGCCAGAAGTGGGTAAAGCTCTGCTCTTTTTGTCCATCCAGGTGAGGATAAGAACTGAGATCAGCTAAGGAACAGTCAAGTTAAACATGCTGACTGTAATTGAAACCTGAAGCAACAGCAATCGGGATTTCCTCAAACCCAGGGGTTTTCAGGATTTAGATAGACACAAACTGAAGGCTAGAAGATGACAAAGAGGAGAAAGCCTCTCAGCTTGAGCTGTATAAATACAAACAGCTCTACAATTATACATGACCTAGCACGTCCAGCCCAGCACTGACTGCTGCCCACCCCAGCACACGGCCCCCTTTCCCTAAGGAGTACAGTGTGGATATCCAGAAGCTCAAAAACATCCCGTGGGACCAACGCAGTGAAAAGGATTGAAGGGAAAAAAGCAACATCTGGAAAGCACGAGGCATTCAAGCATGACTCTGAAATTAAGAAAGTCTGGTGTTTGAATCACCAGACCAACCCTGCCTTACCAGCTCTTGTTCCCCAAATTCCTCCTCAGATAATGCACAAGATTATCTTTGACTCAAGGGCTCAAGAGGAACAACATTTCAATGCTTTGACTGCAGAACTTTTCTGAGGAAACCTTGTGAAAATGAAGCAACAGCTGCAGTGGGCACAGCAAGAATTGAAAAACACAAATGGAGAGTTTTTGCCCTGAGGCTCATCTTTCAGCACCTGCTACCTGATAAATCCACCTTCTCCACACGGCAGAAACTCGTGCAGCACGCTCAGCTCAGCACCTTCAAAGCAACCTCACACTTGTCCAGGCCATGGCTAAACCCCGTGCTGAGGAAGGAAACAGGAAAGAAAAGGAAAAAAAACCCCCGAAACTCCATAAATCAAAGAACACCAAGCATCCTGAGGGCTTTTAAACTTCTGCACAAAGTAAATTCTCCTTGAAATGTTCCTCCCCTGGCTGGGGACATCTCAGGCAGAGGGATCTTCCTACCTGCTCGACCCAGGCAGAAACCCTGGGAGATGTGGGTGTGCAGGACATCTTACTGCAGGGCAGAGAGGAAGAAAAAGAAATCATTCTCTTCTGTAGGCAATCATTCATCCCTGCAGGGAGGAAACCACCCCTTGGTGCTGGGATTTCTGTGCCATTTTATGTGCCGCTCCCTCAAAACACGCCTGCTGCAAGAAGAAATCATGGAAACTCACAGGATTCCAATGTCTTCACCCTGCAGTGAATTAACCAAAGTGCTCTGGAGTTTGCTTTTCCCAACCTAGATCCTCCTGTGATGTCTTGGGGCTCGGGGAAGGCGGGGGGGAGAGGAATGTGATTAAAATAATCGTCCCCAAACCTCCTTGGTTTTTCATAAAGCATCCTGGCTTTTGATAACATCTTCTTCAAGAATTTATTGAGCCAATTAAGCTCTCAGTGGTGCCCCAGGGAGAGAGGCCAGGCTGTCTCAGCCAGGCCCTCCTTGGAACAATTGCTTCATTAGCCCACTTCAGGATCAAAATACATAAATCCACTATTAACCCTTCTAAAACCAGGCAAAACTAAAACCAACAAGGAGACACTACTTCCACTCAATCCTCTTCTTCTTTGTTCTGTTTGAAATAGGAAGTTGTTGAGCTTTTTTAAATCCAGGAAGAAAGTTGGCATCTGTAACTGTTGAAACTGAATCAGAGTTAAAATAATGTTGCAATTATTATCAAAGCATGGAGTGCTGGCTTCATTCTAATGGCTGCTTTTGGAAGAATGCTGCTTCTAGAAGAAGGGAAAAAAAAATTTTGTTTGGGACAGAGATTCAAAGCCAGATCCAAAATTTCCAGGTGCTTGGAGACAACTGAATCGAGGCCCATTTCCAAGCTGATTTTATTTACTTTACATATACACACGAAGACACACAGAGTCCTGAAATCGCTTTTACTGACATACCACAGGCTGCAGCTCCTGCTGCTCCTCATGGCTACAACACAAACAGCCAAAGCCAGAAAGGAGGAGTAAGATGCCATGAGGTTGGTTCCCCCAATTCCCGACTCTGGTGCCGCTTTTAGGCTTGTTTTTAGGGACAGGGACTTTGGTGCCACACACCTGGGCCTGCCAGCACAGCCCCACCGTGTGCAGCTGCAAAAGTCCTCATCAAACACACCCAAATCCACTCCCCAGGTAACAAACCAGGAGAATGAGTAGATTTAGATGCCCCAGCTGCATTGATACTGCATTTCTGCCTGGTTGTTTCTGCCAGCAAAACTCAGGGGCACTGCCTGGGGCTGGAGTGGTACCACCAGGGCTGGCAGGACTCCCTGCCCACGGGCACTGTGCTCCCAGCACCCCCAGCCCAGGGTCGCTTGGCTGCTCCAGGTTTACTCAGGGACACTGAAGAGGGTCAGGCACCACTCTTTGCTGGTGGCACTTCACAGTCGAGAGGATCAAGGTGGTTGCCAAGGGTCTTTGTGCCACTTCTTGTTGGCACAGAGATCAAAGAAAACCCAAGAGAAACTCAGAAGAAAACACCCAGCCAGCAGTTCTCTGAAGCTCCAGGCCTCCTTGACTTACAAGTGCCTGTGACACTCAGCCTGACAGCAACAAGAGCCCAGCACCAAGGTGACAGCATGAACTTGCAAGAACCAGTTCTCAAAAGCATGATGGTCACCTGCAATCAGCCTCAAAGCATCCCTGCCTCTCCACCTACAGCTCAGACAGACTGGAATATCACCTCCCCAAATCTTCCAGTTTGGCCAAGGGATGAGGGGACACAAAGCCTGGAGGAGCACGGGAATGACCCAAAGCAAACAGCAAGCCAAGCAGGGCTGAGCTCGTGGGTGAGGCAGGGATGATTTGCATTTATTTTAACTCATGCCCAGTGGAACACGACACCAGCAAAGCTGCCTGAGTAGTTCCACATGCTCCTCTCAGGGACAGGCACTTCCGAGCCTGGCACAGACTCTGTGCCCCAGCCCTGCTCAGGTTCCAGGGCACAGACAGCCGGGCTGTGCTGAGACACCTTCCCCCCCTCAGTGTGGCCATGGCTTTCTGCTGTGCTGCATGGGAAGGAGCCAGGAAAAGCTTCCAGAACCAGGATCTGCCCCCCGAATACTCCCAGGTCCATCCTTGGGATGACAACACCCTGCTGGGAGAGGAAGCAGAAGTGGTGTCTGTCACCCTTGCCCCAGCGCTGTCCCCAGCCCTGCAGGGCACTGGCAGACCCCAGCCCTGTGGCCACCGTGGGGACAACTGAGGGCAGGGTGTGGGGTCACAGCACGGCGTGGTTCGCGCGTTTGCCGCGTATTTTTAACACCTCTTTGACTCACAAGGCTCTAAAAAGCACCCGGATTCTCCAAATGCTTCTCAGCTCTTCCACCGAACACCCAGAATAGCCCCATCTGCTCCCCTCTGCCAACAGGTTCCTGCTGCACCTCCCAGGGGAAGAGGAGACGATCCTTTCCAGCCCGCGGGAGGGAAGCGGAGCCGGACAGAGGCGGGAGCAGCGGGTTTGTTTACAGGCAGGGCCCCAGCACGCAGAGAGGCTGCTGGAAGCGATCCTCGGCCCCAGGGTCATTCCCACTCCCAGCCCCTCCGCCTCTCCTTTCAGCCCCAAAAAAGGATCGCTCCCGGTTACATAATGGGACGAGCGCAGCGCGGATCCCGGCTCGCGCACGCGGCCGCCCTTTACTCAACAATCCCTTTTTCGGTCATGGAGCCTTCCTCTCCCACTGCCACGGAACTGACAGGCGGGGAGACGGATGGTGCCTGGCTCCGGCTGAGGAGAAGGGGGGAAGGAGGAGTGTGGTGGGATGCTCCTTGCAGAGAACAGGGAATGGAGCAGGTCAGGAGGTCCCACAGTCAGGAACAGCGGGGTCACAGCAGTCATCGGATGGCACTGCCAGCCCAAGGGAGAACGCCCTCCAAGAAGAGGGGGACTGGCTCTTGGGAGCGCTGGATGTCGCTCTTGGTGTGAGTTTTGTTGGTTTGTGGTCATTTCTATCAGTCTGCACCGAGTGCCTCACGCCAGAGCAGAATCATCATCTTGCAGCTGCAAGAAGGCAGCAGGAGCAGCACCTACTCTCCAAATACGGGCTGGCAGAGGAGTAACCAGCAGCAGCCCCTCCAAAACGCTGCCAGGACACCTCCTTTTCATCCCCTACCACCTAACCCAACCACTGACAGGAACAGGGAAGGCTCTAATCTCTTGAAGGGATGATGCCCACTCATACTCTGTGACCAGCAATGGTTGAAGACACGACACAAATCCATCTGCTGTCCCAGGTTTGTCTGCCTGTTCTCAGGGGCAGGAGCAACAACTCCTTGAATAGCAGATGCTCCTAGAAGAGTTTCTGGTACTTTCCCCACCTGTAAAGGGTTCCCAGACAGTGACAGCCAGAATGGCAGCGCCAGGTCTGGCCGACCAGTGATCAAGTTGTAAATACTTAAACGGAAGAGAAACATCACCAAATCCACACTGTGTCCCTGGACAGACAGGTCTGAGCTAGAGACATTCTGGTCTGCTCAGGACAGCAGTGCCCACCAGGGACAGGAATGAGTCCAAGTCTCAGGGACAGGGTGAATGGCAAACAGCAGGAAGGTTCCCTATTCCCAATTCTCCTCCACTGAGGAGGTAACTACAGGCAGCAGAAATGGGAGGAAAATGCTCCCTGCAGCAATCCAGGTGCAGCACCATCCTCCTGGAGACAGGCCAGCTCTGTGCAGCTCTCTCCCCTGTTCCCTGGGATTCCCGAGTGCCCCAGAACAAGAGCAGAGCCAGCCTCACCGTGTGGATTTCAGCACGGGCACAGGGGGGTGCTCAAGAAGTTGTACCTGCACCCTGAACTGATGGAGACACCAAGAAGTCCCAGGCCTTCCCCATATCACCTCCTCTGCTCTGCCTGCAGCTCATGTGGGCTCCCTGTGATCTGTTCAAGTGGAGCAGCTACAAACACATTCCTCCTCACTCCAATCCAGCACAACTCAGGGAGCTCCTCCACCTCCCAGGGCCAGGATGTGCTGTGTGTATCCCAGCTTCTCTAGTGGAAAATGCCAATGCCACGTGTGGGTGCTGCAGGCTCCCTGGGTGACCAGGACACAGCTTATTAGGAGGTGATGATGTGCCTGTTGAAGCTCTCATACCTCCGTGCTTACACACACGGATTGGGTTGCAGCTTGTTCCCAAGAGACCAGAGCCCATTCTGGAGGAGTGGGAGCAGCCCCCACCCCCTGCCACTGAAGGAACAGACCAGGAATGAAGGACAGCAGTCTCTGACCTCAAAGCACTTTGGCAATCTCTGCTGAGGGCAGCTAAAGTTACCAGCTTGGTTATAATGAGCTGCCCTGCACATTCTGACACTGGCTTTGGATGCCTGTGGGAAAAGAAAGGGCACAGGATTGGGAAAAGCACTGCTCCAAGACTCTCCCAAGCCCTTCAGGGAAGGCTTTCCTTGTACTCTAAAAAACCACATCCTCAGCCAGCGACAGTCACCAACCTACACCAAAAAACAGGAATTCTGTTTGTGTGTCTTGGCCTTGAGCCTTACCACCCAGAGGCACTGGCCCCAGGAACGCTTGGCAAGTCCATCCCAGCTGGAAAGGAAGCCTGTCCCTACTCCATGTGTGGGTCCCTGCCCCAGGCACAGGCAGAGCAGAGGGCTGCAGCAGTGAGCAGAGACCACACTCCGTGCTGTCACTGACAAGCCTCTGTTCCCTGGGCCTGTTTATTCTACTTTTGCAGAAGGAACGAGCTGAAGGCCTGGGCAGCAAGAGACCAGGAGGCCAATCCTCCCTGGAGAGCCATGGAGCTGGGCACTGCTGCCCTTGCATGAGCCAAGACTCCCACTCCCAGGGCTGGATCCTCCCTTTCCCTGATATCAAGGGACAGGAGGCTGCCCATTAGAGCTGTACCACTGCTCACAGAGAAAGCAGCTCCTAGTGCAGGTCTCCAAGGTGTTCACTCCACATCCATGGAGCACCTGGTTTACAGGACCCTGCTGGTGGATGCACACACAGAATTTATCTGCATTCAGGCACGAGCTCCACTCTCACCTGTGTCTCCAAAGGGATCCCTCTCTCAGAGCAGCCAGGTTGGTCACTCTGGCCTTACCTTTGAACGAGGGTCCCAAAGAGCAGGTTGAAGATCCTCTGGATGTTCTCTGTGCACAGCCAGCTCCAGTGATCCACCAGCACCAGACGAAGCACGTCTAGCGCCAGGTCAGCCAAAGCTGTCTCCGAGTCTGCCAGGAGGAAGAGGAGGGGCAGATGAAGAAACCACTTCAGGGCAAATCTGATGAAAAGCATCACCCCCTACTCATTCTTTTCTCCCCTTCCTGCACACAGATGACCTGCTGCAGCCCAGGCAGCCTGGGACCCTGCCTTGCCCACTCCTTGACTTCCACCTCCTGCAGACAGCCCCAGTGTCCCACCCAGGGCTGCACCAAAGGCTCGGTTCCTTCTCTGTTAACAGCAGGATTATCAAATCCCAGTCCATGCACAGGATGGCCATGTGCCCAAAGCAGGTACTGACTGTAGCCAGGAAGAGGTGCACTGCTGAGGACTATTATCCTGGTCTTCCCCATTCCTTCCCCTTCTCCCAGCAGTTTTCCAGGCACGAGGCTCTGTTGGTGGCTGCGGGCTGCCATCGTGTGGCGGATCCCAGTCTCGGCAGGAAGGGGGATGAACCACGTCTGGATAAACCAGATTTATCAGTTAAAACACAAACCCACACACCTACCCAAATGTCTCTGCTGTCACAGACCTGGGACACCAAACCTCCCTCTGATCCTCAGTAGGGTGTCAGATTCTTCAGCAAAACCAGCTTCTACTTGCTATGGAATTACTTTCATGCTGTTTGGCCCTGAGGTGTCGTGCTGAACACGCTCATTGATGTGCCACAAAGCTGCCCCCAGACAGCCGCTCCCAGGCCACCACCCCGACCAGAGGCTGCTGCCTGGGCTCCGCTGTCCAGGTGAGATCCTGTGCAGCAGCTTTCCCTAATTTGGCTCCCCTCATGCCTTATCTTCCAACCTCTCTGTCTACAGAGACAATTTACATTCACAGTTCACTGCTGGAAATAAAGGGAAGAGGGATTCTGGACCCCACACCTCTCCTTCCCTCCTCTTCCTAATTAGCTGGACTAACTAATTCCAGGATTAGTTAGTTAGTGTACTTGGAAAGGACAGGGCACTTGGCGCCCCTTGCTCTGGGCCGTGTATAAGTTACTCCCTGCTTGCTTTGCCCCGAGACTTGACTTCCCAGTGCAGTCTGGAGCAGGCTGTTCAGGCTCCCCATAACCTCACACAGGGAGCATCCTCAGCAAACTGTTTATTCCCACAGCATCCAAACCCTCTTCCTCACAGAGCTGCTGGCCAAGCACTTCCCAGAAGTGACTCCACAAGCAGATAGGGACATGGGTTTGCCTTTTTATCCAGACGTTTGTTCCCCTCACCCTGCCAGCCCAGCCTGAAGCATCCCAGACCAGCAAGCATTTGAGACACTGACATTCCATCTCCCTCAGAGTTCAGCTAATTTGGCCTGCTCTGTACAAAACCCTGGCCTCCACCTCCAGTCCTGCTTCCCCAAAACCACGGGCATGCGTTCCAAGATTACAGGCAAAGCTGGTAGCACAGGCTGGGTTTCAGAACACCAGGCCTATCCTGTCACAAACACGTGCTTTCAGTCAGAGCTCGCCAAACTTGAACCACTGGAGAGAAATTTTTGGGAAGTTCCAGCTGATACAGCCCAGCTATTCCAAGAAAAAGATCGGAGAACATATTTTTGCATGTGTTCAGGATAATCTTCTAACTGTTCTGGGGCAGCCGTGTGCTTCAGAGGAGGGTTCTAGAAACAGATAGGGAACATCACTCCTTGAACTGACATTATATTTGTGCTACTCCCATCAAATCTATCTGAACTGAATCTCAAAAGGTCCTTTTGTAGCGTATGGCTAACTGAAAACTACCAGGAAACTGTAATTTGACCAACTTTTAGTCTGTAAGAGCTTGATTTTAGAACACTGCCAGTTTAAGCAGCGTGTCCTTAAGAAACTTTTTTGTGCAGTGACCATGCCGAGCACACCAAGGTGAAAATCTACAACTGAGCCAGAACCCAATTCCCTCCCACCAGCAACAATGCTCAGAGCAATCACCAAGCAGCACTGGAAAACCTTATCTGCTTTCCCTTCAGTCAAGGTGCAACAGGCAGGAGAGCAGGTCATGAAGACATTTCAAGCTGAACCTGCAGATGCTGGAGCTGCTGTGGTACGGTGGGAGAGAAATTCAAGCACTCACCAGATTCCGGATGTGCTCCCTGCTCCGGTGAGCTCAGCCCATCCATTTCTTCCTGCACAGAGATCTCCTTGTCTTCTCTGCCTCCCTGGCCTTCAGGAGCTTTGCTGGGGAATGCTTCCAGCAGCTTCTCCTGCTTCTGGATGAAGGATTCCATAGCAGCCAGTGACAGGCTGCCAGAGACCTGCAAAAGCGTGTTAGTGCCACAGAGCCTGGGGTCAGCAGTGCCCACACAACCTCCCACCTCCTGGTTTGCACCCAGGTTTGCAAAACCAGGGCTGCTTACTGTCCTTCTGCCAAGAGCTGGCACGTGGCAACAAGGCTGCAGCAGCCACGAGCCTGGTGGATGTTGATAATTCCCAAACAAGGCAGTAATTGGGGTTGTGATAGGATTACAAGAAGATCTGAACTTACAGCACTGCTCTCCCTGATGGAGTACACGATCCGGTCGTGAGCTTCACTCACACTCAGCACTGGAGTGATTTTACTGGATGAGAACCTCAGCCTGGACCTGAAAAGCAGAGCCATGGTACAGTCAGTTTTCTCTGCAAGCTGAGTTTGAGGCATGAGTTTGAGGCATGAGTTTTCCAGCCTCAGCCAAGCCCCACGACCTGTTACTACTGCCCACATCCAAGCTAAGAAATCTGTTTAGACCTGAAGTGGTTCAAAACAAACATCTGCCTCCAGGATAACCAGGAGTGAAAACCACACAAGAAAAGCATTAAAACATTTTTCCTCATGTACACTTGAGCAGAGCCAAGGTCTTCAGGCGTTCCACAGGGAGGTGTTAGACAGAAGCTGATAGGGAGATGCAGGCAGGTGTCAGCAAGGTGTGAGCACTGCAGCACACACTGGGAAGGATTCAGAGAAGCCTCTGAGATGAAACACACTCAGCAGGATTGTGAAATCCAATTATAAACACTCACAAAAAGGAGGATACGAAAGGACACTGGGATTTTGGGACAAGTTGTAAAATAGCCTGTTTATCATTAAGGAATGTTCTTTTCAGCCAAGATGGTTCCAAACTTGTACTTTTTGAGTTTGTCTTTTTGTCCAAAGCAGCTTTTTCCAGCAGAACATCACTTTTTGGAAAGCAAAAGCCACACTTGTGCAGAAATCTTCCCTTCCTTGGTGAGGGAAGAATCACTGACGAGACAACCACAATGAGACTGGGCACTTTCACCAACATTTGGTGAGGAACACGCATGAAACAATCTTAAATATTACTCATAAACAGCTATTTAAATGTTTTCTGGGCAAGGCCACTGTGTGGAATGGAACACATGGGAGAGGCAGGAGGAAACCTTTAGGCAGATAATTTACAGCTGTATATTGCAATCACTCCCTGCATACATAAGAAATGCACAGTTTAAGGTTAAAAAGCAATTCCCCAGGAGCACTGGTGTCCCTGCTGGCAAATGGCAGCACCTCAGAGCTCCCTCAGGAGGAACCCACCTTCTGTGGAAACCAGAGCATTCCTGGGAAACCCTTTAGATAAACTGGAGCTCAAATGGTTGTGTTCAGCAAGGGAAGGAGAAAGTAATTCAGCTAAAGTATGACAGAACTTACTACCCAACACATAAAGCACCAAGGGAGTTCTTCCCCACCATGGGCTCAGTTTATGCATTAATTCCTTGCTCTGCAAAGCTGAGGGAGCCCTTACTTGGTGGCTTTCTTCCCGTCTGTCTGGGGTTTCCCATCCACCTCCGATTCGCTCAGATCCTCCGTGGGGCTCTGGGGCTCTGACCTGGGGAACGCCGTCTTCAAGGTGTCCACAATGGCATTGACAACGATCTGCAAAGCCAGCACTGCCTTAAATTACTGGGTCCACCCTTGTTATTTAAATAGATTAGGAATTTTGAGACTTGCACTGGATTTTCTATTAAATAGGTTCTTTAACACGAGCTCTGTAGCTTTAGGTGTTTCTGGGCAAGCTGAGCCCAGCTACAAAGAAAGGGTTTTGGCTCCTAGGATACACTGAAGCCCAGGAGCATCTCTGGGGGAGCTGGAAGGGGCTCAGGTAAGCAGCTCCCTGTTTTTCCCACCTTGTCTATCCTGGAGACAACGAAGGGCTTCTTGACAAAGGCGATCCTGGCGTCGGTGTTGAGGGCCAGGAATTCCTGCACCTCCTCGCTGTTTGCAATCTCAGGGACTGCACAGAGTTGCTGCAAGGACAGATGGAGATTTAGATCATTTTGGAGTCAAGCTCCCAACCTGATCATGGAATGTGGAAGAGACATGGTGTGAGCTGTCCTGAGCTCTGCTTTGAGCTCGCAGGGGCACACAAGCATCTCACCTTCAGGAAAGATTCCAGCAGACTTTTCCTGGCTTCCACTTTATCGCTGTCCATGTTTCCAAATGGCAGATCAGGGAACAGTTTCTTTGGGCCTTTGATGTCTACAAAGGAAACAAACCCACTGGTAAGCTTGAGAGAACTGCAAAATTACAGCAACCTTAATTTAAAAGACATTTTAGATCTTAAAATCTAAAATCTTCCAAGATTAATAATTAAAACTTTAAAATCTTAAAATCTAAATACAGATTTTAGTCCTTATTAAAACCTTAATGCTGTAGTAACTAAGGCTGTCCCCACACACTGCCTGGCATCAGCCCAAGGTAATACACACACACCAATGTTTCTATCCACTGCTGTGGTGCAAAACTACAAAGCCAACTGTCGTGGAATGGGAATAAGGAACGTTTTGGAGCAGTGGAATTTGCTTCCAGAAGAGATAAATCATTCCTCCAGCCAGCTCTGCACAGAACAATGGGGGATGTGGGCAGGAGACGCAGCCCAGCATCCAGAGCTGCACAAGCAGGGCAGGAAACCCCCGGAGCAGAGAACAGGGAATGGGACAAGAAGGATTTTCTCGAGAGCTACTGCAGGCACTGACTTTTCAGGAACTTGCGGAGCTCCGGCTTCTCCTCCAGCCTGGTCTGGAGGTTGAGGAACTCGCGGTAGCGGCGGTTCACGGTGTGGTAAGCCACCTGCTGCAGGCTGCCCGTGGCCTCGCCCTCCAGGGCTGTCTCATACTGAGGAAGAAGGAAAAGGCATCATCCTGACACATCCCAAAACAATCCCGCTTCCCTGCTGGCCTCTCAATCCCCAGGCCCCACCCACAACTCCTCACTTCAACCCTTCCCCGACGATGAAGGAACCAATGGAACAAAAGCAGGAAAAGATTCAACCAGCCCCACAGGACCCTACAGGAATCCCTTTGCCACACCCAAATAGCCACGGTGCCCGGTATTTCCCCTCTACCAGACAAAATTTCCTGTGGGGACACACAGAGAGCAAGTCCTCAGCTCCAAACACCGGCCCAGGTGGCATCAAACTCCAAACACTGGCCCAGGTGGCATCAGGGATGTGGGAGGGGGTGACTGCCCGGGGAGCCCTTACCTTGACGGTGTACAGGGTGTAGGGGTGGAAGCCGGTCCCGCTGTGCTCCCGGGCAGTGATGGTGCCGGTTATCCGCAGGTTCTGGATGACCACGGGCCCGTCGGGGCTGCTCAGGGGCTCGAAGCTGAACGTGCTCGTGGGAGCTGTCGGGGAGGATGACAGCAGGGGCAGGCTCTGCCCGGGCTCTGGGGGAAACGGCGCCGGGCCCTCTGCTGCCCCCAGATCTCTCCCCAGGCTGGAGGGTCTTTGTGAGGAGAACCTCCTGGAGACAGCTGGGCTTTCCTCCTCCTTCTCAACCGCTGGCTCGATCTGGATGTCAGGGCAGGAGCTCAAAGCAGGGGTAGGAAGCAGTCCAGCATCCGAGCTGTGGCCAGGGCCCTGGTCCATGTCCCCTGTGCCATCCTCTGAGGCAGGTGCTCCCTCTGGCACAGAGGGGTCCTGGGGGTGCTCCTCAAGGAGCTCTCCAGCAGGGGAAGGAGCCAGCAGCTCCACGTCCTGCCCAACGTCAGGCGCGGGGGATTCCAGCTCCAAAACCTCACAGGGGAAGAGGGATCCCAGGGCTTGGGGGCGCAGGAAGGGTTCCTCTGCATGACAGGACCTGCTCACCTCCTCTCCCTCCTCTCCAGCAGCCCCTGCCTCTCTCCTGAGCCCCTCAGCAGCCCTCGGGGACGGGGGTAACCTGGCGGGAACTGTGTCCGTCTGCACCGGGAAAGGCAAGGAATCCGGCACTGGGGCTGCAGGCTGGGGCTTCCCAGCCCGGGGCTTCTTGGAAAACGCCCCGATGAGCAGCAGGTTGATCCAGTCGGGATCGGACATCTTCCTGATGGCCGGCAGCAGCACGTTGCAGGCCACCAGCTCCACCACGACAAAACGTCCCGTCCGCGTCTCCAGGTGCGGCCAGGGCACCAGCGCTCGCAGCAGCGCGTCCACCGCGGCCCGGGCACAGCCCACCTCGGCCGCGGAGCTCAGCAGAGCGGGGTGCGGCCCTGCCAGCCGGCTGTACTCCCTCCACAGCGTCCGGCCGCCCTCGGGGTCGGCGCTCAGGGCATCCCGCGCCCGCAGGAAGCTCTGGAGGTGCTGCCCGCACAGCAGGAGCAGGCGGCGGGCCAGGGCTCGCCGGTCCACCCGCCTCATCCGCCGCCTCAGCTCCTCGGCCAGCCCCAGCATGGCCCTCTCCACCTCGGCCTCGAAGGCCGGCTCTCGGCTCACCGTGCGGTACCAGGAGGCCACGAAATCGCGCACCACTTTACGGACGGTGCTGGCGATCTCCTCCTCCAGCCGGCCCTCGTCCGCAGGGCCGCCGGCCGGGGCCCGCAGGGAGCTCACGAAGCGCTCCAGCCGCAGCCGGCGGCCGCGGGGGCTCAGGGCCGGGGGGCCCAGCCAGGCCCCCAGCACGGCCAGCGCCCCGCACAGCAGCCCCAGCGCCCGCAGGTCCAGCAGCAGCTGCAGGGCCAGCAGCCAGCCCAGGGCCACCAGCAGGGCCAGCAGCGGCCGGCGGGACCTCGAGGGGCCCTGTGCCGGCATGGCGGGGTGGGCACGGGGAGCTGTCACGGGGTGGGTGGCTGCAAAGCTCGAACCCCACCAGGCTCGTCAGGGCCTCTCAGACTGGGCTGCTTTAGCGAGGATCCGGGACTCAACCACCGCTCACAGAACCCGGTGGATCCGAATCCCTCACTGGGTACCGGGGCTCCTCAGCGGGTACTGGGGTGGGTCAGAACCCCCAGACCGGGACCCTCCCCGGACAGCGGGGCTCACACAGCCCAGCACACCGGGACCCCTGAGTGGGTTCCGGGGCACAGCCTCCCGGGTCCCCCTCCTGGGCTCGTTAAAGACCTCCAATCCGGGCTCCCCATCAGATGCTGAGTCCGACCAGAGCTCCCAGACCGGGCCCTCGCCGAGCGCTGGGGCTTGGCACAGCTCAGCCCCTTACCGGGGCGAACCGACCGTGCTCCCCACCGGTCACCGGGGAGAGGCGCGGATCCCGCAAAGCCAGCGGGAACCTCAGAGGGCCCCAGGACTCGACTGAACGAACCCTACACCGGGCACTGGGGTACCTCAAGCCCCCACCGCCCAGACCCCTTCACCGAGCACCGACACGCAGCCCGCAGGTGCGGGGAGAGCGGGGCCGGAGCCGCCACAGCGGGACCCACGGGCCCGACTCACCGCCCGTGCTGTCCGCCGGCACCGCCGCCACTTCCGCTTCCGGTGCTGCCTCCCACAGCGCCCCCCAGCGGGCCGGAGGTCTCACCGGCGTTCTAACACATTTTAAACTATAGCAATAATAATTGTTACTACATGAATAATTTAAAAACAAATAATAATTTTTATTTTAAAATCTTTATTAATAGTAGTTTTAATACTACTAATAAGGTATTCTTTATAATTTATATTAAATTTATAACGTGTATAAATATAATAATTTTATAACATATGTGTTATGTATCTATTAACAGATTGTTATCATTAACAATAATAATAAAAAATAAAATTAATAAATTTCTCAGCCACTCAGAACAAGCTTTCACCTCGCCCCACTTTTATTTCACGTGCAAGAGGAAAAGCATGAAAGCAGAATGTTATATTCATAGATTTTTTTAAAAATTGAATTTATTTATGCAAGTATTAAAACTAGGGGGAAAAAATAAATCGCGTCTCTGCTATTTAAAGTAACGAAGAGTTCGTGCTGCTGATGCAAGTATGCAACTCTGAGCCCCTGGAAAACACCTGAGCCACGTTACCTCATCAAGGAACAATGAGAAGAAGAGTTGTGATTGGACAAATCGGAGTGAGGACGGTTATATTCCGTTGGTAATTAATTAATTAGGGTGATGCTGCTCGGCTGTGAAGGGCTTGGGGGGAGCGGCTGCTTTTTGTGGGTTCTCTGTGGATGTGGGAGCTCCTGGACACAATGCTGGGGTTCTTCCCGAAGGAATTTGGACTTAAATGTTCTGTGGATGTTCCAAAATACACCTGGCTTCTTCTCCTGGTGTGGCTAAGCATGTGTGGAGACCCCCAAATTCTCTCTAGAAGAGGCTCCCCAAGGTTCTTGCGGGGCTGTGGGGGGTGCGCCACGAAGGAGACAACGCAGGATGGCAGCAGGAATGAGACATCACTGCGAAAACGTAAGAGAAATTTTAAAAAACTCATTTAAAACCATTTTGGGAAACAGAGGACTTGAGGGGGGAGGTCTCTACTGCCGCCAGAGTCTTGGTTGCATCCAGGTGTTGGAAGAGTTTTGGGAAAGTGTTGCTGCAAGATTTGTTTGTTCTTAAAGATATTTGTGTTTGGTGCTGAAAAACTTCTAAGCTACAACCTCCAAAACTTGCCTGGGGCTTTCTGCTGCTTCCCCATGTGTGGTTGTGGTTCTTGGGTTGGTGTTAAGTGCAAAAAATTAACTAAAAGTGGGACTAGAGGTTACTCCTGCCTGTGTTGGGCGGGATTTGGGTGCTGCAGGTGGCTGGGACGGGAATCCTGAAGTGGAATTGTTCGTTTTTAGCGAAGGCTTTTGTAGAAGTCACCCCAACTATGTCAATTTTGAGAGTGCCTTTTAGCTGTGTGTGACTACCCTGGGGAAGATAAGGCACCAAAGAAAACTGGCTTTAATCAAAACCTCACTTTTGAAGCAATATCTTTCTGCTCAAATATGAGCTTTCAGTTTGGTGGGGTTTTTTTGTTGGTTGTTGGTTGGTTGGTTGGTTTTTTGGGGTTTTTTTTTGGTTTTTTTTTGACTTTTAATTGGGCTCTTTGCAGCCTCCATCCTGTATGAAGCAGAGGGATGATGCATTCCTGCACATCCAGGGGTGTTTGTGAGTTCTGGAGCTGCCTGTGCTGTGCCCCTCGTGGTTTGGGTGCTCCCACTCCTCTTTTTAGTGTTATGCTGTAAATTTCTACATTGAGCAAGCTCCTGCGTCAGGTGGGTGTCAATAAACGCTGGAGCAGCTCTGATTATTTTCACAAGGGGAGTGTAGCTTGGAGCTGCTGCTGGTGCCCCAAAACACACAAAGTTAAGGGACAGCTCGAGTTTTTGGGGTTAACAAAGCTGATCCTGGCTTGTCCTGCTCCAGCATTAATCCTCCAAGGTCTTTACAGCCCCTTCTCCTGCTGGATCTCACCACGCTGCAGTTAAAACCTCGTGCCTCAGTTTGCCCTTTACCTCCAGCCCTTCCCAGCTGTTCCCTTCCCTTCTCCGAGGGAGATTTGGGGCTGCTGTGAGTTTTTGATGAGCTGAGCAGCCTTGCCTGTGTATCAGCACACCAGAGCTGGAGGATGCTGAGCTGCCAGAGCGATGCCAGCGCTTTTTAATGACGGTTCTGGAGGTGACAAACGTACCTGTCCCCCCACTGGCTTTTTTATTGCGGGTGGGAGAGGTCTTTGGGCAGGTTCTAACTCTTCCCGTGGTGTGAAGGACCCCTTGGGAGCTGCTGTTGCTGACTTGGGCTGGGGAGCGAGGCCAGTTAAGGGTTTAATTTATAACAGGTGCAAGCCAGGACTCTGACAGCTCGTTATGAATGGAGAAACGCAGAGCACAAGGAGCAGCGAGCTTCCTGAGCTCAGGTGTTCTGAGCAAAGCAGCTCCTGGTAACCCTCCAGCGTGGGAGGTGCTGATTTTGGAGCTAAAAACACCTGTCTGAGGTGCTTTGCCTTTCCCAAGCACCTGGATCCATCCAGGTCACAAGCACAGGGTGGGGACAGGGAGGAATTTGGGGGTCATTTGAATGTTTATGCTCAGTTTAGTTGAATTGTGCTTTGTTCACCAGGCTGCTCTTGGGAAGGGCTGCAAAGCTGCTTTGGGGCAGTTTTAATGGGATGGATAAAAACTTTGCTGGAAACAATGAACGGGTCTGAGTGTGCCGTCACCTGGAGCTCCTCCCGGGAGGAGAAATACCTGCAATTCCTTGTTTTGACAACAGTTTTCGATGTGGGAAGTGACTTAGAGTACAATTCCTCTTCTTGCAGTTTGGGTGGTTGTGCCAAGGTGCTGCTTCATCCCAGGACTCCTCTCCACCCTTTTTCCCTTGCCACAGAAAAAGCTTTTTTTGCTTTTTTTTTTTTTTTTTTTTTTTCACAAAACTTTGACTCACCACTAAACATTGGCCCAGTCTGGACTCTATCGGAATTTGTAGTCTCTATATAACATGCTTTGGACGCTCATGCTAAATGCTACTGCCATTCAGCTCTTGCTTTTTCCCCAAGAGACACAAAGTCAGGGAGACATGAGGTATTTCATGCAGCTTAATTAGATGTCTGGGGAAAATGAGGCAATATAAATCCTTTCCCTGATCATTTTCTGTAGTGAAATTTGGGGTTGCTGCCCGTGTTGCTGTGCTGTTTGGAGGATGAGTCTCTCCTGAAGACCTGCGAATAAGTGGGCAGGTTATTTAAAATGAGGGGTTGAATATGGAAGACCGACGCCAGAATTTTCTGTGGAATTAAGAGGAGTATGTGAAGTTTTGGGGTGATTTTCTCAGCTTGGGCTCCACAGCAATCCCAGCACAGCGCTGGAGAGTTGTTTATGAAGTCCTTTAGGTGCCTACATCAAAAATAACTTATTGCAGAGCTGTCCTCTAGTTACAGCCCTCCTTGCCTAGCTGTTAAAGCAGACTGGCTCCTTGCGTTTGATATTGTGGGTGTTTTCCTTGTTTTGTGCCTCCTTGGGAAGCAGAGCTGTTAACCTGGAGACAGCCTGTGCAGTGTCTGGAACAAAAAGGCTGTGATGGGACCCCAGTTGCTATGAAAATGTTGTAATTTGGTAGGTTCTCTGCCTCTTAAGCGAGCCTTTAAGTGAACAAGCAGCTGTGTTGTTGCTTTTTTTGCCACGCTCTTGCAGCTTTGTGCTTTCTGCCCTGTGATGTGGATTTTGAAGGAGCTCTTGGGCTTTGGAAGCTGTTCTTTCCATAATATCCCGACTCTGGGAATATTTTCTGCAAGAGTTGATAGCTCTGATCGCACATTGATTTGATAGTGGAGCTCTGCCTGCCAGGGGACGGGGGAACAGGAGTTGTGGTAAGGTGGGGACTGCTCTCTTCTCCCAGGGAATGAGTCAGGACTACAGGAAACGGCCTTGAGTTGTGCCAGGGAGGTTGAGGTTGGATATTAGGGAGAATTTATTCACTGGAAGGATTGGAACAGGGTGCCCAGGGCAGTGGTGGTGTCACCATCCTGATGCCTTAGGATTTCAGCTTTTCTCTTTTCCATCTGTTTGTAACCCTGCAGTTCTTTAGTGCAGCACTCCAAACCCCACACACAGTGGGAGCTGCTGCTTCCCCATTTTGCTCACACACAATTCCTCTCCAGGCCTGGCCGTCAAGGACACCTCACTGCCTCAGGCCTGAGAGATGGAAACAAAAGTGAGCTGGGGGCAGCAAACTTGGGGTCAATGACTTCATTAGCTGAAGCTGTAATTGGGAGATGAACCCCAATGTGCAAATGGCCCAAAGTGATCAAAGTGTGCAAACCCGTGACCATTGTCCATTTTGGGTGCAGCCCCTGGGGGGCTTTGTCTGCCCTAAATGTCCCTGAAGTCCCTTCAATAAATAGAACTGCTTTTTATTCCATTAATTGTGTATGGCCTCTGTTTTTAGGTAGCCCAGACAGCATCAATCCCTGGAGTGGTTTAAAAGCTGTGCAGGTGTGGCACTTGGGAACATGGATTAGTGGTGGCCCTGGCAGTGCTGGGTTTAAGGATTGGACAGGATGATATTAAAGGGTTTTTCCAACCTAAATGATTCCAGGAGTTTGCTGTGGTACTCCATTAGAGCAAGGAGTGGAGTCTCTTCGTAGCCAGTCCTGACTCTGGCAGGATGCTGTGTCATAATCAAGTGTTTGGGATCAATCCTCTGATTGATCCCAAACAGGAAAAGGAAATCCTTCCCCTTTTCCTCTGGGAAAGGGGAAGGATGAGCTGTCCTTGCACTTTCCAGCTTTATGTGCTCCACCTGGAGGATTCCTGGTGTCCCATGATTTGAACATGGATAATTGCTGCATCCAAGCTTGTCAGCTGCCCCAAGGCTTGGTTGGGATCCTTGCAGACATGGTCCACAGAGGGATCACGCTTCATCACATCCTACATCCCATGTCCCTTAAACCCTCTCCACAGGGATCACGCTTCATCACACGTCCCTTCAACCCTCCACACGGTCTGTGCCCTTCTGGGATGCAGCATCAACTTGTGTTGATTAACGTACTCCAGACTCATAAATCGAAGGAAGTGGATTTGGGGAAGAACTTTCCTGCCTCCAGTAAAACTTGCCTTTAAATTATTTAATGAGCTGCTTAAGCGACTCAGCCGTTTTGCATGGAATTTGTCAAGGCTCCACCGGCTCAACCCGGAGCGATGTGACAGCCATACTTTTATTACGAGCAGCGTATTAATCTTGGAATAGCGCTATTTGTTTTCCTCTCTTGCTTTTATGGTGCTTAAAAGCATGTATCTTCTCCTGAAAATCAATAACTAAAGCTATGAATAATAAAAAACACTGCAGCGAACGGCTCGTAGAGATCCTACGGATGGAAGTTGCAGCAGTAATGACTCTGTTTGCTATCCATTAAGTATGTGAACTCAGAAGAATTATGCAGATTATAATAGCTGTATCAACATAAGTATGTTTTGCTGATAGACTTTCCTGATTGGATCCACGGGATGTAAGCCTGCTAATCCCTTGTGCGGAGGACCTGATTATATTAGAGTGCTCTGCAGATCTGCAGATAGGAAGTTAAGGAACAATTTTAAAAAAATCGTTGGCTGTTGCGTGGGGTTTCTCAAAGACACCGTGTTTGGGTTTATCTGTGGAGCAGACGTGGGTTTTTCCACATCTTTGGTGGAAGCCAAAAGCCCAGCTCCAAGCTCTGGTGTGAATGTAGATGTTTTATGTGCGATGAGTGTGAGTTACCCCGTACTGAGCGTTAAATGCCACAGCAGTGTGGCACAGAGAGACTTGAGCAGTGATTTGGGGCTGGGAGGGGACCTTGAGTGCCCACGTGGTTGTGCTCAGCCAGGTGAAGAGCTCCTAACTGGATTTGGGGTGCTGCCATGGACCCTTCCTGGCCTTCATCTTTTCAGGGATATGGCTGAAGCTCCTAATGAAACAGCAGCGGGGAAAGGAAAAAAAAAAAATTCCCACCCTGTAATTAAAATAATCAGCTTGCTGCGCACTTGGCACAAGGTTAAACGTCACTGCAGTTCCGTGGGTGAAATTCTGCTTATTAATATCACCTTGTCAGTACAATGTGTCACCTCAGGAGGTGACGGTGCGCTCTCGTAAACGACAACACGCTCCACAAAACCTGCTTCCTCCTTCTTTTTACAATGTTCCAGCTCCCCTAAAGCTGGGCGAGCTGATGGATCCTCCTTGCCTGGCTGGGGTTTCACTGGGGAGGTGCCTGCAGCGCCGTGTCCAGGTCTGGCCCCTCACTGGAACAAAGACATTGTGGGATGGGGATGGAAGGTTTGGGAGAGTCAGTTCTGTGAGGAAAGGCTGGGGGGGCTCAGCCTGCAGAAATGGGGCTCAGGGGGCACCTTCTCATTCTCTACAACTCCCCGACAGGAGGGGGCAGCCAGGGGGGGACCAGGGAACAAGAGACAGCACAAGGAGAATCCCCTCGGGTTGCAGCAGAAGTTCAGGTTGGATATTAGGAGGAATTTCTTCATGGAAAGGGTTGTTAGACATTAGAAGGGAGGTTTGGAGTCCCCATCCCTGGAGGTGTCTAAGGAACACCTGGATGTGGCACTCGGTGCTCTGGGCTGGTGACAGGCTGGGCTCAGTCTTGGAGGTCTTTTCCAGGCTCAGTGACTCTGAAGATGCCTGGCTTTGGTGCAGTAGCTGCAGCAGCTGAGCCATTCCCTGAGGGATGCACAGCCACGTGGAAGGTGTTCCAATCCCCCACTGCACCCGCTGGCTCTCCTTGGCCCTGTCCTTCCCTGTGGCTCTGGAGCTCCTGGTGCCTGACAGACACCTTGGCTCCTCTCTGCCCCTTGCATCAGTGTCTGGAGAGACCATGGCAGCTGCAGGAAGGAGTGGAAAGGACTAGGCAGAAAAAGATACCCCAGTCAGCAGAGACAAATACAAAACTGAAATGTGGGGTTTTTTTCTTTTTCTTTCTTTTTTTTTTTTTTTTTTTTTTGGTCATGAAAGCACCTCTCCACCAGAATATCTTCTCCAGCATCTCTGCTCCGTGCCGAGGGAGGGAGAGGGGAGCAGCATCACAGCTTGTCAGAGTTTTGGGGATTGCAGTGGGAACTTCTGCTCTGTGAACTGGATGAGTCTGTGACAGCGTTTGCTGCAAAACTCCTTTGTTTTCCGGGAGAAATCAGCCCTGAGATGAGTGTCCTCGGCTGTCTTTCGGTGTGGGGGAGGTTTGCAGCTGGCACTGCTACCTGGAGTGGACCTTTTGTCCTCGTGGCTGTCTCTTGGCCCCCACTCAGCTCAAATTTTGCCTCAAGCATGGCCAAAACAAGGAAATTTATAGCTGGATGGTACTTAAGGATCCACAGGACAATCATTTATAGCTTGAATTCCATCTGGGACATGAATGCACTTGATTTTGATGGGGTAACTCCAAGGAGGGAGCTGTGTCTGTGCAACAACATCAGCTCTAGGGTTGCCCTCATCTTCTCCGTTCAGAGTGGAAGAGCAATGCTACGGATTTGGCTCGATGAGGAATTTGTATTTAATACTGGTAATTTAGTGGCTAGGGAACCCATTTTGCTTCGTGCCACGGCGGCGTTTCCTCATGCAGCAGCCTACCCTACCCCAACGAGCATCTCATTAGCAAATAAAATTGTTATTTTCGGGCTAATGCTGTGAGTTAATGTGATGTGAGCATCACGAAACCCCAAACGTGCCGCACGCAGAGCGGGGCGAGTTGCAGTGATGAATGTCATGCAAAACTCAGAGGCACTAATTGAAGGTGGTTTCAACAGAATATTCAATTAATGCTCTCTGCGTCGCAGACAGTCTGGAAAAGGCGCTGTTTTCTCCCGAGGATCTGTGTTACTGTGCAACAAACAGATGAAAATGAACCGTTTTACGGCCTTCTAATTGAAAGTCGATGCACCGGTTTTATTAAAATTTTCATGGTGGGGGGAACTGGATGCCCCAAGGGCCCAGTAACGGGATGAATAAGCTCCCTCTCCTCTGCTGCCTCGCATCCAGCCTTGGGCTGAAGCGACTGAAAATAAATTCCCGAGAAATCCCTGGTGGGATCTGTGGCCTCGGCATCTCCTGCATGCATGGATCCATTTTCTGCGTCCTCTGCAGGATCCTGGGAAACATTGCTTTGTGGGGACTGGTGGGTAAGGAGAAGGAAACAGCTTTGCCTATCTTTTTTTTTTTTGAGGTAAAAAACTAGGTTTCTTACAGCTTTGAGTCTTTTCCCCTATTTCTTGGCGCCACATATTGAGGAGTTGAAGCTTATTAGTAGGAGAATGGAGCAGAAGGAGCTTCTCTGCTCTTCCCTATCACCTCTCCAGGGCTGACTGTCCTTTAGGGTGGGAAATGAAATCATTTATTGGGGAATAAAATAATTAAAGGAATTAATTAAATTTTTCTTTTCTTTTTTTTTTTTTTTTCTTTTTCCTCTTGTCACCCTGCTCCTCTGCGTTTTCCAGCCAGTGTTTGGCTGCCTGGGTATCTGCAACTCTTCCCAGCCTGCCTGAGGAGCCGTGGATGCTCTTGAGGACATTGGGAGGGATTTGTTTCCTCCCTCTATCATTTTAACGGCTCCACTCTTGCCCGATCTATCAATTTCCAAAAGTTATTGGCAGGGATTTGTGATGTATTTTAAGCAAAATGCCTGGATCTGTGTGGTTGCAACTTCTGGGTGCTGGGAAGCAGCAAAAGGAAGACGTTTTCCATGCAGCTTCTGAAAATCCCTGTGCTTGATGAATGGGAGCTGTAATCTGAGCCATTCCGTGGGGCTTCATGTGACTATTAATTTATATTCTTGCCCCCCAATGATGATTTAGCTATTTTAAAGCCTTATTTATGACGAGTTCCTATCCCCATTTTGTCACGGTGATGTTGTTGTGACAATGGGAATTTACAGTTCTCCCTGACAGGAGCCTGCAAGCCAACGGGCTGGGTATTTTTTGTATTCCTGCAGGCCCAATTTGTAACATGAAGCACTTAATAATTGTTATTAATGAACCTGCTGTGGTCGGTCTATGGACCCAGCTGGAAATCACATCTGCCATCAGATTTGCAGCAAACTCTTGGAGTTGAGGGAGATGTGAGCAGCCAGTGTGGTGCCCGAGGATCAGCGGGAGCTGTGCTTGGCCTTTGTTTTTTTGGGGGGGAGAATCATGGAAATTTTAAAATCTGAGCGGCTGCTGCGTGAGGTAGCAGGATCATAATGACGAGGATTAAAACCCCAGCTGCTGGTTTCTTAGGGACAGGGTTGCTGGGACAATTAAATCCGTGCTGCTAAACAATTGCTGGGGACTTTAGTAAACATCCTTAGGGATTTTCAGAGCCATCCCTCATTTGAACGAAAAGCAGCCCAGATTTTTGCAGCCAGTCAGGGATTTCTGACCAGTTCCAGTCTTGGCTATCCAACCTGGGATGGAAAGATAACAGATGCTTCTCATTTATCCCCATCCCTCCCGCTTGGTTGTGTGTGACCTTGAGAAAGGTGTTTAATCTTCATTCCTGGCTGGAATAAGGAGATGCTGCATTCCTTTGGGTCGTGGCCAAAATGGTGTAAAGGTACAGGCAGCACAAGCTTTACTGGTACTACCTTCGATTAAACCTTGCAAATCTCATTCCTGGTATTCCCTCCTGCCTCAGGATACCCACCGGCTGGGGATAACGGGCTCGGCTCTGAGTGGAAGCATCTTCATTACAAACAGCAAATTAAAACGTTGTTTGGAAGAGCACAGATGCTTTCCAGCGATGATGTCAGTAATTAGATGACTTGAGAGGGTTTAATCATCTGAGCACCCCCCAGCCAAGCCCTCCTTTCCCAACCCACATCCCCACGCCTCGACCGCAGTGTTGGAAACGAGGCAATCCTTGCGAGCATCACGAGCGGATCTTCTCGAGGAGGATATTTTGCATAATTGGTTTCTGACAAGGCCTAAAAGACTATCTAGAGTTAGGCGGCTGAGCGTTAATTTATGCGCGCTCTCCTCAGCGTAACTTTGTTACATGAAGTGTTATTTACGAGGCAGGCTCAGATCTATTGTGTGTTGGCGAGAGCGCCGGGATAATGGAGACGTATCGCTCGTTGTGGCAAGAAGCTATAAAAGAAATGGGTAGATGCTTCTCTGCAGTTATGGACTTAATTTTTTAATGTGAGCTATGGTAGCGATTGAGAGTGATGTGATCTGGTAGTCAATGGGAAGCAGGATGGCAGAGGGCTTTGATTCTTTTTTTCTTTAGTTTTTTGGGGTTTTTTTTGTTTTTTGTGTTGGAGTAACTTTCTTCTTGGAGGTGTTTTTTGAGCCTTCTCATGTCTACCAGCATTTGAAGTGATTTGAAATCGGAATAGCAGGTATTGACACGTTCGCTGCTTTGTTTCTCTTTAATTAAATGTGAGGCTCGTACTTAAGCTTAAATCATATGAAAATTTAATCCCGTATATTTGATATGATACAACAGCCTAGAAGAGGTGAATAAATGGTGTTTTGCTGTCATCAATTTGATGCTTCTTGACTACTTCAAGCACTTCCACTTGATGGAAAGGGTGACTCTATCTTCATCCAATTCTGAAATACATTTGAAATACATTTTTTATGCCCTTCCACCAGAGAAATTCTGTCTTCGGCCGTGAGTTTTGGTGGTGGTGGCTTTGATTTGAATGGGAGTGAAAAGCTGTGTTTCCTGACTCCTTTAAACATTGCAGGCAGGAACATATCTCGGGTTTGCATTACCTTATTTACGTCGTGGTTGCAAAAACACAAAAGGGAAACAACTGAGGGAAAACAAGACTGAGGTTAAAGTTGTTTTGAAACAATGCAAATACCGGATTTGAGCAGTATCAAAGCAGGATGATTCAAAGTTGTTAGATGTGATTTTTTTCCTCCTTCTTCTGTGAAATGAAATTTCTGCAGGAAAAGACCTGACTCCGCAAAACGCTTCTCTTCCTACAAATCTCATTTCTCTGACGGAAAGTGGTTCCATCCCAGCTTTTTCCAGTCAAACTTGCAACTTACCCTTTCCTGGGCCAGATTTATTCCTTTGCTCAACACGCTTCCTTGTAATCGAGACATCCCCAAAGCTCTGGGAAAGGAATCAAAACAGCTCCGGGTACTTCAAAGGGTGGAAGCCGCTGTGTCAGATGTCCTGCCACAACTAATCCGGCGTGTGATGTGACCCCTTTCCAGGTGTCCCTGCCTCTCTCAAAGACCTTGAAAAGAGCCCAGACAGACTGAACTCAACTCCTGCTTAAATCCCCTGCCTGTGCTTCTGTCCCTGTGAAAATGCCGTGGTCTGGGGGATATGAAAGGCGCACGAGGCAGATGAAATGAGAGACAAGGGGAAAGCAGGAAGCGCGCACGGGCGGGGAAGGTGTGAGCGAGAGGGAGAGAGTAAAGGCTTTACTGCAAACGGTAAAAGCCAGCGTGAAACAATCAGGCTGGACGTAAAGCCAACAATTTACCGAGAGTCCTGCCGCAGTAAATCATGGCTGAGCTCCTGCCGGTGCGAGCAGAGGGAGCTCAGGATGGGGAGCAAAGAGCTTTGCGTGAGCAGGGGTGTGTAGAGGGAGGATGTGTGGGCTGGGTATGTGAAAAGCACATTTCTCAAGACCCTATCTGGGTCTGCAGCTTCCCCCTGAGGGGCAGCTGCCGTCTCTGCCCTCTGTCAGCCGGGACAGGAGCAGAGGGAATCGTTTGAGCTGTGCCTGGGAAAGTTTTGTTGGATGTCAGGACAGGGTTCTGGGCACAGTCCTGAGGCTGCCAGAGCTCAGCAGAGCTTGAACAATGCTCCCAGGGATGCCCAGGGTGGGATTGTTGGGGTGTCCGTGCAGGGCCAGGAGTTGGAAACTCAATCCTTGCAGGTCCCTTCCCATTCAGGATATTCTATAATTCCATGAAAACTATGGGTCATCCTGGCTCGGTTCATAAAGGGCAGATGATCAGCTTCATGGGACAGCCTGGAGAATGCAGAGAAACTGCTCGTTCTTGGCTTCTCCGTGGGCTTTCCTGCAAACCCATAATTTCCTGGGAGCTACTTAAGGGAGTAAAACCCCACCTGTGTTTCAGTTCATTGAGGCTTAGCGTAACACCCACCAGAACTGGAAGGAATCTATTGTTTAGTCCTGAAATGTCATCCCAAAATGATGCAGAGGATCCTTGTTAATATTCTCTTGGAAGGCTGTTTGTGATGATTCTTCACTTTTCACTTTGCATTTAAAAGTTTTTCTTTAAGGGCTATCACTTAAAAATATTCTTTGCAATTATGGTTGTTAAGAAAAAAAAAAAAAAAACCACCACAACTTAAAATCCCCAAGGTCAAAGCAGTCTCTTCTTTATATGGCTCTCAATAAATTACTTGAAGTCTATTCATAGTATAGGGAAGACCTTTTTATGTAGAAAGGATCATTATAAAGTTGCCAGGTCGTTAATTACATTGGGTTCTTCTACTTGCTATGTGAGTCATTTCCTTGAAGCAGCGAAGATCCTGGTGAGAGATAATGCAGTAAAAAGTGCATTAAAATGCCTCAAATGTCCTTTTGCTCATATCTGTACATCAGTCAGAACGACAACTGGTTCCAAAAGGGCACCGCCAATTTAAATCAATAAATTTTTACCGGCTTGGCTGTGACCCGTATAGATACTGGGAGTCGAGGCAGGGGGCTGGTTGTTGTCGATGCTCAGAAGTATTAAAGTTTAATAGACTCTCCAGTCCTATCCTGGCTGTCACATTGGTGCAAATCCAATGAGAAATCCATCGCTGCCAGTGGAGAAATGCAGGTGCAGGAGCAGAATCCAGCCCCCGGTGCCTTGTTTACCGGTCCGACCACCTGCTTGAGGAGATAAAGCAGCTGCTATCTCTGCAGCTTTAAATGTGACATTCAGCCACTTCGATGCCTGGTCCCCTCACCGCTTGAGATGCTTGTTGATTTTTCTTAAATGTCAGAAGAGTTTTCAAACGCGGTTTGAATTCGGCTGCCAGGCTTGGGTGGCACTGCTGTCACCTCCCGCGTGGCTCTCTCACGAGGTCCTGTCAGTGTGGGAGTGTTGATTAAAATGTTAAAGTGAGGGGAAATTATCCCCCTTTTTTACTCGCAGGAAGTTAATTTTTTGCTGTGTTTTACCCCCCATCCCTTTCCACAGGCACTGGTGTGGGGTTGGGCTGATCCCACCCTGTTTTTTTTCCATCCTGCGGTGGTCAGAGACAGGACCAGTAAATAAGTGCAGTCTGGCTTTTCCTAAGGTGTGGTTTTTTGGCGGTTTTGGGGTTTTTTTTTGTTTTTTTTTTTTAATGGTGCCCCAAAAGAAACATTTTGCAAGGGAAAGCTCAGTCCTTTTTCTCTAAGTTTTTCTCCTCCAACGCATTCCCCTGATCCTCTTCATTTCCTTGGGAATAATGGCATCACTTGGTGCTGCTGGCATCAGGAGGAAGAGGAGGTTTTATCTTTCAGTCTTGCTTTCCAGAGGGATCCCTCATATCTATGGGGGAAAAGAGCTGAGGGAAAGCCCTTGGAAGGTGTCAGCTCTGGCTCTGCCTGCTCTCTGTTCATGTGAGGTGTCCTTTTGAGCCTGTGCAGGAACAAACTGTGGGGAGACTAATTCTGGTTGGAATTATAAGCAAATACCAGCTCGTCCAAGCAGATCCGAGAGTCAGACCATGAAGCTGTGAGGTGAATCCATTCTGGATTTGGTTCCCATGGTTTTTTTGCTGTGTAAGGTGGCTCCAGGTAAAGCCAGGCAGGATTCCTCCTGCCTCCATCGGCTCTGAACAAGGTGAGTTGTGGCTGGGAAGACAATCCATGCTCTCCCAAGGTCTCCAAGCCCCAGTGGCTTGTCAAGCCCTCAGCAGGTCCTTGAACCTAGAGGAGAAGCATCCTCTGCATTGGAAGGACCACTGCCAGCCTCACTGTGGCTCTTTAGGACAATTGACACTTTAGATTATTGAGGTCTTCAAAGCATGGAGCTGATCAGCTGCTTTAAATCAGCTTTGTCAGCTGGAGATCGCCCCAAAGCTGGAAAATGCTGTTTTTTCAAAAGCCGTGGAGACAGAAGTGTTCAAGGCCAGGCAGGACAGGGCCTGGAGCAGTTTGTTCTAGTGGAAGGTGTCACAGCCATGGCAAAGGGTTGCAATGAGATGTTCTTTGGGGTCACTCCCGGCCCAGATCCTTCTGGGCTTCTAGGATGTGTGTTCTAGGAAGAGGAGGAGGAGGTGTGCAGCCACAGAACCCTGGGCACTGCTTTGCTCAAGAGGCATTTTCAGCACTCTGAGAGTCTGACAGGAGAATTGCTCTCCCCTTTTGAAGGGGCCAGGGTGGCCGTGGGGCAGGACAAACGTGCTGTGCCTCATCACGAGCTCGAAGCCTTCGCTATCAACCCTTGAGCCTTTCACAGCCTAATTACAAATCGCCCGGCGCATCGGTTACGACGAGCAATGAAGATATAATCACTGCTGTTATTTGTCCTTCCTGGCTCCAGCTGTTAAAACAATTCCTCCTTCATAGCCCAGACAATTTCATGGCTTTAACGTGTCCCAGTCCTGCGTGTGAGGAGCCACGCACCGGAATCTCCATGAAAGCAGCCGATTTCCTGCGTGAAGCCCGTGAAATTGGGGAAGATAATATTTTCAGAGCTGCTGGTGCCCTGATTGCATGTTTGTTTGAAATGACAGTTTATGTTGTCTCTCTCTTTCATTAGGGAGGTTCAGCGATCGCGATGTTATTAACTAACAACAGCACTCACTGCATATAAACATGATTCTGCAGAGACACTCCAAGGAGCACTTGAAGGCAGAGGGGAGGGAGATGGAGGAGGAAGAGAGATGTGATGTTTCTTGCTCCTTTTCATTTTTTTTTTTTTTTCTTCCTTTCCAGAGGAGGGAAGGTTTGGAAGAGATTTTTAACTAGATTAGAAGCTCGGGAGAGTTTCATTTTGTACTGAAAGCGCTGACAGCGAAGGGGAAGAGTAGCACTGACTCCAGGATGGGATGTCTGGCATTCCTGCAGTGCCAGGCTCTTCCAGGGCTTCAGACAGAACACTGGGAAGCTCCTTTCTGTTCAGTCTTAAAGATGGGTCTGATACAAAATTTTCCATCTTTTTCACCTTGCATCCTTGGCTGCTCATATCACACATCAATCCATACACTGAAATTACATCAGCAGTTGTGTCATGTGATAACGACACATTAACAATCTGCATTACAGCAAATGATAGGAAATCAGTTTGGGGTATTTCCCCAGTCTTGGATGTGTTGGAAAATTCAGTGGTTTGCTCTGGAAAGACCTTCTAAAAGTTTTGGGGAAAAAAAAGATTAATCTGCCTCCAGACACTCTAACATAGTGGATAGCCCACTTTATCATGATTTTTTCTTTTTCTTTTCACAACAGAAAGTAGCAAAATTTGTATTATGTGGCACTTTCTTTTTTTTTTTTTTTTTTTTTTTTTTTTTCCCTCTTCCCCTTGTGTGATCAGTTTGGACAGGCTCAGGTGTCATCCTCCACCAGGGTGGGACATGAGGGTCTGGCGTTGCCTGGGCAGATCCTTTGAGCTGTACCTGGTGAGATGCAACGTTCCGTGCTGCGGCTGTATCCACCCCCCAGCGACTGCAGCGTCTCCTGGAGCGGATCCTTCCTCCACTCCCAGCTCCAGCTCTGCGTCAGGAAAATGCTGTCACTTCATTACCAGCCTGTGACTCCATCCCAGCAGTCCCTGTCCGAGGGCTCATCGCTGTCCTGACAGCTCCTGTGACAATTCCAGTGACAGGGCTGCTCTGCCTGGCGCCTGCCAGGGGAGCCGGGGCTGCAGGATTGTCTTGATGCAATTCAGAGCTGGGAATCAGTGTGGGCTAATGAAACTGGTGCTGGGGGGAGGGAAAGGTAGCAGGGCCTTTCAGATTTTATAAGGATGTCATTGGATGGTGAGTTGCTGGAGTTTTAATGGGAAGAGGCTTCTGCAGCTAAAATATCCCACTCAAAATTCCAGCAGCGCCTCAAAACATCCCTGCTCAAGTCTTGGTGTGCGACTTAGGGTGACTGGACTGTAAAAACAGCATTTTCCCCAGGGTCTCCTGGGCTCCATGTGGAAAACCAGCAGTGTCTGGGGGCTGACAGTGAGGATGAAACAGTTCAGCTGTGGCATTTGCCCTTGGAAACGCCAGAAAGGCAGCTCTGGCTGTGGGGCCGAGCAGTTCGATCTGTGGTTGTTCCATCCCTTGCTGGGATTGCTGGGAGAAGAGAAACTGGTTGTCCTATCCGGACTGGGGCTCATTTGGGGCTTTGCCCCTAAATCTGTGCTGTCTGTGCCATGGAGGAGGAAGATAAATTGGTTTTGTGTGTGCACCAGCACCGGACCTGCGCAGTGGATGTGCTGCTGATTTCCCATGCAGCCGGTGCTGCCTCTTATTAAACATAAATAGCTGTGAAATGGACTTCGGGAGAGGAGGGGAGGGGGGAGATCTATCCTGAGGTACAAACTTGCTTCAAATGAAGCCAGTCAAGTTGTTTATAGCCAAGACTGCCCATTATAGGATCCTGTTTGCAGCGAGTTAACTCTCTGCCAAGCGGTAATTGTTCAGGCTAAAAATTTCCATGCTCTAAGTCTGCCTGGGGCTATGTGAAATTGGGGGAGAGGGGGTGGGTTTTGTCTGGTTTAAGGAGGGAGGGGAAAAAAAAAAGTGACTTAACGAAGCTGAAGAGATGCAGTCTCTCCATGAGATGGAGGCAGAGACTTGGAGTTTGGCAGGGGGATGTGGAGGCTGTGCAGGAGCCAGGGTTGAACAGGAGTGAAGTGATGGGTCTAGAGAGAGATAAGTGTCTGTTTTCATCTCTACCCCCTGGTAAACAGGAGACTTTGTGTCTGTAATCGCTGTTGTGTTCAGCCCTGGATGGGCCGGTTGGTTAATGCAGCTCTCCTGGCTAGACACAGAAAAGGTTCAGAGAGATTGTTAAAGGGGTTTGATGAAAGGTATAACAATTTAGGAAATGGCAGAAGGCTCCTTTCAAGCCTTAATTTGGCCATTTGCATGGGTTTGTTCACTGTGATTGCTCGAAATGATGTAATTGGGTGTTATTTTCTCTATGGGAGAGCTTTGTCTCCTGCCTGGAAGTGCGAGCTCCAGTGCAAACACAGCTCCTGGCTTCTGGTGTGAGTCCATCCTGCCTGCAGGAATAACCACGGACAACAAAAGGACAACAGAGCCTGGAGGTGTCCTCGGACGCTGGTTTCCAGCAGCCTGTGGTTAGGGAATTTCTGAGCTGGATGTGTGAGACTGCTCTTGCTCCAAATCCCTTGATTTCTTACAGGTTTTTCCCACACTCGTGCCTATCACGGCACTCTGGCGCAACGAGTTTTGAGTTAAATAATGAATTAATGTGCGTGTGCACAGACAAAACTCTTTGGTTTTGATCTCGAAGCCTGAACTTCAGAGCTGCTCGTTGTCCACGATGCCGCTGGAGGAAGCCAGGGAGCTGCATCCTCTCCCTCTCCCTGGGAGGGATGCTGGGCTGGGGTGGTACCCAAACCTCCTCTGAGGGCTGGGCTGGCACTGCTGGGCCGTGTGGATCCCTCCCTGCGTGTGCCAGCTGATTAGAAAGCAGAAGAATGGCAAGAGAAAATGAAAATGGGAAGGAGCTTGACAGCCCATGGAGAGGTATTTCAGCTGCAACACAAAACATTTGGTGGTAATTATAGAATAACCTTCATTTAAATGCAAATAAGCCTGTAATTAAGATAAGGGCTCTGTCATTTGCCAGCATTCCTCCTTCCTTCCTGTGCCAGCCATGGCTTTGGAGATGTTCCCCATCTCGCTCTGGCGCTGCCTGTTTGTTCGGGGGCTGCTGGGATGAGGGATAAAGGATAAAGAAATCCAGTTCTGCCGCCCTTGGAGCCCATCCCAGCCGAGCAGAGGGCTCTGGGATGGGGTTGTGTCTCTCTTAGACCCTGTGGTTGACAGTTTCTGCTAAAACCCTCACTCCAAACCCATCTCAGCTCTCTGGAATCGAAAGCTGGGTTTGGGCTGTGCTTTGTTGTTGAGGTGAAGATCTCCACTGGCCGTGCTGAGGATGCAGTGTCCTGCTGCATCCAGCTTGGGGCTCACTTTGGAGCTCAGTTCACTCAAAGTCAGGGCGCTGCACAGCTCCCACTGCCAGGGTGGGGTGTAAGGAGGGGTGTGGAGGGTACTCAAGATACAGTTCTGCGTGAGGCCAGCGTGTTGTCAGCCCACAAAGGTGTCTCCAGCTCTGAGGGGGACCAACAACCTCCCAGAAATGAATAATTAGTGAGATGGCTGATCGGAGGTGTTTTGAAAAAGCAAAAAGGTTTTAATTAAAGAGAAAATAACGAACTATACAGAACAAAGGAGTAAAAGCTGTGCACAGTGCAGGGAGGTCCCCTGCACCTGCTAAGACACCCTGAGAATCTCTGTGCCCTCTTTTAAGTTTTTAATGATCTAGGAGGGGTTTTTGGCTGCTGCCCAATAGAAAACAGCCACATTCCTTGAGGAACAGCTCAGGGGTCCAACAGGTGCCTTTGTCCTGGTACTCGGCCAATTATGGTAAGAAGAGCACAGAAGGTTCTGGTTCTTCTTCCTTAAAAGTTCAGGGGTGAGGCTTAAACCCTTCTCCTAATATGGAAACACCTGCTCAGGTGTGGGGGTGCTCTGTGGCACGCTGACACCTCCTTGAAGTGAGGACTGGCCTTCAGTGGCAGAGATGGACGCCACCTTGGTGTGACCCAGCAGGAACCTGGTGAAGCCAAGGCAGCAGCAGGCCACATGGGCTGCGATGGCAGAGTAACGACGCTCTCCGTTCTGTTTTGGAAACACCAGCGTCACAGAGCCAAAAAAACGCAGGTGATGGCTTGGAAATAGCAGGTGTGGGCAGGCAGCAGGGCTGCCATCGCTCCTGGAAGTGCTGGGACAAGCAGGAGCTGGGCTTGCACCGGTTCTCCTCGCCGGGGAGGGAAACCGGAGCGCTGGAAACAGCCGCTGCTGGAAAGGTTAACCAGCAACCTTTGCTTAAACTGTCTCAATCTGTATGAAATGTTATCTCTCTGCCTGACTAAAGATATGTGAGCCGAGGGAACCGAGATGCTCCCAGATTGTATTTATCTAGCCCTTTGAAAGGGCGTTTGAGGAATTAACTCGGCGGCTTAGGAGAACTTAAATGTTCCGATAAGTGGTTGGGGCCGTCTCCACCTGTCGTGGTGTGAAACCTGCGCTGGAGCAGCTCCACGGCCTGATTAGGAGGAGGAAAAAACTTCATCCCAGCTGTAGAGAAGCTGCCAGGAGTGCTGGTGCCACTGCCTTCCTGTCTGGACCCATCCCTCGGGTGTGAGCCGCGGTGCTGGGGCTGCCCTGGCTTCTCCAAGTCCACCTGCCTTGCTCATTCCTGTGGAAGTGATGCCTGGTGCATTCACTTCTTCCCTTTTTCTTGTCCATCCTTCCTGGGAGGCTTCTGCAAGTGTCAGAGAGGAGGAAACAGGTCAGACCCTGTTGTGTTGGAAGTGGAGGTGACTCCAGCCTGCTCCAGGAGTCTTGGGGTGCTTTTCTGGGATGATTTGGGACTTGGAGCTGAGGGTTTTCCATTCGTGGCTCCTGGGGATGGAGGAGAAAGGCATCCAAACCAGTTGGAACGGGTGCTGGTGTCGATGATTTCCTCTGGATTTCTCCCGGGCAGCACAGGACATCCCGTGATCTCTAAGGTGTAAAATAAAGAGGTCACATTTCTCTCAAATACTGGCAGCAGGATTTACTCTTTGGCTGCTGAGCAGGGCAGGTGGGAGAAGCTGGACTGAAGATTTTATTTTCCTTGCTGGAGAAGACCAGAAATTTACAGCCTGCTGGCCACAGGTGATTTCTGTGCTTCCAGAAAGTTCCAACTGGAGAGTGTGTGGGAGTGTAAAGATGCAATTAAACAGCGAGATACAGCAGCAAGCCCTCAGGCTGCTCAGGAAAGACTCCAAAGGAGCAGAGAGGAAAAAAAAGGAAAGGGAAATTTGCCAGTAAAGGTGTTGAATATACAAAGAATACGTCGATACAACTCTGCTTTTAATATTTGAATAACATTGACTGTTATTATGGATAATAATTCATAATAACAGCCAATAATATTAAAATATTTGATTATTGATTGATTTAATATTTGAATATTGATAGAAGATTGGCAATATTGGTTTAATATTTGAATATTGATAGAAGATTGGCAATATTGATTTAATATTTGATACTGGCCTATGAATAATTCCCCTCAATGTACAGGCAGCTCAGTGACCTATGGAGTGATGCTGGGGGAGCGGGGGACGCCTGGACGCGGGATAAACGCTCGATAAGCACAAAGGGGAGGAAGAAGCCCTGCGGGAAGAGTCTTCCACTGCCCACGAGATGGCAGGCGGTGCCCATGCAGCACCTGAGCGCGTCCCGCTGGGCTGGGGGTAAAACCGCGCCTCGGTCTAAACTGCCGGGTTAGCCAAATCCTCCGCATGGGGGGCTCTTCTAGCGCGTCCAAAGCCAGGATGCTGTGGCATCCTGCAAGGTGGGAGAGGATGGAGAGTCCTGGGATGGTTTGGGATGGGTTAGGAGGGACATTTAAAGCTCATCTCGTTGTCCCCTACCAGGGGCACGGACTCCTTCCACTACAGTGGCTTGCTCCAAGCCCATCCATCTCCTAACCCTAATCCAACCCAGCCTGGGCTTGGACACTCCCAGGGATGGAGAGACAAGAGAGAACCTTGCACCGCTCTGTTTTCTCTAGGATGGAGCTGATCCTCCTTCCCTCCGGCAGCCTGGAATTCGGACCTCAGGAATTCGGACCTGGGATGGGAGCATTCCCCTGGGAAAGCTCTGTGTGCTGCGTTAATCCCTCATCAGCTGCCTCATTGCTGCCCCAGCTCGGTGTCAGGCTCCTGGTGCTTTGTTGGTCGCCGCCACTTGGAACTCTTCGTTTCCTTCGCTTCCTCCCAGTCCAAGCAGCTGTTGGGTCTTCTCCTCTCTCCTCCCTGCCTCTTTGAAACCAATTTGAAGGTTTCCTGGGTGTAAATCTGCTTTTAAGTTGAAAAAAAACCCCAAAAACCAAGGAATCCAGCCCTTTACCTGCCTGCCAAGGGGGCGTGGGGGGTCCAGAGCTGCCTCACCTGGCTCGGGAAGGGGGAGAGTGGGGTTTGCATGGGGTCAGAGCTCCCCGAGGACGCGTTTGGGATGCGATCCCATCTCCATCGATGGCCCATCCCAAAGGCAGCAAAGGAGACCCCATCAGCGCAGCAGAGGGCAGCAGGGCCCTGCTGAGCCAGTCCGTCCTGCTCTGCGCTCCTTGCCCCGATTGCTGCAATAGCTCATGTGCTACAAACAGCCCCAATTACGGTATCGATCTCCTACACGCTGGGAGCTGATGGTAGGTCCCTCCCCAGCTGGCCTGGTAAACAGAGCTCTCCATCAGCAGGCACTCCATGAATGTCACAGAGCAGCTTCCTCCTCATCCACAGCCCAGGGAGGAAAGGATGAGCCATTTTGGGGGGAGTGGGAAGAATTTGGGCCACCCCCTGCGCACCACTGGGCACTTTTTTGCGATCCTAAAGCTGGATTTCTTCACCACGAGTACCCTGGGGAGGCTGCAAGTGGTAGGCTGGTGGTCCTGTCCTGTTTTTGCTGTGGGCTGGTGATCAGCTGGTGGTGCTTTATGGAGCTTCCCATTTTCCATGGGTTACTTAAACATGCTCCTGAGAAGAGCGATTTCTTCCCACCAGAGAGGCGGGAGAATCACAGAATTATTTTGTTTGGTTTAAGAAATTGAGTAGAACCACTAACCCACGTCCCCAAGTGACACATCCACATGGCTTTTAAATCCTTCCAGGAATGGGGACTCCCCACTCCCCTGTGCCAGAACTCACCAGCCCTTTGGGAGCTCCTTGCTCTGGTTTAGGAGGGAAATGGGATGTGATCCGTGGTCCAAGCTAGGGGATCCATCTTTTGGGGTTATTTTTGCATTGCATCACATACCTGAAAGCCAAATTCCTTGCTCTACCCTCGTGGGATTTCATAACGAATGAGAAAGTTGGTTTGGTTTGGTTTGGTTTGCTCCAGCCTTTGTAGCTTTCATGGCTGAGCCAAAATAATCCATCACTTGCAAAGCCCTGGCTGCAGGGTCCTTGAGGACAGGGAGCAGAATATCCTTCCTGGAATATTTGAGGTTCAGCTAGACGTGACCAGACACGTGTGATGGATAACGGCGAGTCATGAGTGGATGAGATCTGCATTTTTTTCTGGCTGGCAATGCAGTGTGAGGCATGGAATGTTTTACTCTGCAGAAGCCAGCAGTGTGTGGGGCATATTAATTTGCCAAACCTTTAACTGGAGCTCTCCGTGCTCTTGGGAGCTGGATCACAGCTCAGGAGGGTGCTGCTGTCTCTGCAAGTTCAGGGATTTTTAAATTTTTTTTCTCCCTTCACTTTACTCATCTGGTCACCCTGTACTGCTGATATGGGTGAAAATTAGCAGAGTGCAGTGTTTGCTTTAGAGCTGATTCCTGGTGCTGTGGGAAAGCTGCTGCCCTGCTCTGTCCCCATGCAGGGGACACTGAGATGAATGAGTGGGGGGTTCCAGACTCTGGTGGAGCTGCTGACATTACATTCACCGTCCATCCCAGCCAAGGACAGCAGTGTCTGCTCAGAAATGGCCTCCACAGCAGTGTTTTCACTGTCTCCAGCTAAATATTGTGGCAGGACCCTGGGATATGCATCTCTCCTTGGGGTGAGATGCTTGAGGAGCAGAGAGGAGAACCAGCTTCCTTGGCAGTACCTGCTGCAGCTCCCTGGCTTCCTCCAGCAGCAGCCTGAGCAATGAGCAGCTCTGAAGTTCAGGCACTGGGGTTTTGCAGGCTTCAAGATCAAAACCAAAGAGTTTTGTCTGTGCACACGCACATTAACTCATTAATTAACTCCAACTCGTTGTACCAGAGTGCCATGAAAGGCACGGCTGTGGGAAAAATCTGTAAGAAATCAAATTCAGGGAGAAAAGGGATTTGGAGCAAGAGCCGTCTCACATATCATGGAATCGTGTCCCTGGGCTGTGCAAATCCGTTATCTGAGTGTGCACAAAGGGACAAGGACAAAGGGGGAAAGGGAAGCCCTTGGTTTGGGCTCCTAGCTGTGCTTTTGAACAAAGTGATCCCGGGCTTGGCTGTGCACTCCTGCTGGAGCATCCATCCTCATCTGGAAAGGGTTGAATTGGCTTTAGCCTGACTCCTGCTGTGTGCCTGCCTTAAATTATTCCTTAGCAGCTGTGGGGAAAAGTGTCCCAGCAGGGCTGAGATGCAGAGGGTGATGTTGCATGTTAATGTCTGCTCGGTGACGGGTCCTGCTCGTGACCCTTCGGGGCTGGGAGTGTGCTGGGAGTCTGGAATGAAGCCATTCCCCACCTCCCCTGGGGTTCTCCACGAGGAACCTCCATCCCATCAAACCAACAGAGCAGCTCTTGCACTGTGGGGGGATTTACCAGAGAGGCTGGCAAGAGAGAAGGATTTAAAACTCAATTTGTATTCGTCCACTGTTGAGATTTACGGCCAAACTGGGAGAGTTGGGCGCTGAGAGAAATCTGTAGTTGCCATAACGACCAACAAACTATAATTAGTCAAAGAGTTGAGGAGAGGGGTCCAAAGAACGGATGGAAAAAGGATTTGCTCTTTGAGGGGTGCTGATAAAGATCAGAAAGCCCGGTCACGAGCGTGTTACGGGAGAACTAATCTCTCTAGAAGCTGTTCTGACTTTAGGCCCCAAGTAGAGTTGTTTGAAGTCATTTAAACTCTGGGTTTTCTGATGTTTCCACTTCTAGAGGATTAGAAACACCCCATGCGTTGAGGCTGTCGCTCTTGGTGCGTGGCAGGGCTCCACTGGTGGAGCTGTGTGGGTTGGTTAAAGGGGCTGCAGAGTTTTTCCTCGACCTGGAGAGTTGGGGTGTGAGGAAGAGCAGAGCTTGGGGAAGCAGGTTGAGCTGCAGGAAGGACTCCTTCTGCTTGGCAGAGAGATGAAGAGTGGAGTTTTGGCGCTGCCGAGTGACCAAAATGTGCGTTCTCGATGGGTGATGGGGGAACCCCCTTTTACTGGTTTGTTTTACTGGGCTCAGGATCCCGGTTTAGGCAGATATGGGTGTGATAGATGGGGATTCCTGGGCTCTGCTCTGCACCACCAGCCTCCCAAGGGCTTGTGCCCTTGGCTTTCCTAAAAAACACGTTTTCCCTTTCTGTTTTGCTCATCTGAACTTTGCTGTTCTTAGGACTGAAATCTGCCAGTGAAGTGAATTCCCTAAAGAGGTGAATTTTAGCAGGAGAAAATGCAGTGGCCGTTTAGATCAGGATTAGTGGGAAAGTCCTTTCATGGACCCTGGGACCAAAACCTTATTTTGCCTTTATTTATTTATTTATTTTTTAAAAAATTTGGCCCTAGTTGCATCCTGAGGAGGCACAGACCACTCTGCTGTTCCCTGTCCCAGTTCTGCAAAGGGAATGGTGGCAACAAATCCCGTGGAATGTGGGGAAAGATTAATTCCGTTGTGTCCCTGAACAGTGCTTTCCGGCTCCTGCCCTCTTACCCCTTCTCGTGCTCATTTCTGAGGATGCTGCTCCCCTGTGCACAGGGGCAAGAGCAAGGCGTGGAAAAAGTCATGGTAGCACGGGGAAAAAAAAAAAAAAATGCCACGGAACTCCTCACAGACAATATAGAACAAAAAATAAAACAAAACCAAAAAAATACCCTCCCTTATAATATGTCTGGAATACAATAGAAGCAAAATCTCCTGGCAGCAAACATTCATACACTTGACTGCCAAGAAAAAAGGACTTTACAGAAGGCGAGACATGAAAGGGATCCCTGCACAAAAACTAAAAGTCAGAACACAATAGTGTGTATTTCAGGCATATGAAAAGGAAGTGCGACAGTAATACTGAGGAGACAAGATACTCCAACAGAGCCAGGAGGTGAGGAGGGAACAAACTCAATCAACAGTGACATGGGAGGCCTGGAGAAAGCAGCTCTTTGGATGGATCAGAGTCCCTGTAAAAAAAAAAAAATAAAAAAAAAAAAAAAGAAGAAAAGCAGCAATCCTGCTTGTTTATTTTATTATTATTTTTTTTTTTTTCCCTCGGGAATTAATCTCTCTCCACTTTTCTCAGCTGGTGCAGGAACAAATGAGTGCATGGATAATAAACACACTGCTAAGACCAAAAAGATACCAGGGCTGTGTGCACTCGTGGTGTCAATAAAATATTCCGTGAGCAAGGGAGGGTGCTGCTGGATTTTATCTGTGGAAGGGGTGTGCGGAGCCGGAGATGAGGAGTGGCTGTTTCTTGGGATGGGCTGGGAACACGTGGAGAGGGAGTGGAGCAGTGAGGGGCTGTGCAGGAGCTCATTCCTCCCTCTCAAAAATCACAGGATCCCAGAATGGTTTGGGTTGGAAAAGACCTTAAAACTCATCCCAGTCCAAGTCCTGTCCAGCCTGGCCTGGAACACTCCTGGGGATGTTCCACAGCTTCTCTGAGCAGTAAAAAATCAGCTTTTCCTCTGGAAGTAAAGATTCGCAGCAGCTCTTAGGGCAGTCCCGAGGATTTGGGATCTGTGTGGGATCTGCAGGAGCCTTTTCAAATGCAGAAGGGGCTGGGGGTGCTGCGAGGGAGGGAGGCAGAGAGAGAAATCCCTGAGCTCCCTCCTCGCTGTCATCCCTGTGACAAGAAGGGAATTCCCAGCTGGGCGCCTTGTACATCTCTCCTCTGTCAAACCTGAGTAAGAATTTCAGCCTTAGAAGGTTTTTTTTTTTGGTGTGTGTGTGTATATTTAACAAAAGAGATTATTTCTGTTCCACTGGAGTGACTGGGGCTGGTGCTTCAAGGGGAAGATACTATCACTGAGCTAAAACTGCAGGAGCTGCCAGGGCCTCAGCTCTCCTGGTCGAACGAGTTGGTGAAAAGCAGTACAAGAGCTGACTTTTAAAAAAAATTAAATATTCAAATACAGTTGAAGGGCTTAAACCTAGAGTTTTGCTGTCCTTGAAAAGTACAAGAGCCCAGAGGCAGAGAGCAGGGCTTTCCAAGGGTTTGATAGCTCTACATGAGAACTAAATTCCTTTTTAATAGGTTGTTCTCTCTTCCCAAGATCAGAGAACTCTCCTTTCCCCTCGCTCATCCCTGGCACGGCCCTGCCGACTGCAGTTCAAACACATACATTATTTTTAATGATGTCCTGTAACAAGAAGCCTCCTGCAATCATCCCGTTTAGATCTGGAACCTCTAAAGGATGGCTCGGAAAATCTGAAGGGCTGAAGCACCTTGGGAAGAAATTAAAAAAAAAACCAGCCAGGTGTTTCCATGCTATGGCTGTGCTGGTTCTGAAGCCCTGATGCCGCAGCTGAAGGCTGGAAGGGGGAAACAATTTGATTATCTGTGATTTCTCCAACTGAGCATAATTTTGGGGCTCAGAGGGCAGCCAGGGAGGTTTTTGGTCTGATGCTGTTTGCTCTAAAACAGATATTTGTCTCCATTCTTGGAGGCTGGCTGATCTCAGGAACCAAGTCCTTGACTCAGGGTGGGCTTTTATTCTTCTTTATTGGTTTTGGGGGTTTTTTTTGCCTGTTTTATGACAAGTGAGTTTTCGGAAAAGCAACCCAAACAAACCTGGTGCCAGTTTAGTCAAATTTACCCCTGAGGGCAGAAAGGGGGTCGGTAAGGATGAAAGCATCCCCTTCCCAGAGTGCAGAGATAATCCCAGAGCAGCTGTGGGGGCTGCACCCCTGGGGGTGTGCAGGACCCTTTTAGACAGGATTGGAGCTGGTCTAGTGGAAGGTGTCCCTGCCCATTTTGGGGTGTAGAACGAAACTGTCTTTAAGTTCCTTCCAACCCAAACCTTTCCAGGATTCGAAATTCACCGTGTCTCTCACCAGGGGCTGCCTGGGAGTTTAATCTGAATAATACAGTGGATAAGTGTGCAAGGAATGTGAGGGGCTGGCAGAGGTGAGCACAGCTGCTAGGGACACAGGATCCCGCTGCTTTCCCTGGCTGTTCCCGTGTTTACCTGTCCTAATGCTTTTTATGGGGTTGCCATAAAAAAAACCCCACTCATTAGTGTTGATTTTCATTAATGTTGATGCACCAAAAAGCTGAATCAATCTTCTGTGACCAGCAACCCCCTCCCCATTCCCAAGAGGGAACAAAGCTGTTGAACAAATTAGCCTTACAGATTGGAGGCAGAGCTTGCAGATGCGACAGCCTGGGTACCAAAGCCCGGGGATTCCTGAAGAATGCCAAAAATGACACTCAGATGCCTTTCCTCCACGTTTTTTCTCAATTTACACTGGGCTAAATCACGCTGGCAGGGCAGCTCAGCCCTTGTCTCACCATCCCTGGTTGGAGCAGTGTTGTACGGGGGGTTGGAACGAGGAGGAAAGTTGTTCACGGAGTGGGATAAACGTTGTTCCCTGCTTGCCACCAGGTCTGTGGGGGCCGTGAAGTCCCTCATCTCTTGCTGCTGTTGGTTCCTTGTCCTTGATGAACTCAGAGCTTTTCCACCTCCCGGGGTGTTGAGAGGGTGTGAGCACACCGGCTGGAGAAGGGTGGGTTTTGCAGTGTGAGGCTGTTAAAAACAGCCGGCATCAAAGCGCGTCCTTCATCTCTGCAGGACCGAAGCGTTGCTGCGCCCTTGCTGGGAGAGGAGCGCAAATATTCCAGTGTTTTCCATAAACAGGAGGGAATATCCTCAGGCTGCAGCCAGGGCGGGGGGCAAGAAGCCTCTCGACAACTTTGCCACACCAAACTGCCGCTGTTCCGAGGGGCTAGAACCCGCTCCTCGCTCTCCTCGCGGTTTGCAGCCCCACCGACCCCCGCTGCTGCCCGGCCATCGGGTTGGTAATGACTTTTCCTTCTCCCTCCCGGGCTGGACGTGAATGGCTGGGCTGGAGGTGAAAGGCCCCCGTTCCCATTACCGATCCAATTTCCTGGACTTTTACCGGGTAGATAGGAATTGCCGGAGCGGAACAGCCTGATGGGCCATCGAGCCCGGTGTCTCCTCTCTGACAGCAGCTTGTGTTTGGCGTGTAATTAAAAGCCTTTGTAGTATTTGACTTGTAATTTAATATCGCGCTGCCACATCCATGTCTCACTCAGGAAAGAATGAGCCCTGACATTTGCAAAGACAGAGACGAGCCCTCACCCACGCTGAGCATCGCTCGGGGTGCTCGGCCAGGGACTCTGTGCCCCGGGCATCTGCTTCCTGTAAGGTTCAGCACGGCACCAGGGATGCTTCCCTCTGGAACAGGGGAAAAACCTGGGAAGAGCAGCATTTGCAGGGAGCATCTCTGCGGCTGCTGCTGGTGATTTATTGGGCTCTGCTGCAAACGCTGAGATTAAGGAAAGTGCCATTAACGGTCCTTAAGAGCTGGATTTGGGAGCAGAGATGAACCTGTTTGATTACACCCTGCCTGCCTCAGCCCGGCCTTCCCCGAGCCCCAGCAGTGCCTGGCTTGGGGCTGGGGCAGATAAGGAGAGGGCAGAGCCCCGTCCATCGGTGCTGCCACGGGGCAGGATGGGCAGCAGGAGCAGGGCAGCGTCACACCATGCTCACAGGGTTTGCTGGCAGCCAGCACTGTGCCTGTTCCCTGTTCCCAGCAGAGGGGCTCTCTGCTCTGCTCTGCCCTGCCCTGGGGATGTGGCCATCTGCTCTTCCTTGTCCATGCTGCTCCATGTGGATGGTGCTTTCCCTGTGATTTGCTCTTTGCTGGCCACCTCCAGGGAGGGTCTGTCCCGAACAGGAGTGGCACGTCTGGAACCAAGGGACCCCTTGAGTCCGGCTGATTTGATCCATGGACAGCTGGAGTCCAGCCCTGCTGGGAAGGAATTGGGGGTGCAGGTGGATGGAAGGCTGGATGAGGCCATGCGATGGGCACTGGCAGCCCAGAAATCCAGCTGTGTCCTGGGCTGATCCCCAGCGTGGGCAGCAGGGGAGGGGGGATTCTGCCCCTCTGCCCCGCTCAGGTGAGACCCCACCTGCAGAGCTGCCTCCAGCTCGGGGGTCCCAGCGCAGGAAGGAGCTGGAGCTGCTGGAGCCAGTCCAGAGGAGGCACCAGAGATGCCCTGAGGGCTGGAGCCCCTCTCCTCTGAAGCCGGGCTGAGAGAGCTGGGGGTGCTCACCTGGAGAGGGGAAGGCTCCAGGGAGAGCTCAGAGCCCCTGCCAGGGCCTGAAGGGGCTCCAGGAGAGCTGGAGAGGGACTGGGGACAAGGGCTGGAGGGACAGGACACAGGGAATGGCTTCCAGTGCCAGAGGGCAGGGATGGATGGGAGATTGGGCAGGAATTGTTCCCTGTGAGGATGGGCAGGCCCTGGCACAGGGTGCCCAGAGCAGCTGTGGCTGCCCCTGGATCCCTGGCAGTGCCCAAGGCCAGGTGGACTTGGTGAAGGGACTAGGGACAGGGAATGAGATGAGCTTTAAGGTCTCTTCCCAACCCAAACCATCCTGGGATTCTGAGCTCAGACAAGCTGGGCTCACAGAGGCTGAATGCGAAGCCTTGCGGGTTGCAATCACTCTGTTTGCGATGGGAAACAGAGCAAAGTTTTGAACGCTGTGTTTCTTGGGGAGGAGGAGGAGGTGCTGAACACCTTTTGCTGACTGTTTTGTGAGGAGAATTCTCACCTCAGAGGGGTTTTGCTTTGGCACCGGGGCTCGCCAAGCCCCTCTCCATGGGCGGGCTCTACTTAAGACTGATTAATTTACCCACCTGAGTGCTTCTCCTTCTAATTGACTGAACCTACAACAGAACAACCCTGGGCTGATCAATAGAGAAATAATTTGGCAAATTGTGGCCATAAATCATTCCTGATCGACGTGTTAATGAATAAACCAAACTAAATCAATTTTCTTTATTAAAACACATTTCTTTCATCCAGTATTACTTTGGGCAGGTGGTGGGAAGAGGGGGGATGGGGTTGCTTGCCTCCCACAGGCTGCTTGTGCTGAGGTGTGCTCGGGGAACTGCTGGGCCTGGGGTGTGATCCCAGACAGGCACGTGGAGTGAGGAACATCTTCTGGGAAGTTCCGTGTCCAGCCAGCCAGGTTGTGGTGTTAATTAGCCTCATTACTGCAGCGTTTCTATCTGCAAAGAGGAGATAAAGGCTCCAGGGGCTGTGTTGGTGTCTTGGCACTGCTGTTGTCACCCACTGCTCACCCTCCCGGGGTGATCTTCCACCTTTGATGCTTCTGGTCTTCCAGCTCTGATGTTTTGGGTGGTTGTCCCACTGCTCCCTTTCCCTCTGGGAGATCTCCCTCCTTGCTCTGTGTGTTTTGTTGCTGCTGGAGCTGAAATTGATGCCTTGCCCTATCCTCAGACCTTTCCCATGGCCAAACATCGGTGATTTTTCCTCTCAGATCCAGGCACGCAGGGGCTCTGCTTTTTACGAACATCCAAACCGCTCCCCTACGCTGAGCTAAAAAGCAATTTGCTATTCCCTCACCAAGATGGCCAGGGCCGCTTTGTGCCCTGATTTACAGCCCCCCCTGGCCAGGAGAAGAGCTGCTCGGGGTCATCTCCCTCTTGCTGTGTGTGATGAGCGCCTTGGAGAGCCGTGTGGGTGCTCCAAGTGCCTGTGCAGGGACCCCCATCTCCGTATTGATTTTTGAGTAGTGCAAATGAACAAATAAAAAAGGGGGGGATAAATACCCTGGTGCTTTGCACGCTGAGCTGCACCTGGCCGAGTGAAACGTGACACAGACGTGCTCGGAGAAGGTCAAGTTTTTAAATCTAAGCTGGAGTTAAGTAAAATATTGGCTAACTAACTGGATTCCAAAGCTCATAAAATGTTGATAGTGCTGAATGTCAGCTGGAATATATCTCCTCATCTTTTAGACAGAGAGCCGGTGCTTCCCTTGATCTTCCTTTCCTGGGGAAATGTTCCTCTGGAGCAGAAGGGAGCCTGTCAAGTGGCTTGTTTTCCTCTGTGCTGGCAGGGCAGAGCTGGAAAGGTTGCCGGGGTTAAGAGCAGCAGCGAAAGCTAAGCTGGAAGCAGCGCCTCAAGTCGCCGTGCTCTGGTTTCCAAAGCTGAGCAGCGGGCTGGAATGGTTGTGGAGGACGCTTGGGAGAGGAGCCCAGGGCTCAGACCCTGCCTAGGCATTTCCTGCTGCTGTCGAGTGTAAGGAGGGAGGGCTTGGTGTCTCCAGTGTCTGCTTAGCCCGGAGCCCGTGTGCTGCAGTGCAGGACAGTGCCATGGGAGTTCTGCTCTTGGAGTTTGTCTGGCAGGGACACCACTGGCGGGGTGGATGTTGTTCCATGTGAGATTTCCCACTGGATCTGCCACAGCTTAATCCCAGACAGGTTTGGGTTAGGAGGGACATTAAAGCCCATCTCGTTCCACCTCTGCCATGGGCAGGGACCTTTTCCTATTCCAGGCCGCTCCAAACCCTGTCCATCCTGGCCTTGGGCACTGCCAGGGATCCAGGGGCAGCCACAGCTGCTCTGGGCACCCTGTGCCACAGCATCAGCACCCTCACACGGAGGAGTTTCTTCCCAATCTCCCATCCATCCCTGCCCTCTGGCACTGGAAGCCATTCCCTGTGTCCTGTCCCTCCAGCCCTTGTCCAAAGTTTCTCTCCAGCTCTCTTGAAGCCCCTTTAGGTATGGTGAAGGTACTATAACATAATGAATAAACTCGAGGGTTCGGCTGGAGGAAGAAACAGTTTGAACTGCCCCATTCCCACCCTGGCATTGCCCAGCAGCTCCCAGGGCAGGGCAGGGTGGCACCCAGGGGCCCTCCTGCTGCAAACCCCAAACCACAGAGCCCGCGAAGCTTCGGGCTGGGGCCTGAACCGAGCTGCTCCTGCAGCACAGAAAACAGCAGCGCTGCCACAAAGGGCTGTCGGGAAGACGAGTCAGTCAACGTTGGTGCCACGCTTTGAAACGGGGAGGCTTTTGAAGCGGGGATTTGGTTTTTTGCTTTCCTCTCCTCTTTGTTCCCTTCAGTGCTCGGCGAGGGGAGGGAGAGAAACCTCTCCCAGGGTTTGATGGCCTCCTGCTCCCTGGGAGAATTGCCTTCCCTCTCGATGGCTCCACTTCAAGGCAGCGTGTCCAATTGGTATTCTCTGTCTGGCGTTTGCTCTTGTACGTAGCGCGTTTTTATCCAAATAACGGTATTGAGCGCGGGGAAAAAAGTAATGGGGAAAATAAATGGAAACAAATAAACACTGAAGATTTGTACCAAACTTCTCCAAGGGCTGGCTCTGAAAGTCGAGGAAGCGCCTGTAGGGTGATGCAGGTCCTACCTCCTCTGGTAGCCTGGAGGTGGAAGATGATTATGGCAGTGGGAGGGGTTTAAATATGCAAATGGTTCTTCCCTGAGAGGGGAGGTCCAGCCCTGGCACGGGCTGCCCAGAGGAGCTGTGGCTGTCCCATCCCTGGAAGCATCCAAGGCCAGGCTGAACGGGGCTTGGAGCACTCTGGGATAGTGGAAGGTGGGATAGGGATGTTCTTTAAGGCCCTTTCCAGCCCAAACCACCCTGGGATTCTGGTGCTGGGCTGGCACCTACTTGTAGATACCGATCACCACCACCTCCTGTGGAGATAACTGGCAAATATGCCTGGAAATTTGTGTATTGCACCAGCTCAGCTCGTGGAAAGGCTGTGGAAGGCTGCATTACTCCTTCTTCCCTAGAAAAGGACATTTCACTGCTATTTTTGCTCCTTGGAGAGTTTTGTGGTGGGGACAGAATCTTCTTTTTTATTAGAGATATTTTCAGGCTTTGTGATCGATGTGAAGGCAGAGGGCATTGCCTAATGCCATTAGAAGGACTTTAATTTCCAGCTTGCTTGTGGTTTTGATCTTTTATTGCTTTGGTTTTATTCTAAACTAGCCTGACAGAGGGAGAGTGTTTAATGATGAGTTTTGATGCAGTTCTGTACCCTCACACTCGGAGGACAGGAATTCCTTTCTCATTCTTCTCCCCACCTTCGGGAACCGTCCTCTCCCGGATCAGATGTGGCCTTCAGGTGGTCCAGGTGGGCATTTTACCTCGAGTGGCTCCTGCAGGGATTTGGGAGTGATAGAGTGTGCTGTGGGAGCTGGCTGGTTCCAGCTGACAAGATAATGAACTACTAAATAAAGCATGGGAGAAAGGGAAATCCGTGATAAATCCACCTCTCGTGCTGCAGAGGAGACGGATAAACTCCCTCTCCTCTCCTGACAGAGGGATTTGTCTCTCCTGGGGCTGTTGCTGGAGATGTGGTGAGGATGCTGCTCCATCCCTGCCCTCCTCCACCGCCGCTGGGCAGACAGACAGACAGACAGACAGAGGGGGGAGGCACGGTGTCCTCCTGGAGGGCTGGGCACAGCTGGGGACGTGTCCCCATGCCCCTTGGTGGGGCTGTGTCTCTGAACGCTGGTAAATGACTGCTCACAGTAAGGATTAATTCTGGGGACGTCGGGTCTCGTCCCTCTCCTCTGGGATGGGAGGGTTCTTCCCTCTCTCCCCTCACTGCATCCCAGCTCAACTCCACAAACTCCAATCCCAATTCCCAAATCCAGACCCTTCTTCCTGCCTCTTCCAGCGCTCCCTTGGTGAGGGTGTGGTGTAGCCTTAGATCTCTCTGAAATCAGTGCTGGGTTGGAGGAGCGTTGGAGGGGGAGAGCTGGGGGCTTTGAGGTGCAAATCGTTCACCGCTCCGGCAGTGCTTTAATGGAGGGGCAGGGAAGGAGTTGGGGTGTGTCAGAAAAGCACTTTGATGTGCGGGTCACGGGCTGGAATGACGGGGAGGTGACAGGTCAGCGTTGGGATGTGTCACCGCAGCCAGGCAGCCCCAGCAAAGTGCCATTAGGGATGTTCTCCAGAGCGTGACGGAGCCGGGCTGGGGTCAGGCTGGCTCTCAGCCTTGCCCAGCAGCTCGGAAGAAGTTGGCTCCTTCTCTCCAGTGCACTCCCTCTCCCAACTCTTTTTTCCCCATGTTTGATTAATAAATCATGCAGTTTGCCCAAGACTCCCTCTGTCCCCACCCAAATACAAACATTCCCCGTCACCACCACCTTGTGACTGGCAAAGCTGCTCCCTCTGACAATCAATTACCCTCCGGAGATGAAATTATTGTTTAATGGCTTTTGGAACAGGCTCCTGCTCTGACATTCATCACAATCAATAATGCATCAGCGGGGACAAAAGAAATTACCTGCCTCCTGCTAAGTGAAAGAGTCCATTTGTATTCCACGCGGCCCCTTCACGCCCACTGAGCCGGCAACCGCAGGTGGATCGTGCTGGCACAGAGGGCAGCTGGCTCCACCTGAACTCCGCAAAAGTTGGCTGCAACTTCGTCCTGGGTGCTGCTTTGGGCAGGGCTGCGTGTGAGAGGCGGGATTAGGGGTGGAGGTTGGCCAGGGATGGGGTGTGCGGGTGAGGTTTGCAGGGTTTCCTTAGGGTGAGGTTAGGATTCGGGTTGTGGGATGGGAATCCTGGCTGCTGGAGGGCGTCAGGGGCGTGGAGTTAATGTGTTGAGGCTGGGAGGGTGGTTGGGATCATGAGGAGGGACCTAGGGATGAGGCAGGTATCCCTGGGCAGCGATGATCCCTTGCAGGGATCCCTGCTCTCCCTGGCTGTCCTTTGGTCCTCATCTCCAGCACGACAGGGAGCTGCTTCGGTCTTTACCCACGGCCCAGAGGGCAGATCCTCCTCTGGGGCTGGCTCTGATCCATCATCCCACTGCTCTCTGGGCTGGGGTGTGCCACCAGCCTGTCCCTGAGCAGGGGATCCACGCGGGGTGTGTCCCTCAGTGTCTCTGCAGCCCGGCTTCCCAGTTATTCCCGGCAGGAACCTGGGTGTGGCGTGGGAAGCTGCAGCGTTGGGGAGCAGGGCTGCGTCCCAGCAATCCCAAAGAAACCAGCTGCTGCAGCAAGCAGGGAAGGCTTTGTGTTTTCTGCCTTTAAATAATCGGTTGAAAAGCCCAAATATTCACTAGGCAGAGGAAGATCCTGGCGCTGCTTCCTTTAAGGTGACTTTTAAGTCATCATCTCCCAGAGGATGCCATGGCTGTGCCTGGGAGGATCTCAAGGTGATTAGGCAGCATTATTTTATTTTAAACATCCGTCCCAATTAGCGATGAACTGAGGAGCCTCATCAGCTCAGTGCCTGAGCTCCTCTTGCCTTAGAGCCCCGTTGTTTTCCCACCTCAGCTGCTGCTTTCTCCTCAGTGTAATTGTGGGAGTCAGGATCAAGGTGGTGATGGATCAGCTGGGATCAAGTGCTCTGAGCAGGCGGGTCCTTGTTTCTGCAGGGCTCTGAGCAAGGTGAGTCCCTGCTGTAGAATTCTGAGAGGCAGGAAAAAACCCCAAATTCTCTGTTTTGTTCCTTTATTGCTTGAAAAATAACATCTTCGATCGGGAACCCGTTTTCACAAAGACTTTGGGAATTTGGCAGCCCCAGGGCACAATTGGCTCCCCCTGGGGCATGCTATATGACCAAAATCACTCAAGATCTCGATTTGCCCAGTCTGGCTCATCGTGGGGGCTCATTCCTGCTGGTTTCATTGCCTTTGGCACCAGAGGCACGAGCCTTGGAGAGCCTCGTGTGCAGCACTGGGGCTCTGCGGTCCTGAGTGACCCCAGGGCCCTGCCAGGGGAGGGTGGCACAGCAAACTGGGCTAAGGAGGAGCCCCTCTGCAGTGTGGGGGCGTTCAGCCTGGAGAAGAGTTCAGCCAGGGCCTGAAGGGGCTCCAAGAGAGCTGGAGAGGGACTTTGTACAAAGCCAGGAGGGACAGGACACAGGGAATGGCTTCCAGTGCCAGAGGGCAGGGATGGTGGGATATTGGGAAGGAATTGTTCCCTGGCAGGGTGGGCAGGCCCTGGCACAGGGTGCCCAGAGCATCTGTGGCTGCCCCTGGATCCCTGGCAGTGTCCAAGGCCAGGTTGGATGAGGCTTGGAGCAGCCTGGGACAGTGGGAGGTTTCCCTGCCCATGGGAGAGGTTGGAACTGGCCGATCTTTAATGTCCCTTCCAATGCAAACCATTCTACGGATCTGTGGTTTTCCTTTCCTTATTTTGGGACCCCTTATTGGGAACGGGGTCCGACAGCGCTGGGCGTGCGACGGGAGAACGCGGAACGCGCTCTGGCAGGCGTCCTGGGGGCAGCACGGTAATGAATGTCACTGTCACCTGCACCCTGCCAGCAGAAGGGAACGTCCTGTTAGATCCCAGCTCAGCACCCCTGGGAACGCGGCCGTGTCTCCCAGAGCCTCCTCTCCCCATCTCCCACTTCCACTCTTCCTGCAGCGCCTTCCCGCTGCTTCCCGCGGCTTGGGATGCAGCTGCACGGGGCAACAGGACAAATTAATGACAAAAATGAAGTCGGGATAAGCAGAGCGCAGCAGGAGCGATGATATTCGTGTTTGTGTGTGCAGGAATGTGCTGGAGGGACGTAAGGAAAGAGAGGGATCTGGGCGTGTGATAACTGAGGGAGTGAAATCCTTCCCAAAATCCTGGAGGAGAGCCTGTGCTGGGATATTGGGAGATTTCCTTCGTGGAAAAGGTTGGTAAACACTGGAGAAGGCTGCCCAGGGCGGCAGGGGAGTCCCCATTCCTGCAGGGATTTAAAAGCCGCGTGGATGCGGCGCCTGGGGACACGGCTCGGTGGTGGGCTTGGCACTGCCGGGGGAACAGTTGGAGCCGATTTTACCGACTTTAATGATTCTGTGGCGCTCCCCATGTGTAAAACTACGCACCTTAATCCTGCCTTCCCCCAGGCCGGGGCTCCTGCATCTCCCCAAGCCCCATTGATCCCCTGGGTGATGAAGCTGTTGAATCAGCGCTGCCGTATTTGTTGTGTGGAGCTGTCATTTTTCTCCCAAGATCTTAAAAGGATTTTTAACTGTCAGCTCCATCCCGCATCTTTGCTGCTAATAATCAATATTGATTTTCCTGTAACGCCGTCCATCTAGACGCCATGCCTTATTTGCTGTAAGATTAGAATCTCGATGAGCTTATAAAATAGAGCACGGATTTTCCTCGTGTCTCTGTGCACGTGTGCATATGCAGAAAACAGCCCGGGAAGATGATTATCTGCTGGGGGCGGAAAAAAAAAAAAAAAAAAAAAGCTGCAAGAAATATCCATTTTGGTCACTTTGCTCTGCATTGATATGTGGAGAGAAATCCCCTGCAGCTGGGATGCTGCTGTTATTCCTGGATTTTTTTTTTTTTTTTTTTTTTTTTTTTTTTTTTTTTTTTTGTACATTTTATCCTGTCCGGGTAAGATTTTGGCTGCTAGATTTCAAGCTAGGCTTTGTAAGGCTTTTTAAACAGATTTTCTTTGCTCTATGAAGGGATGGAGTTTCCCAATTATCATCCCTGACATTAATTCCTGCTGCAGGTTGGTGTCTCTAAGTGTTTTTTCATTTTTTTTTTTCCAATGGGAAGTGGTGTGTTGTTGTTGGAAACCATGAAAGTGGTTTTACTGGTTGTCTTTAATCCCCCAACGCCTTGGGGTTGGCCAAGAATCCAATTGTTCTGCTGGACAATGAGCACAACAAATAAACTTTACCCTAAATATGTGGCTGATATTTCCAGCGTGGCATCAAGCAATAAATGATATTCCTGTGCTGGGTGTGTTTTTCCAGGAATCTTGTTTATTAGTGTTTTGGGGTCAGAGTTTTGGAGGTTTTGAGTGGAGACAAGCTCCTGTTTCCCAAGCAGGAAAAGATTTTTTATAAGGAGTCTCAGCAGAGATAACATGAAAACAAAAGGTGATTGAATGAGACTGAAAATGGGCCTAAGAAATATAGGGTTTTACCAAAACCGTTGGAAGAAAAAGTCGATTTTCCCATTTTTGACAGAGGCCTGCCAGATAAGATGCTTCAAATCGGCTTATTGAATTATAAACCACCGACATTTTGAAGCAGAACGCTTTGCTTTGAAGTGAAATGCTGAGATTTTTCATTCTGACATTTCCCAATTGATGTTTTTTGGTAACTTTCTGCACACCTGGTAAAAGTGAGATTGCAGGGGGGAGAAGTTCAGGGTATTAAAATACTGAATTGCTGAAGGGGTAAAAAAATACCTTTTTGTAGATAATTCTCATTAAAACCGATGTGTCCAGCTTCTGCTGCATCTGTTCATATTTATGATCCCAAATACCCATTACCTTGGTTTTTTGGTGAGTTTATTTGTATTCAGTGTGGCAAAGATCCCTTTGTGCTTTGCATCCCTGACCCACTGGAGAGAGATTTCTTCAATATGATACTTTGTTCCATTCCACTCCAAACTTCAGGATTATTGAAATGAGCTCCCGAGGAGTGGAGGTTTCATGAGATGGCTCCAATATATATATATATATATTTTTTTGTCAGCTCCTATAAATAAATATTGTCTCCTTCTGGGCTTGCTGAGATGAGGATTTCTAGGAGAAAGCTTGATATATTTATTTTTGATTCCACACAATTCAGTTTGGGTAATAAAGTTGCTGTTCTTGCTGGAAATAGCTGCTGCAGTTGAGACAGGGACAGCTTCCACTAGACCAGGTTGCTCCAAGCCCTTTCCAGCCTGGCTTTGCTTGGATTTTGTCCACGTTGCCTCTGCTGTGAGTTTTTGGCTGTGGGTTGGGGTTTGTCTCCTCACTTTGTGCACCAGGGATGCTTTCCCCAGCATCCTAAAGAGAGGAACGCGCATGGAGAGAAAGCTGGAGGATTATGATATGCACCAAAAAAAAAAAAAAAAAAAAAAAAAAAAAAAAAAAATCTGCCTTATAAAATAAATATAAAAGAATAAATAAAGCTAAGGAGGGAAGGAAAACGCAACATCAAAAGAAGCGAAACGGCAGCAAAAGACAAAGTGAAGCTTTGCTTCTTAAGCACCTTTTGTGGCTCTCCCTGCACATCGCGCTTGGATTTGCTCTTGGTTTGGGGCTGCAGGAGGGGGCAGAAAGCTGTGGCTGAGCAAAGCTGAGCCAAGGATGCTTCATATGGTAATAACCCCCCCTGAGAGTCCCCACATGAAAGCCCTGCCCCTGGCACTGCTGATTAGACAGCTCTAATTGTCTCCCATGCCTGGAATACCGGAGCGGGGAGAAACCCAGATCCTGTTTGCTGAGCTGGCCGAGCTCCTAAAATAATCCCCTGCCGCTTTTGGGAGGGAAGAGCCGGGCACCGAGAGCCACAGGTGCTTCCCAGCGGAGTGGGTGATGGGCTGAGCGCTGCCCCGGGCTGCGGGGATGCTGAGGATCCTCCCAGCGCGGCGCCGGTGGGGAAAGGATTTCTGCTCGGGTTGGTTTTGGGAAAAGCCTCAGCTTTAGCTGTATGTGCTCAATAAAGCTTTTAGTTCAATAGCTCTTAATGCTGAGCCTCACTGTGTTAACTCAGGACTTCCCTGGGATCGGGGCAAAAACATACAGGAACTCTTCCTGCGAGGAAAATCGTGGATGCTTCCATCAGTAGGTGATAAAAGTGGGAGATACCTTATCTTCTGTATATTATCTAGTGAAGCTGCCTCTTTGCTCCAGCTTGTGCCTGGGACCTTTTATGGCCCCCCCAAAAACAGCATCATCCCAGAATGGTTGGGGTTGGGAGGGGCCTTGAAGTTCTCCTTCCAACCCTGGGCAGGGACACCTTCCACTATCCCAGCCCCATCCCGGGGCTCCTCTCTCCCAGAGTCTGTTTGCAGCACTCAGCTCCCCACAGCAAATATTTCAGCCAAGCGTTGCTCTCACGTCGCGCGCATTTGCGAAGGAGCAATTTATCAGAGTGATTTTTGTTCTCATTAAGGCAAATTAAGCCCACAAAGCTGGCAATGGATGGGGAGAGAGGTGGGAAAGAACTGGGGGGAAAAAAAAAAAAAAAAAAATCTGTGCTCATGAAATATTTATTAAAAACAGCCATTGTAATAAATATTTGAAACCTGGTTATTAACGTTAAATCATCTCAACGTCAAGTGCGTGTTTCACATGGTCTGTTCTGCTAATTGGGTGCAGGGGTTGGCAGACCCACGGTGCCATGGGGTCAGCTGGCACCAGGACCAGAGGAAAAGCCTAAAACATGGGAGCTGATGGAAATAAAGTGGGAGAGGAGCGAGTGCAAGGGCTTGCCATGAGCTCGTGTGTGCCCTCGGCGTGCCCTGGCTGTGACCCCAACGCCTCTGCCTAAAAGCTGATGGTTATTTTCCAATAAGGAAAATATTCCACCCTGGCTCGTCAGCGGGGCACGGAAATGATCCCCAGGAGCAGGGAAACGAGAGCTGCCGCTAGAAACCACACGCTGCAGGGCAAGGAAATAAATCCTTAGAGTGGGATAATAGCACAGGCACTAGAATCAATATTGATTATTAGAAGGAGGGGGCAGGAGGCTGGAAAACTCACAGTGAGGCAGAGGGAAGGGGTTTGTGGAGAGCAGCTGGGTGAGCGAGGACGGGAAGGATGAGGGGGTGAGGGAAGGTTTAGCTCCTCTCCGGGATCTTTGCCGTGGGGCAGGAACCTGTGAAGGCTGAAAGAGAGCAGAAGGAGGGGCCGTGTTCGATCCAGCAGGTTCACAGCGGGTTTGGGATATCCCCACTCCTCCAGCGGGATGTGGCAGTGTTAACCCTTGGACGGAGACAGGAACCAAGTGAGGATTTTCACAGGGAAATCTCAAACATTTGGCTGTTTTTCCTTGCTTGTCTGGGAAAAAAAATAATCAAAAATTGAAAAAAAAGTCTCCATCATTAATGGAAGCAGTCTTTGGTCCAACTGACCTTTTGTTTGAAACATTGCTTTTGCCTTGTCCGACAAATAGAAAGGATAAAAGCTCGAAAGGGAAGCAAAACACTTGGAAAAAACCCCAACCTGATTCCCCTCTTCTCACAACGAACGTGACTGCGCTGCCTCAAAGGGGTGGGGTGGAGATAAGGGCAAAGCTACTCCTCCTTTACTCTAAGGTTTTTGGTGAGCGAAACTCCGTGCCTCAGTTTCCCTGCCTTGGAGGCGGTTATTGAACTCGTAATCACTCCGAGACCGGTGGTAATTATTCCACGCGTAATTATTCCGGGCGTGTGGGAGCGCAGAGCCGGCGGAGCAGCTCTGGAGCTGCGGGGATGAAGCTCCTGGCTGCGCATCAGCCGGATCCTCTCATCCCCCAGGGGCTGGGGAGCGCGGATCCCGCTGATGGATCGGCTCAGCTCAGCCTCCTCCTGGCACAGGTGGTGCCAGTGCTCCATCCTCTGCAGCGCACTTTTAGGGGTGCCAGTCCTCCGCTCTGAGCGGCGTTTGGTAAAAAAAAAAAAAAAAATTGGAAGCGAGCAAATAAATAAATGGTAATTTAGTCGTGGACCCAGCCCAGCCTCCCGTGAAAGCTGGTGCAGACCAGATTTACAGCGCCGTGCTGAGATGCTTTTATGTGAAACAGAGCTTCGGAGGGGAAGCCATCTATCAGGCAAGGAGCCCGAGTGAATGAGATTTAAAAGGCAGCTTCCTTTTGTTCCCTAATAGTTTGAACAATTCGGTGTGAAAGTGGAGGAGGTGGGAAGGGGGGAAATCAGGAAGTGTTTGGAATGACATTCATAATGGCAACACCGTGCACCTATTTTTGGTAATAGGCTTTAAACTTCTAAGAAGGTGAATCCTCTTATTTCCAGCGTTTATTTTCTCCTTTGCTGTAAATTTATCAGTCGGGGTCGAGTCTGCTGCAAGCTGTGAGGAGCCTGATGGGAAACGAGAGCCCTGGGTCCTCGTTAGTGCAGGAAACCTGTAATTTCCCAGGTTTCAAACACTCCTGGGTTAATTTGAGTTCACTTTTTAAACTTAGTCATAGCTGCCTGGTGAGCACGGGCACTTCTGGGGCACTTCTGCTCCTCGGCATCCCTGCTCCACTGTTCGCTGGAATCCCTGCTCTACTGTTCCCTGGAATCCCTGATCCCTGGGATCCCTGGTCTCCTGCTCCCTGGAATTCCTGTTCTCTGGAATCCCTGTGCCCCTGCTCCCTGGAATCCCTTCTCTCCTGCTCCCTGGAATCCCTTCTCCCCTGTTCCCTGGAATTCCTTCTCCCCTGTTCCCTGGAATCCCTTCTCTCCTGCTCCCTGGAATTCTTTTCTCCTGGAATTCCTTCTCTCCTACAATCCCCATTCCCTGGAATCCCTGCTCCCCTGCAATCCCTGTTCCCTGGAATCTCTGCTCCCCTGCTCCCTGGGATCCCTGCTCTCTCCTCCCTGTCCCTGGCAGGTGAGATCCCTTGGCTGAGTGTCTCTGGCACACCAAGGCTCAGCATCCGCCCGACCCCTCCATTTACCAGTAAATCTCCTTCTCCTCCTTCTTAGCGGGGAATTGAAGTTCCCTCGTTTGAAAACAATTCTCCCCAGGCTGTTTCACTGCCTCGTTTTTGTCCTGAGGTTGGGGCAGTGCTGTTCCCCTCCCTTCCTGAAGCCGCCATTCCCCCTTTCCACACGTGCAAAGGGAATTTCCAATGTCATTTGCAGTTGCTGCAGGCTTTTTCCTCCCAAGAAGTGCAGGCCAGCAATTCCAGCCTGCCAAAGAGTGGAGGGGGGGAAAAATTTCCTCAGCTTTAATCTTTGTGAAGGGAGAGCAGGTGAGGAAACAAAGAAATGGGGGAAGAAAAAGGTGGACAAGAGGGTGTGGAGAGATCAGATGGAAAAGGCAGCTTTAGTGGGCAGGGATGTGAGGAAGAGGACAAAGGGCTGAAGACAGAGACTGATGGCGTGTGGGGAAGCAAAGCTCCAAGCAGGAGCCTCCTGGGATCTCTCATTTTGGGGGAGCTCCATCCCACCCACACGGGCGTCACCTCCCCAGCACTGACAGCACCCAAACCCCGTGGGCATCTCTGCCTCTGAGCTCTGGGGACTCCCAGGCCTGTTCTCAAACCATCCATGTGTGGTCATTCCTAAAATCCCTGGGTGTGGAGCTGGAGTTATTAATCTCACATTCCCCGAAGAAAGGAGTGTGGGAATTGATATCCTGCGATTCCTACTGGGAAGCCGTGGGTTGTGAGACTTTGTGCTTCTCTGGTGTGATGGGAACATCTTGCGCTGCCCTCAGCCCTCAGGATGGTCCTGGACAGCTGGTCCCTCTCATCCCTTCTCCCTTCTAGTTCAAGGAAAAGGCAGCACCGTTCCCATGTGCCTCTCCCCAGGGCAAGGATGGGAAAACCGACATTTCTCTTGGATGTCACAGATGTCCAAGGCATGGCTGAAAGGTGCTCGGATGTGCCAGGGCTCCAGGAATCTCTGTGAAGGGCAAGGTGTACAAGATCTGCTGGGAAATGAGGTATACCTGCACCTGAAACCCAGGAGATGCAGATTGACACAGATCAGCTCCCTGAACGAGCAAAAAGCTTCTAAAAAGTCAAAATGCGTTGGCTTTACAGCTTAGATTTGAAATTACTCAGCAGTGCAGGTGCCTGGTTTTTCCCTGCTGGAGAACAGATCAGAAGGGAGCACAAAAAGGTGGTGGAAATGAGGCATTTTTGGGTGATCACAGGCTAGTCCTGGCTGCCCTGTGGTTTTCCCTTTCTCCCCACTTAGACGTGTCAGAAATGTATCACTGCTACAGGATTTGTCTGGTTTGGGTTATCTCTGCCCTGGGACAAAGCAATTCCTCATTCAGCTCAGAGGAAAAGGCTGGAGCAACGTCTGGAGATGGCTGAACATTTATAGGATATGATTTCAACTATTATCATAACTATCCTGTATTGCATCGTCTAATAAAGACATCAGTTTAAACCCCTTACAAGAGGCAATTACCTAATAAAATGCAGTAAGGATCTTCCAAGTTGGCAGTAAAATTAACATTACTGGGTTTTAATTAATAGCCCAAGCCTGAATGGCTCTTCTATGTCCTGTGCAAGAGGAATGGCTGCGTGCCTGTTTGTGTGGATGGGACAAGACTGGGAAAAGGAGGTGAATGAGCCCTGAAAGGGCTCCAGGTCTGCAGGGGTCAAGGGGAGAAGGGGATGTGTGAGGCCATGTGCTGTGGGGAGCAATGGGACTGCTGTGCTGTCGTGGAATCCCAGAATGGTTTGGCTTGGAAAGAACCTTAAAGCTCATCTTACCCCTCCCACTGCTAAGGACACTTTCCCTTGTCCCAGGCTGCTCCAAGCCCTCTCCAACCTGGCCTTGGGCACTGCCAGGGATCCCGGGGCAGCCACAGCTCCTCTGGGCACCCTCAGAAGGAGTAATTTCTTCCAGGTATCTAATTCAAATCTCCTCTCTCCACCTTAAAGCCATTTCCCCTTGTCCTGTCTTGATGCCTCTTCCCCATGGATGGAGCAGCAGCGCTGTTACATCACAGCTCCCTGGCACAAGAAATTCCTGTGAGAGCCCAAAGGCTCCTTGTACCCGAGTCAGGGCTTGGGGCTCTTTGCAAAACCCCTTTTTGGCTCTGCCATCACCTTCGAGGGGGTGATGTCCTCTTGCAGCTGTTTTTCCGAGGTTCATTCAATATCCTCGATGCCCAGAGGGTGCAGAGATCCGTGAGGACGCTGCCCCAGGGGAAGCAGGTGAGATCTCCCTCCCTCTGCAGCCCCGGGCGCGGCTTTGATCCGGGCTGTGACAAAGTCGGCGTGTCACAGACCGCCGAGCACATTTGAGATGGCACAGCTCCTTTATTCCTCAGCTGGCAGAGCGCCTTTATTCCTCGCAAATTTGCGATGGCGCGGCGGCTTTATTCCTCGATGGCAGAGTGACTTTGCTGCTCCTTCCTGGCTTTTGTGGCGTAACTGTTGGGTTGTTGATGTGCTACCAGGAGCTCTAGAGCGAGGCTGGCTCGTGCTTTCATCCCCCATCCTCCCTGGCCTTTTTTCTGTGCCCCCCTTCCCATTTTCCTCTGTTTGCTGGCACGCTGCCTGGTGGAAGCAAATAGCGGGGATGCTGCGCTGATGGAGGGAAGGACCCCCGGCGTGCTTCCCAGGAGGGTGTCTCCATCAGCCAGAGAAATCTCAGTGCTCCGGCAAGATTGCTTTTCTGGGGAAAGGGGGGAGAGCCCGATCTGCCTGCAAATGTGCGCGTTGGAGAGGGGAAAATCAAACCGTGGCGTTTAGCGGAGCCAATTTTCTCCGGGAGAGGGGCGAGGGAAGTGGCGGCTCAGATTGGTGCTTCCCCGGCTAATTGTATTGACAAAATAATGAAAGTATTTGTATGCACTTGTTCTCGTTGTGTGTAAACTGCAGCAAATAGGAATCCACAGGATTATTTTATTTTATTTTATCATTTTTTTTCCCGGCATTGGCCGGTTCTCAGGCAGTTCAGAGCTGAGAGATGATGAGAATTCACTGCCCTGGCAGGTCAGTCTGCCCCTGGTGCCCAGGGAGGGAGGGACGGGGTTTAGTGCCACAACTCACACCCCATCTGGTGTCTCCTGGCACGCTCCTTAATTTAAAGGGTGTTTTTTGCCTAAAGGAGCGTGGCGTGTCGGCTCCCGGTGTGGTGGGAGCAGTTTCCCGAGCCCATGGGATCTGTGTGAGCAGCAGAGCCGCAGGAATCTTCATCCCAAACCACGCTGCTCCCCTCCAGCAGCTGCGCTCCTTCCCCACCCCGTCACAAAACCGGGCCACTTCTGCCGAGGGGCATTTTTTAACGTGTTTTTAACTCTTTTTGGCAAATCTGCTCCTTTAACCCGTTCCCAGTCCAAACTGAAATCACAGGAACCCGGACTGGTTTGGGTTGGAGGGGACCTTAACCCTTGTGACATTCCACCCCCTTGTCCCCCTGCAGGGACACCTTCCACTATCCCAGGGTGTTCCCTGGGGGTTCTGGGGTTTGGGTGGTCTCAAATTTGATTGAGGGTGATTTTGGGGGAGCTTTGAGTCCAAATTTGGAATGCTGGGGTTTTTCTTGGCACGTTTTAACCCCAAATTTGAGGGGTTCTAGAGTGCTTTTGGGATGTTTTCCCTCCAGATTTGGAGGTTTGGGGGTTTTCAGCCAGAATTTGGGGCTTGTGGTGTGATTTGTGGGGGGTTTAGCCCAAATTTGGGGGGTTTAGGGTGATTTTGGTGGGATTTCATCCCACTTTTGAGGGTTCTGATGTGGTTTTGGGGGTTTAGCTCAAATTTGGGAGTCCCAGGGGTTTGAGGGGTCCCAAATTTGGGGATCTTTGTTTTTTTGGGGGATGTTTTACCCTAAAACTTTGGGGTTCTGGGGAGGTTTTGGGGACTTTGACCCCAAGTTCGGGCTTTTTGGTTGGTTTTGAGATTTTACCTCAAAACTTGGGAGGGTTGGGTGTTATTTTGTGGGGATTTTACCCCAAATTTGGCAGTTCTGGGAAGCTTTTATGGGCTTGACCCCAAATTTGAGAGGCTTGGGTTGGTTCGGAGCAGGATTTCAGCTCAAATTTGAAGGGTTTGCAAGCCCCATCCAACCTTAGAGCACTTCCAGGGATGCAGCAGCCTGGAATGTCTTCCCTTCACCTTCCCCTGTTTTATGGAGTGGTTCATCACGGGCTGGTGTGTGAGTGAGATGATGGAGAGCGGCGTGGCCGCGGAGGAATTGTTTAACGCGCTTGCTGATCCCACATCTGGGATCAAGCTGCCAATATTCCGGCAGGTTGGAGCTGGGCCCTGATCCTGCATCTATTTATGGCCTGTTTTGGGCCGTGCATCGCTTGCTGTTTGTTACCAGAGCCGCAGGTGTAGCTCCGTGGGGAGGGCCTGGTGGTTTTGGCTCAGTTGGGGTTGTGGAATCCAGACTGGAGCCTCCTGGCTGTGAGATGGGGTGAGGGATCTGCTCTGGGAGAGCTTTGCGGGGTGTGAACAAGGGGGTGACTGCAAACGCCTCAGCTTTGTGGGTAAGGGGATGGAGAGGAGAGGAGGACGTAAATGACCTCTGCTGCTGCTTTTCAGTTGCTTTTTGGTCTTCTTCTCTGAGTTCTCCATTCCCTCATCCTCAGCACAGGAGGGGGATCAGCTGCCCAGCCCTTCTGGCAATTCCAGGCACCCGGCTTGTGCCGGGCAGCGCCGGCAGAAGAGGGGCCGGTGACTGCGGAGACGGCGCAGAGAGCCAGGAGCCCTTCACAAAGTGTCACTGATGTGGAAATACAGGATCAAATGAGTAGCAATTCGTGTGTCACCGCATGACAGAACAAAGCCCTCTACCGAGGAATTAAAGCCATAAATATCCTACAGGGCCCCTTCCTGCTAACATGTTCCTGACATCTGGAGTGGCAGCCCACTGGAACCTATCTGCTGTCAAAGAGCTGTTGCAATTAAGTCGTGAATGCAGAGGGGAGAAGGGGGAAAACAATTTTTTAAATGACTTGGCAGGTGATGGAAAACCAAAATACCCTTTTCCATTAACGTGAGCAAATTTACCTTAAAAGGAACTGGGTTAGAGACTCAGGAAGTTAATTGCCGGAGTCATTCAGTCAGTTTTTTGGTCTCCTTGGGGCTGGTGCGGGAGCGACGGAGGGCCTGTGGTTGGGTTCCCACCTGGCTCCGTGCTGCTGCAATATTTAACGCTTTCTTGGCCTCCTGTGCCCCAGCGTGGCTTGGTGGGCACGTGGTGGTGTGGGAATCCAGCTGGGACCGGCGGTGGGATGGTTTTGGAGAGGCAGTGATGGGATTCGCTGTGCCAGGCAGGAGCTGTTGGGGTTTTGGTGTGGGGCAGCACCACAGCCTGGTGCTCCCGTCGTGTGGATGACAGAGGGACTTAGGAAATCACAGAACTATTAAGGTTGGAAAATTGAGTCCAGCCATTAACCCAGCACCAGTGTGGTCATTAAACTGCGTCCCTGGGTGCTGGAGATCTGCTGGGGCTGGATGTTGTTAGGTGGGAGGAGAAGGAAAGGGGCATCAGGGTGGTGAGTTGCGTAACTATCTTGAGCTGTGCCCTCAGAGAAGCTCAGAACACTTCCAGGAGTGTTGGGCTCTCCAGGAGCTTGGTGGCTACAAACAGCCCAGGCCCAGGGATTCCTCTGTGGGTGAGCATTGCCCTTGCTTCAGTGGGAAGATGAGGCACGGAGATGGAGATGATGGAGATGGGAAGGGCCATGTGGAGCCCCTGACTTGTTCTCACAGTCCGTGGGGTTTTTTCCCTGCCACCCTTGGGAGTTGCCAGGCAGCTCCTTGCCGGTGATCTTCACACCCATCCCTCTCCCGCCGTGGGGTTTTGGCTGCCTCAAGCAGGCATCAGCCACGGCACCCCACAGAGCACCAGCAGCACAGCCAGTGCCAGCCATCCCTGCGCCCCAGCCACCATCCAGGGCTGCAGGAGCCGTGCCTGGGCGGGCTCATTGGGATTCCGGGCACTGCTCGGTGCCACCCTGCTCGTCGCCTCGCGGTCTCTCCGCAGAGGTGGGACCGGCGGGTGCGATTTGCATTTCTGGAGTTCGCAGGAGGTGTCACCAAGCAGAGACACTGGCAAGCTGCGTCTCGCAGAGAATTCATTTTCGGGGGGTTTCGCTCCCTCCTTCCCAATCTGGCTGGCTCCATCTCGATTAAAGCATCCAGCTCCTTTGTTGCAAGACACACCAAGCCCAGCGCAGGCTCTGTGTTGGGCTGGGTTTTCCTCCTCGTTGCCCCAGGTTTGGCTCCTCTCCAAAGGGCCAGCAGTTGGGAGACTGCCATCTCCTTGTCTGTCCTGGAAATTTTTTCTCTCTGGTTATCTAAAAATCCAGAAGCAGAGTTGATCCCAAATGCCTCCAGGTGACCATTTTGAGTCTTTATTTCAGAAAATAAAGAATCGTGGTTGACAAGAGGCTGAGGATTGCAGATTGCATCAGTGACTCTTGCAAAATTATATTTAAGGTACCTCTGAGTGGACCTGATTTTCAGAAGGGCCCTGATTGAAGATTGATCCTTGTAAGAGTCTGTTTCAAAATTACCCATCACTTTTGGCTGCAGGTTTGCTAAATATTCAATTATCCCACCAGCAACTTAGTCTTGATCAAACTGTTTTCTGTAATTTTTTTTTTCCCTCTATAATTTACACAGATTGGGGGGGAGAGACCTAAACTGAGCAACCTGTGGCCAGCGATTGGAGCTGTGCTTGGGTTCACTCCTTCTTGCTTAAAAATTATATCATCTCCCCAGCCCTAAGCAATTCAGCACATCCTCTTTGGGTTTCTTTTATCAGAAATAAGGGCTGAGAACCACCTGGGGAGGAGAGGTGTTCTTGCCCTCCTGAATTTGGGTCCCCCTCTTAAAAGCAGGGAAGAAACCCATATCCCTCCTCCTTGAAGTTCCTAGGAGATCTTCCCTCTCCATCCCCGCTGCCCTGTCCGAGGTTTGATGCTCTTTGAACACTTAGGGCTGCTTTAAAAATGGGCAAACTGTGGCCTTGAAGGAGTTTCTTCGTGGTTTTGTGGGAGGAACAGGACTGGAGCAGCTCCCACTGAGTCCTGCTGTGGGTGCTGGTGGCATGGAGGGGCCGAGCAAGGAGCAGGGATGAGGAGAAGTGGTTTCCAGGGTGTTGCCTCCACCTCACACCATCCAAACTCTCCCTCGCCACCAGCACCTGAGCGCGTGCTCCATCCCTAAGCTCCAAACACCCACCAAAATCAGGCAGGAATTTTCCCTCCCTCCAGCCTCACCTTTCAGCGCCCGTGCTGGAGCAGCAGCCAGGTTGCCTGGGCTACACGACCATCCTCTTGGATTATCCCTGGTAAATAATATTTAGTTTTTCACTAGGAGCAAATGGCCTCGGAGTCCACGGAGTAATTTTGGGCCAGCTTGCAGCGCCTGTGAGTTTAACTCTCCAATTTGGCCTGCAGCGGCGCTGGGCAAATTGCTCCCAGCAACTACTTTATTCATCCCAAAATGTGGTTTTGTGCTGACCCAAGCGGTCGACTCAGCACATGTTTTCAGCCAGGAAAAAAGAAATTAAAAAAAAAAAGAAAAAAGAGGCAAATTGTTTCCAAATGGTGCGTGTTTTCTATAAAGGCAGCTATACAGGATGTTTTTGAAGGGGTGGTGGAGGGAAAAAGCCATCTGAAAGCGGGGTGTTTTCGGCTGGGTCGACTGTTCTGCTCGTGTTTTCAGCGCTAGGAACACTGGTGCGTGGTTTTAACTGACCTGTTGTGCTGGGCGCTTGTTCTTGTGGGTTTTATCAGGAGGTCAAACGTCCCGGATGTCTTCCCTGCGTGGGAAAATTGAGGGGAGAGGTTTAAAATAGGAACTGCCTTGTTTCGCGCTGTCGGAGAACTCTTAAGACCAACTTTAGATTTAGACCTGAGTGTTTCAGGTCTCCAGGCATCACCTTGATGCTTGTTTGTTTTCCATGTGAAGACCCACTGACTTTCAAGGGACAGCTTAACCCTTTTCCTTCAGCTGCAAAGCCTGAGGTTCGTTCCTTCTCCAGCTGTTCCAGCTGTTTGCCAGACCAGAACCAGCCTTGACTGTCACAGGGGTGGCACTGAACACATGGCGTCCCCAGGAGCCACCCTTGGGTGCGTGTTTGGCCACGTGGAGCTGCAGGACATCGCTGTCCTCTCCCCTTGAGGCTCATACCGTAGCAGCTGGGCTGTCTGGGAGATGGGGAACTGGCAGATCCTTATGGGAAAGGACCTGGAAACGTGGAGCACCGGGGCTGTGGTGCGTGGCAGGGTGACTTTGCTCCTCAGGTGGCAGAGCGCCTTCATTCCCTGCAAATTTGTGATGGCACAGTGGCTTTATTCCTCCATGGCAGAGTGACTTTGCTGCTCCTTCCTGGCTTTCATGGTGGAACTGCAGGATTTTTGATGCGTGATTTTGTGCTGACCCTGGTTATCTACAGGCAGCCCTGGAAGGCTTTTCCTCAACAAACCTGATGTTTCCTCCGAGGAGCACTGCTCAGCCCGGTGCCACATCCCAGGGCCATCCCAGCTGGCAGCGGAGGCTCTTTCCATGCCAGAGGCTGTGATCCCTGCTCCTGGGCACTGCTCCCAGTCCTGGGGCCGTGCTTCAGCTTCACCCGCTGCTCCATGAACGTGCCTGTGGGAATCTGAGCTTTGGGGCTGGAGGGGGCTCTCTCAGCAGCACTTGCTCCTGCTCCTGAGATTTTTTGGGTGTCCTACAGCAAACAGGCTCCCTGGAGAGATACAACTGCAGAGATGAGACACTTGGAAATGGGGGAAACACGGCGACAACGGCTCTGATGAAGAAAGGGAAGCGTGGCTGATGGTTTTGTCTTATTTAATGCTGACATCCTGAGGTCAAACCGTTCCTCCCCGAGGAAAGCACAGCCCCATTAGTCAAACATAGCAATCTCCAGCTTTGTAGTTTTGCTGCATGATTTATAAGCCACGGGGGTAAAAAAGAAGTGGTTTTTTTTTTTCCTCTGGAAGTACCAGGGAATACTTCTATCCTCGTTGTGTTCCCTTGCTCATTTTAACTTCAGTTTTACAACATCAAAGCTGGAGTTGAGCTCTCCTGGTACCCGTTTGCAGGATTCAGTATCCTGCTACGTCTGGCTGCTGTCTCTCACCGGTTGTATGGAAGAAATTCATCCCACATCCCTCTGAAATTCCATAAGGGAGCACCTCCTGTTCAAAAGAGGTGGTGCAGGAGCAATGAGTCCATTCCTGAGCTCCTGGGCAGTGCATGGCGTGAGCTCTGCGGTGCTCAGAGTGGGGTGGCTGAAATCCAGGTCTCAACCAGCATTGGGACAGAGGTTAATTTTCCAGTCCTGATTCCTGTTGGGAAATGTCAGATCACCCCTGCCCAGGATCTCAAAAATGGACGTTTAAGGGACTAAAACACCTCTCTGCTGCTCCCAGCTAGGCTTGACATTTCGGCTCTCTGTGAACTCTTGATCAGGTCAAAAAGTAGAACTCTCTTTCAGGAAAGATTTTAAGATGATGGAGGGCTTTGTTTCATTCTGCATTTGCAACTCTAATGTGTTCTTCCCCTGCGCTCCCACCCACTCCTCGCACTCAACCCCAGACTCTCTGCTCACATGGCTATCAGTGTCACTTCTCAAACATGTCTTTCCTTGGAAATCCAGCTTTTCATCAATTAAACATTTTTGACAGCTTTTCTGAAACAAATCTTAAAAAAAAAAAAAAAAAAAAAAAAAAATTTCAATCTTTGCTTTCCCGCAAAGTTTTGGTGGCTTTACCTTAAAAAACTCTGGCAGCCCTAGGGTGAAGGTGATCCCAGAGGGATTTTGGGCTGCTCCCATGGGTGGTGTAGGGCACAGCCTCATGCCTGGAGCTCATCTCTGTTGCTGTTTAGTGCTTGTGTGAGTTCCTGGCAGGAAAGGCTGGAGAGGGCTGGGATGGAGGTGCACGTGCCAGGTGTGTCCCAGTATCCCAGCCAGGTCCTGTGCAGGATTTGGATTTCTACTCTTCCCCTCCCCTAGAAGCCCCCAGGTAACAACCCATCACCCTCCCCATGCAGCTGAACCCCTTTTTTCTTTGAAAAACAGGTAAATCTGTTGTTTCCTTCGTCACCTTTATCCTCTTCTGCTGCCAGATTTCAGCCCTTCAACGCGACAGAAGTCTTGGAGCTGAAATCAGTTCAAGTGTCAGTGACCTCCTCCAAGGGTCCCCCCTGTGTTTGGGGAGCAGGGGTTGAGATTCACATCCCAAACACAGCAAATACACTGGAAACCATAAAAGCAACAATCACAGCCTCTTGCTAAAAAGCAGGGAATCTATAAATAGTCCTGCAAATGTAACTTCAGTGGCCAGCTTTGCCCAGACCTCGCCCTTTTGCCTCAGAATAAGTCCCGGATATTTTGTCTTCTCTAAACGTGGCGTAAAATAATCTATTCCCTTCCCTGAAAATCCTTGTCTTTGTCATCTATCCTTCTCCTCCCGTCTGAATCAGATTTAATTTTCTTGCCTGGTGGCACTTAGAAGCCCCTAATGAACAGAAGGTCCCATCCCTTAGTGCCAATCACACAAAATTGGTTTCGTGGGCATAGGACCGCTGCGGTGCTGAGACTGAACTGGCAGGACATGATGGCTTTGCAATGACTTGCAGACTCCCTTAATTAAGGTGAACATGTTTAGCTGGGGGAAAAAAAAAAAAAGAAAAAAAGCGCAGTCCATGAAAGTATGCTAAGCATGTTGATTTAATTGGCAATTACTGATTTTAAAGTAAGCACTCGAGTGTAGCCAAACCCCTTGTAAGACAAAGTCCAACCCCAAAGCCCTCTGAGGCAAAGCACCAAGAAAATGAGGCAGGGAAACATTAAATGCCTTGTCCAAGGTCATGTGGGAAGACACGCTGGGGTTGGGAACTGAGCTGGGATTTCCTGTGGCTGTTCTTCCTCTGCAGCATCCCTCACATCCTCAGGCTGTGGGAGGGCAGGACTAGGTGGGATATTGGGAAGGAATTCCTGGCTGTGAGGGTGCTGAGGCCCTGGCACACATTTCCCAGAGAAGCTGTGGCTCCCCTGGATCCCTGGAAGTGTTCCAGGCCAGGTTGGACAGGGCTTGGAGCAGCCTGGGACAGCGGAGGATGTCCCTGCCCGTGGCAGGGGGTGGAACGGGATGAGCTTTAAGGTCCTTTCCATCACAAACCCTTCTGGGATTCTGTGATTCTCCTCATCAAGCTGTGCTGCTCTGTCAGCACCGCGGTGCTCAGAAAGGCTTTTTGAACATAATCTCCTGTAGCTCGGCTCCAATGTCTTGCTGATCTCTCCTTCCCCCTTTCCAGTGGCGCTGGGAATGCCGTGGAGCAGCTGGGGCGGGGCTCGGGCTCCATCCGGATCTGCCCTTTGTGCCCCAGCCCCAAACGCCCTCCTGCCGCCTTTCCCCATCGGTGTTCGGGGTCTGGGTCTGAACAGAACATCAGATCCTGCCCCCCTCACCTGACCCCTGCTTCGTTCATCGGCGGAATTCTAATTACGCTCGTTAGGGGTGTTCGTGCTCCCCTCGATTCCCGAGCATCCTCCTGCATTAAAAATCCCTCCGGCAGCAGGTGGGGAGGGCTGATGGTGCCTTTCATTCCCTATAACGTGATCATCTCCAGGGCCTGGCTGTGATGCTGTGGCACTGGGCACGTTTGGAGGGACATGTGGAGCCAAGCACCAGCCAAGGACTGGCAGAGCCTGTTGGCACCGGCCAGAAAGAAAGAGTTGTGGTTTTTATTCAAACACGGATTTATTATTTTTATTTTTTTTTTTCCTATAAGACAGATTATTCTGTGAGTTTTCTTGAGGTTTTGCCACCAACACCTCTTTGGGGAGGGAAGCTTCAGTAAGAAGTTTTGTCATTTCACTAAGAAATTTTTGGGGACTCCAGACCCGTGATGCCAAACCCTGTATTTCTGCAGAGGAATATCTAAATCCTGTTTTTTTAGCTCTTTCCTAAGCTTTGCGAGGAGGGAAACTTCATCCGGAAACAAGGAAACTTGACTTTTCTGGTTTCTAAGACTGCTTGCTAAAGTGAATGTAAATCCTTGCCTTTGTGCCAAGGTGTGGGGCAGCCCCCTCACAGCTGCTCCTCTCCATCCGCTGTGCTCTGACTTTCCCTGCTGAGCTTCCATTGAGGAAACGTGGAGAAATCAGTTAAATCCAGCAGTGTTCAAATTTGTTTTCTGGTTCCTCCAAAGAGCAATAAGTCAGGGCGTGGCTGGGGAAAGCTCTTCGCGTTTTGGAGTGGGAATTGTGGATAGCAGCAGGCCAGAAGGTGTTGTGGAGATGGACCAGGGTTACACGGGGACAGAGTTGATGCAAAGGCTTCTAGAACGTGGTTACTCCTGGAATTATCTGCTCAGGACCTAAAGGAATGAGGGATTTGTGTGAGAAGTGCTGACTCTGGGGGTGATGATGTGAGGAGGGAGAGGGGACTCTGGGCAGAGGGACTTCCAGCCTGGCGAGGAAGTCGCCAGGGGCAGGGGAGGAGAGTGCCTGGCTTGGTTTGGGCTGGGCTGCTTGAACCCCTTGCTGGAATGTCAGGAATGTCCTTCAGCTCAGGATGTCTTTGTGGCACAGCCTTTGGACAGGAGGAGGCTGTCGCTGTCCTCCAAAGGAAGGAGCGGCCGTAGGATGCTGGATGAGGTGATTTGAGGTCTCTGTGGACCTACAGAGGAACAGGAGCCACGAATGGGGGCCCTCAAATTAATAAATCAGAGCCTGCTTGGTGAGATCCTGGGCATCAGTGAGGGAAGGGCTGCTGCTCCTCTCACTCCAAACCCCTTAAAAGCAGCGCCTCCAGCAAGCCAGGGGTTAAACAAACACAGGAATTTCTGCAAGATGCCTACCACAGGCACATCGTTACTGCCAGATGCCAGCTACGAGTGTAACATATTTTCCTATGTGTGCCACTTATGTTTTCCACGATGACTGCGCACATGGGGAAGGTGCCTCAGCACGGAGGGAGGCACGGGATGACTCGGTTGAGGGGGGCAGGAGGCTGATGGCAGGAGTCTCTTCTTTTTACAGAAAGTGAAAAATCAATCCTTGACCTTTAAAGGAGTTTATGAATTCCTGGCTTAGGGATCGATGCGCATTGATTTTTGTGTGTCTGCGTGGGCTCGCCGCGCACACGAGCAGGTGATGGGAGCCGAGTTTTGCTGAGTCTGGAGCAGGCAGAAGCAGGTGTTGTCTCTGTTGAGCTGCCAGGAGTGAAAACATTATTTTTCCTCCTTTTTCTCTGCCTTTTCTGCGTGGCAGCTGGAGGTCGAGGTCACTGAGAGACACTGTGTTTGGTATTTCAGTGACAGCACCTCCCTGCCTCCTGCCCTGCTGCTCTCCATCACCCTGTGGAGCATCCCGGCGTCTCCCAGCCCTTCCCGGGGATGTTGCTGCCTGTCTCCCCTCAATATGAATGTTCTGGAGCACCCCTGTGTCTCCCAACCTCACCCAGGGGTGTCACAGCCTGTCCCATGCCATTTAAGGATTCTGCAACAGGGAAAGGCTCCTGGCTTGTTTTGGAGGGCAGAATCAGTGTCCATCCCCCCAAATCCCTCGGGATGAGGCTACAGCTGCTGGTTCCAGGGCGATTTTTAGCAGAGCTGGTCCTGTGGCTGTAGAGATTTAGTCGGGGTTGTCGCCCCTGGGTGAAGCCCCCGAGCCCAGACTGGCGCAGGAACCCAGATTCCCGTGACTGGGCGGCAGCAAGCGAAGCTTTCCCATTTCCACCCCAATCAAACAGCAATTTCCTCAAGACTGCAGACTCAGCCAGCACTGAAGTTAGCTTAATGAATTAAAACTCAAGCGTTGGCTTGACCTCGGAGGTGTGACGTTCCTCTTGTGAATGAGGATTTCAGGGAGGAGACGTGCTGGCAGCCCATTCCCCGACCCGCTCCCACGAGACGCGCGAGCAGAAGCAAAGCCCTCCTGTGCACGTTTCTATATATATTTGGTGTGTATTCATGTCCGCCCACTGATCTCCCGAGATGGAGCCGTGCGAGCTGACAGCTGCCGAGGAGCCGAGAGGTGCTGGGGGTGGGAGGGGAACAGAAGGCTCCAAAGCCTGTTCAGCTGCCACGGGCTGGGGAGGGGGGCAAGGGAACAGAAAGGCTGACGTGTTTCAACTCACAAATGCTGGAGGAAGCGCGGCACCGAGTAGCAGCTCCCGACAGCACGGGCCTGAGTCGAGGCTCGGGAGCGGTGTGGGGAGAATTGCTGTTTTGTGCAGCAAACGCAGAACGGGCCAAAAGCGCCGGCTGATATCACGGGATCCCAGAACGGGTCAGGGAAGGGAGCGCAGAGCATCATCCGGTCCAGCTCGCTGCTCCAACAGGGTCCAGCACGGGGCACGGGGCACAGGAGCGTGTCCTGACGGGTCTGGAGCATCTCCAGGGAGGGAGGCTCAGCGCTCGCCCTGGGCAATTTGATCCAGTGCTCAGTCACTGCACAGGAAAGAAGTTCTGCCTCCTGTGCAGGGGGAATTGCTGGGCTCAGCCCCTGCCTGTTCCTCTGGTGCCGTGGATGGGTCCTGCTGTGCTCCTCCCTGCACACAGGAACACCCAGGGACACCCAGGAACATGCACGGACAGACAGGGACACACAGGGACACTCAGGAATACACAGGGACACCCAGGAACATGCACGGACAGACAGGGACACCCAGAGACACTCAGGAATACACAGGGACACCCAGGAACATGCACGGACACACACGGGCACCCAGGGCCCCTCTCAGCTGAGCTCCTCTCCAGGCTGAGCAGCCCCAGCTCCCTCAGCCTTTCCTGGGCACGGAGATGTTCCAGGCCCTTTCCCAGCTCCAGGAGCTCCTGTCCCTGCTGTGCTGAGGATCCAGGGCTGGACACAGCACCCAGAGGTTCCTCACAGGGCTGGGCACAGGGGCAGGATCACTCCCTGACCTGCTGGGAATGCTCTTCCTAATGCATCCCTGGATCCCTTTGGGCTCCTCACCCCCAGGGCACAGGGCTGGCTCGGGGACAGCTCATTGTGTCCCAGCTCCTCCTCTGCAGAGCTGCTCCCCAGGTCACCTCCAGGCAGTTCTGGAGCCCAGAATTATCCTCCCCAGGAGCAGGAGCTGCGTTTGTCCTTGCTGGGCTCCAGGCTGTTCATTCCTGCCCTCCTCTCCAGCCTGTGGAGGTCCTTTTGGCCTCTCCCCCCAGCTTTGGGCAACCCCATCTGTATCCCATGAAGGAAATTGGAAATTAGGAACGATTCATTCGCTGAAAGGCTCATCAGGTCCAGGAATGTGGTGGAATTGCCGCCCCTGGAAGTGTTAATTGAGTGTGGATGTGGTGCTTGGGGACATGGGTCAGTGGTGGCCTTGGCAGGGCTGGGTTAACGCTTGGACTCGGTGATCCGAGAGCTCAGTTCCAGCCCTTGTGATTCTAAGTGTGGGAAGAGAAGGTTATGAGGCTTGCTCTTGGAATGGGGAAACTGAGGCACAGGGAGAGATTGAACCCGTTGATCCTGCAGCAGAGTGAGGAAGCAATTTCAGGCACGTCTTAAGGTATTTTTGTTCCAGAAGATCCCTCTTTTCCCCTAGCACCGTCTCCTTTGGCATGTTTTCCAAATCTTTGATCTATAATGCAATCCAGTCGGGAAGATACTCCCCTCTGCTTCAGAAATCAGGGGATGGGAGGGGGGTCCTGCTGCCAGCAGGGGCTTTACTCCCCACCCCAGGACCCCACTGCCATCTCCAGAGCTGCTGGTGCCTGGGCGGGGATTGGGGTCCATGGGGTGGGAGCTGTGGGGGAAATGCACCCCGCCCTGGTCATCAGGGCTTCTGTCCCACTTTATTTAATCCAACAGTTTCTCCAGCCTCTCCTACTCTCTCTGCTAATGTATTCCTGTTTGTTTGATCTCCTACAAACTTCCCCTCTCTGATCTTCTGATGAAATAATAAATCTGGGGCCCTTGAAGACACTTCACGGCAGGAGACTCTAAACGAAAACCCTTTTAAGCATTTAGAGGTTTTTTAACGTGACAATCCCCTCCTGCAAGGGTACAGTGTATCCTGGATTGCTCCTGGCTGCTCCCTGGGCAACAGGGGCCGTAAAACTCCTGTCAGTGGGAGCACGAGGATGTGGAATATCCTCCTGCCACGCTGCTGACGAGCTGGAGAGCTGATGCAGAGGGTATTTGTACCTTTGGATAAGTGCACACCTGTGTCCAGACTGTGACTGGTGTAACATGGATGTGCTGTATGCAACAGGGATGGGGAGGAAAGAGGAGTGGGAGGAGAGGTATTGCTTATTGTCAATCCTTAAACTGCTTTGAAAGATTAGAAAAAAATCACCGCAAAGCGTGGAGGAAAGTTGTTTTTTTTTTTTGTGATATCTGGCTGGAGAATGTAAGGAATAGGGGTCATTGTGGGCAGCTCTGCTCGTTATCAATAGCGATGTCAACCTGTGGTCTGATCTGTTTGCAATCCTTTCTACTCCACTCCTAAGTCAGGAATTAATTAAGGCCAATAGCCCGGGCACTGCATACGAGCTGGATATATGTGCTGGGTTTTACTGGGGCTCCTTAATGGCATAAGAGCTCTTGGAGTACCCACAGACGAATAAAAGGAGATTTTGGTCCCAAATAGAGACAGTAGAAAATGCAATTGCAACTATTTGAGTGCCTGGTGAGATACGGGAGTTGGTTCTCCAGAGCAGCTGTGGCTGCCCCTGGATCCCTGGCAGTGTCCAAGGCCAGGCTGGACAGGGCTTGGAGCAGCCTGGGGTGGTGGAAGCTGTCTCTGCCCATGGCAGGGGGTGAAACAAGATGGGCTTTAAGGTCTCTCTCAACTAAAACCGTTCTGTGGTTCCATGGTTCAGTGTCGGGCCCGCAGTGTGACGGAGAGCCCCTCTGCCCTGGGCTGAAATGGAATTTACTTGGTGCAGCTGGAGGCAGGGCTGGAGCTCGGCTCATCGGAGCTGCTGAGTGGTGACCCCGGCTCTCGGGCAGGGATGCTCTGTAAAGCCTTTCCTGAGCCCTGTGTGCTGAGCTGGCAGTAGCTGGTGAGGTCTTTGCAGTTTTCCTGCAATCCCCGAGCTGTTTCACGCAGGGAAATGCCGCACTGGGTCCGGCAGGTCCAGGCGCTGCTGCAGGAACTGGAGAGCTGTGGAAAGCACAGTGCCTTCATGTGGCTTTGCTCCTGGTCCCGGCTCACGCTGCAGGGACAGAGCCTTGGTGTCCCCACACAGCTCTGCAGGGCGGTGCTGGCTGTCCCTGATCTCTTTAGGGTGTGTAATGATGTTTGTCTGTTCAGTGGTTTTGGCTGCTGCTGCTCCTCATCGCGTTGGATCCCCGATCTGATCGCATCAGGGGCCCGCAGCTCCCTAACCGGGTTTGCTGCTGTGGAGGATTTGTGTGGGAGGAGGAGGAGGAGGGCAGGTTTGGGGGATCTGGCAGCTAAAGAGCATCTGGTGCTGGGAAATAAAGTGTCTGTGCTGCGGGTTGTGTGCTTGTGCAGGGCAGAGGTGTTTGGGGATCCTGGAGTGTGAATCATGGAGTCGTTTGGGTTGGAGAAACTTCCAAGATCATTGAGCCCAACTGTTAAGCCAGCACTGCCAAGCCCATCCCTAAACTGTGTCCTCAAGTGCCACATCCACGTGGGCCTTGGATCCCTCTAGGGATGGTGACTCCACCACTGCCCTGGGCAGTCTGTGCCAGGGCTGGGCAGCCTGTGCCAGGGCTGGGCACCCCTTTCCATGAAGACCTTTTCCTCAATATCCAACATAAACCTCCTCTGGCACAACATGAGAGGCCGTTCCCTCTCCTCCTGTCCCTGTTCCCTGGCAGCAGAGCCCGACCCCCCCTGGCTGTCCCCTCCTGTCAGGGAGTTGTGCAGAGCCCACAAGGTCCCTCCTGAGCCTTCTTTTCTCCAGGTTCAGCCCCTTTCCAGCCCCCTCAGCTCCTCCTGGTGCTCCAGACCCTTCCCCAGCTCCGTTCCCTTCCCTGGACTTCTCCAGCCTGTCCAGATCCCTCTGTGGACTCCCTCACCCCCTTTCACCGGAGGGTGGCACAGCTCAAAAGTGCAGGAAAACGACAAATCCTTCATTTCTAGTGAAGGGGGAGGTTCCTTTCCCTCCTCCTGCCTTGGGGTGGAGATGATAATTCCCTTTCCTGTGCTAATGGATGTCTCTAAGTGCTTTCCAAATGCATGCATGGCTGCAGCGGTGCCAAGCTGTCATTTTTCCCATCCCAGTGGCATTGGGAAAGTTCGGTCAGGAGCAGGAGGAATCCTTTGTGCCGGATTCTGCACACAGAGAGGGGAGGCAACAGAGAAAATGCTTCACCCAAGGTCACTGAAGGAGAGAACAGCCCAGGTATTTTATTTCCAGGACCAATAACCTTTCCTTGTGCTTCTTTTTATCATTTTGTTCCTTTTTTCCCCCCTTTTCCAACGCTGGCGCTCGCCTGTTTTGATCCCATCCATCGCGAATATTTGGGCAGTTGAACACCCAGGATTGGCTAAACATCCTTAAGTGATTTTAAAACGAGGGGAAAAACATGAGCTAGGAAGAAAATAATGAAGTTTGTGGCTCTGAATCCTAAGCAGTCGCTCTGGTCGGGGCTCTGTAGTGTGCAGGGATGAACTCATCCTGTGCCAGCCAATTGGTGGTTCCCTCAAGCCAAGCTGCTTTATAATTAAGTGATAATTGTTTTTGCTGGGGAGCACACAGGAAAGATAAACAGCTTGAGGAATCAATAAGCATCAAGGTCATAGGCTGAGTTATTTACTGAATCATCTGCAATTTATCTCCCAACTTTTCTGCACAAAAGAAAACAGTGGCTCTGTTTCACAGAGGGTTTGGAAGTGCCGCTTGAGCATCGTTACTCCAAACCCTAACCCGCTACTCCAAAACAAAACCAAACACTGCAAATTCGGGGCTTTCATCTGAAAACCCTTCAGAACGAACCAAGGAGGGTTTGGGGGCAAACTGCCAAAGAGCAATGCAGCCACCCACGCTCACACATCCCCAGATCCACACGTGCACTCGCTCTCTTGCATTGGTTCAACCAAATCAATGGAAAGCCCTGCCTGGACACTTATTTCTCATTAGCTTAAATTTGTCCCTAATTGATGTGGACCAAACTGCCCTGAGCTCGGTGTGCTCTGAGTGTGAGCAGCCCCTCACAGCCATGGGTTTGCATCGCTTTGCAGCTGAACTCGTGCTTGGCAGAGGCCGGTGTGCAGCGTTGGGCAGTCAGTGAGTGTGGCACAGGGGCGGAAGGGGCAGGAGTGAGCTGTTAAAAACTGATATAATCACGGACAAAGACCCTCTAACTAATTAGAGTTAGACAGCAGTGTGTTTATTCACTGGCGGGCGGCACGGGAGTCATCTCCGAAAGGCGTGGCCGCCCCGAACAAGGCTCTTTGCTCTCTATTTATTTTCCAGGATCTTACATACAATACATATGCACAACCCCAGCACCTCCCATCCCTGCTCTGTATTCAAATGAGTCTATCGGTCCTTCACGTGTGCGCAATCCTTCTCTTGAATTGGGTCGGTGGTCTCGAATTGGGTCAGTGGTCTCAAAGGATGAAGTCAGGAGAGTCTTCATCAGGTCTCTGTGACCCTCTGGCACTGTCCAAGGTCCTCTGCTTCGTGATTGATTGATACCAAGTCCAGGTGCTGGCCATTGCTCTTACTGGTTCCAATCTGTTCTTATAACTGTTTGCTCGCTCCACTTTCTTCTATAAACATATTCAAAATATTACAATTAGCTCTAGCTTGGGCATCTAATAATCATTAACCTACCATTTACTAATCTAACTTACATCTTGATCAATATAAATTGCTTCTAACCCTTATCTCAACTCTTTAAAATCATGATTCAGGAGGACCCTCGGTGACAGAGAGCGATGGGTCCTTTTCCATCCATCTGGTGACAGCTGGAAGTGGCCTCTCTGTGCTGTGCTGTTCCCAGCTTCACTCTAGGCCTGGTCCAGTGGCAAAGAGCAACAGGGAATGGCTTCAATCTGACAGGGGGCAGGTTTAGGTTGGATATTAGGAAAAGATTGCTCCCTGTGAGGGTGGCGAGGCCCTGGCACAGGTTGCCCAGAGAAGCTGTGGCTGCCCCTGGATCCCTGGAAGTGTTTAGTGCCAAGTCAGAACCTGGTCTCGTGGAAGGTGTCCCTGTCCATGGCAAGGGGGTTGGACTGAGGTGAGCTTTACATCCCTCCCAACCCAAACCGTTCTGTGATTCTACCCTAACCTGAGACTGCTCCTGCACTGCAGCTGATTCATTGACACCTGTAGTTCCAGGTTAGTTATCCCTTCCCTTGTGGTGCCTCAGGCTTTGCTATACACCCTTCTATATGTTCCTCAATCCCTAAAATAATGATCATGGATTGCTTTTCCCTGGGAGACCTCATTTCTGGTTGCTATCCCTATTTTACTTAGGAGAAAGCAGAGAGGATGCAATGGGGGGTTTAAAGATCCTCAAGATTATCTACTGAACCTGTACCAGAGTGGGGCCCTCAGGTCCCAGCCTGGTACATCATCCTTTGGACAGCACTGACCCCTTTGCACCAGGGAGGAGGATTAATTTACACAGCCTCGAGTGAGTGCAGGAAAGGCTTTTCCCTGGACAGAGACTTGCAGTATCCTCATTACCTTATGTGAAATCCAAATGAGCTCTGAGCTGCAGAACTGATAAATGAATTAATAGCGCAGATATAGAATTGTGCAGCCTGGAATGATTTGGGTTGGAAGTGACCTTAAAGCCCATCTTGTTCCACTTCCTTGCCATGAGCAGGGACGCCTTCCAGCAGCCTGAATTGCTCCAAGTTCTCCAGCCTGGCCTTGAACACCTCCAGGGACGAGGCAGCCACAGCTTCTCTGGCCATATTTGACCCCTATTTCCAGCACTTGGGTGCCTGAAGTGCTCTGAGTGGGAGAACATTTCCCTGTGAAATATTTCCCCTTTCCCAAAGGTTTGGAGGAAGGCGTCGCGTGCCGCTTTGCCCACGGCAGCCCTGTGCTGCCGGCTGGCCCCAAAACAGATTAATGAGATCAAAATCCATCTGGCAGCTCGCTTGTTGTGGGAAGGCTTTGCCAGCACCGTGGCCGCGAGCGGCTCTCCTGCCGTGGTAATCTCCTCATGCCCAATTCCACCTCCCCGTATCGATTGGGGCTGGTTTAGATCAGGTATCCTGGTGGCCGGCAGAGAGCCGGGAGGATAACGGCGTTCCTGGCCGCCATCCTGGCAGGGGGCTCTGGAAAAGCTTGAGCTCGACCTGCTGCTCTCTGATCACAGAGCCTCACTCGGCTGCAGGGCCCCGCTCTGTCACTTCTCTTTTCTGTGGGCTTCCTGCAATGCCCTTGGAGATGGTGTTAGACCTTCCAAACCCTCCAGTTTTTAGCATCCCTAATCTCCTGCTGGCTTTCCATGCTCCTTCCCCTTCTATTCCTCCCATTTTCCACTCTCCTGCTTTGTTCTCCCTGTTGATCTCCAGTGCTTGGCTCCCATTTCCAGTGTTTATTAGTCTCCCTTTTGTGGCTGCCAGAGCACCCTCCCAGTCCTTTGTCCTGTGAGCCAAACTATCAGAGCAGATCCTTGGAGCCTGCCGTGCTCCTTTCCCTGTGGCACTGGAGCTGGATTTAAGCATGCTGGAGAGGACTGGCTCAGCGAAATACCAGATCCCGGTGCTCGCAGGTGGAAGTGCCAGGAGCTGGTGGTGATGCCTTCAGTTTTATCTTTCATGTATTTCAGACTCTGTGCTGAGTTCCGAGCTCACACTCAGGGTCACTCAGCTCTCTGCACACAGCAGGGACACAAAACAAATCCTGTTCCTGCTGCACACCAAGGACAACTTTCAGCCCCGAAAGCACAAACAGCGGTGGCTGGAGGGAGGAACAAGAAGGATGGGAGCTCACAGCCTGGAGCTGGAATTGGACAATTCAACCCCAATACACAAATGGACCAACAGTTTTAAAAGGGTCAGACCTTGTGACCGTTTGTCCATTTTCTGACCACTTTGGGTCCACCTTGGGTGTAGCCCTGGCCAGGCTCTTGTCCTGCCCAAGGTGTATCCTGGAGGCCTTTTAATAAATCTCTGCTTTATTCTCCAGCTCTGCGCAGTGTCTGTTCCAGCTCAGCCTTCCCAAGGCATCAGTGAGATAGCAGGGATTGCACAGCAGATTTCTGGTGTCAGATTTTGCATCTCTACCAGCAGCATCGCGGACGAGACCCGGGGTTCCCCTCTACTTAGGGACTTGATATTTCATTTTTCCCACAGTCCTCCTGGTCAGCATTTTGAGATGCTTTCCATGGGATGGCTTTCACGGGTTCAAGCAGCTGTTGGATTATTATGCAGTTATCTCAGAGAGGAAAAAGTAGGAGTGCTTGACCCAAAGGTCCCTTCCAGTCCCCTGTACAAGTCTCTTTTGTTCAGTTCTCTGCTCTGATGCAAACCATGAGAGCCATGCTGTGACCCCCTTCCCTGCACATCCGTGCCACCAGATGCTCTCCAAGTGCTGTTCCTGTTATCTGGGGTTCCTTTATCTGATTAATTTATCATATCGAGGAAGCAATTCACACACCTCCTTCTCTCTGCAAAGGCTGCAGTGCATTAACTGCCACGCTACCATCCAAAATTACCGCTTGGCATAGATCAATCCTGGCTTTTGAAATCTATTTAAATGGATGGAGTGATCTCCAGTGAGAGGCTCGAGAGAAGAGATGCTGTGTTAATCTGTAATGAAACACGAACGAACCCTGAAGGAAAGACAAGAGCGCGTGAATGGGGCCCTTGTTGGAATGAGCATTTCCCATGATGTTCTCATTCTCTTTCCATTTTTTTGCCATATATCCTCCGCTTTCTCTCCCCTTTTTCCTTTTCCCTTTGGAGATGCTCTCTATAATGATCCCGTCACTGGAGTTTTCACGAACAGAAATGATTTCTTTTATTTCATTTGCTCACGACCTGAAGAAACTTTAAATGGAGCTGGTGTAGTAGTGAAAAGCAAGCTGTAAGCGTGGAGATGACAACCTTATATTATATTTATAAAGTCTGCCTTCAGATGAGTTGGAAAATGCTTTCTGTACTTTGGGAAAGAAACTTTTGAAATTACTCTCCCACATTACCATTAATTTAATTTCTTAAAGTTGAAGTGTTTGCAAAGTCAAAAAGTGCTTCCATTCGCTGTATCTCTATGTCATAAACTTTGCTGCTTTATAACACAAATTAAATTGTTTTGAAGCTCAGGACTGAAATTTTCAAAAATGCCTAGAGCACTTTGATTAGAGCTGGTTGGAAAAAAAAAAAATTCTAATGAATCAGTTTTCAAAATGAAAACACAGATTCACCGAAATCAAATCATTTCGTGGGGGCCATCACCATTTTCTCATTTAAAATTCCATCAAAATGTTTTATTTCAATGAAGCCAAATCCCCTTGGTTCCGTTTTGCGTGTAGGTTGTGCTGCAGTCTGTAGTAGGGAACGCTGTTATCAGAGGAAAACAAAGCCTTTGATGAGACTCTCGTGCTATTGCTGAGGTCAACTCCTTGTTAAAAAAAAATATTGGAGGTGGGAATCTTGCTTTCCCTGGTTAATGAAGAGAATGAGGCAGGTTGGAATTTCCCAAGGACGAGGAGGTGGTGGTTGCTCCAGATGGGGTTTCTGGGGGTTCCTCCTGGCACTGACCCCATCCAGCCAACATTTCCCATCTCCCGTGTCAGAGGAGCTCAGCTGTCGCCTCAGCTCATAAATCAAAACTTGTTCTGCTGGGGTGAAATTGCTTTGGAGATTAATTCCTTTGAAAGATTAGGGCTGAGGGCAGGAAGGGGACCTTTCTCACCCCTGGAAATGTCTCGCTCTGAAGGAGAAGTCAGGGCTGAGTGGTTGGGGACATGGCTGTGGTTGTGTTTGGGGAGGGCTCCCCTGGAGCGGTGGGGCCCCAGGTGTCCATAAAGAAGAGGTGCTGCTGTGTTCTGAGTCACCACAGACCATGAATCTCTGGTTTCCTCATCTCCATCTGCTGTTGAGGGACAGGGTTCCATTGGAAATTTGGGAATTGCAAGATGGAGGATTTGCTCCTTCAAATCCCATCCTCATGGGGGGCACCTGCTCTCCTCAGCAGCCGCAGATGTCCCAGCGTGCTTCTCCAGGTGTCCTTTGATTGAAACCCATCCATGTGGTTCCACCAGCTGTGCACCACAGTCTGTGCACAACACCAACCTCTAATTCTCTCTAAACACAGAATATTCTCTGCTGGGGTGTAGTCTGTGTGGTGGGACTCCACCTGACATCAGATAATCCTGTGTTTGTGGTCAAAAAAAATGGAACTCTCCATGTCTTGGGGAATTTCTTGTCCTAGTCAGTGACCAAAGCCTAGACGGGGGAGTGGAGGGTATTGCAGACTCTGCCATACCCCATGAAACAGCACTGAGCCAGCACAGGCAGAAGCCACAATCCCAATAAAGGGCTTTCCTGTTTGCTCCCTCTTGTTGCACACCCAGTTCTGGTACATTTCTCATGCCCACAATGTAGATGTTTGCTAATTCCCCCCATTTATTTTTTTCTGCACGATGCTGGGTTGGAAGAGTTGGAAGTGAAAGCCCCATCCCTGAGAACTTTTCCCACTGCAGCTTCTGGTGGATGTTGACACCCTTGTGCTACAAAATCCCACTGGGATTTTGCACTGGGCTGACCAGAAGGCTTTTCCATTCCCAGTGTTGGCAGGAGCAGTGGGAGGGTTGGAATCTGGGGCTTGGCCCAGCCATTTCTCCTTCCTGCTTGCCAGTTAATCCCCTGCCGAGTAAATACCTTCCCTGCGCTTTATCGTCTCGCAAAGAGTCTTAAAGACAAACAGAAAAGCAAGAAAGAAACAAACCAAGGCGCCCGCCAACAGATTCAATGCACCAAGGAAAACACAGAAAACACTCAGCAAACTCCGAACAGCCCCTTCCTCTGAGTTAATTAATTGGAGCCCTGTTTGAGAACAAGCATCCTGTTAAATCCCCCATTGCTGAATGCAATTTTCTCCGTACAATCGCTCAGTGTCCCTGACGGACAGGAGCCCAATCGCTTCTCGACAGAAGGCGAGCGCTGCTGCAGTGCCCGAGTGAAATATAATAGATTTTTAACACTGCTGCAAGGCTTGTAAAGACCCAGTGGGAACCAGTTCCGACCCTCCACGACTGCCTCGTGGTCCCTCTGAGCTGACAGGAGATGGTGTTGGGCTTCAGCCGGTGTTTCCTACAGCAGCAGGCGCGGTGCTGGTGGTGGGGGTTGGAATAAGATGATCTTTGAAGTTACTTGCAAACCCAAACCATTCCACGATTCCATGAAGTTTTGGAGTTCTATGACTTGTCCCACCATAGCTCGCAACGGGTGCAGGAACTTGTAAACGGCTGGGCAGTGGGATGTGGAAGATGATTTTTAGTGGAGACAAAGACCTGGAAGAATGTGGAATTGCTGGAGCAAGTCCGGAGCAGCCCATGGAGATGCTCCAAGGGCTGGAGCCCCTCTGCTCTTGGGGTGCTCACCTGGAGAGGAGAAGGCTCCAGGGAGAGCTCAGAGCCCCTGCCAGGGCCTAAAGGGGCTCCAGGAGAGCTGCAGAGGGACTGGGGACAAGGGCTGGAGGGACAGGACACAGGGAATGGCTCCCACTGCCAGAGGGCAGGGATGGATGGATATTGGGAAGGAATTCTTGGCTGTGAGGGTACTGATGGCCTAGAACAGGTTTCCCAGAGCATCTGTGGCTGCCCCTGGATCCCTGGAAGTGTCCAAGGCCAGGTTGGATAAGGGTTGGAGCAGCCTGGGATAGTGGAAGGTGTCCCTGCCCATGGCAGGGGGTTGGAATGAGGTGAGCTTTAAGATCCCTTCAAGCCCAAGCCATCCTAGGATTCTAAGACGAGACAAGTTGGGCTCAGGGGGCTGGATGCAAAGCCTTGCAGGTTTGAATCACTCTGCTTGCAATGGGAAGCAGAACAAAGTTTTGAAAGCAAGTTTTATTGGGACTGAGGTGATGCTGAACTCCTTGCGATGGCTGTCTTGGACGGGGCTTGGAACAACCTGGGAGGCTGGAGCTGGATGCATTTCTGGTTGCATTCCAGCCCAGACCAGCCTGAGTTTCTGTGCCACTGCTTGTTCCCATCCCTGGGGTGTGAGTCCAACACCTTGGGATGTGCAACCAGCATTCAGAAAGCCAGGGAAGGAGACGGACAGGGCAGGAATCATGTGGATGTGAGCAAATGGATGGAGTGGAAGCTCAGGATGCGTTTTGCTCAGCCCTGAGTGGCTTTTAGACGTTAAATTGCCGTCTGCGTCCTTGAGCATGAACCAGCCCTGAAGATTTTGGTGGCTGCTGGTGCTGGCCAGCCGGCTCAGGCCACGGGGTCAGCGCTATTAAAGGCCCAATTCCCAGGCTCTGCGCTAACAACTTAACTATGTTTATAATATCAGCGAGAACCCATGTCAAATCCATTGTTGCATGATGTGACCAAATCCATTACTGCACACATGGAAATCAATTACTGCACATTAGGGAACATTTAACACTTGAGCCTTTTCCGCCGCCTTGTTTGCGCGCCGTGGCCGGAGGAATCGTTATCTGCCACTCTGGAAATGGATTTGCTTCTTATATTTATACTTCTTATATTTGCTTCTTATATTTTGTAACCTCTGCGGGGGATGAGCACAGGCACGGAGCGAAACGCCTGCACAGCGCTTGGTTAAGGGTGAGGGGCTGAAGCAGAGCTGGGTGGTGCTGAGCTGGAGTTACTACCGACGGGTTTGATCTCAAATGTGTGGGAATAAGTGTTTTCCTCCGCCGGATTCACACATACTCCTCTAGCTGATGCTTCTGTCCCCCCGAGCCACCTCTCCCACGCAAGCAGAGCTCGTTGGCCCACACTGCTGCATTCCTCCTCTGTTTTATCTGCATTTAACCAAAAAGCATCAAGCAAACAGAAAGCTGCGTGTTTTCTCTAGAGTCACGGAGGATCAGGCAAGAAAAGCTGCGTTGGGATGTGCTGTGGTGGCGGTAGGGAGACAGCTCATGCTCGCCGAGCTTTGGCTTCACCTTCCTCCTTAAATACTCTCATCCCCTGAGGTTTTCATGGGATTTGAGGACAGGGATAGACAAAATCAGTGCATAATAATAGCTGGAAAAGAGCATCCCCCTCCTGTGTAATGGGATTGAGCAGAAATTTCTCCCACCGTGGAGCCTCCCTTTCCGTCTCGGGGGTGGGCTGATGGACCGCTCCTTTTGCAGCACCTCAATCCTGACACCCTCTCCCAAGCAGTCAGATTTTTCCTGTCTACAGGTGCCTGCACATCCCACCTTTCCCCCAGCCCCATGCCCTCACTTAGCAGGTGCTCTGCGCCTTCCTCCTCCTGTGCACACCCTCGCACACGCTGCGAGATGAAGGAAATGGATGGAGGTTAATTTTTTCAGTCCCTCTCATAATGACTCATCCATAACGATTTCCATTGGTTATATTTCCTTGTGTGACAGAAACAATTTACTGCATTCCTGCAAAGCCTATTTTCTCTGCATGATCTGCTTGTGCGGAGGTTTGGGGAAGTAATTTACAGATATTTTGCCTCAAAATAGCTTACAAAGACAAAAGAGTCCTGTTGACACCAAGGTGCACTCCTTGTGAGCTGGGGAAATGGCATAAAACAGCTTAAAAATAAAAACACTTTGTGGTAGTCACTCAAAGTCAAATTCTACACCACGCACTGTGGTCAAAAGCTCTTTTTGCTGGTGGGGAGGCGGCAGGGCTTCTCCCAGGAATGCTTTGATTCACGTTTGGCTTGTAGGTGGATCCTCAGTGACATAAATCAGCAGGAGTTTCACTGGGGGGTTGGGATGCTGCTTATGGATCTGGCCCTGGATTTTTTGTGATAAGGGAAAGGCAACCATGGAGTGTGAGAGCACAGAGCTCCTGAGTGCTTTCCAGGTGGGATTTAGGTGGTTTTGCTGTGGGACCAGGGCCAGAAGCCCTGGGAGGAAGCAGGGGGTCAGGGAGCGATGTATTTTGGCAGAGCCCAGGTTTTCTCTGAGTGTCAGTGCCCGGCTGTAACCTCCCTGCCCGGCCAAGCTGCTGCCTATGCCAGCAGCACTCGGATCATGACAATTCAAGGGAATTTGCTCAGGCAAATGCTTCTCCTAATGTCAGTGCTCTCCAGCTAACCACAGGATATTCTGAGCTGTGTGCTCAGTGCTCTGCCACGGACAGCTCCGTTATTTCTTGGATGTCCACTACTCAGGGACATAATGCCTCCTCCCAGCTCTCTCCCATTGCCCCACGAGCTCGGCATCTCCTGCGCCTGGCAGGGCATGGGAATCACCTGTGGCTGATTCAAATGGGAGCAGTGTGGGGAGAAATTTCGCACTCGCTTCTCCATCTGCTCACTTGGTTTGAATTTTGTCAGTAGATACGGCGGCAGAAGGTGAGGAGTGTCATCCACGAGAGCAGGCACAGTTTTTGCCTTCCCCTGCAGTCGCTGGTGTAGATAACATGGATAACACCCTGAGGGCTGGGAGCAAAGGCCACTGGCGCACCAGAAGCTGCAGGGCGAGGGCAGGTCTGTGTGCCAGGCACGGGGGATAAATTAGAGACGGTGAGTGGAGGGGAAAAGTTTTTATGCCAAAGAGCTGGGCTGTGCTGCAGTCACAGCTCATGCAAAGGAAGCAGTTCATGCAGTACGTAGGGAAATTGGGAGCTGGAGCAAGAACACGGGGCTGAGAACAGGCAGTTTTGAGTGAAAACAGCACAGAGGCTCTGGTTTAACTCCACATGAGTGAAACATAGGATGATACCCACTGGCCTCAACTTTCTTTCTTGCCTCCAGACTGAATCCCTTCCTGTCTCCAAATTGCTTGGGATTTACTGGGAGCTTTTAGTTCCATTTTTGCTTTCCCTCTTTTTCCATGCTCTGCTGTTTATTTTGGAAAGCAAGCACTAGTTCTGTGAAAGATTTGGTGCTGAGAAACCAACTAGAAATTTCTTAACACGTGCTGTTTTAACACCTGGTGCTCTTGGACCTCCGAGCTCTTGCAGCTGTCGAGGTCAGGACGATCACCAAAGCCGTGATGTTGGAGGGAAGTGCTTGTGCTGCTGTCCTGGGGAGCCTGAATCACGGAGCTGAGCTTGGTACCTGCCTCCTTCCAGCATCCCTGTGACCCTTGGTGTCCCCTCTCAGCGGGGTGTGGGGGGGTCAGGGCAGTCTCAGGGAAAGGCAGGGGGTTGTTGGTGGGCACGGGTCAGCCAGGAGTGGCTCTTTATCTCCCTCCCACCCCAGGAACACACGGGAACGCCAGGGAACACACATGGACACGACAGAGCCCAAGGGGACACAAAGAGACACAAGGGGGCACAAAGGGACACAAAGGGACACAAGGGGACACAAGGGGACACAGAGGGACACAAAGGGACACAAGGGGACACAGAGGGACACAAGGGGACACAGAGGGACACAAGGGGACACAAAGGGACACAAGGGGACACAAGGGGACACAGAGGGACACAAAGGGACACAAGGGGACACAAGGGGACACAGAGGGACACAAAGGGACACAAGGGGACACAAGGGGACACAGAGGGACACAAGGGGACACAAGGGGACACAGAGGGACACAAGGGGACACAGAGGGACACAAAGAGACACAAGGGGACACAAGGGGACACAGAGGGACACAAGAGGACACAAAGAGACACAAGGGGACACAAAGGGACACAAGGGGACACAAAGGGACACAAGGGGACACAGAGGGACACAAGGGGACACAAAGGGACACAGAGGGACACAAGGGGACACAAGGGGACACAAGGCCTCTTGTGCTGCCCTCGGTGGTGCGGGCTGTGGCGCCGGGGCCCAAGGCCATGGCTGGCCCCGCTGTCAAGGGGCACATGTGCAGGCAGCGAGGGCAGATGGCTCTCACCTCAGGCCCGCTGCCCCTCCATGTGCTGCGGGTGAGCAAACGTGGCGTGGCTTTGTCACATCAGTCCCTGTACAGCGCGGGGTCCGCAGGGATTTGATGGCACCGCGGGCCCCCAGCCCTGGTTGTGTTCGGCGCTGAACAAAGCTGGGAAGGGCAGGAAGCAGCGTCCTCACCCTCCAGATCTCCCCAGTAACGCGTTTTCCCTCCTTTGCTTGGCTACTCGGCCTCCCCTGAGGCCCAGGAGCTGCTTCTGCAGCCCAGGAGGATCTGTGGATGTGCTCCTTTCCGTGGGCTGCGGAGCGAGGTTTGGGCACCTCAGGAGCTTCCTGGGGGTGAGAGAGGGTGGTGCTTCTCCTGAGAGCAGCAAGAGACACCACAGCACGGTTTTAACTCTCCTTGAGGAAAGGGGGCATGATGGATGAGCGCCAGCCCACTTGAGAGGCAGCAGGAGGGGCGCTGGGGCAGTCATGCATGGCTGTGGATGCACTGGTGCGGCATTTGCAGCCCCTCTGGTGGTTGCATGTCTGTGTTAACCCTGCTGCATGCCCCATGCTGTTGCAGTGGGTGTCCCTGGAGCACTGGGTCTGTTCCAGCACAGGAATAAGCCCCATCCCTCTGAAGGCAGGGGGCTGTTGGCATTAAGTTCTGGTGTACGTGTACAAGTGGCAGCAGCAGCTTCTGCCAGACTTAGGCTGAGGTATGGAAATGATCATTTCAGACTCCAGGTTAATAATACTGCTTTTTTTTTTTTTTTTTTTTTTTTTTTTTTTTTTTTTTAAATACCATCCATCCAGCACTGGTATGAAACTTTCACCTGAAATCACAGCTATTGAAAACTCCTCTTTTGAAAATACAAAGCAAATTCCCTGGATGCTGAACACATTTGTTGCAAATGTGGTTTGAGCCCGTTTCTATTCAGGGCCCTTTTCAAAAAAAAGTTGCACACCAATCTGGAGGATCTCTTCTTCCTCGAGCCATCCTGACCCGCTGTGAACATTCAGCGCAGTCCCAGATGATACCTTGGAGCAGGAATAAACTCCACCTCTGTGCAGAGCCCTGCTCCTCTGCTCATCCCTTTTAAGTCTTCAGGGAAGGATTTTAGGGATGTACACACCTCCTGCAGGTTTGTTGGTAAAAGGCTGAATTTCTCCCTAATTTCATAGAATCACGGAACATTTTGGGCTGGAAGGGACCTTAAAGCTCATCTCATTCCACCCCCTGCCATGGTCTGCGGCACCTTCCACTACCCCACATTGCCCAAACCCCATCCAACCTGGCCTTGAACGCTTTAGGCAGCTTTGACCATGTCTGAGGGCCTGCATTTAATCTCCAGCTTTCCCCTATTCCTGCTGCAGCAGGATAAACCCCTGAACCACCAGCGTGTGGAGCAGGGATCTTGTGTAAGAGCCCCAAAAGAGCAGCTCGGCCGATGAGTTTTCTCTCCGTGCTAATTTGAAATGAGGTGAGCGATGGCAAATTGAGTTTCAAGGGCAGCGGAGACAACTCGTCAATTTAGCCTCGGCTCCTCTCCGCCGGTTCAATCCTTCGGAGCTGGAGCTGAGGCTTGTTTACGGCAGTGGATATAATAGCTGCAATCCCCCAGGTAGATTAAGCAATTGCTTCATTTAGGACTCGCAAAACTCCATGACATTTTGAGGGATTTTTGTTGACCTTGTGAAGGGCGAGCGCTGATTTCCCCTCGCTGCCCCCACGGCTTTTTCTGATGACTCCAGAGGGGAAAACAGAGCTTGTCAGGATGGGAATTGCCATGGGACTGGGTTTGCTGGGGAGGTGAGAGTCTCAGCTCTGTTGGAGCGTGGGGAAGTCTTTCCACCACCCCTCTGCTGGATTTTCATGGTTTCATTCCAGCTAGAAATGTGGCTCTGCGGAGTGATGGGTGAGCAGGTCCTGTTTTCTTGGTGTGCCTCAGTTTCCCTCTATTAAACCAGTCTAGTGGAAGGTATCCCAGGGAACAAGATGAACTTTGGGGTCCTTCCCAACTCAAACCATTCAGGGATTCTATGACTCCTTGTTAAAAAAAAAAAAAAAAAAAAACCAGACTAAAATGCCAGAGATTTACTAGTAACACACGTTGGGCAAAAGGATGGAAAGATGATTCTTCTCTTGTGGTGCCATCCAAATTCAAACAGGTGATCCGTGAACAAAGGAGAAGCCCCAGACACAGCAGCAAAACCCTTAAACAGGTGATGTAGCTGCGCGTTTCCACACCTCTCCAGCTGGTGCGTGCTGGAATGCCACCAGGCGCTGGATCTATGTCTCCAGGTGTCTGAGCCCTCTGCAGACCCGGGAGAGGGGATCAGGGCAATGGTGTGTCCAGCCCAGGAGACAGCTGCCGGCACCTCTGGCTGCCCAGGGAAAGCTGGAGGAAGAGTCAGGAGACGAGGTCAGGCTGAGGGGTGAATCACCTTCAGCAGGGGCCATGCTGGGATAAACGAGCAGCGGCCACTCTCTGCTTGGGGGCTGAAACTCCTCAAGCGGAGAAAACAAATGGAAACTTGTGAGATTTGAAGGAAAAACCCCACGACATTAACAACCTGAAGGCTTTGACGGCAGGAGCGTGGCGGGTGCCATCCCTGCTCGCCTTCCCGCCCGGCTCGCGGCTGATCCGTTGTCGGAGCGAGTCTCGGCAGCGGGAATGTTCACAGCCGCATGTAGGACACGGGAAGCGCCTAATGACTACTGGAGCTGGCGTAATTCCTAAGTAGCTGTGGCATGTGGCTGCTCGGGAAAGGATTTCGGGACTGACAGGCTGTGAAAAGTGATAGAGGAGGGAAATGTCAGGGTGGAGGGAATTAAACACATGCACGGATTAAATGAACTCGGGACTGACAAGCAGGGCTGGGATTGCCTGAGCCTGGCTTGGGATCGTGAGGGCAGCGATGGTGCTTGGGGTGCAAGCACGGAAAATGGGTGAGGAGGGAGCAAGCCCTGGTTCAGGCCGTCCTCATGTGTTCAGTGATGCTTCCTGGGATCTCTTGGATGTTCCAGAGGTTTCCATGTGAAACAGGGACTCCCCAGCTGCCTGCTGCAGGTGCTGAGGGTATTTGGGGTAGGAAGATGCAGGATCCACCCCCCTGACCTTTGCACTCAGGGTTGTTTTGCCACTTTTTCGGAGGAGAATTTCTAAATCCCTTTCCCTGCCCACCCCAGCAGCGCTCCGTCCTCTCCACACACACATCCCTTCCCCAGGTTTTCATTATGATAATCAGGGAGCGAAAATAATTTTCAGTATTTTTTTAAACCAAATGATGAACTGATGAGATGCTTTTGCTCCCGCCATATTGCCAAGTGCCTTAATAGTCCTGTTTCCTATTCAAATACACTTCATAAGTCATTGCTCAGATGGTCAATGAGCAGCAGCCACTGTAACTACCCCTGATTTTGCAGTGAGAGTGAGGGACCAGGTTGTGGAAGCCTAATAAAAGGAATTATCGGTGTTTTGGAACAGAAAGGAACACCTGGCAAGTTCTGTGTGGTTCAGAAGGGTATTACGGGGACGAGGTGATATTTTAGCATCAGGATGCAAACAGAACTGGGCTCCTCCAGGCTGTGTGTCCTTGGATCGCTTTGTTTTTAATCCTTGTTTCCCTGCTGGCAACACGGGTGCACCGTGGAACCCAGCAGCAAACAGGGAGAAGCTTGAGAGCTCCAAAGATATGAACTCAAATTGATATTTTGAGGCAGGATACCGCTCTGGGCCCTTGGGATTGATCCCTGATATTGGAAAAACTTACTGGCTTCAACAAGCAGGAGCTTGGTTTGCTCCATGATTCCTGAGTGCTCCAAAAAGTGAGTGGGAGCCCAATCTGGCTCTTAACCTGCAGGAGAGGGCCTTACATGGATTCACTCTCAGCTGGAACAGGCTTTTTCCCTCCCTCTGGGGTCGTCAGGGTGGTGAAGAAAGAAATTATATCAATAGTCCAAAGAAAAATAAAACCAGGACCCAAAAGAAGTCAAAAGCATCTTAATAAAGCGTAAAGTGCCGGAATAAATGTTATTAGAGCACCTTCAGCAGCAATAAAAGTATTAATTTGCCATTGCAGGAGGGAAAAAATAACAGCCAACAATGTGTTTATGCTCAAAACTGCTGCCAAGGATTGCTTTTCAGCCAAAGCATTCTGTTTGACTGGGATTTGCCTTTCCCCCTCCCCTTTTCCCCGCTCTCGGAGCTGTCTGTGTGGCTGTAGGTGATTGTGAATGTCTGATCTATTGGTCGGGTATTGCTCAAACATTCACACGCTGCTCCCCAGGGCTCCACAACTCCCGATTTTGCTTTATTTTCCTTATTTTTTCCCCTTTTTAAATTTTTTTTTCCCCTACCCTGAAGAAACTGCTTTGCCAGCGGCTGCTCTAGGAGCGTTTTACACACCAGACTGGCAACATCTGATGTATGGCCACATTTGGAGCCACAGACGACACCAGCCTTAATAACATTCCTCTTTCCAAAGCGCTTGCCGTTAAATATTCATGAGGCGACGCAAGAGCCGCCTCCGTCCGTGAGCATCCCTTCTCCCGGTGGTTTAACTTTGGAAAGGCAGGTGGGCAGCCTTCCCGTCGTCATTCCTAAATAGCTCCAGGCTCGCCAAGCCTCGACCTGCCCTCGCTAATTGCGTTTTCGGTGGATGGCTATCGGGCATTACGGCTTTTTTCCGTGCGAGGGACAGCGTGCGGAGGCAGAGGGGTGTGGGGTTTGAGTCCTCTCAACTGCTCCAGCCTGGCTTCAGCCCAGAGGTATGATTTTGGTGGATGTGCAGAGGATGGAGGATCGTGGCAAGTGCTGAGCGGGAAGAGGTGGGGCGAGACAAGGTCCTGTGCTGAGGAGCTTTTTCTGCCTCTGGATAAATTCTCAGTTTAGGGTCAAACTCTTCATCTTGATGCTTTGTTGGGACTGCCTAAAAACAGAGGCCAGGTAAAATTAAAAGAATAAAAAGCAGTTCTATTTATTGAACTCAGGTACATTCAGGGCAGACAAAGCCCCCCAGGGGCTGCACCCAAAATGGACAATGGTCACGGGTTTGCACACTTTGATCACTTTGGGCCATTTGCACATTGGGGTTCATCTCCCAATTACAGCTGCAGCTAATGAAGTCATTGACCCCAAGTTTGCTGCCCCCAGCTCCCTTTTGTTTCCATCTCTCAGGCCTGAGGCAGTGAGGTGTCCTTGATGGCCAGGCCTGGAGAGGAATTGTTGTGTGTGAGCAAAATGGGGGAGCAGCAGCTCCCACTGTGTGTGGGGTTTGGAGTTCTGCACTAAAGAACTGCAGGGTTCCAAACAGATGGAAAATAGAAAAGCTAAAATCCTAAGGCATCGCTCTTACCTCACTTAGCCCCTGCCTTCCCTGTGGGAGGTCTCCGAGGCTTTTCCCACCTCTGGTTCCTGCCGTAAATCTTTTAAAATCTTGAAATACCACTTAGGTGCTGCCAAAGAGTGGCTGCAGGGGACAGAGGTGGCTTTTCTCCGCCCCAGGGGAGGATGAAAGCGCCGTTGCCTCCGGCTAATGATGCCTCTCCTTTGTTTTGGGAGGGTTTGTTTCCACCGCCGCAGATCCCGGCCCCGCTCTCCGCGGTGGGAATGTATCACTGCTGGCAATTCCAGCGTTACTTACACACAGCAGCATTAAAGCATGTATTATATCCCAGGGGGAGATGGTCTAAACTCAACATTTCCAATTGTTTTAAAGTTCTCTGATTTTACCCGAGCGATAATGATCTACAAATTGCACTCATCATCTCTGAAAAGCGGCTTTTCCTGGAATGTCCTCTCTGCCGGGGAACTGCTTTAATAAGCAGAACCAGCTCCGATTTGCATTTCCACCATTAGGTTTGGAGGTTTTTTAGGGAGTAGGTGGCTTCCCCCATTGCCTTGCAAAGAGGGGGTGGAAGAACTGCCAGAGCTCACGGGATTCTTCCAGGGGTGCTGTGGGAGCTGTCCTGGGATGTTCCCAGGATATCAGGCTGCCTGGGATGCTGCCGGAGCACCAGGATGCTGTTGGAGCACCAGGTTGCCCAGGATGCTGCCGGAGCCCCGGGATGTTACTGGAGCACCAGGCTGCCTCGAGGCGCGTTGGCGCTTCTGCCGGAGGCGCCAGCCAAGCTCCCGAAAACCCCGCACGAGCGTGTGAAAACTCGCAGAGCAGCTTTAACTCCTTCCAGCGCCACCCTTGGAATCCTTAACCTCGGCGAGGGGCTTTTTTTTGGCCGAGTTTCCAGCCGGCGCTGCCTCATTTCTGTTTCATCCTCGGAACGCTGAGTGGATGCGAACACGTTTGTAGCCTCCAATTCATCACGGGGCGATAACGCCGCGTGCCTGCAACGCTCCTTACTCCAGCAATTTCCACTCGGTGATGGGGCAAGGGCTCCAAAGCTGCTCATGGAGGCAGAGCAGTGTCTCTGTACGACAATCGGAGGCGCCTCCAATAAAGGAATGAGATTACAGCACGGAGGCTTTTAGGGGAGACAAATTGGGGTGATTCTTTAGCTTCCTGTTCGCTACCTATTTATTGAGGCAATTGGATGGGTCATAACAATTTACAGGCGATGCTGGATGTGGGGTTGTGCTGCCATCCCGTTATCTCTCCCTCATGGCCAGCAGAAGCGGTCCCTTAGGATTGCCTGGGCTTGGAGCAGATGCACAAACAGTCAGGGCTGTGCATTCCCAGCTCGTGGCATATTTAATGTGAAATCATGGCTTTAATCTCCACAGAGGAAGCTTTTAACCCTTTTAAGAGGGAACAAGGCAACTGCAAGGAAAAAGGAGCAAGTTTTTATGTACTCCTATTATTTTTATGAGTGTCTGAGGACATTTGGGGCACGGAGGATTGGTGTCTGTGTATTTGTTAATTTGCTTGGTGTATCCATATGGATGATACCTGCTGTGTGTGTGATGTGCAGGCAACTCAGTGCCGTGGGGCTGACTGTGCTCGAAGCCTTCTTCATTTCCCAGTGTTTTTATTCCCATGTCAGGGACTCAGTGAGGGAAGTCTGGGTGGGTGAAGAGGGAGATAGGGATGAAGAACCAAGCCCTGAGGGTGAATGGTTTGGCAGGACACCGGTGCTGGAAATGACATCCGGCTTGAAACCATCCCGGCTGCTGGCGGGTGAGCCCCCAGGATGTGCGTGTTGGTCTGGAAATGGGACACATAATAATATTCCTAATAATTTCACAGGCAGCTCCGTTCATTTCAGAAGTGAGAGGAGCCACTTGTGCTATTCCGCCTGGCTCTCTTTATGGCGTAATCTCCCATTGAGATTCCAGGCACAGCTCTGCTAATTAAAATGATGAATGCCGGAGGAAGGCTTTGGGTTTCGGGTCGGGTTTTTTTAATTTTTTTTTTTTCTTTTCTTCCTTTATCCTTCTTCTGGTGGGTCTCGCTGGTATCTGCACACACAGAGGCTGCTTCAGGCAGGGGATATTTGCTCGCTGGATGAGTAGCCAGGACAGATAGAAACGCTCCCGTACCCAGGCACAAACAGCGGCTCAGGGATCCCGAGCGCCGCGCGGCTCATGCCAGGCTGGGAATTGTGCCGGCTCTCATGGAGCCCTCCCTCAGCAGCCATCCCACCTCCAAGGAGGGTGCTGGGTGCGAGCCGAGGTGCCCTGTGCCCTCCTGGGGTTCAGCGAGCTGCAGCTCTCCTGGCCTCGCTCCACGTGGAGGGCTTTAGGGGCAGGATGTGCCGCGTGTCCTGGGGATCCAGGAGGGATCCAGGATCCGGAGGGGTACTTCTGCGGTGCTGTTTCGTGCTCCCCGGAGTATTTTAAAGAGCTGCCGTGCTGCTCCCTACTGGCAGCCGCAGATTGGCGACATTTATTTGCACAAAAATAGCTGGAGTTCAAACTTTGCTCATTCCAACTCCTGGGGCAGAAATCGAGGACCGTGAGGATCCTTTACCTTCCCAAAACACCACCGGGGGGCTGATTTCAGCTGCCCACCAACACTTTTCTACTTTAAATGTCTTGTGGTTTAATTAATAAGAAGAGAGGCTAAATTAAGAGATCTGATGGGCTCTCTTCTCCTGTAATTAAAGCCTTGTTTTGGAGTAGAGGCACTTGAGAGCTGCATTTCCATGCGGTGGCAAGATCAGGGAGCAGATGTGTTCTCCGGTGGGCTGTGAGGGAAGGGAATGAATGAGCAGAAACACATCAGGAGGGTCCGTGGGGGGGGTTTGGAATGGCTGTGCTGTGCTGTCACCAAAGCAGAGCTGTAACGAGCAGCTCTGAGCTGCACAACGCGTGTGCTGACGTGAGCTTGAGCAGGGGGGCTTTATGGGGGAAAGGGGCAATCTGGAGGGTGCAGGGTTATTTCCTCGGGATTATTTAATTTTTCTTTCCCTTCTTACATCCTCTCTGCCCTCCCCGTGTCTGTGAAGAGGAGGATGGAAATGATGGGTGGGTTGGATGTGCCCCTGAGGGTCACACGCACAGGAGGCTGCCACATTCCTGTGTTCCAGCTGGGATGTGGGATGCTGAGACAGCCCCGTGGTGTCCCCAGACCAAGAGCTGGGACACTGCACTCATTATTCCTCCTTCTCCCAACAAGGTGGCTCTTGTCCGAGCACTGGCTCTCGGCAGGATCATCCCATATCCCACATCAGAGCTAACACAATGGATGGCTTCGCCCACCCTAGAAAAGCTTTGCCTTCAGCTCCTTCACTTCCCCAGGTCGAAAAGGGCTGGAGGAGTTTCCTGATTTAAGAGTAAAGCGAGGAAAAACTCCACAGATGAGCCAAAGGGAAAAGATCGGAGTGATTTGATCAGTGCCTGCTTACCAGTGCATCCTCTGAGCACGCAAGGAGCAGGGACAGCCTCGGCAAAGGGGTGACACGCATTGCCCTGGGATGCCAGCCCGGGATGCAGAGGGGATCGGTCCAGTGTCCAGCTGGAGTTGGCTTTCCAGCTCTGGAATGTCCCCTTTCCATCTCCTCAATCCCATCTGAGGGAGTGGTGACCTGACACATTTTCCTGCTCGACTCTTCTTTGAATTCTGCTAAAAAAAAAAAACCTGGAAAAGGTGGAAGTCTGGTCCTCTGTGTGCTGTCATGGAATCAGCAGGGTTGGAAAATCCCTTTGAGTCCAACTGCTCCTCCAGTGCTGCCAACCCACGTCCCCAAGTGCCACATCCACATTCCTTTCGAGCACCTCCCAGGGTGGTGATTCTGCCACTTCCGTGGGCAGAAGGTGACTTCCCTGTCACCTCGGTCTCCCCTCGGGACGCTGCTCAGTGTGATGACATCTCACCCCCCTGCACCCGGGAATGCGCAGGCAGATAATTTCCAGCTCACGTCTAATTTCCGTCAGCCTTTGGTGAATTTGTAGCTCCCTCCCCCGTCTCTGATCCAAGCAGCTGTGCTCGTGGGGGCATGGGAAGGCACAGAAATCTTGAGACAGATGCTCTAACTCGTACTGCTCTTTAATTCTGATGATTTAAATGGAAATCGTGAGCGCCTACTGCGGGACGAGTCCAGGCGCTCCGCGGCCGTCGAGCGCTGTGAATTTTACGATCGGAAGTGTTCTTTCTTTCAGGACTGGATTAGTTTGTTTTCATTTCTCCTCTTGCCTGCTGATCGTCCAACTGTCTCATTGTTTGGGTGAGATGCAGAGATGCTCGGAAATACCGATAATAATTAAAAATAACAGGCAGCAGAACCAAACCGGCAGCCTGCATCTTGGCTGGTGGCCATTGGAAACAGCTCGGTCCTGAGGCAGCTGCAGGAAAACCCCGTGTCCTGGAGGTTCCAGGTGATTCCGGGGGGATTTCCATGGATAGCAGTGCCCAACACCTCCTCTACCTCTCCCCGGAGCGCAGGTCTTAAGATGCATTTTCCGTCTTCATGGAGTCACTCAACTCCGGTATCCCACCCTCCGAATCCATCTGGCTTTCTGCCCACAAGATTATGTTATATAAACCACCCCTAAATGCAGTGTCTGGGAAAGGGCCTTTATGTTTTAATTCCCAAATAGGCAGGCAAAATTGAGTGCTCTGATTGGCATCTGCAATCAGAGCCCCATTCAGCGGGCGCTGTGAAGGGAGCTGATTGCAGTGAGTGCTGCTCTGACCTTCTGGGGCCTCCGCTGCTGCCTCGGCTTCATTAACAGGATAAATATTTTTCCAGAAACAACATTTCCGAGCTGCCAGAAGTCATGACAGGCATGGGGACTGCTCTGTGGCACGGTCGCTGTCGAGGCAGGTTTTTCACACGCTCCGTGGCTGAAGGTTTGGGTGGTGAGTGGGTATTTTTAGCAGTGTGGTGACGTGGCTGGGGACACCTGGGCTTCTTCCCTGCAGCGCCGGTTCCCTGCAGAGTGGCACGGTGCCATTCCACCTCCTTCCATGCTTTCATTTCCTCAGCAGCTTTCCTCCTTCCTTTTTTTTTTTAGTTGAGTTTGTGAGCGATGCAGAGCAAGAGCATTGGTTTTGGGACGTTTTGGCAAATGGAGCCTTGATTGGGCCCCGGTGCTTTGGGATGACAACAGTGCCAACGATGGTGGTGGGGTGGTGAAGGGCAGCTGGAGATGTTGTGTCCCATGAGCGCTCCTGGAGCACATCAGGGATGTGGATGTGGCTGATAACCTTCAATGCTGTGCTGTGACTGTGCTGCTGTGCCCACACCTTGGTACTGAGTCAAATGCCCCCGAGTGCCAGAGCCTGGGACTCGGATAACGGCATCTGCGGCGTCAGATGAGCCCCTCTGGTGAGTTACAGCCTGCTCTCTGCTCCAGGGGCCTCTCAGCATCCTGCAGCCGGTAATAGATGTTTTTAATTCTCAGAGAATTATTGAACAAACATCAGGGAAATATGTTTTACAGTCCAGCGCTGGCTCTGAGCATCATTAACATTGTTATTGGAGACGAGGTGGATGATTTAAGCGGGGACCTCTGACAAAGACACACACCTGTCCATGAATAAAAAGCTGCAATTTAATACCCGCGCTGGTAATTAGGAAGAGGATGAGGGTCAAGTGTGATGCCTGTTTCAGAGGTGTCCCCAGGCTGGCAGATGGGGTGGCAGCGCTAATGCCTCCCTCACCACTCCTTGGCACGGGGAGCAGCCCTGGCTGCAAGGAGGGCACTGAGCGTGGGGCACCGAGCGCCGGCTGGGCTCTGGGGCTCAGCTCACACAGAGCTGCAGCGATGGAAACCAGCAGAGGCTGCCAAGCCAAGGAGCAGGAGCGCAGCCATCTCCTATCAGGGCAGAGCAGTCTGCCCCCCTGGCTGGGGTCTCCAGCATCTGTGGCCCTGGCTGGAGCAGGAAGGGCTGGCACATCCCTTCGTGCCACGCCGGTGCCTTGGCAGTGACAGCTTCCCCCTGAACTCTCAGCCTGCCCTGGTGCTACAAGCTGGGGCATTCAGTTTGTTTTGTGCTGAGCCAAAGGCATGCAGCCCCCTGCAGCAGTGAGCTCCTGAGCTGTGCTCAAGGCATCTCACCAGGACTTTGTCACCAAACAATCCCAGAATGGTTTGCTGGAGGCTGCCCCATCCCTGGAAGTGTTCAAGGCCAGGGTGGAGAGGGCTTGGAGCAACCTGGGAGAGTGGGAAGTGTCCCTGCCCATGGCAGGTGGGTAGAAGGAGTTGGTCCTCAAGGTCCCTTCCCACCCAAACCATCCTGGGATTCTTTAAATGACACCAGAGCAGTGTCCCTGTGAGCTGTCCCTGTGAGCAGGGTTCGGGGGGAATGATGGAGCGGGGAATTGCATCTTCCCTCTGCCTTGTGCGTCTTCTCGCTCGTGACACAGACCTGGGGCTGTGGCTGGCGAAAAGCTCTGTTTCCATTTCCTTTCTGTCCTCCCTTGGCCTGCCGAGGTTCTCCTGTGCTGTTGGGGCTTGCACAGACTCCTCTGGTCTGCTTGAACCCATCTGTCCCGGGCGCAGCGGGCACACATCAAGGCACAGCCTGTCCTGCCCTGCTCGGTCTCTCTTGCCTCTGACATCTTTGCCAGCACTGAAAAGGCTGATGAAAAACTCAGCACTACAAACACGATAATCCTTGGAGGGCCTCAACAGCTGAAATCTTGTATTTTGGCTGTCAGTGAGCTCCAGAAATGCTGGTAAACACTGATTTTGCTTCATTTGGATGCAGAGATGAGCCTATGGGAGGGTTTGGAGGAGCAGAGCTTGTTTGCATGCATGTTTAAGCGCACAGGCGTAGTCGTACACATGTTGGCGCAGAGTTTGGTTCACTTCACTTGCATCCTGCGTAGGCAGCCATGCACGGAAATTACTTCTGCATCAGTCGTGATCCTCTGCTATAATAAAGGACCAGCAGCTGGTGAGCTCCTACAGCTCCTGGCCTGCCTCCCCTCGGACCAAACACCATCTCTTCTCCGCCCACACAGCTCAGATCTGTTTTGGTGTCCGTCTCCCCAGCGCTCCTGCTGCCTGTGGCTTCAGGAGAGAAGGGCTGATGCAAATGGTGGATGCACGGTGGGGAGACACCGGGTTCTGGTTAGGAGAGCTCTGTCCTGCTGCTGCAGCACAGCTTAATCCCAGAAGGGTTTGCATTGGAAGGGAGCTTCAGCTCATCCAGTCCTACCCCCTGAGATGGGCAGGGACACCTTCCACCATCCCAGAGCCTCGTCCAACCTGGCCTCGGGCACTGCCAGGGATGGGGCAGCCACAGCTGGTCTGGGCACGCTGAGTCAGGGCTTCCCACCCTCACAAGGGAGAATTCCCTGCTAATACCTAATCCAAATCCATCCTCTTTTAGTTTAAAACCATTGCCCCCCCATTCTGTCACCATCTGCCCATCGCTGTTTGCACATTCCCTCCTCGTGCGAATGGCTCGAGTGCCCACCTTGCAGCACCATGGCTTGGGAAGCCTCTGGCAAACTCTCCAGAGCTGGAGTTCTGAGGAAGCAAGTTCTTCCCCGGGGCTCTGTGTGAGCGTTTGTGATGTTTTTCATCCAGATTGCACCCAGAGGTTGTGGGTTTGGTGTAGGCAGCTTGGTGAGGGGGCTGAGACACCGCCCAGCGAGAGCGGCTGCGGGAGGAGCGGCAGCGGCTCATCCCGTGGAGCCTCGGAGGATGAGCGTGTTCCCAGATGAGCGCATTGTTACGAATTCCCCAACGGTGGGGGGAAACTTTGATCAGAGCTTGCACCTCATTAGACATCAGAGAATTGAGCCGTGAGACACCGATCCATAGGCAGCCAGGCTTCATTAGCTGGGCTGCTCGTGGGACTGGCGGTTTGAGGAACACGGGGAGGCTACAAAATTGACTTTTGTTTTTAATTATGTTTATGAGGACTCGGTGTTCCCCCCCTCCTTCTGTATTATTTTGCTCTGAGGGCTCTAGCGAGATCAGCTTTGGGCAGCTGAAATTGGTACAGCTTTTTTCATCAAAGCGAGACAAAATTTTCCTTTAGCTGAATGCTGATGTGTGAATCCCTCTGCTGTGCCCAGGGGATCACATTTTGGATCATGGGCCTCGTGGGCCATGTTTCCATCTCGGCCAGCAGATCCCTTGTTGTGTATCTGTGTTCCTCCTGCGTTGTGGAACCAAATCCCAACCTGATGCTTTGATTGAGCCCAAAAAGCCCAAGTTAAACAATGCAGTTCAGGGATGTCAGGAAGCTGAAATGTCAAAAAGAAACGTTTCGACATTTCCCAACCGAACCTTTTCAGAACTCTCTGATTAAAAAAAAAAAAAAAAGCAGTGGGATGTGTCAGCTGTAGTTTGGGGTCAAACAAGCAGATTTCAGAGCTGCAGAAATCACAGTGGGACAAATCCAGGCAGGATTTAGCCATTATGGCAGAACCTTTGCAGTTTGAGGCTGGGTTTGGAGAGCTCTGTGTGAGCTGGGCTGCCTGGTTTCCATCCTCTGCCCTCCCCTGGTTTTTGGGGAGCTTCTGCCTGAACATCTCCTCTAACAGAGCGAGGCAGAGGCCAACCCCGAGCGAGGCAGCACAGCCATAAGCACAATTCCCGTGAAACTCCTCATTTGACAGACACGGAGGACGATAAATGCGCCCCTGAAAAGCCTGATTTGCACCATTCTCCTTCTCAGCTGCGCTCTGAGAAGAGACGTGCCAAAACACAGAGGCCCCACGTGCTACAGACGGAGCCCACAGCTGAGAGGATGGAATTACTCACTCACGGACAGCGTTCCAGTCGGGATCACAGCTCAGAGAGAAAATAGAAGCAGGCAAGGTAGTGCTGCTATTGCCTCCAACCTGCTTGATCCAGACATGGAGAAGAAAAGCCGAGTGCAGAGCAGATCAGAGAGACATTTGCCTCCTTGTGTGCAGGCTGACAAGAACCAGGGATGCAGGAATTCATCGCAGGTTCTCTCTCGAGTGGAGGGGGGAATAGGAATCCATCCAAGCTGATTAGTGAGAGGTCTCTCAAAGAGACAGGCTGGCTGGATTTAATTCCCTAGTCAGCATTCCCAGTATATTGATCTCCTCCTAAGTGGGAGGGAGGGGGAGCAGAGACAGGGGTGGCGGGGAGCAGGGAGAGGAGAGAAAAATAGGTTGAGGTGGTGAGAGAATGAAGGCAGAGGGAGAAAAATGAGGAGTGGAAGGGGAGAGCGGGAGGACAGGAAAACGGCAGGAACGCAGAGGTGGCAGGGATGCGGAGCCAGCAGTGATGCTGCTCCAGCTGTGCCGTCAGCCAGCCCCAGAGCTGCCACAGGAGAGGGAGGCATTCCTGCTGGAAAATGTAGGAATCCAGCGTGGCTGTACTCCCCCGGATCCTTGTCCATGCTGGGGATGCAGCAGACCCCTGTGACGTAGCTGGCTGTGTCCAAGGAAGGGATCCAGGAGCACCTGGATGCACCCTTGAGCTGTCTGGGAGAGGAAGAGGATGATCAGGTGCTCAGAGATGGGAGAGGAAGAGGGAGAGGAAGGAGGATGATCAGGTGCTCACAGATGAGAGGAAGGAGGATGATCAGGTGCTCAGAGATGGGAGAGGAAGAGGGAGAGGAAGGAGGATGATCAGGTGCTCACAGATGAGAGGAAGGAGGATGATCAGGAGCTCTGAGATGGGAGAGGAAGAGGGAGAGGAAGGAGGATGATCAGGTGCTCACAGATGAGAGGAAGAGGATGATCAGGTGCTCACAGATGTGTTCCAGAGCAGGGGGAAAAGGCAGGGAACTTCAGCACCCGCCACCTCCCGCAACACCAGGGGTGGAGAAGGGAGAGATAAAGTCTTTGCAAGGCAGGAACCCCGACTTCCAACAAGCAGGAAGCTTTAATTTCTAGCCCCAGCTGGTTGTGAGATATTGGGCATTAAAAGTACATTATTCTGATTGCTGTCTTACTTCTTTTTCCACTTTTATTCCTCACTTGGATTCCAGCTCAATTTTAGTGCGCGGTCCCTCTAGATCCACAAGTGCCAGGACTCAGTGCCGTATACCATCCACAGGCTCAGCCTCCCAGCTTTCAGATGGGATAATTAAAGCATTAATCTCTTACTCCAGCAGCCTGGAAGACAGCAGCTGCTAAAATAACATGGAAGGAGTGCCACAGAAAGGAGCTTTGCTTCCAAGGGGATGGCAACAGCACCTTTCGAGGTCAGCAAACCTCCTGGAGCTGGGGAGTGTCCAGGGCAGAGCACAGTACTGGCCTTTGAAACTAGAGGCTGCTCTTGAGTCTCAGATCTGCTCCTCCCTAAAAACACTCGGACGAGGCAAAATGTTTGAATTTCTTCCTGTTAGGTTGTGCGCGGGTTGGGTTGGCAGCTCCTTTTCCAAGGAGTTGATAGAGCCTTGGGAAATGCAGCCTTGAGCTGGGAGATGAGGATCCATAGTGGTGCTGCTGGATGAAGTCTCAAAAACTGTTGTTTCTTTTGCTGTGGGAATACTGATGGTTTTAATTTTTAAATCATCCTGTACTGTTTCTAATTTTTTGGGGGGAGTGGGACGTTCTTTTGTTGTTGTCTTTTTTTTTTTTTTTTTTTTTTTTTTTTTTTTTTTTTTTTAAGTGCTCTTGTAAGTACCTGGGCTTAATCTCTGTAGAAGATATTAATTTCTGGGGCAATATTGAGGTTTAGGAGAGGGGGGGATCTGATATCCTGTGTGTGAGCTCTGTAATAAGGGACGTTTCTTCAGCAAGGCTAAGGAGAAGTCACTGGAGCGTGACTTTATTGAGATTACGGCTCACCTGTGAGGCTGGGGATGTTTGCTGCCACGCTCAGAAGAGTGACAGGGATTGTTTAGTCTTGATTAAGTGTGGAACATTGGCTTCAGAAGGTCCACGCCCCCCTTGGGTACTGAATCCCTTCCCCTGTTCCTTTGGCATCCAGCTGCAAAACATCTGCAATGGACAGAGGGGAGGTTTGGGCTCTTGTGAAGATCCAGGGCTCTCCCTTAAATACATTATCCCAGAGGAGCTGCTGCCAGTGATGCCTTAAGATTTTATATTTATATTTTCCAGACCCTGTGCTGCACTAGTGTATAACTCTGAACTGCATATAAAGGGTTAGCTACTGTCTTCACCCTTTGGTCACACAAAGCAATTCCTCTGGGGCTGGAAACCAAGGACACCCAACAGCCTCAGGGCCCAAAAGTATAAACAAAAGTGAACTGGGGAGGTGCAAACTGGGGGTGAATGACTTCATTACCTGAAGCTGTAATTGGAGGATTAACCCCTGATATGCAAACGGACCAAACTGACAATTGTGTGAAAAACTCGTGACCATCGCCCATCCTGGGTGCAGCCTCTGACTGCCCAAGTGGTTCTGTTAAAGTCTTTATTCTTTATTCTTTAACTCTGGCCCCTGTTCCCGGTGGCCACTCCAAGGCATCCCCAGGCAGATCTGGGTGAAACTTCTGGCGACTCCTCTGAGAGAGCCAAACCTGCAGCCCCCAAACCCTGCCACACACCCCCAGGGTTTCTCTTCACCCCTGGGGTTTCTCTTTGTGAGGTGCTGTTGGAACCCTGGGCACTGAGAATTCCAGGCTTTCTGTGCTGCCAGGCACTGACCCCCAAGCAAACACTGCATTGGACCTGAGGCCGTGGAACAGCTTCCAAAATTGAGTGACAGCGCTGGGATTGTGGAGTTTGGATAGAAGCGTGTGATATCACAGGGTGGAAAACGTAGAGATTAAAGTTTTAGTACATAGTAAATTGTAATATATCTATATAAGGCAAGATGGATGATTTAGGGCGTTCTTCTTTCACCTTTGATTTAGGAGTTCTTCTTTCACCTTCTTCTTCATGGGTTTGGGTGGTGTTTCATAACTGGGTGAAAAAAATCTGCATTGCTGGCCACGGGTGTTTGGTTATTGGGTTAAAAGTACAAATAATATAGGTGTCATCTTGTAATTGGACAATTAGTGCTTAAAAGACCTTGGAAGGAGTTAGAGGCAGAGCCATTTTCTACCTTATTGGTGGGAACTCACAATTTGTGAGACAATGCCATAGATGAGAATTGGTGGACATCTGAGTCCCAACACGAGCACTGCGAGTCCCGAGCTTTGATCCTGGCTCTAACAGGAAAAAAAATAAATAGGAAACCCACAAGGTTTCTTACTCCAGTGGAGTACTTTTATCTCCACAAAGTCTTTATAAGGATAATTTGTTCAATTGTGAAATGCTACTTAAATTATTTTTACTTTAAACTTAATAACTAACTATGCCAAGTCCACAATGCAGATTTTATTAACTAATTATAGAAAACTACTTAAACTCATGAAGAAGAAGGAAGAAGGAGGTAAAAAAGAAGGACTTAGAAATGCTTAAAATCTTCTATCTTGCCCCTGCATTACCATATACTAAAATCTTAAAATCTAAGTTTCCAGAATTCTAACACTGGGGAACTGGTGAAAACGTCTTGTAGAAGAATGGGTCTCCAACTCAAAAGAAAACCAGAAAAACCCTCCCAGCTTCATCCAGGAGCCACTTCAAGCATCCAGCCCAGGGGAATCATGGCCAAAACAGATAAAGCACAGCTTTATTCAGGGCCAAAAGCAAGCCCTGCCCCGGGCTGCCCTGGAGGAGCAGTCTCCCCTCTGCCCCTGCTCAGCAAAGACCGCTGAGGGGAAAATTAACTTTTAATTAAGTGGCCTGCGGGTAGAGGGACAAAAGCCCTGGGAAGGTGATCTAAGGGTGCGCTTAGGGCCAGCTCTGCGTGCGCTGCTTTATGGACCTGGACTTCATTACCCTGCGAGCAGGGAAGTGCATTCCCAGCCGGGGAGAGGTGAGTCTGCAATTTTCAGCTGAGTGAACGGGTCAGGCAGAGGGTCAGCGAGACCTCCTGTGTTAAGCAGGAGATGTCCAGGCTTTTTCTCCTTGCAGAAGACAACTCCTTCGGGAGCCCACCTCCTCCTCGAGGCTGGAGGCAGGGATGTGATGCTCTCAGTTGACAGTAATGCGATCCACCTGCTTGCACACCGCGCTGCAGGGATAAAAAATGCTCCGTTGTGCCTCTGGATTAGCTGCAATTAACAAAATCTGAATAGCCGAGGGCTGGATTCCTCTAGTAGACACGGTGGGAGGCAGCTTGAAATGTACCCACAAGCACTGATTGGGGTCTCGAGCCTAATTAGTTCCCGGGAGGCGCCCAGTTAGGATGCAAGACGGATGTGGTGTGGGCTGCAGGCAGGTCTGGCCCACACAGGAGCATGGTGAGCTGCTGTGAGGAAGAGCTGGAAGCTGTCCTTGGGATGCTGTCACCCTGCAGCAGAGAGGGCACCTGGGCAGTGCCAGAGCCCCTGCCACGCTGGAATCGCACAATCCCAGCAGGGCTTGACTTGGAAAGAGACTTAAAAATTATCTTATTCCAACCCCTGCCATGAGCAGTGACAATTTCCACTGTCCCAGGTTGCTCCAAGCCCCAGTGTCCAGCCTGGCCTGGGACACTGCCAGAGATCCAGGGGCAGCCACAGCTGCTCTGGGCACCCTGTGCCAGGGCCTCAACACCCTGTCAGGGAACAATTCCTGCCCAATCTCCCATCCATCCCTGCCCTCTGGCAGTGGAAGCCATTCCCTGTGTCCTGTCCCTCCAGCCCTTGTCCCCAGTCCCTCTGCAGCTCTCCTGGAGCCCCTTTAGGCCCTGGCAGGGGCTCTGAGCTCTCCCTGGAGCCTTCTCCTCTCCAGGTGAGCACCCCCAGCTCTGCCAGCCTGGCTCCAGAGCAGAGGGGCTCCTGGAGCATCTCCATGACCTCTCTGGACTCTGTCCTGCAGCCGCAGCTCCTTCCTGTGCTGGGACCCCCGAGCTGGGCTCCGCAGAGCAGAGGCAGAATCCCCTCCCTCCCTGTCCTGCCCACGCTGTGGGGGTGAGCCCAGGATGCCTTTGGCTTTCTTAGGGACAGAACTTGGGATCAGGGCTCCAGGGCCGTGTTTTATTCATGACTCAGCCATTTCTCCACCTTCAAGACGAGGATAATGATACATTCTTCCTTTAGAAAGAGCTTGTCGTCTCCAAGCGCTTTCCAAACTCCGGTAACAATGTACCTTAATTGAAGGCTTTCACTTTTTCGAGTTCCCAGAGAAAGTTTGCGGCGGGAATAAATCCTTATTTTATCCGCATTCAGCGCCGCGAGGTGTGCGGCAGAGCACAGGCGGTCACAGCCAAGGTGGGAAGAGGACAAAAAACTCTTCTGGGCCCCCCCCCAGCTCCCTGTTGTGACATTGGGGCTCAACGTGCTGAGCAAGCACTTGTAAATCAAGCCGGCAAAAATTAAAGGCCCCGGTAATGTGTTGGATTAATCGGCTCCGACGTGATTGTCTAAAAGTTGGATGTCAACGTTTGGGGTTTGTCGCCTTGGGCTCCCTCCTAGTGGGTGGAGAGAAATGGGCGACTCCAGAGGACATTTATCTCCTCCCAGACAGGCTGGCTGGATGGATTGGCCTCTGGAGGTGCCGGTCTCTCTCTCCATTGATAAGGAGAGCCCTGAATACACTTTATATATTTATATTAAAAGTCTGTGGGGAGGGCTGAAGGTGAATCCTGCCTGTTGGGGTGGGAAGGAGACAGGTCTGCAGCTGCTCTGGGTACCTGGTGCGAGGCTACACTTAAAAATGGGGGATAAGCAACATTTCGGGAGCTGCATCCCAAGAAGCACTTCCCTAAGGAATATCCTGGCTGAAGCTGGAGGTTTTTTGGCTGTTACAGTCACCCATGTCACAGTTTGGTGTGAATCGGTGTAGCTGCATCTCACACACGTGGGCACAGGACAAAACCTGATGATCTTGAGCAATCCCACAAAGGAGATAACACAGGTTCGACCAGCAGAGGTTTGCATGGAGACACCAGAGTGCTGTGCAACATTACAGAAACATAAACCAGAGGAAATGGAAGTTTTGGGCTCCTAAGTACCAAACCCCCTAAGCTCTGTGCATTTTGTCTTCCTAAAAAACTATTCCAGAGGTGTCAGAAATGAACCACACGCTTCCAGTCTCTTGCGTCCTCCTTCTGTATTTCAAATGAATAATAGATAAAGGAATCATTTTATTTAAAGAGAACGAGTTGAATAGTTTGCTTAAAAAAAAAAAAAAACCAAAAAACAACAAAAAACACCAAAAAAATCCACACAAGAAGCGCCGTGGCACTCGGTCCTGATTTCTGTTCTAAAGGAAAACTTCCCTTTTTCATTTATTATTGAAGTAAATTAAGCTGATTGTCAGAAACGTGTGTGTTGGGTGAAAACACTGCCATTGTGAGTCGGGATGAGATGAATGAATTTAATTTACCCCTTCGGTACGTTCAGCAGGCGGCTGGTGAGCAGCTCCAGCTCCCTGCCTCCTCCTGGAAAATCCCTGCCAAGCTTCCTGGGGGATTTTCCATGCTGGGATTTTGTTTCTTCACAGGGGCAACTTGTCCCCTTGCTCTAGGGCTGGAAGGGGAAAAAGAGGACAAGGAGACGTGTGGGTTTCTTCCCTGCTCCCTCACAGGGTGTTGCAGCAGCCAAGTCCTCGCTGGGTGGTTTTCAGAGCCAGAAAACTGCTCGGAGCTGCTCCAAGCTGGCCGGGGTCAGGTGCTGCCTCCAGATTTCCTTGTCCTGGGGATCCACGGGATGCAGGGCTGCATCCCCAGGCAAAGGATGAATTGGCAGCCCAGGGATGCAGGCTGGGGCTCGGAGCCTCGCTGGGTACCTCGGGTGTGTTTCGGGCTCCTGCCTCAGACCAAAGCGTTTCCGTGCTGCCGTGGGTGCCCTGCTGATGCCAGGACGTTTTTTTCCTTTACCTTTACCCACGTTTTCTGTGTTCTCAGTGCCTGTTGCAGAGCACCCCCACACTCCAGCAGGTGTTCCCATATTAGGAGAAGGGTTTAAGCCTCACCCCTGAACTTTTAAGGAAGAAGAACCAGAACCTTCTGTGCTCTTCTCACCATAACTGGCCCAGTGACAGGACAAAGGCACCTGTTGGACTCCTGAGCTGTTCCTCAAGGAATGTGGCTGTTTTCTATTGGGCAGCAACCAAAAACCCCTCCTAGATCATTAAAAACTTAAGAAAGAGCACCGAGATTCTCAGGGTGTCTTAGCAGGTACAAGAGACCTCCCTGCATCGTGCACGGCTTTTGTTATTTTGTTCTGTATATTTTGTTATTTTTGCTTTAATTAAAACCTTTTTGCTTTTTCAGAACACCTCCAATCAGCCATCTCATTAATTATTCTTAAGCCATTTCTGGGAGGTTGCTGGTCACCCTCAGAGCTTGATAACACCTTTGTGGGGCTGATAACACGCTGGCCTCACGCAGAATGCATCAAGTGCCCTCAACATGTATATTTATAATTCCTTAAACCTGATAATTTAGCATAGTCCTGGCATTCTGTTAGGTCAAAAGATCAAACATCCTAAAAGCCTCACGACTGGAAGCCAGAAAGCCCTCTGGTATCTCAAGAAACCAAATTCCCCTCTGGAATACAACCTGTAAACTAAAATTAGCCCAGCTAGGGAAGAGCACTGTGGGATAAAGAGATATCACACTATTCATTCAAACCTCTCATTGACACATCTTTTTTAGATTTGCTAATTTGCAAAGTCAATAACATTGCACACGTGATCTACCGTGTGTCTACATTTCACAAGGTGTGTTCCACCTTGGCAAAGTGTTCCACCACAAAGATCCTTATTAAAACCCCTTTATCCCTTAACCATGTCTGGCTCTTTGTTTCAAGACCAAGGAAAAGGCATCAGTGCGGTTTTGTTGGAATCAGGCTGTGGATGGACAGCGTTGGGCTTGGGTCGAGGAGTGTCAGATCCTCTGGTAGCTCTCCAAAGCATTTCTGATCTTGCTTGGGTCAGAGCGATGCTGCTGACTCCAGGCTCGGCTCTTCCAGCTCGTGGTGGAGAGCACATCACTGATTTCCACCAGTGCCTCCAGGAACAAGTCAGGAGAGTTTTTCTGTTGGAAATTGGGGCGGTGGGATCTTGTTAAATGTGCTGCAGGATTGCTGAGGGTGTTTGTGGAGCTTCTGTCGGGACAGTGAAGGCAGAATTGTGCTCGAGGCAGGGAAAAGCACTCACCAGCTGGGAATAATGGGACTGGTGGAGGAGGGAGATGCTGTGTTGAGGTTTCAACCCTGGTGTGTGGTGAAGGGGCCATTGACTTCCAGGTTATTGCTTGTGCCACACAGGCAGGCAGGCAAAGGCTGAATCCTGTAATTATCCAATAATTAAGGTTGTGAAATCCTCTAAGATAATCAAGTCCAACCATTACCCAGCACTGCCAGGCCTGTCCATAAAATGTCGATGTTTCCCCTGGCTGCACCCTGAGCTCGTGCACATCTGAGTCTGGGGCAGCAGAGGCAGAGGCTCAGAGAGGTGAAATTTCCTGGGGAGACCCCAGCTCAGGAGAAGACAGGAGTGCTGGTATTGCAGGGAAAGCTTCTGCTGGAAATGCAGGTGATCCCAGAACAAACACAGAGAGAGAACCAGGACAAGGGGGAATGGCTTCCCACTACCAGAGGCAGGGTTAGATGGGATACTGGGAAGAAATTCTTCTCTGTGAGGGTGGAAAGGCCCTGGCACTGGGTTCGGAGTCCAGCTGCCTCTCTGCTACAATGGTTTGAGACTCTCAAACCGACCTGGAGCAACCTGGTTCGGTGGAAGATGTCCCTGCCCATGGCAGGGGTTGGCCTTTAGGGTCTCTCCTAACCAAAACCATTCCATGATCTCGGAGCAGAGAGGGAGAACGGGGGCTGCAAGCAGGGCTGTGCTGGGAGTGGCTGCTGACATAAATCAGTGACGGGGGGTGTGAGCAGGAGGGTGATGCTGGGCTGGGCTCTGCATTTGGTGGTTTAACACTCCTGTGAGACCCATGTGCCGCGTTTGTGCTGAATTCCGGTGTTTGGAAGAGTGCTGCGACCCCATGGCACCATCCTGCACAGTTGTGTCTTCAGGCTGTACAAGAGCCCTGGGGGATTTTGGGATGGCGCACAGTAACCACAAGGTGAGCTCCAGAAAGCTCCAGTGGCTCCTGGGGATGGCTGAGCTCGGGGCAAGAGCAAATGAAGGGCATCTTCTTGGAAAGAAAAGGCGGGGAGAAGGAGCAACAGCAGACCTTGGCACTGGGAATGTTTGCCACTCTAATATTGCTGGCTGGAAGTGTGATTTTTCGCTCTGCCAGTAGGTCTGTGTACACAGAACTTCCACCGCCGTTGCAATCACACCTCTCCAAAGTGGTTTTTCTGTCGCTGCCTGTTCTGCCCAAGGAGCAGGACAACCTGTCCTGGTGCCTTCCTCGCCGCTGGCACCGAGCCACTCATTGTCAGCAGTGTTTGGGTACCTGCAAAGCCAGGGCAGCTCCGTGGGTCAGCTTATTTCTTGTCTGGATTTGAAAAATTGCACCTAGAAACTTGTTCTGGTCTTCTTCTTCTTATTATTATTATTAAGATTTTCCTCAATATTTATATTCTCAAATTCAATGTATTCTGAATAGAATAATAAGGGTTATCTCCCCAGCCACCATTCTCCCCAAAATTCACCAGCAGTTGCACAGGAGGATATGGCAGAGGGAGGAGGTTTCAATGAACATTTCTCCCATTTTGTTTGGCTTGAATTTCAGCCGATTGTGGTAACTTCAAGGACCGACTCTGGGTCTTGATTTCAGGGTTGGCCAGGCGGGATTTTGCTTCCCAAGATCAGCTGAGGATCAGCTGCAGTGCTGCAATGAATTTAGGCCCAGAAGGGACTTTTAGATCACATGAACAGGCCCTGGAAAGTCATTAGATACCTCTCTCCTGAGCCTTGGATTTGGTGTTTGTCGAACATAAATCTTCTGAAAAGGTGTTCAGGGTTGATTTAAGGATCTCGGGAGATGCTGAACCCAGGGCTGCCATTGGTAGTGGCTTTTAAAGGTTAATCACCTTTGCTGCTAAACATTTGTGCTGTATTTAATTTGGCTGTCTTTAACTTTTTGGTTGTTGGTTATTGCAGTGTCTTTCCCTGCTGGGAGAAATCACCTGGCATTTTCTTTGATCAAACTCCTTTCTCTCTCCCCTCTCAAGACTGAAGAGTTTCCCTGTGTCCTTCAGCTGAGCTGTGTTTTATCATCCAATTTATCCTCACAGAAAAAAAAGATCCTCTTTTACCTTCCAGGTTTCTCCAGCTTCCCCTCATTGGTTGTTTGATAAAAAATTAGAAATTAAAAGGGCTTTGCAAAACCGAGGGGAGATTTTAGAAGGCATGAAGATTCAGGGGGTGGGAGAGGGTGAGGTTTGCATCCTGCTGCAGAAATATCCCCGATGAGCACACGAGAACCCCGGATACTGCTGGGCTCGGGCCAGAAATGGGTGGGACAAATCAAAAGCTTTGTGTTTTAAAGAATGTAATAGATTTTAAATTGCATTTCCTTTAATGAATGACTCACCCAATTACCACAGCCTGAGCACCTGCGCCCGAGACCCGAAGTCTCCGGAGAGGCTTTTGCTTTTAACAATATTTATTATGCTGAGTGTTATCGCATTAGGAGGAAGCAGGGAAGGAGGGAGGCTGCGGTCACGGGCAGCGCCAGGGCAGCCCTGGGTTGTCCTCCCCCAGTGCTGCTGCAGCGTGTGCCAGGAATTCCTGAGAGCCCCTTGGCACCGGGCTGATCCGGAGCACAGGAGCAGGCTTTGCCCAGACTCCTCGGGCTGTGCGTGGGGTGATTCGTTTGGGTTATTTAGCTGGGGAGCTTGGACAAAGGAGAATGGACTGACAGGGGACGGGGTTAGATGGGATTTTGGGAAAAAATTCTCAGCTGTGAGGGTGGGGAGACCTTGGCACAGAGTGCCCAGAGCAGCTGTGGCTGCCCCATCCCTGGAAGTGCCCAAGGCCAGGTTGGACAGGGCTTGGAGCAACCTGGGATAGTGGAAGTTTCCCTGCCCATGGCAGGGGTGGAACTGGATGAGCTTTAAGGTCCTTTCCAACCCAAACCATTCTGGGATTCTTGTGTTGCTCCTTCCAGTGCCCAAAAGGGGCTCCAGGAGAACTGAAGGGGAACTTTGGACACAGGTCTGGAGTGCCAGGACACGAGGGAATGGCTTCCCACTGCAGAGGGCAGGGTTGGATGGGATGTCAGGGAGCAATTCCTCCCTGTGGGGGTGGCGATCACCCCGTTATCATCATAATAATGCCATTATCAGGCCCCGGCACAGCTGAGAATCCCTGGCTGCCCCATCCCTGGAGCTGCTCAAGGCTGGATGTGGCTCTGAGCAGCCTGGTTCAGTGCAAGGTGTCCCTGCCCAGGGAGAGGCTTGGAACGGGATGCAAACCCACACCTTGGAGCCCTAAGGGCCGGGACAACTCAGTCCTGACCCTTTTTGCACAGGGGTGGACAATCTGGGAAGGCAATTTAATATCATCCAGCGCAGTTATTTCTCATCCCCCTGCTCCAGCATGGGGCAGGTCAGTGCTGGGATCTCGGTGCGTGGGGCTGGAGGAGATGTCTGGGAGCACATCCTGGGCTGTGCTGGCTGGAGGGAGACAAAAATATAATTATCGCTGCTGCCGGTGCTCTCTGTGCTCTGCCAGCGCTTCTGCAGGCCAGAGGGCTGAGCTGATGTATTTATGCACCTTCCCCTGTCTGTGTTTAAACAGCACCTTGGAAAACGCAGTAAAAGAAGCCACAACTCTCTTCAGTGTCCTCTGGGGGTTTTAATTTATTTTTATGGTGTTGGATCCTCGCTTTGTTGTGGGGTTTTTTTAGGTTTTTTTATTTTTTCTCCCCGTGCCGGAAGCTGGCTTTGCTGCAGAGCAGAGGTGGTGCAGAGAAACAGAGGGCAGTGAACTGCAGAGTGTGAAGAGATATGGAGAGGATGGAGGGATGTGGCAGAGCTCCCAATGATCTCTGGTGTTATTTTATAGTCTATACATTTGTAACCACTCTGTGTTTTTTTCCCAGTGGATCTCATTGTTTTGGGCTGTGTTTTTTTCCTGGGGCACAGCCAGATTCCCTGCTCATGTCTTTAAGCCAGGCACTTCTCTTTCATCCCTGTGAACAAATCCTGGCGTGAGCTGAGGGTGCTCAGTGCCTGAGGACAGAGTTACCCCCAAATCAGGCAGCCCCCCAAAATTGCTGTGGAGCTTCCTGCGTTTCCCAGCTCCGGATTCTGTGCCACAGGGAAGGTTCCTGTGTGAATCCTTAGGCCACCGTTACGCTCATAAAAAATTGTTCAAAATGGTTTTATTGGTACCCCCAGTGACTAAAACGGCAAGAAACAGTAAAATTCTCTGCATTTTTCATGGGATTGAAGGTCCTCTTCTCGTTGCAGGCAGGACCAGGTGGATTTGAAGCCACACCAGCTCTCCTGGCCAAGCTGGATGCTGCCTCACCTCCAGGAGAAGACATCTCCGAGGTACCTCATTTTTGCTTTTGGTTTTCTCCAGGTTTGAAGGTTTTCTGATTGCAGGATGGTGTGTGCCTGGAGGGCACAGAGGGCTTGTCAAAGTGTGTTTTATCCTGTGGCTGTGAGGTGCAAAATGCCCTCACAGTGGGTTTTTGGGAGCCTGGCTGGCTTTAGGTAACCCTGTTCCATCCAGAACTGGAAGATTTTAAATATGATTTTGAAAACCTGGGGATGTTTCAAAGCTTATAAGGCTTTTGACCTGTCTCATTTATGCTCACCTCCTGCATTGCAAAGGGAGAAGCTTAGAAATGTGAATTATGTGAAATACAGTGTGAAATCTTTTGAGATGTCTAAATCATGTGCATATACACACAGGCACTTCCATCTCCTTAAAACTTCATCTCTCCTTCCTCAGTCGAGCCGGGTGCTGGGGGGATGCGTGAGCAGCCGGGGAAGAGCTGGGAGGAGGGGGAGAATTACGAGGACTCAGTGCTCCCCATCTCCCATCCCCAGTGGCCTCCTGCTCCTCTTTTTGCTTCCCTCTGCGCTCCATCGGGATCCAAATGCAAAATCCTCATTCCAGCCGCCTCTGGGGTGTGGGGACAGCAGGAACAACCCCAGCGTGCTCCGGGTTCTGCATTTCTGAGGCTTCCACGGCTTTTTGATCCTTTATTTTCTATTTCACAAAGCTCAGGCCCGTCTCACAAAATGTCCTTTAGGTGACGCATTAATATTTCTCCCTAAATGTGAGTTTTCAGAGTCTGCCTGGTTTTCATACAAGTGTGTGCTCTTCCTGCTAATTTTTCAAGTGGCTATTCCAGATCTGGCAGTGGAGCTCGGGCTCTCTGCTGTGCTGCAGAGGCTTTTTTGTTTTTTTTCCTCTGGTCTTGTTAAAGAAAACAATAAGTTAAGTGTGTGCCAGGCAGTTTTGGAGGCGTAGGGGTGCAGCATCTTTCCGAGGATATCGGTGGGGGAAAGAAAACCAACCCAAGATTCCAAAGCTTTTGAAAATTTCGGCTGCTGAGGGGTGACCCTCTGGTTCCTGGATTTCTCAGTGCCATCCCACTTCCCTGTCTTTTGTTCCTGCTGCCTGCTCCGGTCCAGCACTGGTGTCCCTTGGTGTCCATGGGGGGTTGGAGGGCAGGGACCATCCTTCTTCCTCCTGTGGCACCAGAGCTGCCTGACAGCCCCTTCCAGAGGCTGCTGTGACTGAGAGAAACACGAGGAAACCACAAGGAAAGAGGCAAGGAATGGAGGGAACGAACGAGGTCTGAGCAGCATCAGTGCCCCCAGGTTTTTCCAGTCATTCAGTCACGCTGTGCGTTCGCCATCTAATTCCATCCCAAACACCCTAAACTGGAAATAAAGCCCTGTTTAATAAACAGCAGTCGGCATTTCATTTCCCTGAATATTCCGGGAGCGACTGCTCATTATGCCGATGATTTTCCCCGCACTGTAATTATTCCAAGCGGCCATTCACAGATTCCACTGTTGACTTACACGTCCGCGCGATCGCACGCTGAAATATGTATATATTGTGGTGTCCTATTGAAAATTCAATAGGATCCAATTTCAATTGCTATTGCCTTTGCCGCCGTGCCTCCCCTCTCCAATTTCCCAATGCTACAGCTGCACGCTGGAGAAGAAAGGATGCAGCAGCCACAAACAGCAACGTCCAGCTGAAATGGGGAGAGAAAAATTACTTCCTTGTACTACCACACTCCTGACAAGAGCTGACTCTTCCTTTTTTTCTTTTTTTTTTTCTTTTTTTTTTTTTTTTTTTCATTTTTTTACCCCTTTTCTCTCTATATCTTTTATTTTTTTTTTTTCCTACCACATTCAATTTTCTAGCTGTGCCAGGCAGGTTGCAGGACTAATCTTGAATGTGCTTTGAGGCTGCTGTATAACACCACGGGCTTTTAAAGCTTGGGATGGGGGAGAAGGAGGAGGAGGATGCGGGGAATGCAATTAGTTTGGGGTGGCAGGATGAGCGGGAGAAGCTAAAATTGCAAATGAGGGTTTATTTGAGGAATACAAATCCCCTTCCTCCCGGGGTTGGTTCACCTGGCTTTCTCTTTTGGCAGATGGAGAGTGGGAGATGTGAATTAGATGGGGAAAAAAAAAAACAAAACAAACCCTAGACAGTCTGCAGGGTCTCAAACGGTGCTTTCATCACAGCCAGTGTTTTGTAACGTGCATGTTTATTTTCCCCTTCATCTGGAGTACAAAGGATGTGGTGTTTGAGATGTGCCAGGGGTCCGCTGGTGATGGGAGGCTGGGCTGCATTCCGAGGTGTCGCTCCTGCCCTCGGGAGCGGAGCAGGCGCTGGGTGGCTTTGAGCACTGCAGCAAAGGTGCTGCCGCTGCTGCACCACCCAGAGCTGAGAATATTCATCAATAAATCACATCTGCTGGGTTTCTGTCCGCTCCCAGCTCCTGAGGAGCTCTCTCGAGGTGGGGTTGTCTGAGACGCCGAGGTGGCTGCAGGTTTCTTTATTGCCACAAGTGCAGCTGGCGTGGTGGGTCACTGCTGAGACACCTCAGCGTGACCTCAGGCTTCAGAGGAGCTGGAAAAGAGCTGTGCAAGAGTTCCCTCCCCCCCCTAAAAATTTATCATCCCGTTATCAGTTTGGAAGAGATGGTTGGAAATGCAGAAATTTGAGGGCGAGCCTATCTTCCAACACCTTCCAGGGCAGACTTGGGCAGCTGGCTGAGTCCTTGTCTTCACTGCCCAAGTCAGAGAGAGAGCTTGAGGAGGGGGGCAAAAGGGAAGGGAAGGGAAGGGAAGGGAAGGGAAGGGAAGGGAAGGGAAGGGAAGGGAAGGGAAGGGAAGGGAAGGGAAGGGAAGGGAAGGGAAGGGAAGGGCTGTGTCACCCTCAAGCCCAGCAGCACGCACACAGCAGCAAACAGCCTCTATCTCCTCGAGCCATCTGTTTGCAGAGTCTTTGCCCATGCAGCGGTGCCTCTTCCCACATGGACTTGTTGCCTCCTTGTAATCCGTAGGTAAACAGACTTCTAATCAGCTGGAAAGCGGGGAGAGGAGGCAGTGAGCCACGATAAGAGCCCGGTTGGGATGGGGGCTGATGGCAGCACGAGCCCCGGTGGGTGGGAGCTGGGAAGCGTCCCTGCAGTGTCTCTGGAATACAGAGGGAAAGGGTTTGTCTGGGGAAAGGGAATGAATGAAGGGAATAGCGGTTCCGAGCAGAGTACGGCCACTGAGCACCTCTCCAGAGGCTCTCACAGCCTTGGTTTGCTTCTGCGTTGCTTGAAATCGGGAATTCTATGTAGAGAATAAAATTCCCTGGAGAATAGCATTTCCCTAGGTGACACAGACACCCCATCCTTGTGCACTGGGTAAGGACAGGGCGCTGTGGGCCTCGCCTTCCTGCAGGGATGCAGGTGCCAGCTCCGAGTTGGCAGATTTGAGATGTTTGGGAGCGTTCAGCCTGGCAGGGCTCTGGGGGCTCTCACCCAGCGCTGTCCCATGTCCAGGTGGGCACTTTGCCCGGCTGATCCAGACCCTTCTCCATCCACCCTTCCTTTCTGCTTCTTCTGCTGTGAAAACCGTGTTGCTCCTCAGCACCTACTGCCATCCAAGGGTCACAGAATATCCCAGCTTGGGCGGGGTGATCCCATCAGGTCCAGCTCCAGGTTCTGTTGGAAGGGGGAACAAGGTGTGCTCCGTGCCCGAGCTGCCGGGGTTTTTATCTCCCTTGCAAGGTGCTGGGATGCCAGAGAAGCTACAGAACGTAGCTAAAAGCAGCCTCAGCCAGCGGCCTGGGATTTGGGAAGGTGCTGTGGGCACTGGGAGCCGGGGCAGTGACCCGGTGCCCTACAGGACGTGGCATCACCATGTTTAATGTACTCAGCGCTAATCTTTCTCTAAACACAAGCGATCTTGCTGAGTTCAGCACTGAAAGAGCAATAACCAATGAAGGAGATGAGATTAAGAAAACTCACAAGAATCAAATGTGCTAGAAAGGGCTGGGGAAGTGCCAGGGGCACTGCAGTAAATGACCTCCCTGGGAATCGAGGACAAATAAAATCCATGCCCCGTGTCTCTCTCTCCTCCCAGGCGCCTTGTGCCGATGCCGGAACCCTCCCCTCCATGGTGGGGCCAGAGATGTTGCTTTCAGGGTTATTTTTGCACTGGAATACAACAAATCCTCTGTGCTATGGGGCCGAGACGAGGCTCCGTGTCTCTGCATTCAGAAAAACGAACCTCTCGAGCTCAAGGAGAGCTGCTTCAGTTGGCAGGAGCATTATTCTGTCTGGAACAGCCTTGAGAGGGCAAACAAAACCTCTGAGCTGTGGCTCTTGTTTCCAAAGGCTCTCTGCAGGCAGGGATGCTGGTGAGAGTGGCTTTTCTTTTTTATTTTGTGAGCCAGAAACAGCCAAAAATTGACCCAAACGCCACCAGGATGGGCTGAAAGCGGGATGCAGCATCCTGAGGGAGCTGGTGTCCCGGTCTGAGCTCTGCTGGGCTGGACGTGGAAAAGTCCTACCAACAACTTGCAGGTGCTCCGTGGGTTTTTATCCCCGAGGATGGGATGGTGGGGGTGATGCAGGCGGATGGAGGTTCTCCCCCAGTGCTCAGCAGCCTGAGGCCGTCCTTCACGGATCCCAGGCATCCCAAATCTGCTGCCTCAGATCCCTGCCCCTCGCGCCGTGCAGCCTCGGAGGCTGAGGGGATGACTTGGCAGTGATGTATTTACTACAATTACCATCTCCCTTCCCAGAGGAGGGGAAGAAAAAAAAAATAGATGAATAATATGTTTTGAAGGTGTCATGGAGTGAAAGCAAGAGAGGAGCTTGAGCCTGAACTTATGAATAACTTATAGGCTTCCTCCCTTCATGCAGCTGCTCCGTTTGGGCTTATCTTTCTCACCCGTGGGAGGTGTAATTAAAGGAGCAAAGCCGGGCGTCCCCGGGCACGCGTCTGTCTGGCTCCGTGTGTCCCCTGCAGGCCGGGGCACGGGGGTGCTGGAAAACTCCTTTGTGTGGACACGTGGGCAGGGCTGTGTGCAGAGCTTTACAAATTCTCCCCCTTATCGGGGGGAAAAAAAAAAAAAGGTCATTTTGCACGTAATTCATCGCCGGTGTTTTGGGCAGGGCGGTGGGAGCGTAGCCTTAACTCTCCCCTCGCACCGGCGAGCCGCGAACAGAAGTGATTTCAGATAGGGAGACACTGCAAGGCGAAGCAGGTGAGCCCTGCAGAAATCTGGGAGATTTTGCCTCCGTTGGTGACACAGCTGGAAATTCCCTCCCTGGCCTCACGTGGTGGCTTGGCCTTCCCGAGCCTTATTTTTGCAGCCCTAAAATGAGAAGCAATTTGCTCTTGTCTCAACACCTTCCTCTGCTTTCCGTATTTTGACTCGAGGAGCTCGAGGGAGGGACTGTTTTTACCGGGTGTACACACGGAGTCGAGCATAATGGAAGGGGGATCTTATCAAAGGCACACCGATGCTATTGTAACGCACACAGTAATTATAGGGATGTGTACGGAGGGGATGATGGAAAAAAAAAAAATAAAAAAAATCCAAAGAAACGTGGCGTTACCCTCTGGAAAAAAATGTTAGCGAAATAAAACCACGCCTGGGAGTATGTCAGTTCCAGCAAAAAAATGTCTATTAAAAATTATGCGGTGCTGCTCAGCAAGGTCACAGCGCTCCTTTTAGAGCCAGTCAGAGGTTTCCTTGCAAAGCAGCACAGCACTTTTCTTTTTCTTTTCTTTTCTTTTTTTTTTTTTTTTTCCCTGCAGACTTTTTAGTCAAGGTGTTGTGTTTTGGGCTTTTATTCAGATTTAGGGGCAGGAAGAGAAAAAAATCGAATTTCCTAGAAGTTTTGCAGGAATTTCTGCCGAAAGGCGCCTTCTGCACCTCGATATGTGCAGAGGGATGGTGTCCCTGGCTAACACCAGGTATAAATATATATTTATATATGATTTCCAATGAATAACTTGTCCCCCACCCCCATCCCTATCTCGGGAGTGCAGCCCTGCTATCTGCATGTTCCTATCAGCCCAGCACACAGATACGGACGAGTGTAATGGAGATATTAGGCACTTATTGCAAGGCATTCTGTTGAACATCACCTGCTGTTCGACATGAAAAGTTGATGCACCACAAAGCCACAAGCCAAAGGCTCCTTAAGAGCTGTTCTGGTGCATCGGGTAAATATCCGTGCTCAGAACGAGCGCTGTGTGGATTAATAATGCATGGAGCAAATCTGTAGGAAGTGCAGCGACTGCGTAGGGCTGACTTAGGAACTGCTCTCCCTGCTTAGGCAAATAGGCAGGGAAGTTGTGTTTTTTAAAGCATAATGTGTTGGTAATAAACCAGACTAACCTAATGGACCACTTCCAGCCGCTCCGAGCGCTGTCGCTGGCTCGGCTCGCTGGGGTCAAAGGAGCGGTGCCAAGGGTGGGGAAAATTGCTGTGTGGCATCTCATTGTAGGCAATTTATGCTGGTGGAACGGTGGGGAAGCAGGGGAGAGGTTGAGATGGGATGGGGTTGGGAATCTTTTCCCCCTCTCCAAGGGTTTTTCATCAGCCGGCGGTCGCTGGGGCAGCGGTGGGTTTGTGCGCTCCAAGCCCTAGCATCACGACAAGAATAAATCCTCCACACCCTGTATTTGCTTCTGGAGAAGTATCCTGCTGCACCACTGGGTCGTTAGTGTTAGCTCCTAATGAGCTGGGAGGCCCTGGCAGGGTGTGGGGTGCTCCTGGTGGTACCAAAAGTGCTGCTGGAGAGCCCTGGATCCACTGGACCTCCCCGAGGTCTGTGAACTGAACCAAAACTTGGGAGGGGAAAAGGAAGGAGAGCTGAGAGCCCTGCGCATCAGCCTGCAGCCACGTTTTGGGAGGGCCCCACGGGAACGGCTGGATCACAGCAGAGGAGGTGCTGGGGAGCACCCAGGGATGGGTGGAACGATCTTGTCTGCGGCTGGGGACAGCGTGACGCTTCGGCTGGCTGGTGGTGGCAGGGACGCACGGACATCAAACAGGGCTGGTGGCAACATCCAGCCCGAGGTGCCAGTCCCTCCCAGAGCCTGACATTTGAATCATTGTCAGGTCTGTGGATGGGGCTCGAGCAGAGGGACCTGTGCTTTGTCACCTCCCTGCAGCACAACCACCGGCCTGGATCTGACTCAGAGTCACTCTGGGTGATAGAGAGAGAAACACAGCTGGATTTCCAAGAGTTTGCAGCCAAGCCCTCTTCTGAATTGCAAAGTGAACAGCTCAGATTTTTGGAAGCCTCTGAGGAGGCATAAATACAAAAAGCCGGGATATCTTTAATTCTTTTTTTCCCCTTTGTCATTTTTTTTCCTGGGTATAATGTTGTTTGAAGGGGCTGTGAGTCACCTCGAGCAATGAAATGAGACATCCTTATCACTTATGAAAATAATATTTAACGTGATAGTTTTTATTTAGGTTGCTTTAAAGAGGCCTCCGGGGGTTCAGAGCCTCAGATATTCTTTTTATTGGACAAAGGGTGGAGATAATTTAAGGCTTTTGTTTCAAGGATCTTTTCTGTGTGGGCACGTGGGTGTCATGCTCTTGGGCTGTGGTGTGGACAGATGTGTTCGGTTTGGGAATCCTGAACTGGAGAAAAGTCTATTTTATTTCTGGTGTTGTGAAATAGGGAGCAGTAGTTGGCACGGGCAAGGAGCTGAAGTAACAGGAGCGTGTTCAATCCTAAACTGTGTCCAAGGGGCCCAGATGCTGCTCAGAGCAGGAGGTGGTCTTGGTGTGAGGAATCAGATGAGCATGGTTACAGCACAAAAAAACCCCCAAACCCTGATCTGGACTACAAGGAGTTTTCTGCTCCAAACTGCAGGGCTTTTTCCTTATTAAATTTGCTTTTAGAGCCATTTCCACATGGGTTTAGGTGTATAAGGGGCTTGTTGGGGCTGTCCTGCAGACATCAGCCCCAGGAGCAGGTGCCCCTCTTCCTTTTGGGCCAGGCGGGTGGGACACGGGGGCTGTGTGTGTGTGAATCCTTCCCACCACCGTGCAGGTGGGGAAACTGAGCCACAGCATGGCTGCAGCTGCTCCAGGAGGGATTCACCCCCTTTCCCAGTGGGAAGAGCTTTGGGGGGGACTGCAAGGGTGCTGTGGAGTTGTGTGGATGATGCAGCTGGGGTGGGGATGCTAAAGGGGAAATGTGAGGGGGTGCAGGTGCCAGGGGGATTTAGGGGGATGCAGATGCCCAGCGGATGCGGGTGCTGGATGCCCGGGAGTTTGGTGGGATGCTGGAGTCGGGGGGATGCAGATCCAGAGGGAGGGGGTGCAGATGCCGGGGGGAAGTTTGGGGGCTGTGGATGGCAGCAGTGGGGGGGATGTGGGCGCAGAGGGATGAGGAGTTCAGTGGGGTGCGGGTGCAAATTCTGGTGGGGTTAGGGGGCTGCAGATGCTCGGGGTGGGGGGCAGTTTGGGGATGTGGACGTCGGGGGGAAAGCTGCGGACTGCGGGCGTCGACGGTGCCAGGGGTGCTGGTGGGGTTATGGGGGTGCAGATGCCAGTGGGATTATGGGGGTGCAGATGTTGGGGGCGCAGATGCCAGTGGGATTAGGGGGTGTAAATGCCGGTGGGGTTCTCGGGGTGCCTTTGCCGGTGGGGTTAGGGGGTGCGGGTGCCAGTGGGATTATGGGGGGTACAGATATCGGGGGTGCAGATGCTAGTGAGATTAGGGGGTGTAAATGCCATTGAGGTACTCGGGGTGTCTTTGCTGGTGGGGTTACGGGGTTCAAACGCCGGTGGGTTTATGGGGTGTGGATCCGGTGGGGTTAGCAGGGTGTCTTTGCCGATGGGGTTAGGGGGTGCACATGCCCGTGGGGTTAGGGGGTCTGGATGCCGGTGGGGTGAGCAGGGTGTCTTTGCCGGTGGGTTTAGGGGGCGCGGGTGCCGGTGGGGTTACGGGGTCCGGGTGCCGGTGGGGTGCTCGGGGTGTCTTTGCCGGGTTTAGGGGGTGCGGGTGCCGGTGGGTTTAGGGGGTGCGGGCGCCGGCAGGGTGCGGGTGCCGGCGCGGGGGGGCCCCGCAGCCAATGAGTGCTGCGCGGGGGCGGCTGCGTGCGCGGCCGGCGGCGTGTTGCAGCCGGGCGGCGTGTGCGGGCCGGAGCGGCGGGCACGCAGCGCCTGTCCTCGCACCTGCAACCCCTTCCGACCCCCTTCCCCCCCCCCTTTTTTTTTTTCTTTTGGATTTTTTCCCCCTCCCCCACCCTTCGGTGCTTTTTTTCCCCATTTCCTTTTTTTTTTTTTTTTTTTTTTTCCCCTTTTCCTTTTTCCTTCCCCCCCCCCACCCCGCTTCTCCCTCCACCGCCCCTCTTCCTGCGCTTTGCTCCGGGAAAACGCTGGATTTTAAACCTCTCCCCGCCCGGCAGTGAGTGGGGAAGGAGAAGGAAAACATGGCCCAGGCCAAAATGCACCACCCCGTCTCTTGGGTGATCTTCGCCGGGATGGCCGCGCTCCTCCTCTCCCAAGGTAGGGAACGCCGCGGGGGACGCAGCCCGGGCGGGCGGAGGATGCGCGGTCCCACGGCAGCACCCTCCGAGGGGGCTGGGCGATGGGAATCCCCCCCCCAGAGCGGGGACAGAGCTGGGAAAGGCTCCCCAGCCCGCTGTGAAGTTGCGGGGGATGCGGATGCGGGTACGGCGCAGGAATTCCCGGTGCACAGCGCTGGCGGCGGCGGGGGGGACACACGCTTCTCCCCTGGCGTCCTGATTATTTCTGCGGGTGCAGAAGGACTCCGCCATCCCAGCACGATTCCGGCGGGATCAATGATCCAACAGGCTGGGGAGGGGGCAGGAGGGGCCGGGGTTCCTCTGTGCTCCCCCCACGCCTTTGCTTTTCCAGCAAGGTCGTCCGAAAAACTCGGTGCAGCCCCGCTCCCGCCGGGCTGGGAGTTGGGAAGTCCTCTCCCAGTCTGTCCCGGATCAGCACGGCCGCCTCCCCACGCCCGGGGGACGCTGCTTGGAGGGGAGGGGGGAGCTGTGCAAAGGGAAAAAGAAAAAAAAAAAAAAAAAAAGAGCAAAAAGCGATGTGAAAAGGAGGGGGGAAAGAGGCGGCAGGATCCAACCCCATCTGGCCGGGAGCGCCGAGCCTGTCAGCTCGCGTTAAGGCTCCTCGCAGCCATCTGGAGGGGCTCTGCGAGCGGGGTTTTCCTCCGTGGGAGGAGAGGATGGAGCCGCATCCTGCCCCGGGCCGCCGCGGGAGCTCGGGATGCGCCGGGGACTGCGCCTGGTGCCGGGGCTCCGGGGCGGGGTGCGGGCGCTTCTCGGGGAAATGGATGCACCCCGCGAAGGGATGCGGGAGCTCTTTGGAGCGTGGCTGCACCCCCGGGGCGGTGCGAGTATCGCTGGGCGAGACGGATGCGCCCCGCGGGGGATGCGGGCGTTCCTCGGGCGGGAATGGAGGTTCTCCAGAGGATGGATGCGCCCCGGGGTGGTGGGGGGAATGCGCCTCCTTCTCCACAGCCGGATCCGGCCACCGCTGCGCTGCTCCGAGGTGCTCACCGAAAGGCTGGGAATGTCCAAAGCATCGCAGCCTCGTCCCCCGTGTGCCGAGGTGCGCCGCAGCAGGACTCGGGTGGGCTCTGGGAGCGCAGCGCTTGTGGGGCTGGGGGGGCTGCGGTGTGGGCAGAGATGGTGACCGGGTGTCTCCCACCACAAAGTTCTCTCTGCTGGCCAGGCCGGGCCCGCTCCTGCGGGGGGAGAGCCCCCCGTGCCGTATCGACCGGCACAGGCTGCTTAACATGCACATCACACGCCGAGGCATCGCTCCTCTTCGCCTTCCTCCCGCTCTCCCTCCTCCAGCTCTCTCCTTCTCCCAGGGATGCTGCTTCCCGCTCGGCATTCCTGCAGCCCGGGGGGTTCGAGCCCCCTCGGCCGCCCCCTCCGCAGGGAGCCCGGGTGGGGTGTGAAGGGTCGGGGCATCCCGGGAGAGGACATCTCTTCTCGCGTCTCCTGCCCAGAATTTGTGCTTCGTTTATTTTATTATTTCATTGTTTTATTATTTTTTAATGCTTGCTTTGGGGCTCCTGGTTTGGCTTCCTCGCAGTCTTACTCCATGCCTCCAGTCATCCTTCCTGCTGCTTCTTCCTGCTCCTATCAAAGCTTCCAGATCAAAAAGTAGTCGGTTTTATTTTTTTATTTCTTTATTTATTATTTTTAGAACTCTCCTGGGCAGCAGAGCAGCGGGGAGGAATGTGCTGCCCCCCTAAACCCAAAATCCTGCAATTCCCTGCCAGAAGTCCCTGAGTCACTCCTGGAGTGAGGAAAACCCGGGCGCCACGTTGCTCCGTGGTGTGGGGAGGACCCAGGGCAGAGCTGTGGGGAGCCGGGTGAAATATTGCACAGGGCAGCAGAAATCTGGGGCCTTTCCTGGTCTGGGAGTTGCTGCACTGTTGGAGGGAAGGAGTCCTCTTGAGAGTTTTTCTCTTGCATAATTTTATTTAAGAGTCATTAAAAAAAAAAATCTAAACGCACCCTACAAATAATTTTGTATTTTAGCGCAAACTTCTAAAGAGAGTTTTGGGTTCATTCAACCTCAAGGTAATTTTAGGTTTGTATGCAGCACTGAAAATCAGCAGTAATGTGCTTCTGCTTCATGAATTCTTCTGATAATCACAGTAGTTTTTGGAATTCATAAGTTTTCTCCCTCGTTTGGTGTCCAGAAGTGGAGCTGGCTTGTGTTTGAAAACGTGATAATTATTGTCATGCAGGAAAATTGTGTTTTGCACAAATCTCCAAATATCTCCGGAGATGTGTGCTGCCCTCTGCAGCGGTTCATCCACACTCCAGGTCATTTCCCTATTTTCCAGCCAAACAAACAATAAGAAAAGTGGTTTGTGAGTGTGCTTGAAAGGAAAGTGGAGCCTGAAGTGGGATAATTCAGGAGCGTTTGTCCACCTGCCTTTGCTCAAACATCTGTGGGTCCTCCAAGTTCCGTAGATTCGCTTTTGTAGGAATTTTGTATGTTTGTGGATTTGTGGCTGTAAAATGGGAGCTGTTGAGTGTTTCGTCTGTCAGGAATCTCCAGCGTGGTTGGACACCGAGGGAGCTGTTGGATGCTGGTGCTGGAGAGGGAGGCTGGGGAATTTCTTGGATGCTGCATCCCCTTGGGAAGGAGCTGGAGGTGTCCCGTGCATCCACTCAAAAGGAGGATGGAGCCAGAAAATGTCCAGACACAACTTGGGAAAGGAGATGGAAAGAGACGAGGCTGCAGAGGGCTGGGATAGCCCCAGGCATCGGGAAGTGAGTGGCAATTTGGCAACACAGCTCTCATTGTGTTTGCTCTGTGTCTTCTGTGTGGTTTTTAAATAGCAGCAGTGAAAATCCGAAATATCCTCACACAGGGAGCAGGCGGCAGCGTTTTCTCCTCCCCCTTTCCCCGGCTCAAAGTAAAGGGGTGTCCTCACACGTGTCCCTGACTCACAACCCACCTGGATTTCTTAAGGAAGAGGCAAAAATCTCACACCAGCACTCGGGAGTGAAAGAGACGAGGAAACTCTTCACTCAGCCACGCGTAAAAGGATTAACCAGGCTAAAAGGTCATAGAAGATTTAGCTGGGCCTTTAGCATCAGTAAGCCAAGAATTATGGGAATTTGATTTACAAATTAGCATAAAGACCTTATTCTAATAAGCATACAAGCTGAAATAGGTATGTAAAATAATAGCATGTGTCAACATCCTACACAGAGCGTTCCTCATCCGAAAGAATTATTCGCTCGTTCGATGTGGCTGGGATGCAGATAATTCCCGAACCGAGACAGGCTGTGCTGGGGTGTGATGGAAAGGCTGGATCTGACCCAGAGACGCATCCACAGGGGGAGGAGAGGCTGGGTGCTTCCCCTCAGCAAGGGCAGGATTTGGAATCTGGGTTGGGGCTACTCATCCTGTGAGAGTTTTCCCCTCAGCGGAGGGGCGAGGGGAAACCTCCCGGCAGTTCACGCAGGAGGTAATTGCACTAATGAACGCGTGTAAGAGAAATTACGTGTATCGACGTCTTTTTGTGAATGCCTGGATTTATCGGTCCTCGGGAAAAAAAAATATTAGATGTGGTTAATAGTTATCGCGCGGGTCAATAAAACGTGATATTCACCCCAGCAGCAGAAAATAGCTGTTTAATAGGTAATAACAGTAATAATCAATACCTACATGATTAGATAACCCAGTTATACGCAGTACATAAAAGGAGGGGAATGCACTCCGCCTGCCCAACGGCTGGATTTGGAGCGTGGCTCAACATCTGTCATTCCTGCTGATCCTCAGCGGAGCTGTGAGGAGGTATCGGCACCTCTGGAAATCAGGCTGCCACCAGGGATCCATTGGCACGTTTTTAAGAGCAAGCAGGAACCCGAGCAGACCTTTGGAAAGCAGTTGTGCCGTGAGAAACTGGCACCCAAAATGATGGGAAGGGGTTTGGGTGGTGGAGTTGCAGGTGGGGTTTTCCACGTGTGGATTGCTGCTGCTTCCCCGGGAGCATCCCTGCGCCGAGCTGGTTATGCGGCAGTGGATGGCAGGATACAAGGAGGAGTAAAGTTGTTGTAGTCGCTCTGCGCTGTGGGCGTGGAGAGATCTCCAGCACAGCAGACGGAGATCAAAATGACAAAACTCAAAATAATGAAACAAAGACTCCGTTGTGTGAAATAAATTAATTACCTTCGAGCACGGGAGCAGGTTTGTGTTGTAGCTACACCAGGTTTAGCTACACCAGCTCCACTGAGTGCCACTGGTGGAGGGGAGATGTGTGAGGTCCCGTTTGTGCTGACACGAATTTCAGGACATGCAGTTGTTTTCTGGCCATAAAACACACGGAACAAGGTGGGCACGTGAGGAGGCAGAAATCGTCCATCTCAGATGTCCCCGGCAAAGGTTTGGAGCTGCAGCTTGGGCTTGGGGTTGAGCTCTTGGTTTCAAACAGAGGCCAAAATGAGCAAAGGTGCCAGATTCAGGGATTCTCTGGAAGTCCAAGTTGGTGTGGGACTGCTCTCTCTTTCCCACATTTGGGATGAGCCTCACGGGTCAAAAGGAGATACGTTTTTTTAGGTAAGCAGAGGGGGTCAGGTGGGAGCTTGGAAAAAACAAAACTTCTGGTCAAACAAAACTTCTGAACCATCCTAGGGATCATCCCACTGGCCAGGATCAGGTGCTCTGGAGGCTGCAGCCAGTTTTGGGATATCCTTGTGTTTCACAAAATACTGCTCTCCTTCCACCACACAGGAATTTTGACCAGCACAATAACCCTGGCTTGTGTTTTTTCCATCTTCCTTTGACTTATGCCTGAGACGAGAGCATTTGATACCAGAAGTATCTGCTTTTTATATTTTTCTTGCAGTTTTCACTTAAAAATACCCATATTGTGATTCTCCCCCCATTTATTTTTTTTCCCCATGGGGGAAAAAGTCGATCAGTTGACAGATGTAGGTCAGGTTAGTGAGCAGGGCTTGCTGCTTTCTACGATAAACCAGGAGTGGATGGGGAGAGCTCTTCCCAGGAAGCTTCACTCAGACAGTGGAGGTGGACTTCAGCTTTCCTCAGCCTGGGAAACACCACGTGAGGAGCAAATATTTGGCCATGGGGATGAGAAAAAGATGTTAATTTGTGTTTGTCTTCGCTTCCCAAACTTCAGTAGTGGCAAGAAAGGGCAAAACTTCCCTTGCTTGTTCTCCAGTTGAAGGGATATGAGCTTTAAATTGGGGAAATGGAATTTTTAAAGCATTACTGGTCACCCTCCTTTGATGGGCAGTGACAAATCTCCCGTTAGACTCAGCAGGACCCAAACCTGATCCATCTCTGATGTTCATGGCAAAGGCTTGGGGCTGTGACTTGGAGTTGAGCTCTTGGTTTCAGACAGCAGCCAAAATGAGCAAAGTGCCAGATTTGGGGATTTTACAGTGGAAGTCCAAGCCATGCTTCTGTCTCCTGTTGCCAGCCAGCACCCACATCTTGGCATGTGGGTTTTTTGTGACTTTTGAAGTTTCATAGGAAAAACAAACCAGTGTGGGAGGGCTGGGATTGTTCACCTGGAGAGGAGAAGGCTCCAGGAAGAGCTCAGAGCCCCTTCCAGTGCCTAAAAAGGCTCCAGGAGAGCTGGAGAGGGACTGGGGACAAGGGCTGGAGGGACAGAACAGGGTTGGCTTCCCATTGCCAGAGGACAGGGATAGATGGGATATCAGGAAGAAATTCTCGGCTGTGAGGGTGCTGAGGCCCTGACACAGGGGTGCCCAGAGAAGCTGTGGCTGCCCCTGGATCTCAGGTTGGTCCAAGTCCAGGATGGGCAGGGCTTGGAGCAACCGGGAATAGTGGAATGTGTCTCTGCCCATGGCAGGGGGTTGGAATAGGAGGATCTTTAAGGCCCTTTCCCAACTTAAACCATTCTGGGATTCTCTGAAAAAAAAAAAAAACAGGATCACAAAGAGTGTTCCCTTGCTCACTGCACCTCTTGGGGCACCCCAATCCCTCCAGCCCTTCCATGGGTGCATCCTGCAGGCGTTGCATCCTGCAGGCATCGCACTGCATCCTGCGGGCATTCATTGCATCCCTGGTGCTCCCGGCACATTCGGAGCGGTGGCTGGCAGCCGGGAGGAGCCGCCACCTCCCTCCCTCCCTCCTCCTTCCCGAGCAGGCACCTTGCTCGTGGTTAATAATAAATCAGAGGTGCTGCCTCGCCGGGCTCTGTTATCTGCCGCCAGGAGGGAGAGCATGGACTTTCGATGCGCTTAACAGTTAATATGTCTAGTGCTGAAAGCTGTTGTAAATTAATTGACCCCTTGGCCCCCTCGTCCTGTTGACTGTTCCCACTAAAGACAGTGGTTGGTTCTTGGCATTCTTGCCCCCCGCCCCCCCCCTCACTTTCCCTTCCTCCACCTCTCACGTGCTTCGCTTACTAATCAGGGCAGTCGAAAAAAGGACTCTGAAATGCTTCGAAGGAGCTGCGTGGGGATGTCAGGATTCCGGGCATCCACCGTGCCCGAATTCCTGGTGGTCGGAGTATTCCCTTTAAAGCTCTGCTGGAAGCTGGCCTGGAATCCTCTGCCTTCCCATGGGGATAATGGGGATGGAGGTGCTGCCAGGCTGGAAAGTCCCAGCACAGCCCCAAGGACCCTCTGGAGGTGGATGGAAGGGTCACTTCAGGGTGTAGGATAAGACCCCCATCTTGCTTTATATCTATCACTATATACTAAAACCTTAAACTCTAAGTGTGATATCACACACTTCTATCCAAACTTCCCACAATGCCAGTGCTGTCACTCAATTTTGGGAGCTGTTCCACGGCCTCCAGTCAAATGTGGCGTTTTCTTGGGGGTCAGCACAGAAAGCCTGGAATTCTCAGTGCCCAGGGTTCCAGCAGGACACCGCCGTGCCCTGGGTGAGCTGTGGCTCATGCCAAGTGCTCGCTGCTCAGTGATGGGTCTGGCTCGGAGGAAGGATGGGGACAGGTTCTCATCAGGGATTATTTTTGGAAATGACAGAAAAAGATCCCAGAACAGTTTGGGTTGGGAAGGAGCTTAAATCTCATCTCATTCCACCCCCTGCCATGGGTAGGAACACCTTCCACTAGACCGGGTTGTGCCAATCCCCATCCAGCCTGGCCTTGAGGGCATGGAGTATTTTCCTTGCACATTGCTGATCCTGGAAACCCTGATTTGGGCTGGAAAGGAGCTTGGAAAACCACAAATGCTCAGTCCATAGGGCTGGTTCGTGTCCTCCAGTGACTCACAGTGGGAGAAAGCAGCTGCTAAGGAGCGGGAAATGCCACAGGAAATTGTGTAATATTAGAAACGAAGCAGAGCATTTCAGGTTTTTCTAATTCCAAAATCGAAATAAAAAAGAGCAGCCACAAATTCCCAGTGAAAGTAAATTCTGGGAAAAGTAAGGATTGATTTTTGAACCGTTTTCTTCGGAGCTCACCAAAGCTTTATGTACAAAGTTGTGTAGTGATTTCAAACAGAAAAAAAAAAAGAGCTCCGAAGGCCGCATTCCAGCAGTATCAAAGAGCCTGGAGTCTCCAGCCTTGTTCCATTTTGTATTGTTATTTCTTCAAAACAGATCCTTTGCTAATGTTTCCATTTTACCAGAAACGGAATTCTTGATTTAAAGAACTGGTTTGAAAGCCAAGCCTGACCCGCCTCACTGGAAGCATGACAGGCTCTCAGAGCAAAGCAAGGTTCATTAATACCATAATATTCTCTTTCTTTTTTTAGTGTTTGGGGCTTTTTTCCCATCTTAGAGGAGTTGTCTGGTGAACAGCACTTCATTCCTGGGCTGGTTTGGGCGTTTTAAGCTTTTATTCCCTTTCTACTGGACAGATGGTATTTAGAGATCAGAGGGTGCCTCCGTTAGACTTTTAGTTTTCCAGAGTCAATTCCCAAAGCCAGCGCTGGGGTTTTTGATAGCGGGCCAAGGCGCAGGAGAGCAGCAGGGCTGGCTGGCACGAGGTGAATTTGGATTTAAGATGAGTGACATCTCTCTTAATGAAGCCCTTTTTGGAACAAAGCTGGCGAGGAGCAGGATCCGTGATCCATTAGAGGCCGGGGTAGTGGCGGAGCCAAAACCGCCGTGTCATTGAAGACAACATGAAAAAAGAAAAGTGTATTATTTATTGTTTACTTTTTGTGCTGCTTTTCTGCACGTCAACGCTTCCCATTGTATGTTTTTGGGCTTCAGAACGTGACACCACATTAGAAACCATCTCCAAAGCCCCCAAATAATGCATAAACTATGATTATTCCTTCTGATCCACTTGTGTTTATGTAAATGGCTGGAAAAGCGTTTTCCAGCTTATTTCAGAAGCTTAAGGGATTCATACCAAGCCTATTATTGAAAAATCAGAAAGTGAAAAGCAACTTCTGAGACAAGGAATTAGCAACTCAATGGCAGCGTTTGTGCTGCAGGATCTGGCTGTACCGAAGCCAGGAATTCCCTCGGGACTCAAAAATCCCACATGTGCCAACAGGTGGATGGGCTTTGAGGGACTCAGAGAAGCTTTGGGGTTAATCCAAAGGGATTAGGGGATGGAGGGGGAGCTGGGGCACAAACCTTCGGCGCTGCTGAGGCTGGTGGTGTGGATTTTGGGGGATAATCCTGGCTCTGTGTCCTTGTGTCCGTGGGTGGGAAGGCGCCGGCAGTGCCATCCTTGCTCCATGCAGACCTTTTCCCTCTGTCCCAGGAGAGGTGGGATCAGCTGCAGATTCTCTTTGGGCTCCATCCCATTCCAACCAGCCCTGCAGCATCTCATCCCTCCTCTCCTGCTGCTTTTCTTCCCTGGTTCGGTCTCTTTCCCCCTTCCTTATGTTAATTTCCCACCTGAGCACCAAGTACTTTATAAATAGCAAATCTGAAATGAATTTCCTAGCAGCAATCATTATCTCCCTCGACAGCCATTAAACATTCACACAAGCAGAGCAAAATGACAAAGGGGATTGATTTTTACAGTATGTTGGGGGGAGGCAGGAGAAAGGAAATATGTTGACAAGGCTTTTTTTTTTTTTTTTTTTTTTTTTTTTTTTTTTTTTTTTTTCCCCTTATTTCCCCCCTCTCTCCGTTCTCCCCTCCCTTCCACATCCTCTGCCTTGTGGAATTCAAAATCACCCTTTTGGAGATCAGCTTGGGAGGGGGTGGGAGACAGCGAAGTTGGAAACAAATAAATCTAAATAAAAAAGAGGAGGGGGGAAAATAATAATAATAATAAAAAAAAAGCAGCAGCAAGTTCTATCCCCTTCTTCTCCAGCCCCTGGAAGCCTCGCTCCGATCCGTCGGCCGCGAACAACTGGTAAACATGAAGTTGGTTCCGTGGCCTGGCTGTGCAGATGAATATGTCAGAGTTAATGCCTGCTAAGATGGAGGGGTGAGCTGCAGGGAATGGGGGGGCCCAATCTGGGAGCCTGCTCAGCAGAATAAATGTGTTGATGCAATCGTCGGGAGCGGGCGAGCTGCGGCCGAATGAGGCACTGTAGCTGAAAATTTAACTTTGATTTCAATTTTCATATTTGTCAGCAATAATTAGATTCAAGGAATGTTTTTGCCGCTGTTCTAAAATACTAATAAGTAGGAGCCTTTGTAGTATGGCTAATGGAGTCTTTTTTTTCCTAGTGGGCTAGAAAAATTCCATTAAAGGGAAAAGTCATACTGTATTACCGTGCTTCAACACGCAGGGGCTTTGCTGCCACAGGAACATCTGCGCCGGGAAACAGCGCCCTTGCTTCCAAGTGCAGGGAGGACGCTGGAATGGGACTGGCTTCCTGTGCTTGGGATTGGCTTGGAGGGCCAGAGGGGACCCCCCACATCAAACTGGGCAGGGAGTGAAGCTCTGACAGGTTTTGGGAAGCTTTTGGACTGCTCGTGGGATGATATCACAGTGGCTCTCATCCAGCGGGCTTTGGCAAATTTTTTTGGTGTTGCCATTTCCCTTTGGATCAATGAGGAATTTCCCCTTTGCCGGCTCTGCCAAAGGCAGAGAGCCCCTTCTACCCCTCCCCACCCTGCAGGGTGGATTTCCTTGGCTGCCCGTGCCAGGTTTTATCCTGGAGAAACTCCGGTAAGGAAAGCGATATTAAATTTGCTGGCGATACGCAGAGCAAATGGGGGAAGCTCTAAGTTGTGTCATTCTCAAGTTACTTCAGCCTATTAAGCAAACAAAAGCACTTGTGGAGTGAGAAATGGAAATGGCCAACGTGGCCCGATTAATCCTGGATGTACAATTCCATTAATAAGCCAGCTTTTAATAGGTGGCTCTTTCCAGGAGCTGCTGGGACGAAGAATTGATGTATTCACTGTAATTGTATTGCAACTAATAGGATCGGAAGAAAATTGTATGGAGAACTTATTCCTTTGCCACCATATTCCAATCAGTTGAAATAATACAGGAGGGCCCAGCATGGTAATGAGACTTAAATCTAAACAGGAATATTTTAAATTTTATTTGGGGGGGGGGGTTGGCTTGGGATTTTTCTTCCCCATAGAGCGGGAGGAAATAAAACAGCAGTTCAGAGAGGTGCTGGAGGAAACGGGGATCCCAGTCCCAGTGGAAATGCGCCGTGGTTGGGTGCTGGTCTCAGCTGGGTGATGGTCTGTGGCTGCTGGTGCAGAGCTGTGCCGGGCCAGCCTCTCTCCTGCATGCTGAGGGGGTGTCGGGATGCCCAGGGATGGGACTGCCCCTTTGGCATCTCCCCCGGAGCCTTTTATTCCTGTCACTGGCAGCGAGAGGAGCTTTCCCCCTCTGCAGTCGCTGTGGTTCACTGGCAGAGCTCATTAACGAGCCTGAGGTCCTCACTCCATTCAACCCCTCTTTATTCCCAACTCCATCTGCAGGCTCTGATGGTTTGCTGATCCTTTCTTCCCAAGGAACTCCTGCAAAAAAAAATACCCACCTTCTGCTTTAGGGAGCGAATGTACCTTGGTGACTGCGGCTCTGGGCCCCTGTGGGATGCAGAGAGGGATTTGGGCTTTAATCCGTGAGCGTCTCTCCAAGGGCTCTTGGAAGAGAGCTGTGCAGTGCCCCAAATCCCAGGCAGGCTGGGTGGCTCAGCACATCCCAGGTGATGCACAGCAGTGCCCCAGGATGCGGATCTCCAGAATAGCAATGCAACTGTGGAATGATGCACATTAAAGCAGAGGAAATACGAACGGGGGAGCTGCCCCACCCAAAATCTGTGCTGCCTGTGATTACTGGAGCTGTGGCTTTGCCACGAGAGAAGTTTGCAGCCACTTGTTGTCTGTTCATCACTGGTCCAGGGCTGTTTGTTTCTCACTCCTCCTCCCTATTTGTATGCATGCTCTGACCCTGCTTTGGTAACAGGCTAGAGAGTAAATAGAAAGGGGAGGGGAAAAAAAAAAAAGGCAAGGGAAAAAAAAAAAAAAAGCCAAGGCACAGTTCAGCTCAAATCCCTGAGGAAACAGATGTGATTGCCTTCCAGAAATGGCTCCAATAAGGCCAGAAAGGAATATTGCTTTTATAGCTTTTGGGATATAAAACATTTAGAAAATGTGATTGAGTGGCAGTGCCTAATTTATCATTTACCCCTTTCTCTCTCCACCCAAACACGGCAGTATCTTCTGACAGACTCATTTCCGCCTTTTTTTGGCTTTCTGCCTCTTTCCTGTGTGTGACACATGTGCACACCCATGTTCCACGCCAAGATGTGTGTGCACAGCGGCACGTGTTTCCCCACGCTCCTGGCTCCTTGTCCCTGCTCCTGTGTCATGGATTTATCATCGTTCTGCTAAGCACTCAAACTCCTGTGGCTATTTATAATTAATGCTCAGAAACCTGCCAATCCATTTAATGACACCAGGAGGTCACGGCCTCCCTTATAGCTCCCCATTAATCATCATTAGAACAGTTCTGGGTTTTTTACGTTCTTTTTAAATGTTAATTCACCTTTATAATGCTCCTTTCAGCTCTGGCTGTAAAGGGATACTCTGCAGTCACTCCAGACTGTCTTGCAAGTGTGTGCAGGTGAAAGGCGCAGTGGGACAATTGCACTTGATAAAGTCCCTTGGATGTCTCCCCGCTGGAATGAATTGCACTCGCAAACTGTGCCAGAGGGGATTTCTCCACTGCCCTCTGCCACCAGCTCCTGGCAGCAATGCTGGCACAGCTCCCTCCCTGCTGGCTCCATCCCGGGTGCCACGGATTCCCTCGCCATTTCTCCCTCCTGTGCCGCTGGGAGCCGCTGGATCAGAGAATCCTAGAGTGGCTTGGGTTACAAGAGACCTTAAAAATCCTCTAGTTCCATGTGGTTCCCAAGTGGAATAAGCTTATCCATGCTGGCACAGAGCTTGCTGAGGCCATGCCTGCTCTGGGCACATCTTTGCTGGGCAGATTTTTTAGATCGTCATGAGGTGGGCTCATGCATGGCTTGGCTTTATGGGTTGTGGTGTCTTGGTTTGGGTGGAGCATCCAACTCATCCCTTGTGAAGGTCAACAGAAATCCCAGAGAGCAGGGCTGCTCCCATTGGAGAGTCCATCTCTTTCCTGCCCGTGCCCTGGGAGCCTCCAGCGCTTTTGGTGTGTCCCAAAGCACGCCCTGTCACGGTCACAGCAGAGGGCATCAGCAGAGATGTCAAGAGGCAGCTTGGAGGAAGGAAAACTCTGGGTGCAGTCTGGCAAGCAGCAGTTCCTCTTCAGAAGCCCTCCCCTGGCTTGTGGTTGGAAGCAACCATCCCTCTCCAAAGCCAGTCTGCGCTTGCCGCCAATGGGAATGGCTCCAAAAGGGTGCAGTCCTGATCCAGGGTGTTGATCCTTTTGGGAACAGTCCCACGGTGTGGCGGTGCAAAGCATGGCCCCATGTGAGCTGCGGGGACTTCTCATAGCTCTGGGTGACAAAGCTGCCGGGCCTCCCATGATTTCTGCTCCGGGTTCATCCAGGAGGGGAGAAGGCAGCACGGACATCGAGTGCCTTTGGTGGGAAGCATGCACAGCCCCACGTGTGCTCGAGGTGGGCAAAGATTCATGCTGGGCTCTCTTTTTGTGTGAAACAGGATCACTCCTGCTCCTTTGGAGACTTCTGGCCTGGGTGAGAGACGAGCCCAGCCCCATTTCTCTGAGTAAATACGCCAGCAGCATTTGGCTTAATGAACTGTGGCTTTTAATAAATGGCTCTTATCTTGCTGAAGTGCTGCTAAATTGTCAGGATTTAAAATTAGCCTAATAGATTTGTGGGCGATGTTTTATTCACTGGTTAGTTGGAAAGAGATGGAGGGAGGGAGAGAGGTGGCTCCACCCAGTTCTCCCTGAATTATACACGAGTTATTTATTTGTTTGGGCCGAAGGGGAAATGTTCTGGATTAATGTGCGATGCCTCAGCACCTGACTTAATGAGAATTTAGAGACCTATCCCAAACTGATAGTCTCCCATTAATCACTCGGTGGCCCCTCTGCTTTGCTGTCCCTGGGATGTATTTTTCGTGGTGGTGGTTGGGTTGTGGCACCCACTGCTGGTTGCCAGGAAAAGGGGATGGGGATGGACAAGAGAAGTCTTTGGGTGCTGTGGTGGCTTCCAGGACCACTTCTCGCAGCTTTGCTCCGTGTTGATGTTGAAGTAGAGCTTGTAGATCTCTGTCTCCACCTCACCTACCTATGGAACTTGAGTTCTTGAGCATGAAGTTGAACTTGCTCAGCTTGTGATGCATCCTGTGAACTTCCATGAGCCACTCTGCCTTTGTTTCTCTTGGCAACACTGAGCTGGTTATGATCCTGTTGACAGTTTGGAGACATATGGGGAGTCAAGGCAGAACAGTGTCTTATAAGAGAGTAAAATGGGATCTGGTTGGGATGAAAGATGCCAGGGAAATGTCAATCACTATCATTATCCTAACAAACTGCTGTACCTGTGGAGATAATAATAATATTTAGCAATTATATAGCACCTAACAAGCTCAAACAGCATAGACTGCAGCTAATTAAAACTCCCAAGACTTCCTTTGGGTGGGTGATTTCCTTAGAGCATGGACCAGCTTCTCTATGGAGTATTTTGTGAGAGGCTAAAGGCACTTCTTCCCCATTTCACAGGGAGGGAAAGGCAATCCTGCTGGAAATCCACACAGTGAGGGTGGTGGGGTCAGTCCTGGCACTGGGTTGGGCTGTTTGCTCCTTTAGGAGCTGTTGGGTGGCCTTGACGCGATCACCCAGGTGGCCAAAGGTGTTTGGGTGCACTGATGTGCTTTTCCTTGTCTTTTTTGGAATTGGGGAGAGTTTGGGTGCTGGACACCCAAATAAGGACCCAACCAGCACCCTGTGGTGAAGCAGAGGTGCTGGTACAGATGGTTTTCATGGCTGGACAGTCGGGGGGTGTTTTCTCCTGTTTCTGTCTGCTTTGCCATGCTGCTGCTCTTTCTTCATCATTCCCCATCCCACCCTGACAAAGCTGTGCCCTCAGAAACCTTTCAGGAAGCTGATAACATCAACCAACATCCCCGCTTTGGCTGGGCCATCCAAGATCACAGTGACGGAAGGCAAGGCTTGGAACACTTCCCCTTTTGTGGTGGTCTCACTTTCTCCCTTCCTGGAAAGCAGCAGGTGAATCCATTGGTGGCTGCCTGGATCCCCTGGTGGCTCCCTGACCCCTGCCCAGCTGCGTGTTGCTCCAGCCCAGGCAGCCCGTGGTGTCCCCGTGACTTTGTGAAGGTCAGCGTCGGTGTCTGAAGTGGTAGCAACGCGTGATGCGCAGTGTCAGCCGTAAAGGAAATATTGTATATAAAAGATAAGGTTTTTTTGTTTTTTTTTTTTTTTTCTTTTCTTGTGGCAGAGGAATGAGGCGCCGGGTTCATTTAGCATTCATAAAGTCTTGCTTTGGAAATGCCTTTAAGTACTGCTGAGGGAGACTTGAAGGAGCATGTTTGAGAGTCAAATGCACATCTCCTTGGGCTCTCCTTTCATCTGCTTTAAAAAACACAATCTTTTTTTTTAATCTTTTTTTTTTTTTCCCCCTCTGTAAAAATACTAATCTTCTCCAACAGCAGCAGACACCCAGGGTGCAGGCGCTTGGCAATTAATTCAGTGAACAGAATAAGCGAGGAGCAGAGGCAAGGGGGGACTCAGCCAAGGATGCTGAAATCCTGCCCACTAATTAGGAGGCAGCGCAGGATGGGGCCTGGTTAATTCAGGTGCTGAGTCGCAACACCCGAGCGTGTTGTTGCCCACTCGGGTGGTGACGTGGTCCTCTGCCATCCTCTGGGCTGACCTCTGGCTAGGAGGAAGGCCCAGCAGGGAATTTGGGTCTTGGGCTTGGGGAAGAGTCCAAGGGGATGAGGTGAGGATGAGTTTGGCTTGATTTACAACCTGGCAAGAGTAGTCCCGGCTCCAGGCAGGCCACGAGGTGTTGTTGGGAGAAACATGTGGAGGTTTTGGCGTGAGTCCTCCTTGGAGTCTTGGCCGACACGTGGAGTGGAGTGTCCATCCTCCAGAGGCTGGGCTTTCCCTCGGGGAGAGTCATCCTCTTGGAGCTCGTGTCGGCATGGAAATTCAGTGCACGATTCCTGTCATCCTCGCAGGAGCTGAGGCAGAAGGAGAGAGACAAAAGCAACGAGGGTTGTCGTCATCCCAACTTCTTCAGGTTGTGGAGAGCCAACTTCTTGGGAAGTGTCAGATGGGCAGAGGTTCAGCTCAGCCCCTTCTTTTGGCTGAAACTTTTCTCGTCCTTGAAACCTCTCTCTTTCGCTCTTCAGTTGAAGGAAGGGAATTTACTGCCATGAAATATGTTGTCTTGTGGCTTTTTATGAAAACAGCACATGTCACTGCCCCTGTTTCCTGAAGCCAAAAGGATGTGGCTGGATTTCAAAAAGAAAAGGACTGGATGATTTCATTATTGCTAACAACTGTTCCCACCAAGATAAGGGCAGTCTAATCACATTCCCTGCAAACAAGTACCAAGGGAACCAAAAGGAAACGTTTCCATTTGATCTTCCACGTTTTCTTCTGTTTTTTGGTCCTCTTTGGTGCTGTGCAGTGCCAGGAGCAGGCTGTGAGGCTGAAGGGATTTGGGAGGAGCCAGGGCAGCAGTTCATGGGGGGCTGTCCTGGTTATCAGGGGTGTCCCAGGTTGGAGATGCTCTGCCAGCAGCTGCCTCCACGTAAGGATTTATTCCGCTGACCGCCTGCAGTCAGGGCTTGCATTCCACATCCCAAACTCTTTGAGCGGAGCCTGAGCTGATGAAGGAGGCTGAGCACTGAGCAGAGAGGGAGTTTTCAGCTTTTAATTTTTGATTTGTGTGTTGCCCAGAAGAAAAGTACTACCTCCTTCAGAAAAAAAAAAAAAAAAAAAAAAAATCAGCGCTTATGGCTAATATATTTGCTTTTCTTAATTATGTTTCTCAGATTCCCGATGTAGATTCCCCTGAGAACCGATCCATAGCTGAAAACCCCCTCTGCAGCGAGCGTGCTCCATCCTTAGCTGCCAGGAGGTGATGCTGACCGCGGTGCAGGGGGAGGGCAGAGCCGGGAGATGGAGGGGACCAGATTTTGGCTGTGCCCTCCACTCCACTGCACTCCACTCAACCCAGTGAGCTGCCACGAGCTCTCAAGGCTTTGATTTGCCTCGTGGCAAGACATAACATCATCATCCCGTCCTTTAATGATTTGAGGACGGGCTACTTTTCACATCAATTCCTCTGTCCCCGTAGCCCTGATTCTGCCACGGGGGGCAGGCGGAGGGGATGCAGCAACTCAACCTTCTCCCCTCGCCCTCTCGTTGTTTGCAAGCCCTTGGCTCCTCGGGAGCTTGGTGGTGGCACTAATTGATCCATCCCTCGGCACAGCCGGCGAGGAGTTGTCATTTGGTGAGCAGAGCGGGCTCCTGTCTTCTGCAGAGCAGGGTCACCGCTCCAGGTCCCAGCAGCGACCACCCAAAGAGAAAAGATGACTTATAATTACATTCGTAATTGAAAGTGATTAATGGTAGCAAAAGAACTTGGAGCGATTTCTTGTAATTAAATACTAATTTTAGTTCCTTTGCAGTGCCGAGCACCATGTTTGTCTTTACTGGGGATATTTATGGCTGTGCCTTAGCACGGTTTAATATCTTAAAAATATATGTTAAGTCATTAACAATTTTTTGGTGACTGGGTAAACAAGTAAACATCAATTAATTTGCTTACTTTGTGTCTGTAATTAGGTTTTATTATTTCAGATTTTGGAGGGTTTCTGTTCCAGAGGATTTGTGGCTTTGAGTGGAAGAGCGGAACACTTGTCCAGTCCCGTGTCAGGGAAGTCCTGCCCTCTGCTCTGGGCTGCTCCAGCTGCCAAAAATCCCCCAAAGAGTTATGAGAAGGAGGCGGGAATCACATCTGGAATGGTTTAGGCTCAGAGGACATCACGGCCAAGTGCTGAGCCTGCTGGCTCAGAGGCTTTGGAGCAGGGAAAGGAGCTGTCTGCCCACGGCAGATGCTCGCTGGCTGTTGCTTGATCTTGAAGAAACAGAAGTGTCACAAAATCAGCTGTTTCTGCCAGGTTTTGGCTGTCTGTAAGTGACACCTTTCAAACTCAGCTGCTGCTCACGATGCTGTGTGTCAGGGGTTGCTCAGGGCTGCTCTCCTTCTCCCCTTGCTCCAGCTGCCAACTCCATCTCCTCCCCTTCCTTCTTTGGAGGCAGCTTTGAGCCTGGAACCAGCTTGGATCCAGCCATGACTGGATTTTGGGCATAGATTTGCAGAATTTAGTACTTAATCCCTAGTATTAGCATCGCATTGATTTGATTTTGAATTTTGACCTGTCAAAGGGATGCTGGTTTGGGTTTTGGCCGTGAGCAGGGACCTGATGGATGCTGCTTTGGGTGGCTGTACCTGGGTACAAGCATTGGGGGTCACCAATTTGGGCAGAATTCCCATCCTCGGGAGTGTGGGCCATGTCAGACACCTTCCAATGTCACAGTGGTCTGCTCTGACTGGAAATACCTTATTAAGCCTGGCTTTATTCATCTCCCGTTGCTGCTTTTTTTCAAGCACTTTGGGATGAACGTTATGTGCCCACGTCCTTCCTGCACCTTGACAAAGTTGTTTTGGGAATCTGTTTCCCGAAAACTTGGTCCTGCTCTCATTGCAGCACACTGGGCCAGAAAGCTCTTGATGGAAATCGTGTCTCTTCCTCACCAGTTCCCTGATTCCTTGCTAATGCTTTTCATTCCCTCTTGCTGCTTGAGAGAGCTGATCGTCTGATTAAATTAAGACAGACACAAAAGCAGCTGGCCTGCCAAAGACTTGGATTTTATTAAAAATAATATTGTTTACAGAGTTCTCTCCCTTTATGGCGCATATAAAACAGTGTGTTCCACCCGAGCAGCCGGCAGCCTCGCTGCAATTTACCCAGGAAGAGATGGAAAGACATTAAACCCTGTCTTGATGGGGAGCAGAGAGGGCATGGAGGAGACGGAGGTTGGGGATAAGAGACGGAGCCGTAGCTGTGGCAGCAAATGAGAGGGAAGGAAATGCAAGGGAAATAAGAAGAGAAAAGGAAGGATGATTCCCTGATCCCCACCTCCCCTTCTCCCCTTGCATACCTGCACTGAAATGAAGCTTTCAGCAAGGAGAGAGATCATGGAGAAGGGGAGATAAACTAGGGCAGGGAGCTTCAGCTGGGGACACAGCCTTCACTGGAGCTGGAGGAGAGCTGCTTGCCCTCCTTGCAATATTCAGGAGCCCTTCCCAGGCTTTCCATGCAGGTGGAAAAGTCTGTTCTCAGCTAATCTGAGGTCTTGCAGATGTTTTGCAAGTCCTGGGGCTGGGGCTAGGTCAGGGCTGGGAGCACTGGCTCCTGCCCACACCAGCGCCTCACCAAAGAGCTCCCGTGCTGTGTAAATCATTTATTTGTGTTTTATTCGCGCTTCAAGGGCAAAGGAGGGTGTGCAGGGAGCGGCACAGCGATGGGTCATGCCCTGAGGGGCCGGCAGTGAGGCAAGGAGAGACAGGGAGGTTTCCCCAAGGTCACAGGGGCAGCTCGAGGTGACACCCAAAGTTGGAGCAGAGTCCTCACCTCCAGCAACCCTTGTGTTGGCTAAAAGGGGTTGTGCCTCTCTTTGGGAAGGCAGGGATGAGCCCTGAAAACGCCCTGCTGCAGCAGCGCCCTGGCTCTGCTTGGCTTTCTCTCTCCTTCCCGTGTCTTCTCTTTGTTTGTTTGATTTGGTTCCAAATAATTAATTGTAAACAGCCATGGCTAATGGTTTGAATGAAGGGTGGATGGGTGCTTTAATTAACTCGTGAAAGGATTATACTCTCGTGTTTTCGGTTTCCCTGACCCCAGCTGAAGTGACAAGGCTTGAGCACCCCGTGTTTTGAGGGTGCTGAGCACCCCAAGAACACAGGATGTGCTGGGTGAGGGGATCAGCTTGGAAAACCCGCCCAGACTGTGCTGGGAAGATTTGACAAGGATCCTGGTTGTGGTTGTCATGGAATCACACAACATCCTGAGCTGGAAGGGATCTGCAGGGGCAGGGGGGTTCCTCCTGTCTCCAGGTCCCACGGGAGAAAGGTGTCCCACCCTATTTCCTGGACCACAGAGCTCCAGCCCTGGCACCGTGAGCACGTTCTGATGCTCATCACGTGCTGCTTTTGACACCATGACGGGGTTTGGGGACGTGAGGGATGTGTCCTTTGAGTTGTACAGAGACTTTAGAGATTTAATAAACCCGAACCACGTTTTAATACACGTGGAATTTGGGTTGGGCATGAGCCACCTGCTCCTTCTTTGCAAGGTGGTTACTGTACAAGCTTCCAAGAAGAGATGCCTTCTCTTTTCCAACCTTTCCAGACCAAATCCAGCCATGGAATCTGGTTGGGAATGAGCTCAGCAGAGCAGTCTTGGGCAGGAGGGTTTCTGCAAAGCCAAGAGCTCGGGAGGCTGAGACAGAAGGAGGAGGTGGCCCTGGGTCATCCCTTGGTAGCCTCCAGGCACGTGGAAGCTTGATGGGTGTCAAACCCTGGACTGATCCCTCGGTCTGAAGGCAGCGAGAGGTTTGGAGTCGTGGTGACAAGTGCTTCAGCCTCTGCAGCTCAACACGTGGCTGCCTCAGAAGTTTCTCTGTCAAGAATTGCCGGGAAAATCTTTGGAGGAAAAGGCTGAGCTCTCACCATCCTCCCCATCCGTCCACGCACCTTCCCCCAGCCCATTCCTAAAGCCCAGTGGCTGCTCCACGTTTTCGGATAAAAGTGCCTCCTTCATGGGCAGATGAGCTCCAAGACCCAGTTCCAGGAGGATTTAGTGAAGGAGCAAGGCTTTTCCAGCTCATTCACTGCGTAGTTCAGGAAGCTGGGATGGGGTTGGGTCAAGTGAGGCCCTGACTGAGTCAAAAACCGCTCTGAACATCCAGGAGAGGCACAGGGTTGTCACACACGTGGTGCTGCTGAGTCACCGGGCAATTTCCTGTCCCTCCCAGCGCAGAACCCTCCAGGTGGGAGCTTCAGTGTCTCTGCTTAAAACAAGGCTGATTGGGCTTGTTCTCTCATGGAAAATGCATGAGAAAAACTGCATTTCCATGCTAATTTTTTTTTTTTTTTTTTTGGATCAAAAGTCATTTTTACTCTAAACAAGGCTTTTCTGGCCTTTCTTCAGTGGTGATGCGTGCCTGTAGAACCCTCCCCACTTCTCAGTCCCCCAGCGAGCCGCTCGGTTCGATTGCTAATCTGCCTTATTATGTTTTTAAATGCACTTTAACAGTTGAGTTTTAGTGTCTTTTTTTTTTTTTTTTTTAATTTTTTTTCCTCATTTTTGAGGCCAAACTCCAGCTTCTGAAGTGCCTGGCTCTCTCTAACTTCAATGGCAGCCTTCCCTGTTTATCCCAAGGCATAACATGGTGCTCACGCTGTTTGAAATTAGATGCACTGATTAGAGCATCCCTCAGCCGCCGCCACCACTCTGCACCTCAAAGGACAGCTCGGAGAAGAGGCTGGAAGTTGGAGCTGGGGGGTTTTCGTGCGCTCAGAATGGGATTTCTTAGGACTTTTGCACTTGTAGCTCTCTGCAAGTGACCTGGAATTGGATGTCCACTGGCAGGGGGTGAACTGGAAGTGGTGGTGGTGGTGGGAGGGCAGCGACGGCCTCGTGAGGATGTCTCTGATCTGTATCTGCATAGATGGTCCTCTCTGTGCTTCTGCCCTGTGGTTTTTATAAGTAAGGATAAAACTAACAGTGGTGAAATACCGAGCAAATTGCTAAAAATTGCTGCAGCTGGTACTCCGGGCTGAGAGTGCTTCTGGCTCAGCCAAGGGGATGCTCCAAGGGCTGGAGCCCCTCTGCTCTGGAGCCAGGCTGGCAGAGCTGGGGGTGCTCACCTGGAGAGGAGAAGGCTCCAGGGAGAGCTCAGAGCCCCTGCCAGGGCCTGAAGGGGCTCCAGGAGAGCTGGAGAGGGACTGGGGACAAGGGCTGGAGGGACAGGACACAGGGAATGGCTTCCAGTGCCAGAGGGCAGGGATGGATGGGAGATTGGGCAGGAATTGTTCCCTGTGAGGGTGGGCAGGCCCTGGCACAGGGTGCCCAGAGCAGCTGTGGCTGCCCCTGGATCCCTGGCAGTGCCCAAGGCCAGGCTGGACAGGGCTTGGAGCAGCCTGGGACAGTGGAAGTTGTCTCTGCCCATGGCAGGGGCTGGGATGAGATGAGTTTTAAACTCCCTTTCATCTCAAACCATTCCGTGATTCCTTTGTGACTCTGCTCAGTGCCGTGGGTGCTGCTGCGTGTCCCCGGGGTGCTCCGCACCCGCTGCCGTGGGGTGCAGACCCCGCTGTCCGGCAGTCAGGGCTGTGTCTGCTGCCTCGTCTGGCAGCTGCTCCGCCCGCAGCCGCTCCTTGGAGAGCCCTCCCTGGATTTCACAAGAGTTAAACATTTTGTGAGGGAATTCAATCAGTTGCTCTGAGATTTTGGTTTTTTTTTTTTAAATTCCTTTTGCCTCAGTGTCTTTCCTGGGGAAATTGTGCGTGCCACAGGGAGGCGTGGTGGAGAGGACAGATGTTGCAGATGTGGGTTTGAGCTGATGCTGGTGGCACCTGGAGGTGCAGGATCCACCTGGGGCTTGGCAGAGGAGCAGTCACAAGTTCTGGCAGTGATATGTTCTGCTCTTAGAAACACTTTTCTTCCTCTAAATGCTTTCTCACGGGGGTGAAACTTTAATGTCAGTGCTGCAGACGAGGAAACTGAGTGCCCCAACAGAAGGAGGATGTGATTCCCAGGTCTGGATGGCACTAGGAGCCACCAATCCCACTCAGCTTGGGGAGGAGGCAGAGTTGTGCTTGGGGCCTGACCTGAGAGCAGAGGGTGTGATCTAAGCTTGGAAACAGCTCATCCTGATAACCTTTCAGCCTTCCAATCTCTGCAGAAGCATAAAGGTCCCCGTGCCCGCTGAGGTGCGGCCTTGAAATGAGGCTGATACATGGAAATACATTGGATAGCTCTGTTTAATCCAGGCCAGCTGCCACCTTGCTCTTAATGATGAGCCCTTGCTGTCCCTCCAGGTAGGAGTGATATTTGTCTGAATTGGTTTAGCTTCTAACGATGGCCAGAAAACCTGTTCTGATTGAGTTGCCTCGGGAAGTGTTCGGTGCTCCTGTCAGTCACTGTCTGAGGCTTAGCTGTCATTTTGGGCTGCGCTTTTTCAATCTTCCCCTCGTCAGAACCCTTGAGCGCTGCGAGAGGGGGCCTGGGATGGATGGAATGATTCTCTAGTTAAAGTCAAGGCTGTTACACAAACAGTGGCGTGTCCAAACTCCACATAAAGTGGGACAAGAGCTGGGGGGAGAGTGGAGGGGAGAGGCGATGATCGCTCTATCCACTGAAGGAGGAAATGGAACATGGAATTGTCCCTGGAAATGGAACATGAATAAGTAATCTGGATAAATAATGGAGCTGTCTGAACTGTAACAATAAAGAATAAAAGTGCTGAGTGTGTCTTGCTGTGATTTGTGGGGTCACGCTGTCTGAAACAGTGGAGCCCTTGCTCCCACTGCTGAGAGGGAGCTCACAGAGGAATGTCCTGGATATCACAGAGAGGACTTGTACTTGCCGCTGTCTACGGTCCAGATTTTATGCTGCTGCAACAGTTTTGTGGACCCTGAGAGGTTCCTCTGTCAGTCTGGTGATGAATGACCTCTGTGGGATAAGGGTTGGGTGGATCCCAGCTGATCTCAGCCTCCACTGGAGCTGGGCACACGTGGGACTTGCTTCACGAGCAACTGGGCTGCCCTCTGGTGATAGAGCCCCTCTGCAAGGGCTTCGCAAGCCTCAGCGTTATTCCAAGTTCCCAAACAAAATCCCTGCTGCAAATTAGTGTTTTCTTCTGTCTCGTTGAAGGGATGCGCCAATAATTATTCTCCTACTTTGTGTGATATTTCTGTAAGGGAAGAGAGTTGTCAATTCTTACTCAGTCTTCTCTTTTTGTGACAAAGCAAACCCCGGCGTCTCTCATCTTTCTCTGGAGTTGTCTGCATCTCTTGCCCGTTTCATTGCTATTCCATGGATTCACCCCGGCTCGTCCCGGCTGGGACGTGCAATCAATTGCTCCACATCGATTAGAGATGTGTGTCTTGCACTGTGGCAAACGCACTTTGGATTGATCTGAGAAGAAAGGGAACCTCCAGCTGCAGGCTCAGGGCAGCCAGATGTGCTGGGAAAGAAGAAAAAGCGCCAGCACGGGTCAGTGGGGAGGTGAGAACGTGTTAAGTTGCAGTGACTTGGCCTTTGCCTTCCTGAGAGCCCGGTGTGCAGGTGGAGATGAACTCCTGGAGCCGAGCCCTCGCACTAAACCAAGTGGAGCAAAACAATTCTCCTTTGTCCTTTTCACAACACTTGTGTTAAGATTTGCCATCTTCTGCAGCCTGGTTGAATCCTCCATAATTTGTGCGCAGCTCTAACACCCCAGTTTGGGCTTTTCCCGTCCTTTTTATCCAGGTGTTCATTGTTTTATCTCTAAGTGTATCACAGCACTGTTATCCATCTTGGATTTCCTATTGCTCATTTCCAGAGGAGATTTGAGGTTCTGGTCCCGCCCTCAGAACCCTTCCAGCCCCTCTCCTCCCGCCTGGGCGTCATCTAAAGATTTCAATCGGCGCGCTGCCGGCTCCGTAACGCAAGCAGTTAAATGCAAATGTTGGAGAGAGCGGGGCTGGACAGACCCCGGAGGAATCCCGCTGTAGGCTGGCCTCCTGGCATGGTTGTAAATAATAGATAAGCACTCTTTGAGAGCGCTTTGTCAACAGGCTGTTATCCCTCCTCCCCTCTGCCCCCAGCCTCGGCGATTACATCCACTCCGCGCTTCCTCAACTTTCCTCCGAGGTGCCGCGTGGGACTGGCATCAGGAGCCTTATTAAAGTCAAGGTATATCATGTCTACAGCTTTCCTCTTATCCACCAAGTCTAGTTATCCTGTCAAGGCAGAAATTAGGTTGGTTTGACATGATCTGTTCTTGACAAACTCGTGTTGGTGGTGGATGTGGGGTTTTTTTTTTCTCACTTTATTAAATTCCCGGGCCTTACAAGCTATGATAGTTTCATCGTTTGTTTTAGTATCTTCCCAGTGATTGAAGCTGAGCTGATTGCCTACAGCTCCTGGGTTTTTTTTTTTACTTCAAGATATGAAGATTTCCTGCCCTTGCTGCTGGCCTCCGCGAGCTCCCAAAGAGCAGCGCTGATGGCTCAGCGACGCTTCTGCCCAATTTTTCATCACTCTCCAGAGACTTTCCTCAATCTCTGCCAGTTTAAGTTTTTTGTTTTTTTTTTTAACCCCTCTTCTCCCTCTGCTCCAGTCTGAGAGCCATTTCCCTGTTATCATGAATTTTGGAGCTGTCTGCTGACCATACCCCTGCCCTTGTATGGATACAACCAAACGTGGCTCCGAAGATCTCTGCCACACATGCTTTCCTTGACTGCTTGGTGACGGACCCAACATTCCTTTTCCTTTCCCTTTGAACAAATCCGAGAGCCTTTTTATTCTCCTCTCATATCTCTTGCTAATTAAAACTTGTTTTGCATGTAAGTGCTGCTGCCTTTATCCCTCTATGCCGATGTGGCTTTGTTATACCCATCCCTAATTATTATCCCTTGTTTCCATACTTTTTTTCACCATTCCTTTTTTATTCCCAGGTCATTGAATGGCTCCAAATTCAGCTACAGCAGCCTCTTCCTAGGATTCCTACCTTCCCTTTGCACGGGGATAGCCTGCTATTGTGTGTGTAATAAAGTCTCTTTCAGTAACTGCCAGCTCTCCCCTTCTTTGTGATTATTTTCCCAGGAGAACCCATCCACCAGCTTCCTGAATTTTTTGAAATCTGGCTTTTGAAGTCCATTATCCATATTCCACGGCTTTCCATCGGGTTGAGAACTGGATCGTTTCATCACCACTCTCACCCCAAATTACTTTCCTCCTTAAAGGCTGTTGTAGTCCCTGTTCCTTAGGCAGGAATCCTCAGGCTTTTCCCTGTGCCTTCCCAGACTCTTCCCTTGGACAGGGATGGACTGTGTCCTGCCAGCTGCTCTGTCCGTCCTTCTGGCTCTGTCCCTTGCTCCTTGGCTGAGGAAGGGCTTCCCAGGGATGGAAGACCATTCCCCCGGCTTCCAGCCTCTCCGTGTTCTCCTTGTCTCACGCTTGCACATTTTGGGCAGGGCAGAGGGTGTCTCTTGGTTGTATCCTGGCCCCAGATGAGGATTTTGGGCGGTTAGTTGCCGTCCTGGTCACCTCACTGCTCATCCAAACCACGTGGCACACGTGTCCAGATCCGTGTGGGAAGGACTGGCTTCCTTTCCCAAGCCTCCTGCCTCAGTGCCCCAGGAACACAAGGGTTTGGTGGCCGTGACAGACCCCAGGGCAGCGGCAGGACCTGGACACGCCGCGTGTCGCTGAACCAGGCAAAAATACCTTACACTCGCCTCTGAACTTTAAGGCAGTGGATTTGGGTGAAGCGATTCCCATCCTCCCTAACAAAGATGTGTAGGGCTGGTTGTCCAAGACCTTTAAATGTCAATAAGGAACTCTGCAGAGCACACAAATCTTGGTGGGGAGCTGACAGGGGCTGCAGTGCAGGTGAGCGTCTGGGAGCAGCGAGCAGACCTGGGGACGAGCTGCAGGCACGAGCCAGGGACTCTCGGCAGGGAGTGCTGGTGGTCGCTGGAGCACATCCACCAGCTTCAGTGAACCAGAGGAGGTTTAGATTGGATATTGGGAAGAAATTCTTCCCTGTGAGGGTGGGCAGGCCCTGGCACAGGGTGCCCAGAGCAGCTGTGGCTCCCCCATCGCTGGAAATGTCCCAGGCCAGGCTGGAGGGGGCTTGGAGCCCCCTGGGATGGTGGAAGGTGTCCCCCATGCCAGGGGGTGGAATGAGATGGGCTGTGAGGTCCCTTCCAACCCAAACCAGCCTGGGATTCAGCGATCCTGTGGTTTCTGTGGAGATGGCATGTGGGAGTCTCCTTTCCCATGGTGGCTTTTTTAAGGCAGCAAGGCCAGGCTGTGGCAGCTCAGGAGTGGCTCCTGCAGGGCTTGGAGATGTTACAGAGTGTCTGGATGGCATCAAGAGACTCCCAGCGAAGTCTGAGCCTACAACAACAGGCCCAGTCAGAAATAACTCAGGCAAACCATCCTATTCCCTTGGAGCCCAGTGAGAGTGAGGGATTTGCCCCTCCAGCTGTGCCTGACAAACCACAAGTGTGTGTTGCTTTCGCTTGTACTGGCACCAGCCAAGGTGAAGTTAAACCCTGGCTGTCTCATTTGTTGGATTGGTGTTAAACACAGGGATTTGGGGGCTGGACTGCCCCCAGCTGCTCTCCGGAGCACGGAGGGCTGAGCAGCCGCTCACAGAAGATGCAATTTGGCATTTCTGTGGAGGTGGCAGAGCAGGAGCTGGTGGCAGCAGGGCTGTGGGTGCCACAGCGATGTACCCACGTGCCAACACCTGCAATGGAGCACATGGGCTCGGGGACAGACGCCTTCCCAAAACAGGCAGTCATGTCCTCAGGGATGTGCTGTGCAGGGAGGCGCAAACACTGAGGTTTGATAGAAAATACATCCCCCAGGAGCTCAGGCAGAGGCGCTGTGGGGTGGGCTGGCTCCATCTGGGTCCCACTGAGCCCCCCAGGACCCCTCCCCTCCGTCAGAGGGTTGCAGAGCCTCTCACTAGCCCAGGAGGACATTAAATTTAATGGATGTCCAGAAATTATCATATCTGGGAAACACTCATTAATCTCTGTCTGCCTCGCTGGGTTTTATTGTCTTCCCTTCCTGCGAGCCCCGCTCTGCCCTGATCCGTTCTCTCAATTCCTGTCATCTCCTTTCCACCCAAGTTCTGCCTCCCACCCCTTTTGGCTCCTGCAGCACCTCTGCACCCAGGGAAGCCTTTTGCCGAGTCTGTGATCCGGAGCCCAGGGGATGCAAACTGAGAGGCAGAGGTGGAGCTTTTGAAACACTTCTAGATTGTATCGGTGTTTTTTTGGTTTTTTTTTTAATTGTTTTTTATTTGGGCTGTGGGAGCAGAGGGGGAGATGGCTGCTGGCTGTGGGCAGGTGATGGGCTGGTCTAGCCTGATCCCTGCTGTTACCTGCTGGATTTGGCAAGGGAATGCTGCTGCACACCCCCAGATGTGCTTCACTGATGCACCTTGTCCCCATCTACACCACAGGGCCGATCTGTTGTCCACCCCTATATCTATGGAACAAGCCTGGATTGTTTGGTATCCCATCCTAAAATGATCATAAAATGATCACAAATCCCACCATAAAATGATGGGATTGGAAGGAACCTCAAAGCTTATTTTGTTCCACCCCCTGCCATGGGCAGGGACACCTTCCACTACCCCAGGCTGCTCCAAGCCCTGTCCAGCCTGGCCTTGGACACTCCCACACGTCTCAGTGGCCATTTGCAATGGCTTTTTCAGGTATTTATGTATTTATTCTGGTGATTCATGCGACGCAGCAACATGTGCAGGGTCGCAGTGGTCTGTAGGGAAAGGCTCTGGCTAGCTGAGGAATAACTTTGGATGAAAGGTCCTCAAGATCCAAGCTCCATCCGTGGAGTCACGCTGGTGGAGCAGTGGGGTCGAGCTGCTCCAAGCCTCATCCAACCTAACCGTGTCTCTTCCCATGGATGAAGCGTTTTCCACCTCTCTGGGAAACCTGTGCCAGGGTTTTACCACCCTCACCACAAAACACTTCCTCCTGATGTTATCTGTACGGTGAATTTTCCCTGCTCCATTGGGCAGCGCGGTAAAGGAGGGAAGGTCACCCTCGCACAGGGGCTCCTGCTGGTTTGCAACATCCCTTCCCTGAAAGTTTCCTGACTGCTAAACACGGCAGTTTGTTCAAGTTGAGTGAAACAGGCTTTTTAAGGAGCAAACTGATTTTTCAGGCTGGTGCCACTGTTTCCCTCTGCAGTGTGGGCCCTCTCTGCCGACACTGCATATCCTGACACGGTTGGGAATAGCTCAGCCCCATCAGCAGGGCTGTAATTTGGCACCAAACCTCTTTCCACACAAAGATTTTTTTGTTTAATAAAGCATAAGACTGAACAGTTTGCTCCCGCTCGTAGGTTTTGAAATACGCATTTAATTTTGGCTTAATGAGGAAATTATTGTGTATAAAATTGAATGCTTTGTCATGGCTCTCCAGGACGGGGCTGCTGGGGGGTGAGAGCTGGTGGGACAAGTGATGCTGGGAGATCTTGGGGGTGGGGAATGTTGAGGGGAGAGGCCTGGAATGATGAGGATGGAACTGCAAGGCAGCAGCAAAAGATTACAGAATCGTGGAATAGTTTAGGTTGGAAAAGGCCTTTAAGATCAGCCAAGGAGTCCAGCCACTCCCCCAGCACTGCCAAGCCCACAACCAAACCACGTCCTCAAGTGCCGCATCTGTACATGTCTTAAATCCCTACTCCAAGGATGGTGACTCCGCCACTCCCCTGGGCAGCCTGTTCCAGGGCTTGACGTCCCTTGCCATAAGGAAATTTTACCTAATATCAAGCCTAAATCTCCTCAGGAGCAACCTAAGGCTGTTCCCTCTTGTCCTTGTGGTGAAACCCGAGGAGGGGAATGGCTGCAGCAAAGGAGAGCAGAGAGCTGTATAGAGGAATGACTCAAATTTTCCAAATCTTTTTATTTCTAAGGAAGTTTTCTTGCATGAACCTCACGGACATCTGTAGAGCTATTTCATGGCAGTGGTCTCCCAGAGCTGTACAGTCTGGGGTGGCAGGGGAGGAGGTCTGGGCAGAGCAGAGATGCTCTGATGGTCCTTGGTGGAGGTGCAGAGCTGGGATAGGAACTCCAGGCACTGTATGTTGTGGAAAATAAACACCTGTTCTCAGGTCTGCACGGCAGGAGTAGCAGACAAAGGATTTGGAGGTCTTTAGCTGCAGGGGAGCAAGAGCCAGGTGTGTTCCCTCATGCCCTGACTTGGAGCACATCTACGGAAAGGCAAGAAGTTGGGGAATCCCAGACTGGTTTGGGAGCCCCTCTCATTTCAGCCCCTGCCGTGGGCAGAGACACCTTCCACTCTCCCAGGTTCCTCCAAGCCCTGTCCAGCCTGACTTGGAGGACTGGCAGTGGCTGTTTGCAATGGATTATTTCAGGTGTTTAGGTATTTTGGTAATTCAGCCAATACAGCAAGGTGTGCAGCGCTCTGTAAGGAAAGGCTCTGGCTCGCTGAGGATGAAAAGTCCTAAAGATCCAAGCTCCATCCAGCCCCTCCAGTCACACTGGTGGAGCAGTGGGGACGAGTTCAAAGCCAGTGCACAAATAAACTCTAATAGCTTTCCTCTTGCATTTATGTTATTAGGGGGTTCGTTTGACTGGCATTATGATGATAAATGAAAAATGCTTTGCACCATTACTTCGGGCACTAATGCGTAGTGGGAAGAATTTTCTACTCATTTAAAAAAGGAAAGAAAAAAAAAAAAAAAAGGGAAGGAGGGGAAGGCAGAGGGGAAAGCGATGGGTTTGTGCAGCAGCACCGAGCTCTTCCCATGCAGCACCGACCTTTCACATGTTCCCCCCTTGTCCCTCTGCTCTCGCTGGGCTGGGGCAGGCCAGCTGTTGAGTGCTTGTAAGGCACAAATCCACATCTCCACAGCTCGGTGTCGCTCCCATCCCGTGCGTTATCCTCCCTTTTGCACCACGTCCCGCCGCCCTGCGGGGTTTGGGGTGACACCTCCAGCCTCAGATATGAAGCAAGGGCAGTAGCTGTAGGGTGAGGGGCACGCCGGGCCCCCAAATCTCACTCAAAGTCCACAGCCACCCTTGGAAGCCAAAGGAGGAGTTTGAAAGTCCAAAGGCTTTCCTTCGTTTTCAAGCCGTGGAGCAAATTGAGTTCAGAGGGTCACTGTTACTCCCAGCTGCCGCGACAGAAATCCCTAATGCACCGTATGCCAGCTTTCTCCAAAGCTCCGGCTGCTTTTTTATGAGGCGCTGTCACTCTATTATCTGGCTCTGAGTTGGTCTTTAGCTCTTTAACCTCATGAGAAGGGAGGGAAAAGGAACCTTGAAAAGGGGGAGAAATAAAGAGAAAACAGGATGCTCCAAGAGCAGCTTTTCATCCTCAGTCATGGAGCTGTAATTGCGGGAGCTTCTTTTGAAAGGAGCGGGTTTGAAATGTCCTGAGTGGGGGGAGAAGGGGCTCTCCAGGTCATTTTCAGGGGGGAGGTGGGTGCAGGGGCTCGGAGCTGACCAGAGACAGCGGCATCAAACGGGGACTGGCTGCCCTGGGCGCTGCTCTGCTGTCGCCTGCTTTGCTCCCCGCCCTGGGACGGCCACGGAGGGAGGCGGGGAAGGGACAAGGAGGGGACCCTGGTGGCAGGTAAGGCTTGGAGGGGCTGAGCCCCAGGCTGCAGTGGAGGAGAGCTCAGTGTGGGGCTGTGGCATAGGGTGTGTGGGCTGGCTGGGAGGCATCACCAGCGGGTGCCTGGGTGCTGTTATGGATAACCCCTGGGTGCCGTTATGGATCACCCGTGGGTGCTGTTATGGATCACCCCTGGGTGCTGTTACGGATCACCCCTGGGTGCTGTTACAGATCACCCCTGGGTGCTGTTACAGATCACCCCTGGGTGCCGTTATGGATCACCCCTGGGTGCCGTTATGGATCACCCCTGGGTGCCGTTATGGATCACCCCTAGGTGCCGTTATGGATCACCCCTAGGTGCTGTTATGGATCACCCCTGGGTGCCGTTATGGATCACCCCTGGGTGCCGTTATGGATCGCCCCTGGGTGCCGTTATGGATCACCCCTGGGTGCTGTTATGGATCACCCCTGGGTGCTGTTATGGATCACCCCTGGGTGCCGTTATGGATCACCCCTAGGTGCCGTTATGGATCACCCCTGGGTGCTGTTATGGATCACCCCTGGGTGCCAGGGCGCTGCCCCTGTCACTGGGGTTGTGGGTGTCCAGTGCGAGCCGGCAGGAAGGAAGGGATGGAGCAAGGAGGTGGTGGTTCTGGAGCAGAGGGATGAGTTCCTTGCTGCTCCTCCCTGACAATTCGGGGCCGTAGGGGATTCTCTCACGGAGGGAAACTGAGGCAGAGGTAGATCAGGCACCAAACCCCATCCCCACTTTGCAACCAGGAGCTAAATGGGAAGAGGAGGGGGAGCAGCGAGGGGCCGCAGATCCACCAAGCCCCCGGCTCCTTCCAGCAGCAAACTGCTGCTCCCGGCCGGCTGCTCCGTGGCACGAGACAGGGCTTTGCTCTGCACTCTCTCCTGCATGCTAAACACGCCGGCTCCCTGCAGGATCCTGCAGCCTTCTGCACTGCTCTGCTGCAGAGGGGGTGGGGAGGCAGCTCTCGCCTTCCAGCACAGCAGCAGGCGGATGGTGGGAGGTGGAAAACTGCGGGACGCAGCCCTCCTTCCCTGAACGCTCTCCTGCAGGGCTGTTTTCACCCCAGAGCGTCCCAGCTCACGCACAGCGTGTGCCCAGCCCGCGCTGCTGCTGCTCCGGGTGCTGCTGGAGCGTAATCACTCACCCCGCAGGGATGTGCAGCCCCGGGCCCGTGCTGCTGCCTGTCCCGTGGGTTTGTGCGTCTCTGTTTCTGCTCCCCAGTGGGTGACGCTGTCCTGGGGTGGGGTTTGTGGATGTCGGTTCCTCGTTTGACCCCCAAAAGCCATCGCTGGTGACGCAGGGTAAGGTGGTGGTTGAATTCTGACCGTGGTGCTGAGGCCATCCATGGGTGCACAGCACGTCCCCTGCATGTCTGAGTGACAATTTTTATTCCTTCAGTTAATTGAGGTCCTGTTTTCTTCCTGTTGGGAAACCACTTGGTTTCCACTTGGTCATACTTGGGAGCACATTCCCCTTTCCCCTGTGTTCATGTTAATTTATTCAAAATATGAGAGCAGACTCTTGGAGTGGTGTTCATTGCTCCGACTCCTCCTCCAAACCCGCTTGGAGATGGTTTTCACCAGCTCTGGGGTCTGAGAGCCAGGGATGGCTCAGGCCAGGGGTGGTTCCAGGCTGAGCTTTGGGACTGTGGTGGTCTCTGCTCTGCTGGGAAGTTCAAGGGAAGTGAACTGCTGAAGGGATGCATGGATGGGAAGGAGAAGTCCTGAAGGGGTTTACCTCATGAGAATCCCTCAGGAGAGGAAGCTAGGGAGGTGTGGAGGGAGTTGGGAAGGAGGAGAGTGATGGTTGGTGTGTTTGGAGGGAGTTGGCTGGCTGGAAACTGGCAGCTGCGTGAGGAATGGCAGGAGCAAGGTGTTTGGGAGAGGTCTGGAGGCCAGCAAGGACCTTTGAGTGTGGGACATGCTGAGTCTCCAAGGGCTGGATTTCCACATTCCTAAATAAACATCCATGGCCGCAGCCCGTGCTTGGGTTTTCTGGCAAGGGAGGCTGCATGGCAAGAGCGCACGTGGTGCCTTATGGTTTTCCAAAACACTTCCCTGCTGTTTCCAAAGGGCTCCATATTTTTGAGCAAGGACCAGAAAATATCCAATTGTGCTTTTTCTTCTTCTCTAATAATTCCTCCTTTTCAGAGCTAAATAATAGAGAGGGAGAGGACACCAAAAATAAAAATGGAATAGTTTTTTTGAGAATTTTTTTTTTATCTCTTCCTAACAAAGAAACCACTAAGAAAACATGTCTGGGGTTTTTTTTTGAGAAAAGGCATTTTGAATGGGGTGAGGGTAGAGAAGGGAAGAGAGATCACATTAAAAACTTCCACCAGCTCCAGTAATGAGATTAAGGGAGCTGCCAGATGAAACCATCTGCCTAATCTTCTACCCGGAATCGCTGTGTTCCCAGCTCCCATCCAAAGATGGGACTGAAGCCACCTTTTACCATGGACTGGCTTGACAGGAGATGTACAGGTGTCTGCCAGGGAAGGACTGCTCACTCCAGACACGGAGCTCCCTGCTGAATATCTGAGGAGAAGGGTGAATGAAAAGAAAACAAAAAAAAAAAAAAAAAAGGGGGAAAAAAAAAAAAAAGAAGGAAAAAAAAAAAGAAAGACACTCATAAAAAAGACAGTTTGACATTTTCTTGACTGTTTTGAAATTTTCCTAGCACAACAAGCTGTTTATCCGCCACTCCAGCTCTTATTGAATTAAAGTGTGGAGGGGGTGTTAGGAAGAAATCAATTCGTGCTCCATATGCCGCTCTGCCGAGGAACGCGGCTCCCCGCACACTATGGAATATGTAGGGAAGGGTGGGGGAAGGAGAGATAAATCCATCAGCTAACAAGATAAGTGCCTTGTTCCTCCATCTGTTACTGCTGTGTCCTTATCTGGGATTGCAGCATGGCAGCAGCGATACATCTTGTGTCAGGTATTATATTCCAAATTCGTTATGAATGGATCTCGGCGCTCACGCCGACCCGCGGTCCTGCCGCCAGCCCCGCCGCGGGCGCGGGGTTTGCCCGCCTCCTCTCCTGCCCTCGTCGTTGGTGACTTGAGAGGGATCATGTAGGGACAACTCCAGCTCGGTGAGGGGCTGGTGGAGCCGGGAGGAGCGCCTGGATAATGGCCAGCCTCGGGATGCCGACAGGGAGGACGTGTGCTTTGCAGACAGGAAAATCAGCTTGGGAATAAAGCGCTCGTTTAGAGGTGGCAGGAGGGCCAAGGGCTTCTCAGGTCTTTGCTTTTCTGCTGAGTCTCATTAGGTGGAGCATTGAATGGGCTTAAACCAAAGTTGGGTAGGTCTAGATGGGGTACTGGGAAGAAATTCTTCACTGTGAGGGTGGGCAGACCCTGGCACAGGGTGCCCAGAGGAGCTGTGGCTGCCCCTGGATCCCTGGCAGTGCCCAAGGCCAGGTTGGATGGGCTTTGGAGTAACGTGGGATAGCGGAAAGTGTCCCTGCCCATGGCAGGAGAGTGGAATGGGACAAACTTTAAGGTCCCTTTGAACCCAAACCATTCTGGGATTCTTGGTGCTACACATCCTTGGGGTGTGGAGGCTGCCCTAGCGTCCAGTGAGCTGCAGGGAGAGAGGCAGTGCCAAGGTGCCCTACACATCGTCCTTAAATTAGTCTTTTTTAAGGATATCAACCTCTGCTACTGGTGGAGGAACAGATTCCTGCCTCAGAGCAGCTAGCAAAGTTTTTGGGAGCAGAATTTGGGCGGGATGGATCTGCTCCTGCTGTGAGAGCGTGGGGAGCTCATTTAGCTGTTCGTGCCCAAACTCCTGATAGGCTGCTCTGCCCCACTGCAAACCACATCCAAAGGCACCTGGCTGCAGAATGCCAAGTTTCCACACCGTGCTTGTCTTTAAAATTAATTTATCTCTGGACTGGGCTCAAGACTTGCACCGGATTCCGTGGCTCAGTGTGGGATGAACCGGGCTTTTTGGAGCTGGGAGCTGCTCTCAGCGTGCTCCGATGGCTAATCCTGGTGCACTTGTAATTGAAGGCACAAACAAAAGCTGCTGGAGAATTTTTGGGTGGTCTTCAAACCTCTGGTGTCTGTAGAACCAATCACTTCTGTTAGGTTGGTTGTTACAACCATCTACTGAGCTCGGGCTCCTCCGAGCTGTCAGCAGCCTCGGGGTATAAATCCAAGCCTGGCTGGGATGCAGGCAGGCTGGTAAAACCCACAGCATCATCCTGGAGTGAGGAACAGCATCACCATTTGTTCCTTCATGTTTTTGAACACTTGTGTGCTGTCGGGCCAGCTTTTCCTGGAGAGGACACTGTGGAGACACGGAAAGTTCAATCAGGGATTGGGAATGCATCTAAGTCATCTCTAACTGGCCATACTCCACTGAGTCTCTCCTGACCTGCAAGCCCTTGGGTTGCCCTCAAGGACCTGCTGCCACCGAGGAGATGAATTAAGTTTGTGCTGCTCACAGAGGGTTTTCTCTCTGTCCCTCAGCATTGGAAATGGGATTTTCCTGTCTGGAAAGAAAAAAAAAAAAAAAGAAAAAAGAAAATCACAAAAGTTTTTTGCACAACTGGGCTGTGTGAGGCTGGAGCGAGAATGGTGAAGGTCAGAGCCAAATCCCAGCCTTTGGCAGCGTGAGGGTTTGGAGCTGGGTGATTTATTTTGGGGCCAGTTTTCAGTCTGGGTTTGTATGTGCTGGCACAAGGCACAGACTGTGGCACGGTGCCCAAGCCAAGAATTTAGAAACCCGATTTTGGACGTAGAATCTAATTTGGAATTAAAGCACAGGAATTGCTAATGCGCTCGTGGGAATAATCTGTGCCTGGATCCTATTTTCTGCTTCTCATGTGTGTTAGATTCCTTTGAGTAACATCCATGGAGAAGGATCACTCAGGGTGATGCGCAGGGCTGGGAGAGAGTCAGGAAGAGGAGTCACTTATCACCAAAACCTTTGGAAAGGGAGAAAGTGAGATGCTGTCATAAAGCATCCAGAGCATCCCTCTTACCTGGGACTGGGATTTGGGAAGAATTCAGCCCCCTCTGAAGAAATGGTTCAAATGGCCTTGGTGGGGTGACAAAATTGCCTTCCTGCTGACGAGGATATCTGTCCAGGTGGCCCTGGGGCGCAGAGGGATGTGGACAGTGAAGCAGCAATAAAAGCAGGAGTTGTGCCGTTTTTCAGGTGGTCTTTTCCTCTCCTTTTGTGCCTCTGAATAAAAGGAATGAAAGAGAGAGCGCTTATCTTGGCTGGTGTGAGCATCGGGGGAAAAGTGCACGTTTCACTTGCAGAGCAGTAGAAAGTTTCAGGAAAGATTCCGGGACAGGACCCTGAGCTCAGCTTGCCCTGGGCTCCCTCAGAGCATGGGAGGTGTGGTTTGATCTTGAAATATCCTTTCTGAAGCTGAAAAGGCAGAGAGATGCCTGAGGGAGAAGCGGGAGCATCGTCCCTGCCCTGCCTGTGGGAATCGGCGCCGGGACAAAACCCAGCTCCAAAGCCAAGCCTGAGCAAACCAGGTGTGTCGAAGCCAGAGAGGATCTTTTCTCTCATTCCCACCTTCTTGTTCTTGAATAAAGATGCTATTTTTATTTTCCCTTCTGTTTAGCCCCGATGGGCTTAACCCATCTCTGCAGAGGCACCGAAATCCCAGCTCTAATTTCAATTAAGAGCGCTCCTTTTGATTGCAGCCCAGGCTGGGGTTTGGGATCTATTCCTAATCCCTGTATTAGCACTGATTCATCTCCTCCATGAGTATTATCATCAGCGGCCCTTGGGGAAGGGAGGGGAGGGATCTTTTGGGAGGATAAATACCATTTGTTTGTGTTTGTATTAGCTTCCACGCCGCATCCTGATTACATCCCGCATTTTGACACAACAATTATTATTAATTTCCCGGCGTCTGCGTTTGGATTCTCGCCGACACAAAGGGAAGATGACGGATAATGTCAGGCTCGGTAATTGGGTGGGGGAGGGATGGGGAAGGATGGAGGGGGGGGCAGTTGGGATATTATTAGATTGCAATTCTCAGTGTGGAGCGGGAAGGGTATTTCTCAGCAGATGTCGGCGCTGGCTATTTATCCGCACGTTAGCGATCATCTGGGACACGCTCGGCTCCCTCACCCCTGCCCCTCTCTGCCCTCTTCCACACAGAAATCCCATCAGCTCTGTGTGGTGGGAATTGGCTTTTCCAGGGAGCCCCGCCGGTTGCTTTCTGCTCCGGCGCCGCCGTCTTTGCAATTAACTTGGCTGGGTGAGCCCCGGCTGGGAAGCGGCGAGCGCGGGGCTAAGGGAGGGCTCTGCTCTGGGGGACTGCGGTTTGGGAAAGCCCCCACGGGTCTGGATCCCTCTGGTGAGGGGGGTAAGGAGCTGGTGCCCGTTGTGGGAACTCCTGTGAGCCCCCAGTGTGGCTGCGGGCAGAGCTGAGGTGGGAACCTGCCGGTCCTGCCCGCTCATTTCGAAGATATCGTCCATGAACATCCAACGTCCTTGACACCCAACCTTGATCCGAAGTGTTGGATGCTTGGCTGGGGGAAAGGTGGCAGATTATGAGCAGAAAAGCGACGGAGAGACATTGCCAGTGAAGATATCAGAGCAGGGCACGTGCCCTGGTGTCCCTCTGTCCTTGCTGCCGGGCATTTTTGATAACTGACTGCTTTTTTCCTTCATCCGGCCTTCACAGGAGACTTGTGTTGAGCACAGCCCAGGTGATGCAAAATCCACAAGAATACTCAGAAAAGCTCTTGCTCAACAGCAGGCATGCACAGACAGCCTTCTTCTCCCAGATCTTGCATTTGTCAGCTGATCACTGGCATGGGTTGCTCAGAGAAGCTGTGGCTGCCCCATCCCAGGTTGGATTTGGGGTTGGAGCAACCTGGGATAGTGGAAGGCATCCCTGCCTATGGCGAGGAGTTGGAATGAGATGGGCTTTAGGGTCCCTTCCAACCCAAACCATTCTGGGCTTTGGAAACCTGGTGGTGTCCGAAACAACGTGCCAGGAGGGAAGATCTCCTGCCCTTCCCGTGCCTCGCTGTGGTCTCGTCCCTCCCACAGTGCTCGTGCTTGTGAAACGCTGCGCGGTTCATCCCCTGCTCTTGCCATGCAGAGGGAGATCTGAGTTCAAGCTGGGAAAATAATAAATAAACCAAGGATCTAACTGTGATTCAGTGAGCATCGATTTCCGAGGCTGCTCCTGAAACATGGAGAGATGCTTGAGATGGAGGGGAAGCTGCAGGAGAGGAGGAGCAGACGAGTCTTTGAACCTTTGGGAAACCTCCCTCCTCTTCTTTATAAATCCCTGCAGGGGAGGTGATGTGCTGGAATATCTTTTAGTCCCCAGCACAGGCAGCGAAGACGGTGATGGAATGGTGCGGGGTTGATGGGGAGGAGACCTGCAGTCCTGGGAGGTTTTAGCAATGAGATCCCCGGGCTCTGCTCTGAGCTCTGGCAGGGATTTGGGTGATGAGCACAAGTGCTGCTGGTGCCTGACCCTCGCTGTGGCTGGAATGTGCCTTTACAGCCGTGCCCAGGGCAGCAGCACAAGGTCAAACTGTGTCTGCCTGAGAGAGGACCAAGTGCATTGGCCTTGTAACTTGTGAAATCATTTGAAGAGGGTGATGGGTTTTGCTCTTTAGTGTTTGAGCTTTGGCTGTGCCTGGCATCCACAGTCAGCACTGGGTCCCCTCCCCTGTGCCAGCCCCTGGGCTGGATGCTGCTGTGAGCATCCTGCAGTGCTGGGGTGGGAGGAATGCTCTGGTTCTTGGATTTGTGGTTGTTTTGCTCGCCATGCTCTGCTCTGACTTAGCCAAATCCCTCTGCTTGTGCTCCCAGCCTCTGCATTGGCTCTTGTCCATCCCAAGCCCTCTCCCTTTAAAGTGTTCCAGAGCTGGCCCTGCTCTCCTCCATCTCTCCTGTGCAGGTTTTCCCTGCTGGGCAGGAGTCAGAAGCATGTCAGAACCATCCAGATCATCCTGTGCATCAGCTGGGCCTGCCCACGTATCCTGCAAAGTGTTTAACCCTGGGCGCTGCGCTCCAGGGCTGGCAGCTTTCACCCAAAGGGACATCTGGTCCATCCCAGTGGTGTTGGGTCAGTTGGATGCCAAGAGCTGCATTGCTTGGAGTGGTGCTTGACCACTGGAAGGGCTACACACATACCAACCCTGGAAGTCTTCCAGGAAAGGCTGGATGGGGCTTGGAGCAACCTGGTCCCATGGAAGGCGTCCCTGCCCATGGCAGGGGGTGGATTTTTAAGGCGCCTTCCAAGACTGACCCACAGAGCTCCTGGTCCTGGTGGGGCACAGCTAGGATGGCAGGAGGACACCCATATCCTGGCCCATGGGTAGAAGCAGAAGGTGCTTCTGAAAGCTTTCCTCTGAAGCAGGGCTGCTTTCCCTGCTGCCCAGGGGCTTCTCTGGCTGACACACAAAGCTGGGCTGGCTGGAGCAGCAGCTTTGTCTCCACCAGCCATGCAGGAGGGGCTTTGGGATGAGCCAGGCAGGTGGGCTGGGCTCACAAGGCAGCGTGAGCCCGCGCTGGGGATGGGATCCTGGTCTGGAAAGAAAATTAAGGGATTTTGTTTGGGTTTTCCCACTTCTGACAGCTTGTTGAGGGGGCTGCTGTGGGGCTGAAAGCTGGGTGTAGTCCTGAAGTATTTACCTATGGGTTGGAATGGGCTAAGCTTGGTGAAAGGGATAGATTTGATGCTTTGCTGTGAAATTAGGCCAAATCACAATCTCTGGGATCCAGCAGCTGAAATTAAAGAACGTGCAATTAAATGCATCGTGGAATTTAGACTTTTTTGGGAGCAAGATCAGCTGAAAGGGCAAGAAAGACTGAGTCAGGCAGGGGTGATGTGCATGGTCCCCGTGTGTGCTGGGACCTGGGGGACGAGGAGCAGTTTGGTCCCAGCCATGTGATCCTGGCCAAACCCCTTCTCTGTGTTTTCCCCTCTCAGACTTTGATCTTTTCTCTTCAGCCTTTAAGCGCTTCCAGCCGTGGATTTGTGTGTTCAATATCCAGCCCGGTTCCTGCGGTGTTGCTAGGGGTTAGCATAATGGCAATAGTAAGGCAGGGAATTATCAGAGACCTTATCAGCACAGTCAAACCTGAACTTTTTTTTTCCATTTTTCCCTTTCACCCCAAAAGCAAGATGGGTTTTCTGTGCACTGTGACCTGTAGGTGCTGGAGCCAGGCCGTGGGGTCATCTCATCTAATAGCAAATCCTTTGTCCTTAGAACAATAAATCCAACGTTTCGTTCCCCCTCTTGCATCTTTTTATGTCCATTTGCACATTGAAATCTCTTCAGCTGACTCCTGCCAGTCTTTACAAAAAGCTTTTGCTGCTTCAGATGTTTCAAAGATTGCAGGGTTGCCCATCAACCCGAGAGCTTTCCTCGTAAGCAGCTCCAGCTCTGCAGAAGGCAGTGGGAGGGAGGTAAATGTATTTGGAAAAGATGGGGAAGGGAGGCAAAAAGAGAAGGGGTTTTGTACCCTGTTCTCCAGGGGAAAGCATTTTTTATCTCTAAATCTGTGTAATTGATGCTCAGATACTCTGGTGATGAGTGCCTTAGAAATGCATCTGCAGTAATAATCTAATATCCGTTTGTTAGGGCTCCAAGGAAATCTAATAATACTGATACTTTGCCTAATAGAGCTCTTTTCATCCCAGGATAAAATGCAAGGAGATCGAGATGGAAAAGACCAATTTTAGGTCGCGCAGTTCATCTCCCTTCCCATGCAAAGTCTCGAGGTGTCTTGCAGACATTAAATAATTAAGGAGTAGTTACGGTCAGGGAGGCAACTGAGCGAGGGGAGCAGCAGCTGGGGAGCGCCTGGGTGTGCTGCCAGGCTGGGAATGGGGAACTGCCCGGGATGGCACCTTCCCATCCCACTGCCACCGAGAGGTGTGAGCCTGGGGCTCTGCGTTTCACTGGGGCCTCGATGGTGTGCTGCTCTGGACTCTGAGCCTTGCTGAGCGTGGAGGTGATGCCCAACTCGCAGATCCCGGCCAGCCCAGCTCTTCTGGGACACCATCCCTGTCAGAGGGGGATTTAGCAGCAGCACCAGGATTCAGGGCCGGCGGTGCCAGCCAGGGCAGGGCAGCAGCTTGGTGGCTGCGGGCACAGCTCCCTCTCCTTTCTGACCGTCTGCCTGAGAAATGCGAGACAGTGACGGAGCTCACCTGAGCTGGAAGCTCAAGGTGTCCCTTCTGCAGGAGCAGCTCCAAAGAGGAGGCTGTGACACGATTTTCCAGTTCACCGGCAGCTCCTGGCAGGAATGGCAGCAGATGAATCTCCCTCAGTTCCTGGCGGCTGCAATCACTTGGTATCACTGTTATCTTTTGGAAGAAAGCGTGTTAAGGGCTGGGTTTTGGTTTGGACAAGGGATGCTCCTCAGCCTCCCCGCACGTGAGAGCAGGCCCAGAATTCAATCCCTCCATTGCTGAATCCCAATCAGGTGTGATCCCAGCAATTCCCTGCCTGGGAAGCAGAGCCATGGAGAGTTTTACTCCCTCCCTCTTTGCTCCAATTGCCCGTGGACCAGGCAGGATCCAGCCCGTGGGGCTCCACTTTCCCCTGGGCTGTGGAGGGAAGAGCAGCCAGGACAGCAGGAGCTCCTGCAGGACTCTGGCTGCTGCCAGTTTTAGCCTGTCGTGGCTCCTCATTCCCCAGGACGAGGGTGGCGGGAGGGTGGGATTTGGGGATTTGCAGAATTAATGATATCTGCAGTGAGGAATCTGCCCCCTGCAGCTCCGTGCGGAGCGGGAGCCGGCAGCACGGGGAAATCACCTGTGACCGCTTCCTCGGCTCTGCCCTCCTGTAAATAACCTGGAGATGAAAATGTCAAGCCCGGAGCTCCCGATGCCAGGCTAAAGGAGGGGAGGAGCAGAGGGAAATGTGCGTGTTGTTGTGGGAGGTATGGAGAGAGCGATGGGGGGGAGACAGTCGGTGCATGACGGAGATGGAAACACTGACGGGATGGGCTGGAGCCCAGCGGGGAACAGGCTGGGAGAGATCCCAGAAGATGCCTGTGATCCTGCTGGGGCTCTGTGAGGGTGGGAGGGGGTGTGCTGGGCTGTGCAGTGACTCTCCCTTTGGATGCTTCCCCCGGGACTGTGGTCCCAGAACGTCCGGCTGCCTCCCGCTCCCAAGGATGAGCCCCAGGGAAGGGATTTTCCTGGTTAAACACGGACAGGTGTCCTTTCATCCATGCAGAAACACACAGCACAGAGGGATGGCTGCTCCCCTTCCCTGGCCACCTCCTCTGGAAAGCGTCTTGGCCCTTTGCTTCTCTGCTGAGTGTTAATTAGAGGGCCAATTAGTGTTCAAGGTCAATTGGATTTGCACACTCGCCCCAGCAGCAGTTGGAGGGAGCCCAGCTCCTCATTTTGGGAGGTGGGAGGCTGCTCCCTCTCCATCATCACCCCGGCAGCCTGGCAACGTGCCGTGCACATCTGGACTGCTGTGTGCACATCTGTGCAGCCCTCACACGGCTGATGGGGAGCAGCGGGTACTGGCATGGGGAGAGTGGAGAGGGGAGCACCTCTGCCACAGTGGAGCGAGCCCAGAAACACTGAAATAAGAGGAAAAAATGGATTTGGGAAGCTGGCAGAGGTGACAGGGAAGTGAAAGGGTCAGAGATGTTTAATTTGTGTTTCAGCAGCAGAGCTGCTGCTGGGTTTGCTGTTGTGGACAGCGGGAGGTCGAGGAGAGGGCAGGTGTCAAACAGCCCATGAACAGAGACTTCAGCAAGGGTCAGCATCCTCAGCCTCAGTTTCCACTGCGGAGTCTTGCTCCAGCAAGCTCCAGACAGGAGGATTTGGCCCTTCCTGGGAGCTGTGGGCAGTCAGGACATGGAATACCCTCTCCAGGAACTGGTGTGTGCAGGGATAACACTGGCAGCTCCAGTGCAGCACGACTGCATGTTGCACCATCCCAGCTGGCCTGAACATCTGGCTTTTTTGGGTGTGGGACAGGCAGCAGAGCTGGCTTTTCATGGCAGCCTCAAGTGGAAAGGTGCAGGGAAACACCTTCATGTGGTTGTGCCCAGCCTCAGTGTCCTGCCAGGCGGGCTGTGCTGCGGGACCGGTGTCCGTGCTTGGAAAAAATTTTGTAGCCGAGATTTTGTCACCCCTCTGCTCAGCCAGTGTGCCCACAGCTTTGCCATTGGGAATTCTGGGCACAAAACAAGGAGCAGACGGAGTGGGAGCATGCCCGGCAGCTGATGCCCGCACCCAGGTGTGTGACACGAGTACGCTGCCCCATCCCTGCATTCCTCCCATCCTGAAATTCCCCGTGGATGCAGAAACATCCCCACAGCCCTGAGAGACACAGGCACGTCCACCATCTCCTCCACCAGCGCCTGCTTTCCCCACAGGCAAAGCTGGCTGTGTGAAATCCGTGCTGGGGGCATTCGCTTGATACCAGCTCCAGCCCAAAGCCGATGAGGAATGCACAGACTGGCAGCGCCGGACTGCATACTAATGGCGTGGGAGCTCGCAGGGAGCAGGGAAGAGAAAGGGAAGGAGCCAGACTGCAGCTCCTGGCTACCCGCGATTGATTTATTACCAGGTTTGCTGATGAATGTGTGAGAAACGCTATTGGTGATAAAGCAGAAAGCCCGTAATTAAAGTAACAGCTTTCAGTTTTTAAGCACTGCTTGGGTGTTTTCTTCTCTCTGGCAAATTTTGTAGCTCGGTGCATCCTCCCCCCACCATCCCGAGCCTAAAGCTGCCTCTGGCTCCAGCCTGGAGGCGCTGTGCCAGCCCGGCAGTTGGTGAGGGGCAGGGGATGGTGTGATTTGGTCAGGGGCTGATTTGGGGAGGGATTTTGGCGTTTTTGGAGCCCTGGTGGCATATGGATCTGTGCAAGGAAAATTCCTCTCTTACACTTGCCAGAGGGGCTAGGCAGGATCTGGGGTGGATAAAGGGCGCTGATGCTCTTTCGTAGTGTGGGGGTCAGGATTTTTGTTTGCTTGCTTGCAACTTGCTCAACACCTTCCTCATACCTGCGTGCTGGTTTTTGTGCACTCCCATGGTTTGCTCCTGCCCAGACCAGAGCCTTGCTCCTTCCTCCTGCCGGTGGATGTGCAGGTGCAGCCCAGCCTGGCTCAGCAGTGTGAGCACTCCACACCCACCCCAGCTCCGAGTCTCCTGGATGGGCTCAGAGCGCCTTTCCCAGCACTGACCCTCTCCATCCCCTTTCCGGAGGGTGGGAGAAGAGGACCCGCTGCTTGGTGGGCTGTGCATCCAGTGATCCACAGGGAAATACCCGCCGCCCTCGGGTAGCAAAGGGAGCAGAGAGGCGGCGAGCCCCTTGCAGCCGGAGGCTGTGATGGATGGGCCGGTGGATAGGAGGATACGTGCGGTGAAGGATGGGGGAGAGGAGGTGAGAGCTCTGCCGGTGACAGATGGACAGACGGGGGGGTGTGTGGATGTGTGCGTGGATATATAGGCAGGTAGGTAGGGAAAGGGTCTCTCTGATGAGAGATAGATTGAGAGAGATGGATGGATGGGATATTTATAGTGATGGCTAGGTAGATAGAGCTGGATGTGCGTTGATGAATAGGTGGATGATGGATAGAGGGCAGGGATTGTGGGAGCTGGCGAGCTAAAGGGTATATATGGTGCTAGATAGATTAGATAGAAGGATATATGTGATGATAGAGAGATAGCGTAAGCAGCAGTCTCTGCATCCCCAGCAAACTGCCACTTTTAGCTACTCCGAGCTCCGGTGTAATCTCATTTTGGCCTGGTAAATTCCTTATCAAGGCAGCTTTAAAAAAAAAGAAGAAGAAAAAAAGAGAAATCTTCTTAAAAGAAAGAAAGAAAAAAAAAAAAAGAAAAAAAAAGAAAAAAAAAAAAAAAAAAGGGAACAGAACAGATCACCAGCAGCAGCACTTCCCGACTCCTCCGCCAACAGCCGCTGACCCGGGCTGGCTGTTTCCATGATGACAAATTAACTGGTGCTCCGCAGCAGCTCCGAGTTTTTCCCAGCACCTGCGGCGGGGTCTGCCCGGGAGTCTCTGTCCCTTGGCTCCCACCTCCCTCCCCGATTTGGGGAAGCCTCTCTGTGCTCGGGCAACCTCCGCGTGTCCCCACAGTGTTGGGAGCACAGGAGGCACGGGTGTGTGGGATTCCTCGGGAACGGGCGAGCAAAGCCCGGTGCGATTCCCGGCGCTCACCAAGAGGAGGGCTGTAAGATGAGCCCTGGCTCCTCTCCCTCTCCCTGTTTCCTCCTGCCAGCAGCTGAGGAGCCCCGGGGACAGATTGCGCACAGAGGAGAGCGAACTTCCAGCCTGCGGGATGCAGGGCTGCGCGCCGGCGCTTCTCCCTCATCCCCGGGCAGGCAGACAGACTCGGCAGACGCGGGGAAGTCTGGCGCTCCTCCGTGCCGATAGCAATTAAGATGTGCTAATGGGCTCGGATGAGCACCTAAAATATGTGGATGTTTCACTTGAGCCTTCTGGAAGCTTTTGCTCATCTGCAAACATTCCTGCTGGTGGGAATGGAAGCGCTCCCCGGCACGGGCGCCTTCTGCGGCGGCACCTGGAGTGACCTCTTTGTCCTGGCGGGGAGGGCGTGTGCCCGTGTCCTTAAAAACAATTCCATGGGTGAGGGTTTGGGTGTTAACGGCTTGGAAATGGGTCGGAATGTCTCCCCCAGCCTCAGCAGCAGGTTTGCCGCAGAGCGCAGACAGCTCGGCTCCTGGAAGAGACAAGTGGGGTGAACTTTGGGGTGAAATGCCAGGTTCAATGGGTTATGGGGCGGCACCTTCCTAGTACCTCGGCCAGTGGGGACAGGAAGAGGGAAACACGCAGCTGGGAGTTGGGATAAAAGGGGAGCTGAGCCCTCTGAAACCTCGAGGGAGAAAACCCTGCAAGCTTGTGGCCCAGTGGATTATCTCGCTTTATTCCAGTAAAGTTGAAAGGCTTCTCTATCTCCTTTATGGACACTGCCTGCCTTTGGGACCTCAGCCTGCCTTTGGGAGCTGCAGGATGTTGTTTTATCCATCTCTCTGTGTCTGTGTTGGGCTTTCTGCTGTGGGGACACATTGGAGAGGGACAGGAGTCCCGGACTGAGCAAAGGCTTCGCCTCTGCGCTGTGTGGGGATTTATTCCCACAGCAGCCATGAACCATTTTTAAAGGATTAGGTGGAAAACACCGTTCACACCTGTTGGCTTTGCTGTCTCGGGTTGCTGATGGGGAGGTGGGTCATTGGGTTATCGCTGGCTCTTAGGCTCACCTGAGAGGTGGTTGAAGGGGTGTTGTCCTCTGCTGATCCTCAGCACAGCAGCCAGGGCATCCTGGTGAATGGTTCAGGACCTGGAATCACAGGAGTCCCCAGGCTTTGCAGGGAAAGGCTGTGGCTGTGTTTTCTGGCTGGATGCAGGCTCTGCATTTTGTAGAATCGTGGAATGGTTCAGGTTAAAGCTCATCTCGTTCCACCCCGTGCCATGGCAGGGGCACCTTCCGCTGTCCCAGGCTGCTCCAAGCTCTGTCCGACCTGGCCTTGGACACTTCCAGGGATGGGGCAGCCACAGCTGCTCTGGGCACCCTGTGCCAGGGCCTCAGCACCCTCACAGGGAATTTCTCCCCAGTATCCCATCTAACCCTGCCCTGTGCCAGCGTGAAGCCATTTGCTCGGTCCCTGTCAACTCCTCCCTTTGGACAACACATCTCCTGGTCACTGCTCCAAGTACCCTGGAGCTCAGGAATAAATGATGTAGACAGCCCATGTGATGCTGGCTGACTTCTTTTTCCACCAGCGTCTGTCCCTTTGGGAACCAGTAGAGATCCATTTCTGGTGAATCTGGCTTCCCCTTTCCTGAAGTGGGAATAGATTCATGCAATAATCAAATATTTGCAGCAGACTGAGAGTCCCCTGCTCTCCTCCTGGAGAGCGCAGGAGATCCCCTCTCATGCAGTGAGATGTGGGGAAATGCATCTCCATGCAAATCTCTCTCCCCTTCCTTGGCAACTTCATCTCTTGATCATTTCTGACAGCCTAAGTTTTGTCAGCCAGACGCATTTGAGGCAAAAAAAAGGGAGAGAAAAAATAAAAAGGGAAAACCACAGCAAGTCGACGCAAGTTGGGGATGTGGATGGGGGAAGGGTGAGGGAATAAGAAGTAGGAGGAAAAGGAAGGTCCCTGGAGACAGCAGTGAATATGTAAAGTTTCTCGATTTCCTCTGCCTACTCCTACCTCTGTGTGTTAACAACTAGACAGACATCTTGTATATATTTGATAAATAAGCCTCTCCATTTATTCAGAGGAGTGAATTTGTAGCTATTATGATTCAAATGGCATGACAGGTTTTGGATTGTTGTATTTTTTTGCTATTGAGTTTACAAAAAGGAAAAAAAAAAAAAAACCAACATGAAAATTGTGAAATTCAAAGCAATTTTCTTTGGCTATGGATCCTCACAATGCAGAGATAGAGAGGTACAGTTATATATATATATATATACACACAAAAATAATACAAAGGGCAGTCCAAGTGCCTCGCCCCTCGAGACAGGAGGATGAGGGGAGTGCAATAAATAATTTAGAAATTGCTACCACCACTTGATTCAGAGTGATGGATCTGGCATGTGTTCCAACAAGGCACATGCTGTATTCATTACCCATTGAGCTACATTTTAATTTCTCCCTCATTAACCTTATCTGTGACTGGGGTTGTGCATCAAGTCAAATCCTTCGGATGTCAATCAATTCATTAGATGGTTGTTTAGTTTGTCATATGCGCTGTTATCGCTTATTAGGCTGCCACGCCGATCAATCAATCAAAAGGCAGCGAGGAGCTGGCTGGAAGGGACACGGGCAGGCAGCAGGCAGGCAGCATTCCATGGATTCCACGGATGGGGCTGCCTGGAGCAGAGCCCACGCCGCCAAAAGGAGCAGGAACGTTTTTTGCAGAGTGCAAGGGGGGGAAAAAAAAAAAAATAAAAAATCAGAGGCGCTCAGATGGTTGCCGTTGAAAACCGCAGCTTTGTTTCAGGTCATTGAAGCAAGTTATAGGCACATAAAAATAATAATAATAAGGTTAGTTGAGTGTTTACGGTCGGGGCTGAAAGCTTGCTACGAAACATGTCATCTCTCCATCCTGCTGGTGCAGAAAGTCTCTGCTGACTGACCCTGCCTCTGTTTTCACCTGATATTTGAGTTTTTCCAGGGTTTCCAGCTGATGGACCATCACAAAAAAAGGCTTTCGGCTGACTGGATCTACATTCCCACCTTCTTGGCGTGGCTCACCTGAGCATTATTCCCATTCATGGATTAAGTTAGAGGCCTCACCTGCCCTCTCAGGAGAGGGGCTGGATCCAGGACAGTCCCAGGAGCCCCATGTACCCTCCAACATGCCCTACTCCTTCACAGCTGTTTGCTTCCGCTGGTGGCACTCTGGGGGAAGCACAAGAGCACTTGTGTGGAGGCTGGATACCAGCCAGTGAGTGCCCAGGAAGGCCACAGCCGTCCTGTCTTATACCAGCAATAGGAAAAATCCTTCATCCAAAGGGATATCAAGCACTGGCACGGGCTGTCAGAGGTGGAGTCGCCATTCCTGGAGGGATTTAAAAGGCACAGATGTGGCACTTGGGGGTATGATTTAATGGTGGCTTTGGCAGTGCTGGGGGAATGGTTGCACTTAATGATCTTAGAAGGCTTTTCCAACCTAAATGGTTCTAAGGCACAATAAATCTTAATTCATTGCCTTGGCTGCTGGCAAATCCTCATGCAGAAACTCCTGTGCCGGTCCCAAACCTCTCTTTGGAGCGCCCAGGAGCAGGTGACAGCCCAGCAAAGTGCTGCAGGTGCTGCTGGTACATCCCAGACTTCTCATTCCTCCTCTTCTCCCCAGCCTGTGGCTGTGGCTGCTGCAGGGCTGAGTTTCTCCGCCAAAATCAAACAGGGACATCCAGGGAAGTTGTGGCTGCCCCGTCCCTGGAAGTGTTCAGGACCAGGTAGGATGGGGTTCTGAGCAACGTGGTCTAGTGGAAGTTGTTCCTATACATGGCAGGGGGTTGGAACAAGGGGATTATTTTTTAGGGTCTCTTTCAACCCACACCATCCTGTGATTCCATGAAATGCTGGTTCAGGTTTGTGTGCATTTGTGAAGGTGCTGCTGGGTGTTTGCTGCTCACATTGGTGCTGTTGGACGCTGCATGCCTGGGAAATTATCCCTCTGCGCCTCGATCCAGGCAAGCTGTGAAGTCCTTGGCACCGAGCTGAGCCCTTCCCAAGCCCAGTGAATCCTGTCCTGCTCCAGGAGGGAAAGCCACTTCTCCTCCCGCTTTGTGCCCCTGGCAGCAGCTAATGAGTTCCTTTTGCACCTCGGCATCCTCTCCCTAATCGCGAGGCAGGGACAGAAAGGACTCAGGTAGCACGCCTTCATTGCAGATGGAGTGAGACGGAGCAGCTAGAGGGGAGAAAAAATATCCATCACTTTGCTTATAAAGTGCAGCTGGGTCTGCAGCCATTCAGAGGAAATGGCTGTGGATTCCCCCCCGTGTCATTCTTCAAAAATAGAGCCATTCTCCTCCAAGTGCTCTTCCAGGATACATTTGAAACCCCCCATTGTAGCTGGGCGGCTGTTGGGTTTGGAGCGCAGGAGTTGGCAGCTATTAAGAGGTCTGCTCCTGCCACAGGTGTCCTTTGGTGACAGTGCTTCTCTATTAGGGTACAGCAGGTAGATGCCACCGCTCGGTGTCAGCGAGGCCGGGACGAACAATCCTAGCAAGGCGCCGGCGTTTCAATTAACTGCCAAGACAGCCAACATTTCAGGACCCGTACATCTCTCTCCGCGGCAGCCGGGATGTATTGTATTATAAATAACAATAAGCATGCCCAGTCAAAGGCTGTAATTGAATCTCTTCGTTTTGCTGACTCGGGTGAAAAAGCCCCTTTGAGTGAATTACGCCGCGGGGGTGGGTGATTTGGGCGACGTGTAAAGGTAACACACACTCGCTGTAATTAAAGCAAACATCCGTCCCTGTCGGTGCCGCTGCCCTCGGGGCATCCAGAGCTGCTTTCACGGTCTCGTTCAAGGGTTTTCCAGCATTCCAACAGTCTTGCTGTGGGCAGATCCCGTTGCTGGTCTGGGAAGCATCACTCAGCTCTCCTAAACTATCCCTTTCCTCGGAGGGTGATCCCTGATGCCTGAGCTGTGGATGTCTGTTGAAGAGGAAAAGGGAATTCCCTGCTCATGAAACTCTGGAAGCGGTGGGAAGGGACTCTCTGTACCTCCATTCTCTTATGGTTTTCCTTGTAGTGGTTTTGCAGCCTCCTTCCCATGGTGCCGGCTGTTCCCAGCCTCCAAAATCCTCATTTTTGTGATCATGGAGTCCTCCTTGCTGTTGACCTTCCGGGAGATGCCCACCTTGCACGCTCCGGCTGCGGCGTGCTCCCAGCGTTAAGGAATTTTTATGGATTTGAGCAAATACTCTCTTTTGTGGCTGAAATGGAGCCATGCAGGTGGTGCTGCCAAGAGGAAGGAGCAGTTTAGTTGACCTTTGCTTAGAGCAGTAGCTTGGGATGTCTTTTGGCTAATGGAGAGAGCCAAAGGTTCCTGTTCCCTTCCATCCCTTGCGTCCGACTGCCCTCGGCACACACCCTTCCCAGCTCTTCCACCCGATCCAATCCAATCCAGACGTCTCCCCAAGGCCAGCACATTTTTCAGCCCAGATTTTGCATTGACAGAATATATTACATCTGCGGTGAGGCGGAATATAAAGTGAGGAAGAATTACCGGGGGAGCACAGGGAAATGAGGTTTTCTCCACTGCGAGAGCACAGGGTTAAATTGGCAGCCGCAGCCAGAGCTTCTTGGTCCCTCTGTGCTGTTTCAGGTTTTCTTGGAGATTTTTTTGTTAAGAACATGCTCCACCTTTTTTCTTTTCCCCTCTAGAATCCACTTTGTATGTCACTTGCTTTTTCTTTCTTTCTTTTTTTTTTTTTTTTTTTATTATTATCTTAAACATCCATTATTTAGAAACTGCTGGAGCCTGGAAACCAATTTCCGTGCTTATTTCAAAGAGTTTGCAGCGTTTAGGTGGTTATGTACAGGCTATTACATGGAGTGACCATGGGAAAACAGCCTGGCAGGGCTGGGTGCCCAGCAGGGAGGGGACAGCGGGCAGGCAGGGGGGTAAATATGGGATAACTCCTGCCTGATGGATGTTTGTACCTCAGGATGCCTGAGGGTGAAAATCACGGAGGATGAAAATCAGCGCTGCTTTCGGGACAGGGTCCTGTGCTGGAGGAGGGGTGGGAGCCCATATTCTCCCCCTGAAAAGCTTTGGGAACTGGCAGTGGTCAGAAAATATATTTTTAGCCTCCAGGCAGTAGCTTGAAGCCTGTGGGAAAAGCCAGGTACAAAACTCTCTCACTCTGGCCTGGGAAATCATAAGGAGGAACCCAACCCAAAACAATCCTTGCAGATATCCTCTTCCTGACACCTGGTGTTTTTCCAAGTTGTTTGTGGCAAAGATCTTCACAAGAAGGCGTAGGTCTGAAACAGCCAATAACATTCACTGTACCGAAATACCATATAAAAGACCTCACCTTTCGATAAACCTTTGCTATAATGAAGAAACCAGAGTTTTATGTATCGTTATTTGAGCCATCCCGAACAGCAGTGATAAAAAGGGGGTGCTGCCCCTGGGTGTCCTCCATCCTGGGACGCTGAGCTCCTTCCCGGATGGGGACGTGGTTGTCGCGAGTGTCCTTCGCTGTTCTTGGCTTTGCAGGGCTCAGCAGTGGATCCCTGCGGATGCTTTAAGCTATTCAAGGGATTAGGCTGGGTTATGAGCAATCCCAGCATGGAGGAAATGTGGAGGCAGCTTGCAGCCTGCCTCATCCTCCTCTCCTCCAGCCAAAGAAAGGAGCGGAGGGGATCTTTTTATCTTGGTTTTGCCATTTGTGGCTGGGCGGTAGAGGAAGCCCCTGGTGCAGGAGTGCTCCCTCTTCCCAAAAAGCCCCCCTTCTGCTCACATTTAGGGCCAGGGAGGTGGTGGGAGGGAAATCCAGGATTGAGGGATTGAGTTCATCCCTCTTGTAAGCCCGTCAGTGTCAGCGGAGTCGCTGTAGGAGGAGAGCAGGGCGGGTGCATTCCCGGCTGAGAGCAATCCCTAAATGCCATTGCCTCGGTGTGACCCTCTGCTGAGCGGCCTGGCAGTGACGGCAGTGAGTCACAAGGAGCCCTGACCGTGCCGCTTTGGTGGCCAGGGAGCACTGCAGAAGTCACCATCACGAGGGCATGGACAAAGGGAAGAGCTATCCCAGCAGGACGTGCTCCTTTCTCCCAGTGTTAAGCCCAGAGTCTTTTGTCCTGCGATTTCAAAAGAGCTGAAAAAGATCAATCGGTGGCATTATCTCTGCTTCTTGCAAACAGAATGAAGGTAGCAGAGCTGAGCTGGGGTCAGACAAGCCCCTGCCCTCCCTGGGTGCTGCCATCCCTCTCAAGGCTCCCCAGGGTGCCAACATGAGCAAATGGGGTCTGCCAGAGGTGACGTCCATGGGACATCTCCCCTCCTGCTGCCCCTTAGAAAGCCAACACACAATTATAGAATCCAGGGTTTGGGTTGGAAAAGATCTTAAAGCTCATCCTGTTGTACCTCCTGCCATGGCATGGACAACTTCCACTATCCCAGGTTGCTCTAAATCCTGTCCAGCCTGGCCTTGGACGTTGCCAGGGATCCAGGGACAGCCACAGCTGCTCTGGGCACCCTGTGCCAGGGCCTCAGCACCCTCCCAGGGAAGAATTCCTGCCCAATCTCCCATCCATCCCTGCCCTCTGGCAGTGGAAGCCATTCCCTGTGTCCTGTCCCTCCAGCCCTTGTCCCCAGCCCCTCTCCAGCTCTCCTGGAGCCCCTTCAGGCCCTGGCAGGGGCTCTGAGCTCTCCCTGGAGCCTTCTTCTCTCCAGGTGAGCACCCCCAGCTCTGCCAGCCTGGCTCCAGAGCAGAGGGGCTCCAGCCCTTGGAGCATCTCCATGGCCTCCTCTGGACTGGCTCCAGCAGCTTCACATCCTTCTGCTGTTGGGTGCCCCGGAGCTGGAGGCAGCTCTGCAGGTGGGGTCTCAGCAGGGGACAGAATCCCCTCCCTCTCCATGCTGCCCACGCTGCTTTGGGTGCAGGACGAGTGACTTGGCTGCGTTGGACTGGTTTGGTTTTCCAGGCTGCAGCCCAAACCTGGGGGGCTCTGCAAGCATCCACGCAGCAAATCCAACCACATCGGAGCTCCCTGAGCCACAGCCCTGCCCAGGGCCCTCTCCAAGCTCCCCCTGTCCTCATCCTCATCCTCATCCTCATCCTCATCTTCATCACAGAAAGCTGAGGCTGGAATCCGCGCGGTGCCGTCGGTGGCGGTGGGCAGACGGCACCGCGCCGTTTGGAATTTTCTCCGCGTCGCCATGAGTTAATACATTCCAGTAAATCATCCAAAATAATTTGCGGCGAATATCAATTTTCCGTGTGAACTTCTCGCCGGCTGCACAGAAGTATCTTCTGCCGACACGGCTCCCTTATTCTGCTGATCTGAGACAACAAAGCAGCTGGGGAATAAACAGGAGGCGAGCTGGAGTCCCCAGGGCTGCCGGCACGAGGGAGGTGCCTGGGCTGAAACTCTCTCCTAGATAAAACCCAGTGAAGGCAGGCGATGATTAAAGGCTAATTTGCTGTCTGTGTAGTGTTAAGTGCCCCCCTTTCCTAACGAGCAGGAGGCACTGCCAACCGTTCTGCTTGGCTGCCTCGCTTTTATTTACCTTTTCGATTATTTTAAGGCTTTTTTCGAACTTTGATAACGAACGCGTCTCCTCCGTGAACCCCCTCTGTGCTGGGTCGGTGGCAGAGGGTGTGTTTTTTATGCTAAGAGAGACTTAGATGGGGCAGCAAATACCTCCAAAAAAAAAAAAAACAACCAAAAAATACCCCAAAAAACCCCCAAAACACAGCAGAAACCCCAGGCTGCTCCGCCTGTCTCGTGGTGGATTTCAGCCGTGAGCAGTGCTGGCTGTCACTTGGTTGACCTTTCTCCCCCACCAGCTGGTAGAGCAGAGCTGTCCCAGAGCCAAGGGCATGGCTGTGTGGAGCTCTGTCACCCCGGGACGGTGGCGGCAGGGTGAAGAAGACTCAATATTAGCCTCTGAAGCACGGTCTGCCCTCCACAAAAAACAATCCCAGGGAAGGCGTTCGGGTTGGATCGGCTGTTTTTAAGGATGGTGTTTGGGATGATGTTTTCAGCGTGTTACGCCATATTTTTAGGGTTATTTCATAGGATTCCGTGATGGGTTTCTCTCTGGTGGCTGTGCTCAAGCCGGGGTTTGGAAAACCCGTTTTGGTGTTTTGGCTTTTGTTCTCATTGCGATGGGAAGAGTCTTGCTGAAAGTTGGGATGAGGAACCCACCTTATCGCAGAACCACAGAATGGTTTGTGTTAGAAGGGACCTTGAGGCTCATCTTGTCCCATCTCCTGCCATGGCCAGGGACACTTTCTGCTCGACCAAATTGCTCAAAGCCCCGTCCAGCCTGGCCCTTCTGCCACCTTTTATCACGGAGAGGAGATGCCAGGTGAGAATTTCTAAGGGAGGCTGTAAAGGAGAGAAAGGAGGAGCTCCTTCCCCACTCTCAGAGTCTGGAAGCAGCTTATCTCCATGGCACATACTGCAAATGTCTTCAGCATCACTTCTCAGGGGCTCTCTAGCAAGGATTTAACCTGGATACAAGGATGTGAGTGCCTTTGGCTCCTCGTCTGCAGGAACTTGCAGCTTCCCTCCTGGAGGAAGGAGAATTGCTCCTCCTTGGTTCTCCCCTGGCTCAGGCAGCTCGAGCTCCTCTCGCTGGGGTGTCCTGTGCTGGGGACCTGGCGGAGGCACAGCCCTGGGGAGCTCAAAATAGATCTGGGGCACCCATTTGCAGCCGGTGCCAGGATTGCACACAGGCTCCCGGTGGGGGAAGCGGCCCTGATTAAAAGAACTATTTTTAAAGAGCCTGGATGCAGGGAGGAAGAGGTGAGAATTAGCTGGTGGCAGTGGCTGCGCTGCAGGACGGGGCTGGAATGGGGTCCCTGTGCTAACAAGGAGATCCACACAGCCAGGAAAAACACAGCTGGGATCTAGAAAGGACTGACTCCCTTCTCGCCTCTCTCTCCAAGAAGCTCTGCGATTTTATTATCGCTGTTTTATTTTCATAGATGCAGCACCTGCTCTTCGCTCCCTCAGTGGAAGCAACTGGGGCATCGAGGGCTGGTTGGGAATTGTGTCTGTGTGGTGAAGATCATCGGGAATGATTTGGGTGATGTTTTCCACCACGAAGAATTTATTTGTTTGTTTGCTTATTTGCTTTTCAGATGGTTGTGAGACGGGATGAATTTTTCATGCAGGGAAAAAAAAAAATTCAAGTGTTTTATTGTTTGAAAAATTTGCTTTAAGTGCATGTGGGTATATGTGCAGTTGGGAAAAAAATGGAGCTCTTCAGTCATCTCCACTTATTTATTTATTTGTGTGATGCATCATGCAGATTTATTTAATTGATGGCAGCACCTGGAGCGTGTTAGGCACTTCCTAAGCTCTCCCAAAGGCCAGGCTTTGGGTTTGTGCTCAGCCTGAGGACAGACAGACATGGCGCTGGAGGTCAGCAGAAGGGGAAGAGCTGCAGACAATTTATGTAGGAGCTAAATCTCTTCACTCTGAGCTGCCCAGAGCCAGTACCTGCAGCCTCTCAGGGGGCTGGATTAGCCCCTTGTCACCTCCCCAGAGTGGATTCAGTTTATACATATATCTATATATATATATATATCTGTGGGTGTATTTCTCTTTCATTTGGCTGGGATAAAAATTGCTGAGTCAAAGATTCATTTTCTTCCTGAGCCCCTTGGAAGGCAGATAAAGGGGCTGGCGGCGCTCGGCAGGGCCATAAATAATGCATAGAGCACAGGAGCAGCCAGCCCAGCCCTCTGCTTACACGGAGAAGATTTCTCCATAACGTATTACCCTGTCTCCGTGCCGGCGCTTCTTCGCTCACCTTAGGCTAACACCCACTGCTTGGAGAGAGAAAGAAATAAACCAGGCTAATAAAGCCTCTGGTTCCCACCATTCCTGCCCGATCCTATGGCTGCAGCCCTTGGAGTGCCCTGCTCCCAGCGAGGGGTGGCCTGGGTTTGATGCTCCTGGAAATCGCAGTGCTCAAGGTGGGGTGAGGACAAGGGGGAAAATGCGCCTGGTTATCCTCCTCCTCCCCCAAGGAACGCTGCCTTCCCTCCATCCCCTTTTCATCCTGGGGATAAGGTTCTTGCCCATTTAAATGCACAGTATGTCCCTGTGCCGAGCTGGAACGCCGAATCTGAGGCAGCTGAGAACGTGGAGGAAGTTTGGAGGTAGCTGAGGTTGGGTCTTCACCCACAAGGTTTGTGATGCAGAAAATTCCTCTTAGGATTCACTCTTGCTCCGTATCGCTGATCAAATCACTTCCAGCTGCTCCCAGAACTGTTCCCCCTTTCCAGGTCTTGCCGCTGGTGGCCTGAGCCTCTCCACTGCTGGACGATGACTAGGGAAGGTTTGTTGGTGGGAAGGTGACAGCCCAGCTGTGGTTGGCCTTGCCTGCTCCACACAAAGCTCTGCCCTGCTCCGGGTTCCTGTGGAACAGCTGGGACTTGTGTGGGCTCAGCCCTGAGCTCTCGGCAGTGCTCCAGGGAGGAGGGAGTGAGGGTGTTACTGAGTTGGTGGCTGCTCAGGGGTCTCTTTCATGCAGTCCCACACTGTGAGGGGCTTCAAAGGCCCTTTCCCTTCGCTTTGAGCTGCTTGTTCAAACGAGCCTCAGCCCTCAAAGAGAAACGCCGAGCAAAACTGTCGTAGTTCATCCGATCCCCGTCGAGTCCCGACGCGATAATTTGGTCCCAGGGTGGCACAGGGGTTCCAGGTGAATGAACAGAAGGGGTGGCCCCCCTGTCTCGTGGTGCAGTCAGGAGATGCTGCTGAGAGAAACCAAAAAGGGAGCAAATGTCAAATCGATGAAAGAGAAATCTTTCTTCTCCCTTTTTTCCCTGCCTTCTCACAGAACTCACTGCTACTCCTGAAGTTTCTCAGCCTGCTTTTCCTCGGTCTTTGGCCTCAAATCCCTTGTCAGGAGCTACCTTTGAAATCAAAGAGTAGCTGTGGAACGGTGAGAGGGAAGGAAACATTTCCCACCCAGCCTGGACAACCTTGGGGAGTTTAGAGGAGCTCTGAATCGTCCCAGTTCAGGGTGCCGGGCACCCTCGGCTGGGGAGGGTCAGGAAGGGAGGTTGGCTTGGGAAGGGTAGCCCAGGAGTGCCATCTTCAGGATTGTCGTTACCTTTTTTCCCGAAGTTCTAACGAGCAGGTTGGGCGCTGCTACTGCAGTTTGAGCTCGCTGAAAATCCTCTGTGGCCACGTTTTCTGTGTTTTACCCCAATTCTCCTGCCGTGGCTGTGCATGCTCCAGGCGATGCCTCTTCCGTGACATTTCTTTGGGTATCATCGCGCTTGGTTGTTTGATTTCCACATTTTCAAGGGTATTTGGAGGAAATGCGGATGGTTCATTGACTGGTGTTTGAAGGAAGCGGCAAATTTAATTAAAAAAACATGAGGCAAAATTAGTAGTAAAGGAGGCTGATTGCAAGGTTTGATGTAGGGCGGATTTAGGTACGGCAGAGGAGCACCGGGAAGTGCTGGCTCCCTGCTCCATCCCAGTTCTCTGCCCTTGGGGAAAATAATAACAAGGAGAAGCAGAGAGAAAGAAGGAAAAAAAAAAAAAAAGAAAAAAACCACCCAAGCTGGTTTTTATTGTTGTTTGTGATTTTTACATAAATTTTTCAGATTGCACAGCCTGTCTTGTCTTTTTTTCCCCCTGTCTGCTCTGTTTAATGCAAACGGCACCTTCCCGCTGATTGCAATCACACACTGATTGAGAGCAGCTCCTCTGCCTGGGCTGGGAGGGAAGGAGGGAGCTTTAACCCTTTCTCTCACTTCTCTTTGCTGTCTCATTCCTTCCTTGCTTCGTCCCCTTGCCCGAGGACTCCAAACCCACTCCCCAATCCTCCTGCTCGTACATGCGCCAGAAATCCGCGGCGCTAAGAGTAAATTTATTTTCATGAGCGAAAGCTTTGAAATAGTCACTGACCTGCTGCTGCAGGGCATGGGCCCAGCTCCAGCTAACATGATTAGGAAGAAACTTTTCCTGCAGAGGAATCCTTGCCTATCTGCCGGCTGCAGCTGGGTGCCCCGGGATGGCGGGAGCAGCGGTCACCAATGGAGGTGGAAGCCTCGGCTCGGTGGGATCATTGCCTGTTCTATCCCAGCTCCTGGATCCTCCTCATCACAGCCCGGCCCACATTTGCTCCTTGCAGGTGCATTGGTGGGCAGCAGCCTTGCAGCTGAGTCATAGAAAGGTTTGGGTTGGAAGGGACCTTAGAGCTCGTCTTTTTCCATGTGATTTCTCCTTTCCATTTCTCCAAGTGTGCAGGTTGCTCCTAGTCTTCCCCAACTTGGCCTCAGGGTGTGTTGATTACATTTCAGTTAGCAAAATTCCCATGGGATGGTGGGAATTTCTAGGTGCTACCAGGGATGGGGCATCCACAACTTCTCATGAACCTGCTTTGCATGCTCCCAGGGACTGGGATCCAGGATCCTGGGATCCCTATAAAAAGAGCATCATGGAGAGTGGCCATTCCAGCAGCAGTTTGGCACAACTGCTGCTGGACCTGTCCAGGCTTTTTGCTAATTCCTGTCTTGTGAGAACTCACAACAGCTCTTAAATCTCCCTAATCCTTAATCCAGTGGACACACACCTTTTCAGGGTGGAGATGCACAGGCTGTGGGAACGGTCCAGGAGTTTGATGAGAGCAAATCTCGATTCCACGCGTTGTCTTGGGGCTCGGATCACAGCACACAATGGAAGTCTGGCAGGCAGCAGGTGTGATGAGAATCCTCCCAAAAAACCTCACTCCTGCAGGCAGGGGGGATGTGGTGATGGCTCCAGTCTGGTGCAGAGCGTCCGTGAGGGGTGGAGGAGCTGGCTGTCAGCGAGGCCACGCTGCTGCACGGGGCTGAGAACTGCACTTCTTCAAGGCTGACAGCTTCACACGCAGCCGTGCAACCTGGTTTTGGCGCATCACGCCAAAACAGGAGCAAAAGCCACGCCGGTCCTCTTTTACAGGAGCTGCGATCCTGCTCAGAGGGAGCTCAGCCAGGCCAGGTGTGTGCTTCCCAAAATTTGGCCATGCCAGCTCCCTCCCTTCTCTTCCTCTGCAGTAAGGATGCCCGAGGAGATAGGGAGGGGAGCGCTTTGCAGGCACAGCGATGCCTGCAGAGGTCGGGAGTGAATGTGTTCCATGGGCTGATAAGTTACCTGAGGAGGGAATGACTTCAGGGATTGGATTGCGTTGCCCAACTCGGTTACGTCGAGATAACATCGTGGTTTGAGACATCGATCACTTCAAAGGGAACCTGCAGAGGGATTTTAATGCCTCGCAAATTGCTTTTCCTTCTATTCAATTTACATTCACGATTGCACAGAGCATATTTAGGAGCTTTCCAAACTGCCACAAACAATGACAAATCTCTCCTGAAATGTTCTCCTGTTGCAGTAAATTTGACCTGACAAAAGAGAGGGAGAAACTTCAGCCTCTTTCAGCACCATAAGGGTCTCCTTACCCCACAGCGAGCTGGGGTTTGGGCTCGCCAGCCCCAAACCTTTGTGGGAAAGGCTTTGCTGTGGGAAAGATTCATCTGAGAGCTGGGTCAGGATGCTCTGTGTGAGAGAAGCCACTGATCCTGAAATTGCTTCCCTGTGGAAAGTCTTATTGATGGAGCTGGAGCCTCTGAAAGGGCTGCTGGTGTAGATTAAATGGAGTGTATTCCTGGCAGTGGGATATACGCTGCCCTTGCCACTGGAGACACGGTGGGGAAAGACAGGGGTCACTTCTGCACCAGAATAAACCCTTCTTGCTTTAGTTGGTGCTGGGAGGTTGAGCCCTGGTCCCAGTGCCCATGGGAAGGACAGAGTGCCATCCTGACTAGCATAAAAATGAGTGGATTGGGAAGGAAGCAGGAAGCTGGGAAAGTAGGAATGTGCACAAAGGCCTGGCAGCATGGCTGGGATTCGTAACACAGGGCTCTTCTGTAACACGGAGTCTCCAGGGCATTTTCTCTGGGGATTCCTGCTGTGGCAAGAGGCACAAGAAATGCTTCTGGGCTGGGTTTCTCTCTGCCAGGCAGGCTCAGTGTCCCACCAGCCCCATCACGGCCTCTCCAGTTCTGCCCAGCTCACATCCCACGGGAATTTGGCTGATTGAAATGGAATCGATACAGCAGTGATTGGTTTGCTGGTGAGAGAGGATCCCTTTCTCCTGCCGGAGGGATCTGATCTCTGATCTGTGCTGATCTCTGGGGGAACACAGGAGCCCACAGCCTCATCTAGGGATCTCAACCATGCTGTTTTGGGATTCCCAGGCTGCTCCAGTGCGACTGGATCTGATTCTCATGGTTGAGGAGATACAACCTGCCATCGGTGTCTGTTCCTTTTGCTCCCTGTGGCCTCTTTGCTCCCATACCCTAGGGTTTGGCACAGATATCTTTCCTTGGCTCCTAATGGGGAGAGGGCTGGGAGAGGAAGGCAGATGCCAGGAGGAGGGAAGGATATTTTTTGCCAGGCAGTCTCCAGGCCTTGCTTCTCTCCAGCACAGCTTTTTCCCGTGCTTCCCAAGACGTGGTCAGGCAAGGAACACCCTCTCGCCTGAGTTTAATTTCATTAAAGATGTTAATTCTGACCCTGCCTCTGCATATTCATGAGCCAGTGGTGTCCTTCCGCTGCCATGGACAGGCAGGATGAGCTGCCATCACGGCACACAGCGTGTGCACATCCCAGGAACAGGGGGGTGCCACGCTCAGCTCAACCTCATTCCCCTCCAGCTCATGCCCGCTGCTTCCTGCAGGCTTTAAAAGCCACTGCAGAGCTGCAGTGGGTTTGCTCTGAGACTCCCACTGGGGTCTTTCCAGCAGCATTCCCTGCCCCAAAAGACTTCTGCAAGTCCACGTGGCCCCGGCTTGCTTAGATGCACCTGGATGACCCCCAAGGCACCCCTAAACTTCCACAATTGGCTTCCCAAATGGAAATCTATGGATGGCAGAGGCTAGCGGAGCTCCTTGGCATGGCCAGGACATCAGAGTGAAGTCTCACGTGGTGTCCATGTCCTCAGATTTGCTGTGTGGGGCCTGCCAGAGCATCTCCTGCTCTGATAGAGCCAGAGATTTCAGCTGGGAAATGTCAGCTAGCCTTGGATGGATTAAGGGGTTTTGGCATCATTCCTGGCACCTTTTTATCTCATTCCTCCATGAAGCTGTGATCTCAGGGATGACTGTGCTCCAGGGGAGAGCAGCAATCAAATGCAGCAAGGAGTAAAGCTCCTACAACAGAGCAAAACCTATTCCCAAAGCCCCCAGTGTGGACAGGCTTCCCAAGTCCTTTCATTCAGCCAGTGCTTCTGTTTGGAACGGCATGTTTGGTACTTTCCCTGAATTTCCTGCACTTTGAGCCTCTGAGATAAAGCCTTTCAGTATTCCTCAGCTATCCCAGCAGTCTGGGAAGGGCTCTGAGGATCTGGAGGCTGTGGTGGTGTTTCTGCCTTCCAGCTGGAGCTGGATATAGTGGGGCATGCTCTCTGTGTGGGGCGTTCAGGCTGGTACGTGGCACTGCCACGTGCGCCCGTGTCCCAGCTCCCTCCACCTCAACCCCTCCTTTTCGGAGCCACGCGGTAGCAGAGCACAAAGCTCCTCTGTCCCCTGGGCCCTCTTGCCCTCAGATGGCTGCAGAAGCTGCCAGCCCCATCGCTGGGCTTGATTTAATCCTGGTTTTTGTGTAACAGCCTGAAAATCCTCACGGCCATCAGGGCGCAGCACTTTAGGGATCTGGAGACACGTGTTCGAGCCTTGTTCTGGGCTCCTGTGGAAATGCTCCCACGGCTGTTGGGACTGTGGGGAGGTGCAGGGATGCACAGGCAGGACTGGATTATATTTAGAAAGTCTCTTCCCACTCCAACTATTCTGTGATTCTGTTCTGGGATCTTTCCCAGGTGCTTGGGATACCCAGAGAAAATGAACTGATCTCGTACTGGTATCTTCTCCCAGGTGTTGTGTTTGGGTGCACAAATACAGGGAGGAAGAAAAGAATGAAGGAACATGATCCATGGCCATGGGGGTGCTGGGCCCCTCTCCTGTCCAGGCAGGTTATTTCCTGCAGTATATCCTTGATCTGCACTGAATGCTTTCAGCTTTTAGGGCTCAACCCCTCTCCCTTGGATAGCCCTAAAAAGGCACAGAGGAATTCTGAATTTTCAGTCTCTGCCGCCCTATTTGCTGCTTTGTCCCTCCAAATCTGAGTTGGCACTGTAGAAAATATCCTGATTATATTCCTTTCCCCTGCCTTGCCCCTTTTTCATCGAATTAGTGGACGCACCAGGGCTGATCATTAATCTTCGTGGCTCTGAGCTCTGCTGGCAAATCTGCTGGGGTGAAGCTGTGGAGTCATTGCTGCGCAGGGCTCTGACACTGCTCAGGGCTCGGTAGGGTCCCCGAGGTGTCACCCAGCTGGTGGCACGGTGTGGCTGTGCTGGCTGCCGGGGGAACATGCTCTGGGCTCTGTCCCTGTCCCCTCCTCCTGCCTGGAGCTGGCCAGTTTGCATCGCGCAGGAAGAAACGGGGAAGTCGTAAATCAATCTCGAGTGTTTCTCTTCTCTTTAGGGGTAAAATAATAACCCCAAACAAAACAAGGTCGGGAGAAAGGAATTCCTAATGACAAACTTACTTCAGCTAGGACACCAGGGGCTTCAGCAATATGAGATTAAACCTGCTGTGCTGAGACTCTATTACTCCATATATTACTGTGTGCTGCTGGACTGATGGTTCTCACAGGCGGAAATATAACCCTTGGAAATGTCAAGGCACATAATAAAGAGACCTAGCAGGGGAGGCTGGATGGCTCCGGGGATTGATAAAGCCTTTACAGCGCCAGCGCTGCTGTGAGGAAGGGTGGGTGCCCGCTGGAGCTCGCACACTCTGCTGGACCCTTTGTTAGATGGCTCCCAGGGAGAGGTGACATGGGAGGAATTCTCCTGGAACAACTCCGTCAGGCCAGGTTTGCTTTGGAAATAAAGCAGGGACCTCAAAATGAAAGCTTGGATGAATAGTCGCCTCCTTGTGCAGTCCTCAGCTGTGTTTGTCCCCGGGGTGGCTGTCACACTTATGCCTCTTCATTAGCTCTTAGTACTTCCCGTGTCCTCTTGGCATTGCGAATCCCTTGGGGACGGACTGTTTCCCTGGGAGCCCGGCTGGGTCTCCTGGGCTTGTGTGAGACCACGCTGTAAATCTCTTGGGAAGTGTCTTCCTAATGGCTGGTGGATAGAGCCATCTCAGGGGGAAGGCGGGCAGCGCTTGGGATCGTCGCCAGGGACCTCGTAACAAATCCTCCAGGGCTGGAAAAACCATTTGCTCATTGGCATGTGGGCCTATAAATCCTGGGTTTGGGAATGGGCACAAGCACGAGGTGCTGGATGAGCGGATGCTGTGTGTGTGGTGTTCCCAAAATTCCCGCTGGCTGTGCAGAGCAGGGCTCCCTGTTAACCCTGCTGGGGGGCTGGAGACTGTGAATCTTCCCACCCCTCCACGGCGGCTGTGGGCTCGTTAGGGCGAGAAGAGGGAAATAAATCTCCTGGAACTCATGAACTATTTACAGCAGTGCTGAGCAAGCAGTCTGCAATTATTTATTTATTCTCCCCAGGACGCTGCACTGGTGAACCCGGAGAGCTGGGAATGCTGCCAGGGCTTCCCAATCCAGCCCCACACTGTGTCCTCTGCACGGGGCTCCCAGTGGGCAGGTCCTGGAGGGTCCCAAAAGGCAGCACACATGCCTTGGGGAGTATCTCTGTGCTCTGTGTGTCTTTGGAGGGAATAAAACCCAACCCTTCCTTGTGCTGAGGTATTTTCAGCCCTGCTCTGGCTCAGCATTCTTGTGCCCAGGGCCACAAAAAGAAGGAAAATCATGTTGTGGAAGAGGAGGATGTTTTGCAGGGAGATGTGTTGGAGGAGCCTGTTGCATGTGAAAGGGAGCTGGTTTGGGGTGTAAGGGAGGATCAAAAAATGGTTTAGGTTGGAAGAGACCTTAAAGATAATTTTGTTCCACCCCCTGCCATGGGCAGGAACACCTTCCACTAGAACACGTTGCTCCAAGCTCCATCCAGCCTGGCCTTGAACAGTTCTGGGGGTGGGGCTTGGCTTTATGGAATAGCCATTTTCCCCTGCATAATTCCCAGACAATCAATAGATATGTATGAATGATCCTTCCAGTAATTGTACAACGTCCTGTGTTTGTGAAAACAGATCCTTTAAACATCCAAGAGACGAGTCAGGGTTTGCTGGGCCGTACCCGCAGGACCCTGCCTTGCACAGAGATGTGTCTGGGAGGCACTGCCCTGTTGCCCTTCCTACCCTGTCCCTGTGCATTTCCTGCCCCAGGATTAGGGTTGGTGGAGAGGAAGAAGGAATGGCTCCTTTCCCTTTCCTGGCAGAACTGGCGTCTCCTTACTGGCACTCAGGTTTCTTCAAAGGCATTTTCTCGTCGTGGGGCTTACGGGCCAAGGACACTTCTCGCCTGCAGCTTTATATCTGTCAGTTTGATCAGCAAATGGGGGAGAGGGCCATAAAACTGTGGAGGCTGAGTCCTCGTCCCTTTAATCCCGCCAGGAGGGCCGGCGTTATTTCTCCGCCGGGAGCGCTAATAGGATTCTAATACGCTGGCAAATGGGATTTTTTACAACTGCCATTCTGCAGTTACGGAGTCGGTGTGTCACTGGGACAGCCCTATAAATTCTGGAGATGGAGGGGGCTGGTGGCTTGGGAGGGGGAATGGTGCCCTTGCTGGTGATGTCTGGGAAGGATTGGCTGGATGCCCCATTGCTGTTTTCCATGCTCTTGGAGCATCACCACGGCTTTGCTGGGCTGGTGGTTGGGCTGATGGGGCAGGGGTGGTTTGGCTATTTCTAATTTTAGGGTTGGTGTCTGGAATTTTGGACTTACCCTCCTTGTTCCCTCCGTCTCCTCCTTGTTCCCTCCCCGCTGCACGTGTGTGCCAGGATGAGCATCTCTTTGATGCTTTCATCAAGCAAAGCAAGGAGTCTGGTGCTCAGTGGTGCTCATGTCGGTTTAAGGGAATTGCAAAGCCCTAATAAACCTGGGAATGCTCCGGCAGGATCCATTTGTTCCTCCCCTCCATTTCTACCCCCTGCCTGTGTCTCCTCCGTCACAGTGGCTGGAAGGCTCCAGTGTGAAGGTCACATCCAGCTCCAGCTGCCTTTCCCAGCCAGCTCCAGTGCTGGGCCCAGGCCAGTGGGACCATCGAGTCTGTGGCAGGGCAGGGGTTTATTGGCAGTGGCCATGCATGGAGCACCTGCGCTGCTCAGGGAAATTCCCTGGAAGAGCAGGGATATCGAGTCTTTGGAGTCCTATTCCTTGCCGTGTGTTCAGGCACATGGAAATGTTGATGGAATCGTAGGACAGTGTTGTATTTATGGCCTTGCGCTAAATCCCTTGGCTAGAACAGAGATGACAGAGAGGGCAGTCTCCATGGATGCAAGCAGATCCCACTCCATTTGAACAGGATGCTGGCACCCATGGGACACACCAGGAGCTGCACTTCATCCCCTCCTCAGCGGGCAGTGCCTGGCTCCAGTGGCAAAGCCATAAATATTGTATCACTGTGTCCAATCTCAGCTCCGGATTGATTTTCTTCCAGCCTCGATCGCGGGAAGGCAGGGAGACGGGATTATTTTCCAGGGCAATCACAGGTTGATGGCTCCTTGCAGCTGCTTCCACACTTTTTGCCATCAGTAAATAAGCAGGTCCTCACGCTGTGCTCGGAGCAGCACCTATTTCCCTGGGACATTCTCCGGGGTTTCATCGCACTCTGCTGCAAATTGGTACAGGAGAGTGGCCCGACCCTTCTTGTTTTACAGCAGCGTGGGCATGTTGGTTTTATCTTATCTATTATCACCTCTGCTCGAGAGCTAACAAGATCTCATCTACCTCTCCTGCAAATCTTATTTGTCATCACATTCCTACAGCTGCCCAAAAGTCCCACCCTGACGTCAGGGATCCTCGTGCCAAGCGCTGCACAGGTTGATTGTGAGAGACAGAGCTGCCCCACGGGTAATAGAGCAGCTCTCCTTATTCCCATTTTACAGGCAGCTGAGCCAAGGGGAAACGCGTGGTCCGAGTTAATATAAACTCCTCGAATAATCCCCCTGTGATTTTTCCAAGGTTATAAAGGAAGAACTGAGGTTTGAAGGGAGATGTGGAGAGCGCTAAAGAGAAATCTGGCAGTCTGTAAACAGCTCGCTCCAGGGTTTTAAATTGTCAGGATGCAACCAAAGCTGCGGAGTTCCTTCCCCAATTAAAAAATAAAACAAATTTGAAAAGTTCTGCATGTAAATCGGCACCAGAGAATGAGCTCATGTTGTGCAATAAATGGGTGAAGGCAGGAAAATGTCACATTTTATTGAGGGGAAATCTGTGACGAGAGAAAATATCTTCTCTGAGACTGATGTGTTTGGGGAAAATAAAATAGCAGCAAAGTGTTTTTTTTCAAAGTCTCAGCTGCAGGAGGGGGTGGAGGAAGCGGGTGTCCCTGGTGGGGATATCACAGGTACCTCTGCAGCCAGGACCTGGGGACATCATGGGAAAGGGCTTCTGAGCTGCCACCGGTTCCAACAGAGAGTTAATGCAAAATTGAGGCCATCTGCTGCACTTCAGGATTTGCCTCCCATGCTGTTCCATCCTCTCTCAACACATTTGGGCAAGGAGAGGTGGTGAGACAGCTGCTGAGGACAGCAACCCTTGAACTTACCAGGCGGTGTTTTAGCTCAGGCTGCTCCAAATTCTTCCAGACTCTGAAAATCCCAAGCTCTTCTCTGCTTGGAGTGGTGGCTGCAGCCCTCTGTGATCCCAAAGTCCTGGAACTGGGGTCAAATCAATGCAACATCTCGCAGGTTTTGATGGGAATGGGGGGAATGTCCTCTCCTAGACCGAGGGACTCTCCAAATCATGGAACCAGTGAGATTGGGAAAGGCCTCCAGTATCATGGAGTCCAATCTATGGCCAACCTCCACCTTTTCAGGTAGACCAGAGCACTGAGTGTCAGGTCCTGTCAAAGGCACTTCCAGGGCTGCATCTCCCCTGTTCCCCTCATCCTAGAAAATCCAGGGGAGATACGTCCCTTGGGCAAGTTTATCTGGTCTTGTCTCCTTGTTTTTTAGTCTTTGGAGTGAGACTTTGTAGGAAATCATCTGGAGTCGTGGCTCTGTGTTGGCAACCTTCAGTGGTGTGTGGGTATATTTTGGTAGGTCCTACTCTCTCCACGTTTTTTAACCCCAGGATATTCCATTCCCTGCCCAAACCTGTCAGGGTGCCCTGCACACTAAGGTGAGAAGCAGGAGGAGGAGATGAGATTTTTCCCTGTTTTACTCCCAAAATTGGCTGTGACCAAATCCATTTGCTTGACAAGCAGACAGGAGATTGAGGATTTGGACCTCAGAGAGGAAAAAAAATGCATCTCCAGTGCAAGTATTGCAAACCAGGATGGGCCCTGGAAGGGGTTTTCCACCTCCTGAGGCATCTGGCTCTGGGCACTGCTGGCAACATATCCCAAACCAATGGGATTTCAATGGAAACATCCATTTCTGCAGGTAGGAAACAAACACTGACAACAAAGAGCTCAGCAGTGAGTGCAGGCAAGGCAGAAGAAAGATGAATATTTGGCTTGCAGAGAAATGTTTCATTCCTGTCCCTACCAGAATAGGACTCTCCTTTCCCATTCAGAAGAAAAATGAGGTTGTAGTGACGATTTTTGGGGTTTATTTGTAGAAAGGATTTCATGGAAGGAAGACGAAGAAGGAGGAGAGGGAAAACAAAATCATAGAATGGTTTAGGGTGGAAAAGCCCTCTAAGGTCACCTAGTCCAACCAGCCCAGCACTGCCAAGGCTACCATTATCTATGTCCCCAGGTGCCACATCAACATGGCTTTTAAATCCTTCCAGGGGTGGTAAATTCACCCCTCTCCTGGACAGCCTGTCCCAATCCTTTCAGTGTAGAAATTTCCCCCAAATCCAACCTAAACCTCCCTTGGTACAATTTGAGTCCATTTGCTCTTGATCTTCCTATGCTCTTGTCGAACCTTAGCATGATTTTTCATTCAATGACTTTATGTTAAATATTTTTAATTGATTTTTTAAAATAATAATTGAGCCTGGGAGAGTCTGAAGCTTTGTACGCCCTACCAAGGATACGATGGATGTGAAAGTCGTGCATGGCCAAGCCTTGTTAGGAGCTGCAAACTCTCTACTTGACGGGAAATGGAAAATAAGACAAATAGATCAATTTTCATGGCAGCAGAAGCTTAGCAGTCGTTGGCTTCAAATTTCCTCTGGGGTCTAATGTTGTTTAACTTATTTCTTAATGGTCAGAAACACAGGGTGACTGGGGCTGTGGCCTCTGACTGCAAGAGAAATATAAAGTTGCCCTAATAATGGAGCGTTGGGAGTTATGAAAAGGAACTGGATAAATTAGATTGTGGCCTTGTGTGTGGCAATGGCAGCGTCCTCCTGGAGAGATAACGATGAGTATTAACGGAGGGGAAGGAAAAAAAAAAACCAGGCCAAATCTGCTGTATGTGGAGAATCTGTTCCAGATACTGGGATGGGCGATGCTGTGTTCATGGAGTGGTGGGATTGCAGTGGGGCATCTCCAAAATGCACCACTGGCAAAACCCGGACAAGTTTCAGGGCTCAGCAGAGCTGTGAGGGAATTAAAGCACTGAGGAGGGTTCTGTGTGTGATTTTATGGCAAGGAAAAGCTTGGTGAGGCACTGGCAGGAAGGAGTGGGTATCTCCTAACACACGGGGCTGATGTCCTTAGTCACGCCGGTGGAAGTGACCTGATGTGAAATAGTTATGGATTTTTTTGTGCTGCTGGACATATGGCCAGAGTGGGATTTAGACCTCCTTTTGCAGCTTCTGGGCTGTGGCTGCAACTGCAAGGAATTGCTGAATCAAAGAGGTTTCTGGAGACTCCTCACCATTACCAAGAAAATAAACATTAAAATAAAGACTTTTGCACTGCAACATTATATAAAGAGCTCCAAATTGAGTTTAAGTACTTAATAAGAATCAAATTTTTGGCTTAAAGCTGACTTTTGTCTCCACACATCCATTGCATGATGCCAGCAGAGGCTCAGCCAGACCCATTGGGACATTTTATGGTGCTAAAGGCTTGTCCAGACTTGGTTCTCCTATGGTTTATGCCTCATCTTTTGTCCCCAGGGCTTCCCTGAGTCTTTGGCACCTCAGGTGCTGCCCACTGGCCCCTGAGGGAACCAACAGCATCAGCAAACCTTGCAAACCTTCTTTGAATTCTCCTTGCTCCGTGGGTTCACTCTGTGGAAAGTAGGGAGGGATGACTTACATCCCTTGCAGCAAGAATCTGGGATGAAATCCTCCTGGATCCAGGTGATTTGTGACCCCTCACCTGTCATTTAAACTTCTGAAGTTGTTGCACTTGGGCAGAGCAAACCTCAATGTACAGCAAAGAACAAAACACACGAATTGCATGTGTGTAATGGATGTATTTAATATGTAAAACTCAACCCATTGATGTTTTTCATCCTCTTGTTGAATATTCCCCTTCCTCATCGGGAAGCAGGAATGAAGTTTACAGCCCCGGGAACATAATCGAGCAAACGGCCTCTGTGCTTATCAAGTGCCTCTGTTCTGCTTGGGCATTTAATCACCTGCAAAAGCCATTTATTGCCTCGTATACTCCTCTTCTATGAACATTAGCCCTTAAATACCTGGCATAATTAAAGGTGAAGCCGCAGCGCCGTGCTCCGTCTCCTGCCCGTGGAAGGGTAACAGATGAGGTGGGAGTTCTGGTGGAGTTCAAGGTGAGAGCCGTAAAGCCCATTTTCTGCATGTGTCAGGGACATTATTTTAGGAATGTCTAATTCTGCTGGCGAAAATTGAGGCTGGCTCAAATAATAATTCACGCTTAATGAACTTAGAGTTATAGCCCCGGTGCTGCGATTCCCTCCGTGCCTGGCGCGGTCGATTGGCCTTGTCAGATGTTTAAAGGATGGTGAGGAAATGACAAAAAGGATTTGATGGAATTAGACGGAATTCCCCCCAAAAAACCTATTTCTTTTGTGTTTAGATCCCTGTCTGGGAAGAAAGAGAGAAATTTGCCGCAGCTTTGGCTGTAATCCAGTCGGCTCCTTGATCAGGACTTTTCAGGGCTTTAACCTTGTGTGTTCTTCTTGCAGCTCAGCTCTTCAAAGGGCTCGTGCCCTTCCTTTATGCGAGGGAAAATAAACACAAAGCCTTGATGAAGGGTTAATACCCGGCGCTGTGTGCAGGGAGCAAATTTAAGCACTTGTCTGCCACGTTCCTTGACTTACCCTCGGCCGCCCAACAATCAGACATCCAAAGGCTCGACGATTAACGCCGTTATCCTCGTAACACCCCTTTGATAGTGAATTAATGGGCTGTGGGATGAGGAACATCAGACTGTTGCTGCTGCTGGGTTTATCCACTTGCACGTTGTATGGCAGGGAAACGTTCATCTGCTGATGAGGGTGGGGAGTGGAGGCAACCAAGCCAAAGCCAAGCATCCCATTATGGCAAGGAGACAGCAAAATGCGAGTCCACCCAGGAGCTGGATGTGAAGATCCTTATGGATCCCTTCCAGCTCAGGGTATTTGATGATTCTACCCCCCACACAAACTCTCCTTGGTTTAGTGTCACTGTTGTTTCATGCCCGGGGGGTTTAGGTGCCGTCTGCTGATGGTGGAGGTGTTTGTCCATACAGGTTGTCTCATGATGTGTCCAAAAAAGGACAGCAAAGCTGGGGAAGGGTCTGGAGTGACTGAGGGAGCTGGGGCGCTCATCCTGGAGAAAAGGAGGCTCGGAGAGACCTTCTCCCTCTCCACAACTCCATGACAGGAGGGTGCAGCAAGCTAGGGTCAGGCTCTGCTCCTATGGAACAAAGGACAGGACCAGAGGAAATGGCTTCAAGTTGTGCCAAGAGAGGTTTAGGCTGAAGATTGGGAAAATTTCTTCATGGAAAGGGTTGTCCAGCCCTGGCACAGGCTGGAGTCCCCATTGCAGGAGGGATTGCAAAGTCATGTAGATGTGGCACTTGGAGACGTTGTGTAGTGGTGGCCTTGACAATGCTGGGTTAATGGTTAATGGTCTTTGGCTTTTCCAGCCTAAATGATTCCATGATTCTGTAAATTCTGACTGCTACATCCTGGCATGCCAGCCTGGGGTGAAGGAGTAGAGTCTGGGCTAAGTGAAGATCACCAAGATCCCCCAAATCACAACCCCTCTTCTCCCCAGGCACATCCCCATGGCAGGATTGCTGAGCCCTGCCTTGCTTCTGAGAAAGACAAGGATTTTTCTGGCTGTTGGAAACACGAGGCATCTGTATAAACAATTGTATTAAGCTGCTGTTGTAGTAATTGTGTTTGTACAGTGAAGCAAAAAGGCTCAGTTTACCCCTCTGCTGTCTGGAAATGATTCCTTTAGGTTATGTGTGAAGCGTTTTTTCGGCGTGCTGATTTCATTCAGGGGAAGGAAAAAAGCAAAGATCCCATTACAGTGACATATTCTTCCCCAATGGTAACTTTATCCCCGCTTCTGGCTCCGTGCAGAACCATAATTCATTTTGTCACAAGGATAGCAAATAAATAATAAGAATAAATTGAGCAGATTATCTCATCTTTAAGCCATGCCCAGCATTCATCAAATCCATGCCAAGAAGCAATTCTTACCCGCAGTCAAATTGATCCTACAAGAGCACCTACCTTAAGCTCCATTAGTGCACCTCAGAGCCATTCACCCATTTCCTGGTCCTTGGCTGCTTAAAATGACAAGTCATTAAAGTGACATTCCCAAAGTGTCTTTTTTTTTTTTTTTTTTTTTTTTTTTTTTTTTTTTTTTTTTTTTTTTTTTTTTTTTTTTTTTTTTTTTTGGTAATAAAAGGCCCAGTGAAAATCTAGATGTTCCTATTTTTCCCCATTGATTTTTCCTGAAAGGACCAAACCATGCAAAGGCTAAATCCAGCACAGGAGAAGTTTGCTGCTCATGCTGCAGATGCAAAAACATCCATTTCTTCTCTCGCTTCACTGAAGTTTTAATAACAGCTGCTGCAGGGACTTTGCACAGGACTAAGGTCTCATTATTTTTAAAGAAGATGCTACTGTACATTTACTGGCGGTACTGCAAAGTGTTATAAATAATTAACGTGGAACTACAGCGACTAAACCTACTGCAGTCCAACTAATTGGTAAACAGTCATGTATTTCACTCGGAGTACATGAGAGGTATTACCACTTTCAGTGGGATGATCCACTTGTATAAATTTAAGCTCATGAATAATGGTTTGAGGGGCTGAGGTTTGCTTTTGTTCATCTCACAGTACTCAAAAACCAGTGGGTGCGTCAGATGAAGAAAGGTGAGGTTTGTTTCCCCAGAAAATATTGATTATAAAGCCTCGTCTAAACTAAAACTGGGACCGAAGGAAGTAACACTTTGGTAACAAATAGCAATTAATTCACTGGGAGCCTTTGTGTTCAGTTGAAATAATATTCCCTGAACCTGCTCCAAGCCCCTTCCCATGTCATCACAAACCAGCGCACCCTGAATGCAGAATTAGGTGGTTGATTTGCAGTTGTGCTCTCAAGGTGTGTGTGATGAAGGTTGTGCCAACCTGAGCATAAGACTCATTCCCTCCTGAGGTCTTACATGAGTTTAGCCTGGTATATTTAAGCTGGGAAACATGCGAGGATGAAGGGCTCCAATTTGCTTCAACTTGATCTGGAACTTATTTAAGATTAGGCTGGAACAAGCCCTTTTCAGGCTGAAATAGTTTGTGCTCATGAGTGTTTGCCCCCGTTTAGGTGGGTTGGTTTCATAACGGGCTCTTGTTAAATGGTGTAGGCTCCTGGCCAGCTCCACACCTTCTGTTATTCCCTACATGTGGATTCCAAGAGCAATTTTCCGCCTCAGGTTTGTGCTAGCCGTGGGCAAAGTGAGCACAGGGTGGACTAGAAAGTGTTCCCAGGTGAGAGGAGGAATGTGCTGGTGTGGGTTTCATGCAGGAGAAGGGACAGCTGAGCGTGGCAGCGGTGCCAAAGGGGGAAAGGTTCGGAAGCTGGACTTGCAGAGCCCTCAGCTTTGCAGCAGGTACGGCGAGAAGCGAGGCTGTGCCTCAAAAGGCGAGCTGCCAGCGTGGTGGCACACAACATTTCAAGACTATATATAAATATCTGACCTATTTCTTATGGATAGCACAATAAGGACTCGATCAAAACCCCATTGAATTCCGCAGGAGTCTTTCCATTGACTTCAATGGCTTTAGGATTGGCCCCTATAAATGGCTCTTGAGAAGAAGATAGTGGTGCATTTGCCTGACTATTTTTATAATGTGTTTGATCACTCACTTGGTGATTTTTCCAACTTCAGCCGTTCGCGATGGGGAGCCAGTGCAAATTACAATGTTCGATGTCCAAAGAAATGTCTCTTGAAATTGAACGGAGACGCATAAAACAGATAAATGTGTTGGCATCCCATGGCCGCAGAAATGAAAAGGGAGCATTAACACTCATTAAAAAGGACAAGTCAGTGCCACGCTTCCAGCGACCCTGTCATGGGAACACGAGGGTTTTGTCATTTATTTTTCAGTACTCCTGGCTTTTGGACTAGCGTGGGACTTGCAGGATCAGTGGGCCAGCTCGTCCCCTGTCCTCTTTTCTGAAAGATGGGAGTCTGGGGAAGGTCCAAGAAGCTTCTCAGAATGTGGCTGCAGAGTTACAATCACAGAATCACAGAATCTCTGGGGCTGGGAAAGACCTGAGATCACTGAGCCCAGCCATTAGCCCAGCACTGCCAATGCATCCCACTTGGAGAAGTTTCTTTCTCTGAAAGCACAAGGGCTTGTTCTGTTCTGCCGTAGAGCTGTGCAGGTTCTCATTGCTCATGTAAGTCCTTCAGCCTCATGGTTCCCTTTTAAGCTCGTCTGCTTAATGACACGCGGTGTCAGGGGTTAATCATGCCTTGTGCAAAGTGGGGCCTCCTCTCCTGCCTCTGCGTGGAGCTGCCGGTTGAATTTCACAGAGAGGCTCCTCTGTTTCTCCTCTGTGAGGACTGGGAAGCACCAGGCATTGGGTTGTGGCTAAAGGCTTTTCCCCCACCAGTTACAGTGGAATCAGAGTATCTGGTAAGATCTCTTCCACTGGAGTTTTGCACAGTTTATCCAGTGGATAAAATCTCCATAGGTTGAAATGGCATAGAATTATGGAATGGTTTGGGTTCAAAGGGATCTTAAAGATCATCTCGTTCCACCCCTGGCCATCAGCAGGGACAGCTTCCCAGGTCGCTCCAAGTCCCATCCAGCCTGGCCTTGGACACTCCCAGGGATCCAGGGGCAGCCACAGCTTCTCTGGGAACCTGTGCCAGGGTCTCAGCACCCTCACAGGGAACAATTCCTTCCCATTATCCCATCCATCCCTGCCCTCTGGCAGTGGAAGCCATTCCCTGTGTCCTGTCCCTCCAGCCCCTTGTCCAAAGATCCTTTCAGCCCCTTTAGGCACTGGAAGATTCTTCCAGCATTCTCTTTTTGTCTTATTTTGTATAATAAAAACCAGTGGAATCAAAATGAAAGCATTCTGTGATCTCACTGATCAGTGGGAATATTCTGTTCCTGGAATAGTCTGTGATGTGAGGGATATTCAGTTTCAGATTTTTGCCCCAGGTTTTGCCCCACATTTCAAAGTCTTTTTCATATAGAAGAGAATTTACATTTTTTGGCTTTTTCTTCCCCCCCAGGAAATAAAGCTGTCTGCTTTTGCTCCTGTTGTATCTCACTCATCAAGACAGGAGCACTCAATCTTCGTCACACCTAGAAATTCCCAACTGAAGGCACAGAGCATTTCAGGAATATTATGTTCATAGATTGCTTTATACAATAATAATGGAGTTGTGTTTGCTTTTTTTTTAAAGCCTTTTGTGGATGTCTTGGAAGCAGCAGCAGGATTAGGGATGGAAAACTGGCCGGAGGTTTGCTCATCATACCTCAGCCAAATCCCTGGGTTTTGTAAGGACGCTTGCTTGGTCTGTCCTTGCCTTTTTTTTTTTTTTTTTTTCATGGATACAGAATGGATCAAAACATTTCCTTTGGTTCCGAGGAAGGGGAAATCAATTTTTCTTGGAATGCGGGATCTGAGACTCCACCACACCCCGTGGCAGGAGTTTGCCCTCTCAATGTCACCACCTGTCCCCGAGCTTGTCACTGAATTCTTTGCTTCCCTCTCTGACCCCCCTTCCATATGCAGCAGGAACGATTCCGGGACAGCCGCCTCCCCCGGGCCTGCCGTGGGGAAGATGCCCACGGAATTATTTCATTTCTCCTCCACGTCCTTACTCTCTAATTGCTCCCCAGCAGACCTGTGCTGTTGGAAATCTTCCTGCTGTCCATGCTCAGGGATTCCGCCCGGGAGCTGGTTTGGGGAGGTTGTGGGTGAGACGGGAAGATCTGAGGTTGTTCTCTCTGCTCCGACTTCACTCGCTGCCCACTGGGGAGACCTCCTGGCTCTTTTTCCTGGGTCACAGTGTCCTTCTCTGCTATTTACTAAGCTTTAAACCCTCGATTTTCTCAGCAAATCCAGCCTTTGTGTGCCTAAAACAGACCGAGGAACCTTTTCCACGTGAGCTACAGAGTTTGTGTCTGTATCTGTTGTCTAAAATTCACGCTGTGAACACAAAAAGCAATGCCTGGCCCAGGGAACAGATCTGAACTCTCCATTTTTAGGCTGCTTTATGTAAAGGCATTGGAGTGATCTTTCTAAATCTTGGGAGAGATCAGGATTAATTTGACCGTGTGGAATTTCAGTGGCTGTTCTTACGTATTTTGTGTAGATGCTCTTTAGAGAGATTTCCCATTGACTCCCATTCTGTGATTTCATAGGGATGACTGCTTGCTCTGTCCTTGCTTTTTTGGGAGGGTGGATACGGCATTGGATGGTGGTCCCAGCCATTGTTTTCAAGGAAAAATGATAAATTTTGGTTGGAATAAGTGGGTCTGAGGCTCCTCCACAACCTGTGGCTGCAGGTCACCTTCTCAGTGTCACCACCTGTCCCATTACAAATATTGATATTCCCAGTACCTCATTCCAGGATTTAATATTGATGTGTCCCTCAGTACTGGAATGGGCCATCAGAACGGACCAACCAAACACCTGGATTTAAAAATGTAATTAAATAATGAAGAATAATATGATAATATCAATAGTGCTGATGTAAGTCAGGTTGGTGGCTGGGCTGCAACGTGTCAAAGCTCTTGTCCACACACCTGCCTGGGGAATTAAACTGGTTTTTTCTCCCTTTTGAAAGCAGATGAGAGAATTATGCCCTGTACTTAATTTTTAACTCTGTGACCTGCTGAAGTGCAGGATCCTGTATTTTCCATGATGGATTTGTCCATCAGTGCTGTTCCAGAGGACCAGAAAGAGTTGCTGATCCTGGGCAGAGGTCCTGCTCTGTCAGGGATCCTCCCCCGTCAGCCCCAGCAGGAATTCTCCCCATTCAAACACACCTTTTTTTTTTCTTTTTTCTTTTTTTTTTTGCCTAAAGGCGAAGAGAAAATTAAGCGAACTGATCTGTTTAAACCTTTATAAATACGTGTTTAATATCTACTTAATGGGAGATGGAATTTATGAGCCGTTAAGTGATGCCGGATCGTTTTTATAAGAATAGAGAAGTCTAGTGGGAAAACTTCCTCCTGGGACATAATCTCATATTATTATTTTTTTAAGAGAGAGAGATTTAATATTTTACAGTTGACGTTTGCAGTGACACTGGAATATTTCCTACGCGGGAGCTTTCACAAGTGCTTTATAAATCTTGATGGGTTTAAGTTAATGAAATCCTTATGCCAGTGGGAAGGATTCTACCTCCTCTGCCTATGGGGAAACTGAGGCTCGGGCACAGGGATGTGCAAAGGGAGGATTGGGATGTGGGAGTCCCCTCTGGATCAGGGTACTCCAGACACTTCATGGCATTTCCCCAGTGATGAGACAACGCTGGGCTTTGTATCTCCTTGGATTTGGGTTTTTTTGCTTTTCATGTGGTTTTGCAAACGTCGGTGGAAGCAGAGGATGCACCAAGTGTCCTGCTGGGACAGCTCCTGGTGCCTGTTCTCTGCCCCCACTTCCTCCCCACCAGTCTTCTCCTATTTTCTCTTCCCTCTTTTCATTTTCCCCTATTTTACTTCCCCCCCCCCCCCCCCGCCCTTTCCATTCTTTTTCCTTTTACCCTTTTCCATTTTTATAATTTTCTTTTTTCTCTTTTTCTCTTTTTTCTCTTTCTCTTTTACCTTTTTTCTCTCTTTTCTCTCTTTTCTCTCTTTCCCCTTTTTTCTTTCATTATATTTTTACTCTATTTTCCATTTCCCCCCCCGACTTTTCCTTTTGTGCTCTCATCTCCCACTCCCTTTGCAGGGGATATTGCTGATGTGAGCCCAAAATCCAGCTCCTGGCTCTCTCAGGCTGCTGCAGCTGCAGTAACCCATTTCCTTGGATCCACCTGGAGCATTATTTCTGCAAGGGCAGCTCCAGCCCTGGCAGAGATCCACTGTGGGGGAAAAGGGGTTTTGGGGACATGGATCAGCCCAGGGAACATCTCTGTTGTTGTTTGTGACGTAAAGATTTTCTGCTTGGTGACTTTCGGGGGTGGCACTGCTGCCTGGAGGAATAAAGAGCTTTCTGCTTCCTGCAGCTGGGGCTGGAATGAGATTTTTTTTTTTTTCTCCTTCAATGCGAAAAACATCAGCGAAATCCCTCGATGGCTGTTGCAGTTTGCTTCTAACATTTGGAGTATTTCTGAAAAAATCCTCATGCATTTGTGATAAGAAACTTTTATATTTTCTCTCTCTCTCTCTCTTTTTTTTATTTTTTCCCCATAACCTGCATTTTGAGGAGGATCCCAATTGCTGTATTCTCCTCGGAGGAGATGATGGATGGATGGATGGATGGATGGATGGATGGATGGATGGATGGATGGATGGATGGACGGACAGGGGAGATGCCACAGTTTCAGCTCATCAGGTCATTCCCCCTCAGCAGAGCTGACTCGGTGCTGAGCTATTTTCCATCTCCAGCCCTGTTTTCTCCCAGATCCAGGAAAGCCTTGGCAGGGTGAGCTGAGGGATGCAGGGCAGTAGATCCCGGTGCAGGAATTGCATTCTCCCTGTGCAGATGCAGCTCCCAGTCTGACAAAGCCTGGGCCGTGTCAGCAGTGTCCCTGCCCCTGTCCCTGGCTGTATTTATCATTCCAACCCTGTCCTGGGTTGAGATGTGGTCCCTGGCCTGCATCCCACCTCTCATCCCAGCCTCCTCCTGCCTCCTGCTAATTAGGGACAGCAGAGCCTCATTAGGATGGCATCCAGACCAGGGCTTTGACCCTTTTCTTGGATGGGAAGTCAGGATGTGGCTCACATGGATAGAATTTCTGCCTCCTTTGCCCTGTTTTGGGGGTGCTGGAGGATCTCAGTATCCCACAGGATGCTCCTGGATGATCCTGAGAGTAGCCCTATGGAGGAGCAGCGCTATCACAGACTATCAGCACCCGTTTGTCGGGTTTCTTATGAATAATTATTAAAAAAGAAAGGCGAGAGAGGCAGAGAGAGCCGAGGAAATAATCTTTTTACATTTTAATCTGAGCAGTTTTCAAGCAGTTTGATAAGGCGGGTTGTAGAAATGTCAGCTTCCCCTTATCTCTAATTGACTTAAAGTAGAAGCCGGCTTTAATCCCGGCATGCAGAGGAGCTTCTGATGGGGAGATGAGGGCAATTGATTTCTGCCTTTTTAATTAACAGCCTGGCTGCTTTTAAAAACAATAGGGAGGAGGGAAAGGAAGGGGAAAAGCACGTGGTGACATTTGGAGCTGCCGGCGTGGGGATGGACAGGTGCTCTGTGGGCTCTCCAGGAAGATCCAGGTGCTGCCCAGCTTCCAGAGAGTTAGGATGGTCTGGTTCCAGTTTAAAGAGGGAATTGCTTCCTGGAGAGGAGGCAGTCGGTGGGGCTGGGGGATTGCCTGCGTTAAGGGAGGATTTGGGTTATCCTGTGCCGGGTCCCTGAGCTGGGGGCTGGGGCTGTGCGAGCGATGGAGGGTGACAGGCTGTCCTGGGACACGTCCCTCCCCCACCCCACAGAGCAAACCCACAGGTGGGTGGGGAGAGGGACATGGTCCCACCGCCCTCTGCCTCCTCCAGCATCCTGGAGCTGCTGTGAGGAGCAGGACATTGGGTTTGGTAGGGAAGGGGCAAAACGGGCACCGTTCCTTTGCCAGGCTTTCCTCTTGCCTCCTGGCCTTGCTGTAGCTCTGCTCCCCTCCAGCCCACGCTCCCGTGTGTGTGGGGATGTGTGGAAATGCTTCCTGCATGGACAGCCAAGGAAGCGGAGGTGTTCTTGGAGTCCTCCCTCACGCCGGATCTGTGACATCAAGTGGATGAGCTCCCAGCCTCCTGCAAACTCCGAATTTCTCTTGACCCCGCCAGGCAGCGCATCAGCAGTGGGGAGGAGGGGAGAAGGCAGGCCAGATGTGCTGATGGTTATGGCTTTCGCAGCGGGGGAGCTGCTGCTGCGACTGTTCCGGCTCCATTTGCTGTCCTGCTGCAATTGGCTTCCACTTGTCCGCTTAAGTGTCAGCCACGCAGCGGAGGATTGTTTATGCAGCACTTAGTAACATCTACGGGGTAATGGGCTGTGCAGAAGACCCTGGCATAATTGGTAAAATGTCTGGAAGTGGATTAGCCGTGTGTCTGCGCGGCGGATATTTGGAAATAGATACATACGTTCAATTTTTAAATACATATTAGGCTAAAGTCCTGCTTCGCCCGGGGATTGCGGCGCTGGGGTTAATGTGGTGTGAACGGAGCGGGTTCAGATCTCCTGGGAAGGCTGGGGGAGGCTGTGCCGGGTACCAGAGGGGCTGTGTGGCCATGGTGGGGCAGGAGAGGAACAGCCTTCCCCAGGAGAGCACCCCCATGCTAAAGAGCTGCTGAATCCCAGAATTTTGAAAGCTGGAAAAAACCTTCCAGCTCAAGTCCAGCATGTGGCTGATCCCCACTCAACTGCACCAGAGCCCTGAGTGCCGTGTCCGGTAGCTCCTTGGACACCTCCAGGGATGGTGATTCCCCCAGGGAGGAGGAGATTTGGGATCAGGGCTGGAGGAGAGCAGAGAGATGCAGGATCATCCTGGGAACACACGGCTCTGTGCCCCTGGTTTATTTGCTCTTTGCTCAGGCTCTCAGCGGAGGTCAGGCTGCTCTCTCTCAGCCGTGCCCCAGCTCCCCTGGGCTTCGCTGTGCATTCTTCAGCCTTCTTTTTATTCTTGTTTTCTCCAGGCACATCCTCCCCTGCCAGCAGGAGGGAGAGGAGCCACTAAACTCGCCTGCCCAGGGGCACACGAGCCTCTCCGAAGCACCTGGAGCCGTGGATGGCCGCTTCCAGATGTGGGGTTTGGGGCCATCCCAAACATCCTGGGGATGCAGAGCCCCTGGGAATGCAGAGCCCTGTGTGCCTGCTGGCACCAGCCTTCCCAACCCTCCCATTGCTCATTATATTCCAGGCGCTTGCAATGAATTGTTTAACGAGCTTTCTGCGAGGCTGAGCAGATGAGAGGAGTGCGGAGCTTGGAAAGGAGAGGAATAAATTGGGAATGCTTTTGATTTGTGAAGAGCTGTGATGAGCAGGAGGGAAATCAGAGCTGGAGCATCCCTATTGAGGGTCTGGCATGGAAAAGGGCTTAAAAGTGGAGCTTGGCCCCGTTCTCTGGTATTTTTAGCCCGGATGCAGGATGGCAGGACCGGCATCGTAGCCGTGCATTGCCTGCATTGTGAGTTCCAAAGGGTTTGGCATCTGCTCAGAGCAGTGGTTTATAGGTATCAAATTTTTGGCTTTTAAAGCTCCCTAATAATTCATAATTTCTTAATACCATGTGCTGTCTCGCTCGTTCTAACAAATCAATTTGTTACGGGTTATATCTGCTGCTGAACCGTTCTGGGGAGGAGAAGGAAGAGCAGTTTTTTCTCTGCACTTTCCACATTCCCTTTCATATCCTAAGGGTTATCAACTCAGCCACCAAAATGCCACGACTTAACGTGACGTGTATTTAACGTAAAAAAATAATCTCAACAGCAAAGTAACGCAGCAGCAGAAGCACTAAACCACGTCTGAAGTGGTGAAGTTGGGTGCAGATCCTGCTTCCCATGTCCAGCTGTAATAAAAAAGTGTTATCCTGTGTGAGCCACCAGTGTCATGGAATCACGGAGTCCTAGAATGGTTTGGGTTGGAAGCAACATTGAAAATTGTCTTGTTCCAACCCCCTGCCATGGGCAGGGACACCTTCCCTCGACCTGATGGAAGGAGCCTAAAATTCCATTTAAATTGTTCAGTTCCAAAAATGAAATTTTATATTCCAAATATGTATTTCCAAATACAAAAATGATTCCAAATCCACCCAGATAAAATCCTTGCTGCCTCCAGGTCATCTCCTGCCTCCTCATCATCTCCAAGGGAAAAAAAAAAAAAAAAAAATTGAGGATCAAGCATAAGGGCAAAGGTGGAGGCACCCAGGATACAACAGCCTTGATGGGTTGGAGGCTTTGCTCCAAATTCCAGAGGAGATCTGGCAAACCACAAGGTTTCATTAAAAATCAGTGGAGCTTAGACTGGGAATTGCACGGAAAAACGGGACTTGGACCTCTAAAATCACCTTGGTCCTTTGGGAAGTGTTGTCCTCCTTCTGCTGCAGACAGGGACGTGGTTCCCATTCCCAGAGCTTAGCATGGATGTAGATGATACAGCTCCGGTGGTGGCATTGATTTCCCATCAGGATCAGGCCGGAGGGGCTCTTTCTTCAGCCAGCCTGAGATTTTTTTGCAGCTTTGTGATTTGGTATAATTAACATCTGGGAGGAATTAAAGGGGTCTTGGGGGAGAAAAGCAAGATCTGAAGTTTAAATAACAATTTGGTTTCAGCGCAATTAAAAATAAGCTGCTTTGTGATTACCGGCATGGCTGCTTACAGGGAGATGTAAACGGGAGCTCTGGGAGGAGGAGATAAAGGTAGGGATGAACCAGGGAAGAGCAAGAGGCTGAGGAAGGACTAAACCTGATCCTCAGGCTCTGGGGAATAAATCCAGGTTGCACCAATAGGATAAACGTCACAAAAAGCTGGAGCTCAGTTGCCACTTGTGGTCTTCTCGAGAGCATCCTTGTCATTCTTTATACGCAAATGTGGATCCGAGCTCCAGCTCCACTCACCAAAGGAAAAAAAAAACCCCACAAACCCACTCCAGAAAATCAAATATTTTGCAGATTGGGTGCCAAGACCCTCTTGAAGCTGATTGGTATCAGTGGCCGTCTGGGAATCTCATCCGATTCCTTTAATTGCTTTATTTTCCCTCCTCTGATTGCATCTCGCAATGTAGAATTGGGAAACTGGGAAAACTGAAGCAAACAGAAATTGTTGCGTGCAAATGAAATGCTCCACTTGCCCAGCAGCAAAACATTTGGAGAAAACTTCAGCTTTGGGTCTGATTTGAAATGAAGCCAAATTTTTACCAACTTGCAGCAGATTAAGGGTTTAATCCTGGTTTTGGAGGGGGTGATTGGATATGTGCAGTGAGGAACAGCTCTAAACAAGCTTTTTTGGAGGGGTTTGGCCATCTGCAGCCTGGCAGGAGGATACGACAGAGTTCTTGGGGAAATGGCAGAGTGAGAAATATATGAGTGATCCAAGGAAATATCATTTTAAGCAGGGTTTCGTTGGGTTGTGGAAGTCACTGGGGGAAAATACAACCGGGAACAGTTGATTGGGAGAGTGGAATGAAGCTCCAAACCTATAGATTTGGGATGGGGTGGGTTTGTGGAGGTGAGGATGCTTTCCTGCATCCCTGCTTCCCATTTATCCCTACACCTGCTGTGTCCACCTGCTGCAGGGCAGTGATGGACCAGCAATATCCCAAACCCCACGGAGCCCATCAAAGCTCAGAGAAGGAGGAAAGCTCCTCATTTCCTCTCAAGCCCACGTTGTACTTTGTTGGTGAGACACAGCAGAGCCCCTGCTTTTCTTTTCGTCTCAGATTTCTATGTTTATTACTTGCGTTGCGCCACAGGGGGGGAAAAAAATGTTTTGCAATTGGAAAATTCAGTGGGTTTGGAGATGCCTGTGCTCCTCCTGCTTCTTTGGAGTGTTGGCACCATTTGTTGTTGGATAATTGTATTTTATCTGTTTGAGGTGGTGTTTTGGTGGGGTTTTTTTTATGGTTATGTTCTCTCAGGAGGTTTTATGTGATGGCTTTATTTAGATCCTCGCTTGGGCATTAAACCTTGGTGCACAAGTGCCGCCTCTGCTTTGTTTTGAGGGAAAATGCCTATGGGAGTTTGTGGTTTGGGATTATTTAGGTTCCATGCATTTTGAAGGGTGGAAGGTGAGCAGACATCAGTGGAAGAAGAGTTTGAGGAGCAGAAGTGATCCTTGACTGCCTTGGGAAAATCACCAAAGTTCCTCATAAATGCAACCAAATGTTTCTCAGCCTGCAAGCAGAAGGTCTGTGACACACTTCCTTGTGTTTTGCATGGAATAAACATGCTGAATTTATGGGAAGCTTTGAAATTTGATTTTTAAAGCCCAAAAGGCAAGTGGAGAATGAGGCAGGAGAGATCTCCAGGTTAGAGTGTCTCCAAACCTATCAGAAACCTGGAAATGTGATTTTTTTTCCCCAAGTGGCAGATGTGGGAAAGTTTCTCGCCCCTTCAAACATCTCAGAAATTATCAGTGGGATTGGCATAGGTCAAAAATTACAATTATTCTAATTTTGAAAGGCATTTGGACTTGTTTTAATGTCTCTGCTATTTTCCTCACCTGTTTCTTTGACTGAAAGATGTCGACAAATGAAGCCTGGAAAGCTAAGAACCCCCTGGATCTGATTTGGGTGGAAATTACAAAGGATTTTTTAATCCCTTTCTCCCCTAATATTTTTTCAGATTTTTTTCACTTTAAGGTGAATTTGATCCAATAATCTCCACAGAAGCAGCAATTTTGCACAGAAATCCAATTTGCATTTCCAAAATGCACCTAGAAAAAACATCCCCAGCTTTCACCAGTTACCGCCGACTGGTGATTCCTCTGGGAACCAGCCTCTCATTTGTCTTTTAATTTCTCGACGCTCACTCGGTGCTTAGTTTTGGGCACAGATTTATTGCAGTGATCATTTCCCCGGCAGTTTGTACCTTTTTCTGTACAACATCGTTGGTGCTTTGCCTTGCGAGAGGTTTGGGCAACAGTGGGAGTTTTGTTCCTTGTGCAGGAACATCGTTCAGAGCTCAGATTGAGTCTTCAGGGCGTTGTAGGTGCCTGAATAATAAATAATATTAGCAAAAGTCAGGAGCAGAGGATAATTGGACAGTGAAATACTTTGTGTTGGAAGTTCTGCTGCTGCAATAGACTTGTTCCTTTCCTTTATTGACCCTTGATTAAATTTTTGTAACAATTACAGACCAATAATAGGCAGCTATTGATTTCTGGGGAGGTGAATATCAAGATTTACGGACGGGAGAGTGGAGGCTATTGACTCTGAGGAGAATAATAGCTGGAATCGAGTGGGAGGTTGCTCATGTGGGCAGGTTCATTTCCATGTCTGATCCAGTGGTTTTCTGTCTCTCCAGCCTTGGAACGGACAGACTATGGAAATGCAGACCCTTGGTGCGTGCACCTGCCTGCCGAGAGCTGTTTCCCCATGGCTTGTCATCAAATGGGCTTTGAGAGTGGGAATCTAATGAATCTCCACATAGTCACGGAATTCCAGACTGGTTTGGGTTGGGAAGGGCCTCAAGGATCACCCCGTTCCGACCCCTGCCACAGGCAGGGACGGCTTCCGCTAGACCAGGATTGTTTAGAGCCACCTTTGTCAAAATCGAGTATGTTCTATGCAAAATCCAGTTCTGTAGAGTTCCCAGACTGATAGAGGATTTGGGACCTGTCCCAAATCCCTGAAATGGCTCCTTTTGGTGCTTTACAATTCGATTCTTGGCACTGAGTTCAGCTCCTTTGTTTCGGGAAGTGGTTCGTGCTTTTCTTTGAGATCTTTCCGTTTCTGTCGCGGTTTGGGAGGGGGGGAAAAAAAAGTGCTCGCGAGCTCTCTTTTCATCTCAAAAACTGTGCTAAGATCCCACTCTTGTGCTTATCACCTTTTCCAACTGAGGCTGGTGCGCGTCCGCCCGGGCACTCAAAATTAAAGGATGCTTTGAAACAGCGCTTTTGACGGCGCCGGGAGGATAACAGGCAGCTGGAGATCCCTGCTTCGTCTCCGAACCGACGGGAACGCGCCGCTCCCGGTGGATCTGGAGGTGGTGCTGCCTCCTCCACCGTCCCCGTGGATGTGCCAATAGGTGGCAATCTCTCCTCGCACACGGCCGTGGCGTGCGGAACCTCTCCTGGCACGTGTTCTCCTCGCCACCGCGCAGGAGCCCACGTGGGAATTGGATGGTGGCGCGTCTCAGGCGAAGGGAGGGAAGAGGAAAAAGGGGATTCGTCTCCTTTGGATTGCTGCCGAAGTTTGGTGGCTTTGCCGGGAGGGTGGGGTGGAAAAGGGGGGCGAAGCAACTTGCATGTTGCTTTAAGAGCCTTTGTTGGTGTAATGGGATCCTTGATCTTGCGGCTGCATAAATCACAGGCAGCCAGTTCAAGTCAATTCATATTTTTGCAGTTCGTTAGCAGCTCGGGAGGAAATTGCATTTACTATAATTGCCTCTAATTGCACCAGATTAGTGATTACAATTATTGATGGTGGCTGATTATTCATTAGGCTTCAAATCAATTCCCCTGCTTCGTCATTACCCAAAACAGTAACTCTGATGAGGAGAGAAAGAGGTCTGGAGGAGTCCACGGCCATGCTCCTGCCAGGGAGCCTGCCTGCCTCCAGAAGTCGTGTGAAATCAGCACTCCAAGCTGATTAAAGCCTCGACAGGATGGGAAAGGGCGTTAGCCAGGACTTGGGATGCTTTTGGTGGCCAGGAGATGAATTAGTCCATCCCCTCTGCATGGGCAGCGCTGCTCCTGCCTCGGGTGGCTGCGCTCTGCTGAAACGTGGCTGAGCTTTTTGGAGAAAAGTCTCCACGAGCCACGCGGGGTCCTGCCGTGATCTGCGGCCCCGAGTCAGGAGAGCAGCAGCACCGGGCGCGGTGAAGGGAGCATCTCTCCCAGCGCAGCCCCGGATTCCCGGAGCGCAGCCCCAGGTGCAGGCAGCCACCTGTGCCGCCTCCCAGCGATGCCTAATTGTCACCAGGGCTGCCTGACTCGCATAATAACCAGCACTCCAGGCCACACACAGCCCCCAGACTGCCTGGGTTCTCAGCTGGAGAGCCGTGTGATGCAGGAATTGCTTTTGCCACCCCAGCCCTGCTGCCCCCTCGCGTGGGGGCCCAAGCTGCAGCCGGTGTTGGTGCTTTTCCTGGGGCTGCGCCGCCCTCCCACCTGGACAGCCGTGGCTCCCAGGAGATGAGGGTACTCGGAACAAGGCTGAGGAGCTCGTGAGGTTGCGTTGTCCGGCATGGGTGGTGCTGGCTCTGGCTGGACGTGGTGCTGCTCACAGGTCTGACCCAGCGGAATGTGTTCTCCATCGCTCCCTCCCATCATCGAATCATCAAAGAATGGTTTGGGTTGGAAAGGACCTTAAAGCTCCAGTCCCACCCCTGTCATGGGCAAGGACACTTTCCACTATCCCAGGGTGCTCCAAGCCCTGTCCAGCCTGGCCTTGGGCACTGCCAGGGATCCAGGGGCAGCCACAGCTCCTCTGGGCACCCTGTGCCAGGGCTTGCCACCCTCCCAGAAAGCAACTTCTTCCAAGCTGCTCTCCAGCAGTTCAGAGCTATTCTCCTTTGACCTGTTCCTGGCCTTTTCCAGAGTCCCTCTCTGACCACTCCTGGTCTGCAGATGAAGGGTGCTTCAAAATCCCAAGCTGTCCCAGGGGTTCCTTTGCAAACCTTAATTCTATTTATCTGAAACTGACTGGTGGGTTCTAAGAGCGGGTGTGGTGTGGCAGAGCATGAACAAAAGCGATGGCTACACAGGCAGCCTTCCATGTTATGGGGATCTCAATCCAGCCATCCCTCCTGCTGCCCCCCACCATGGAACAGATCCTGGATTCCTTCCTCATGTGGGGACTGAGGGATGAACTCAGTCCTTAGAGCAGCTCCAGTTGTTGGCCTCTGCCCTCTTGCATCAGTCCAGGGATCTGTGTGCCAGAGTTATGCCTGTCAGGCAGGATTGGGATTTGTAGCTGAGCAGCACATGCGGGTCCCAGCTGCCTTCTTAAAGGCCACTTACTGCTTACATTTCCCACCTATTGATCCTGGTTCTGCTGCCATGCTCAGACACTGCTAGGAAAAAAGGACCATTAAAAAAAAAGGAGAAGGTTGGTTCTGTTCATTAATCTCACCTGCTCCCACCGTAGGGAGGAACGGGGCCTGAAGGCTCAATTAGCCTCAGTGGCTGCAGCTCGGTGACACGTGGCAGCTTCCATCACTTTCCTCATGGATACTTTCCCTCCCAGTGTTTGTCTCCAGCTGTTTATCCCTCACAGCTGGCCCTGAGAGGCCTTGGTGGTGGGAGATAAGGTGGGGAGCACTGGGGAGCCCTGGGAATTGCATCCTGCACCCAGGTGAGGATGGGAATGTGGTGGGAGGTGGTGGACAGGAGCTGACTCGACTGAGACAGACCAGGTCACAGGATTTGGAACTGCTGGGAGATCCATAGGGATGCTTCTTTTAAAGGTCTGGGATTTTTAGCTGAAAGTGAAAGGATTTGGATTCCTAAACCTCCATCCCGCCCTTGAAGTGCCAGTGCTGTCACCATCCCAGTTGTGTGTCACCTGCCAGGACAGGGAGGGAATTGCGTGGATTAGAGGGACATCTCACCTCACTCTAAATGTCCCACATGTAAATCTGGCTCATCTGGACCTCCTGCAGTGCCAGGAATTGCATTTGTCCTGAGGGAGATGAAATTCAGATTGTGCTGCTGGTGCAGCTTTGTAACATCGGCTGGGGAACATCCCAGGAGCGTTTGCAGAATGTGAGTGTGCCAGACTCAGAGCCAGGGAATCATCACTCATGGGATGGTTTGGGTTGGGAGGGACCTTAAACCTCATCCCATTCCACCCCCTGCCACAGGCAGGGACACCTTCCACTGTCTCAGGGTGCTCCAAGCTCCGTCCAACCTCACCTGGAACATTCCAGGGATCCAGGGGCAGCCACAGCTGCTCTGGGCACCCTGTGCCAGGGCCTCAGCACCCTCACAGGGAAGAATTCCTTCCCATTATCCAGTGGCAGTGGGAAGCCATTGTCCCTTCTCCTGGCACTCCAAGCCTGTGTTTAAAGTCCCTCTCCAGCTCTCCTGGGCCCCTTCAGGCCCTGGCAGGGGCTCTGAGCTCTCCTTGGAGCCTTCTCCTCTCCAGGTGAGCACCCCCAGCTCTGCCAGCCTGGCTCCAGAGCAGAGGGGCTCCAGCCCTGGGAGCATTTTGTTGTCTCCTTTGGAATCTGTCCAGCAGCTCCACATCCTTTTTACGTTCAGGACTCACCCCACAGCTGCTTCCCCAAACACCCCCTGACTCCCACCTTCCCAGTTACCCTCTGCCCCCTTTCCTGGGCTTGGCAGGGCTGAGCAGAATCCTTTCCTTTCATCTGGGAATTCCTGCCTCCTGCGTTTTGTGTACCATGACTGGCCTGTTCGGGCCTCTCTGGTTTTCCTTCTAATTTGTCTGAGCATATGCTCAGGAGTGATTTGTTTGGTGATTGTTCACAGAGAAGAGTTATTCTTTTATCCTGCCATTCCGAATAGCCACGAGCATCTCGAGTCCCCAATTATTTTGCAGTTTGCATTCAGCAGGAAATATCGCAGCAAAATTCAGACAACTTGGTTCCTCTCCCACTTTCTCTGAGTGTCCAGACTTTGCAAACAGCTGGAGGACTTTGGAAAGCTGTGGAGACATCTCCTCTTCCACTGAGGAAAGAAGCAGCTCAAAAACACGTACCAAAAGCAGGTTTTAGGTTAAAAGGCTGAAAAAGCGACCCCAGTATTTTCCAATCTGATTTTTTAAGGACCGAACTCCTGCTGAAGGTTTGGGAACAACAATACTGAGAGCACCTTCCATGGGTTTGCAAGGAATTAGTTAATACGGATTTAAAGAAAGGGACTTCTAAGCAGTTCTCTTTGAAACCTTTAACTTGCAAAAATTAAAGGAAAAACTAAGGTACCAGTGGGGAATAAAACTGGCATCATCAGAGCCTTTCTAGTGGAGCAACACAGCTTGAACTGGACTAATGAGCCTGAGAGTTTAGAAAAAAAAAGATTATATATGTCTCTATATCTCTATATCTCTGTATCTCTATATCTCTGTATCTCTATCTCTATCTCTATATCTCACATTTGTGCCTTTGAAGTACTGGCAGTTGGATATCTTGGGTTTGGCTGGGCTGCAAACACACATGATATAGGATGTCCACTATTTATTCTGATTTTTCTGCGTTTTGCTGCTTCCAGCATTGTTGCACGAGGCTCCTCTCCCCCTGTGAGCCTGTCCAGTGCCCAACAGTGACATGAAGTGGGTGCAGGGTTTGTCCTGGGGGTAGCTGTGACCTGGGTGATGGCAGAGGGGTCTCCTCCTCATCGTAATGCCCGAGTCAGCATTATTTAGGAGGCTCAATAAGGAATTGAGGAACAGGGATTCTCCTTTTGGGGTGGAAAGATCTTTACCTGCAGATAAAATTAATTAGAAAATTAATTAGCTAGGCGAAATCGTTCTATCCAAGCTGGATGATTTACCTGCTTCCAGGCAGTGTCCTTGCAGGATGTGAACCTAAGCGAGCACACGATTCCCAGCCTCATCCCTCTCCTGCCAAAATGCTCCAAGGGAGTTTTTGGGCGATTTACGGCTGACTTAGGAGATCAATCTCTCCCGGCAGATGGGAGGGAACTCATTTTGGGGTTTTGAAGCAAACACAGTTAAATCTTCTTTTCCCGGCTGAGCCTCTTGTCTTGGAATGACAGGAGGGCGGACGGCTGGGAGCTCTTCCCTGCTGCTGCCGGGAGACTCAGGGATGCTCTTTCCCTGCTCCTGGCTCTCCAAACTGCTGCACCTGGCTTTGCTGGGGGGAGCAGGTGTTGTAGGGATCTGGCATGGAAAGGGCTGCAGGCTCATCACCGCCGAGGCATTGCCGCTGTGTTCAGGGAGCTCCCAAAATGCAAGGATTCATCCAGGCGTGGACAGTGGAGCGGAGAGGGAACCTGCTGGTGGGGGTCTGATCTCGACAGCTGAGCTGTCACTTCTCTGTCTCTGTTGGACAGCTTTCCATCCCGTTTCTTTTTGATGGCTTGGAGTGAGGTTACCTGCTATTGTCATGGAAACAAGCCTGGATGCAGGGCCAGGTGGCAGCAGGCATCACGGAGCCATCTGACCCTTGCCTGCCTCTGGTTGCCCCTGTTTTCCCTGACATCCTCGCTCCAAACCTCCCCGGCGCTGCTGCCAGATTCACAAACTGGCTCCCAAGGATGGGTGCTCAGCAGGAATGAAAGCAGAGGGTTGCTCCTGACCTTGGCAGGGGATTCCAGCTTTCTGCTGGAATTTCTGTTGGCTGAATTTATGGTAGGGTGATTCCCCCACTCCAAATTCCCTCTATCCCAGATTTCTGAGTAACTGGAAGTTGTTGGGAAAAACATCCCATGTCAAAAAGGAGGGAACTATCCATATCAAGCTGAACCTGAAGCAGAATTCTCTGCTTTCTTTGACTGATGTTACAGGAGGAAAATTGAAGTGAAACACTTGGAGTTTATTGAAGAGATGAGAGTTGACAATTTTGCCTTTTTATTCCTTTGGTTTTGATGCCATTGCTCAGGTTTGGAGTTTAGTTACTGCAATAAAAAGCAGGATTTGTGGATAGCTGCTCCTGGCTCACAGTCAGACCTCACGGGAGTCACAAAGCTGCTCCGTGTCTCAGTTTCCCCTTCCACACGAGTCCTCCTTAGCATTAACACAGCCTGAGCCGTGCAGGATCTTACTGGGGCACAGCCCAAGAGTCAGGGAACAACATGGAGGCTGGAAACGTTCAGAAATAACTTTTTGTCAGTGCCCAAATTCCCGATCCAACCGACAGCACTTCGGAAAGGTCCCAGCTGCTCGCAGGGAAGCGGGTTGCTCAGCCAAGCGGGACGGAGAGGAGCATGATACAGCGCTGCGGTGCCGGAGAACGACAGCCTTGTCACGCTGACTTATGATGGATGAGGAAAAAACCTATTTCTCATCGGCGCTGGGAAGACGTGAAGTGTAAAGAAGGATGCACCAGGAGTCTCCGGGCGATTCATCTTGTGTCGGGCACGCTCCTGGAGCCGGCGGGGTTGAGAGAGAGCGCGCGCCGGCAAAGCCGAAAGGCGCCGGGGAAGGAGGGGCTGGGGAGAAAATTCATTATGTGGAGGATAATCTCAGCGGGAAATATCAAAATGTCAGCGGCACCCCAGATAGGGGAGAGGGGAAAAATTAACTGGGGGCATTTGTCACCTGGTCAACCAGGCGTGGATCGGAGCGGAGCGCTTGGATTGCCGAGGTGACGGCTGCCAGGATGGGATGGGAGGCTGTGAGGAGGAGGGAGAGGGGCAGAAGAGGAGCTGGATTCACTGGAGAGGGGAATTCTGCCCTCAGGGCTGGACTCTGGTGTTCTGTTTGGTGCTGTGGGTGCCACGTTGAGCCGGGGGTTTCCATGGAAGTTAAAAGAAATTAATACATCCTTACTCCCAAGGGCTGCTCTTCACCTCTCGGGAATTAAAAACCTCAGGGTATTTTTTTAATCCCAAAAGATGGTGCCTCTCTGCTGGCAGAGCAAGGGCTGGTGACTCCCAGCTTGGCTGCTGGTTCTGCTCCCATTAAAGGCTGTGGAGCCCCAGTAGGTGCCAAAGGGAAGGGGAGGAGCAATTGGGCTGCTGGATCCATGCTGTTCTTTGCCCAGCCTAGATCAGCCTGGCCACACCCTGTGGTTCATCCCTGGTGCAGAGAGAACCGATTTCCAGCACAGCCATGTGAAAATAAGTCAGGACTGAGCCCACCCAGAAAAGAAAACCTTGATTTCTCCCTGGCCAGGGTATTCAGGGAGTTTTAGTGTTTTATCCCATCCTACAGTGAATTTCCATGCACAGAGCTTCCCTCAGCATCCCCACAGGAGCTTGGGGAGGGTCTGCACTCCAGGAGGGTTTTCCATTTGGTAAATCTAAATCTAAAAGCAGCTTTGCTTCGAGAAATCTCTTGGGTCAGGTGGCAGCAGTAAATGGCCAGGATGTTCAGAAATGATTGAGCCATTTATTTCTGAGTCTCACCAAACCCGCTGCCCCAGCTGCGCTTCCAGCTCCATACCCAGGGAGAAGATTTAATAGCTGGAGTCCCAGGGCGCAGGGTTTGGGATAACAGTTGGGGCTTGACACCAAATAAAAATCCCCTATTAAAGAAACCAGGTTAATTTACTATGTGAAATGAACCAACTTAAACTGCTCCCGAATAGACAATATATTGTACTTTTTTAGTGGGAGTGGAAAAATTATCGGAAGCGTCTGCAGCAGCCTCTTGGTCTCCTGCCTGTGCTGCTCCTGGGGCTCTGATGGATGCTCTGCGCCTTTCTTCCCCACTGTAAAACCCTTCTTCATCCAGGTGATACAGAGATCCGCAGATGGGAGCACTCAGCATCTCAGAGCTGCTCTCCAATACCCTCTGCAGCATCCAGGGAGCTGCTGCTTCCACCCTGGGAGCATTTGGAGAGGATTCTGCCTGCGCCTGAAACCAAACCCACGTGGAGGTCGGGGAACAGGCTGCAGACCTCAGAATTAATGTTCCTGTGTGATGTGTTGTGATCAGGGAGGAGACCCCTGCACTGAGCTGTTGCAAGCCCATCAGGGACCCAGTAGGATCTTAGAGGTCTTTTCCGAACTGAATTCCATGATTTTATGAAGCGAGGGAGAGCTGGAAAGCTTTGGGTGAGAGACATCGGCTGCAAAATACCAGGGTGCCACTTAGGGCCCCTTTCCACTCTCAAAAATTGGTGTGTTTTCCCCATTTTCCCAACAACGCTTTTTCCACCCAATTTGGCTGAAACGTCTCCATTTCAGCGCCTGTGTCCTTCAGCAGAGACAAACCCCGAATTATTTTTCCTATCGATCCTCACCGTGAACATGGTGGGGAGCCAGATGTGTAAGTGCCGCTCTCTTTCTCCTCTGCTCCGTTAAGTGAGACTTTTAGCAGCCAGTCTTGAAAGGCAAAGACAAGTCTCCTCCACAACCGGAGCCCCTTTCTCCTTCCCACCCCAGGAAACTGTGGTACAACTTGAAACCGATTAATAATACACAAAGGGATGATGTGGCTGGGCAAAGTGCGGCGGTTTCCTCGGCTACCTTGTGTTATGCTTTTATTAAGCTGCGAACTAAAGCGAAGGAGAGGGAGTGATTTTATAGCCTGCAGCGTCTTGTTTGCAGATTATTTTTTTTTTCCAAAGATGCTCAGTAGAATATCAATTGGCTGCGTTGAGACATCCCGGCAGGTGCTGCCTTGCACGGAGGAGGCTGCACGAGCCGGCGCGGTCCCTCCCGGCATCCAAGTGCTCATCCCATGCTCTGTCCCGATGGAATGTGCTCTGACGGGGATGGAACGGAGAGAGAATTTTGGGGCGGGCAGCTCCAAGTGCAGAGGACGGTTTGGGACCGAGGCAAAGCCCTGCCGGCCGTGCCGTCCCACCCCTGCGGCCCCGATCCAGAGGTTTCTGTGGCAGCGCAGATGTTCAGCCCTGCACGTCCAGGTTGCAATGGCACCGCTCATTAGCATTTGCAGGGAGCGCTGCGGCGCCTGGGGCTTGGACGGGGGACAAGGAAACAGCCCGTGTGTCAGATGGCAGGGAAGGGCAAGAGAGAAGGAAAACGGGAGGGGACCCGGCGGAGCGCGATGACTTCCCAAAGTCACGCTGCAGTGTGGGGAGGGAGCCAGGCGCTCTCTCAGCCCCCTGACCTGCCTGCTGGATTGCGCTACCCGGGATAAAAGCATCTTTTCTCTCCCTCGTGGGGATGGACCGAGGGCAGCTCCGGGTGATTGGCATCTTTCCGAGCGGCTGTGGCGAAAGCAGCTGAATTCCTGAGTGTGCAGCATGAGAAAAAGGCGGGGCGGGGGGGGGAAAGAAGCAGGGGTTCTGCTTTACAAAAGCAATGCTTGCTGGTTCTTTGTGATGCCTCCACGATGCCTTGGAGCCCCTTTAAGCACCAGTTGCTGGAGGGTGCAGGCGGATTCCTGCCATCAGGCAGAGCTTCCCAAGAGCCACAAAGCCCAATCAGCAGGAGAGGAACAATCGAGGCGCCGGCGGTCTCGGAGCTCTTCAGCTGATGAAGAAGAGCAGGGTCTGGACAAATTTGGAATAAGAAATCAGCTGCTGAGGAGGAACACCTAGTGACCTAGCTGGGGAAAGGAGGCAAAAAGTTCTCCTCTATTACTTGTGTGTCTTTTCAGAGCATCTTTAATCATATCCCGCGTCATCTTCATCAGAGGGAAGGTGGTAATCAAGGCAGCTGCCTGAGGCTGATGCTGTGTCTTTATGCTGCCGAGGCTGTTCTTTTTGGGGTAGTCAGGAGAGCAGCTCTGGAGTGTGGGAGTGCATTTGGGATGTATTTGGCTTTTTTTATTTTTTTTTTATTGGAGCCACTTAGGAGTTGGCTCACATTGTGCTAAGGACAGGGATTGAGATGCTCTTGCCTAGGGAGGTAACGAAAGACAAATGCAATGTAGTCTCTTATTTATTTTTTTTTTTTTTTTCCTCCTGCCTTCTTTCTTTCTAGTGGTAAAATGATAGAATTTCATGCAGTCAATTGAGGCTATTGAGTTGTTTTGCCACTAAAGTTCTGGAGCATTGACTGTATGGATTCACAGTGTCCCCTCGCAATAACATCCCTTTTAACAATGTGCTATCAAGGGAGAGCTGTGCAGGCTTTAAAAGGTTTTCCACAATTGTATTTCTCTCTCTCTCTCTCCACTTGATGTGCTGAAAGCAAACCTGGGGCAGGTTTCAAGGCAAGAAGGAGGCCTCGAGCCATAGCTGCGAGGGAATTGGTTGTGCCTGTGTCCTGCTTTATGGCAAGACACAAAATCACAGATTTTCTTGGAGCTGGAGACATGTGGGATGCTTGTCCTTCCCTGCTGGGTCCATCACTCCAGCTCTTGGCTCCTCCAGGAGCTACTGAGAGACAACTAATACTTTGTACTTACAATAAAAGTGAGGGATAAAAGGAATGCAAACCCAAGGCTGAGAGGGAAAGCAAACAGCCGAAAACCCCAATTTTCTCTGATTCCTGTGATTCCCCCTCTGTGTGTGCTCGCCTTCATTTGCTGTTAGCTCTGCTCCGCTGCCCAGAGGAGACCTTTGCCTGAATTGGGCAGGACAGGGACGTGCCAGGTCCTGGGTGGAATCCCATCCTGGTCCTTCTCACCGAGATTCCGTGGTGCTGTTGGCCTTTGCTCTCCAAAGGAAGAGTTTAAATGAGCTTTTCCTTCAGTGGCTTTTCTGGGTGTCCCCTGGTGTGATCCCCGTGGTTGTCACTGCTCTGGGGCTCACCTGGGCACCCCGAGGGTTCCAGGTGGGGCTGGGATAACTGGGCAGACCCGGCTGGCTTCGGTGCCTTGGGGTATGATCCGTGTGAGATGAGAGGCAGCCCGAAGAGGTCTCAGGAGGCGTCGTCCAGGGTGGGGCTCAGCCCCAGCTCAGTGGGGCAAGTCAGAGAATCCCAGACTGGTTTGGGTTGGAAGGGACCTTAAACCCCTCTTGTCCCAACCCCCTGCCACGAGCACCTTCCCCTAGACCAGATCTCAGTGGCTCCAGATCTCCAGCGGTCTCTGGGGAAGCTCCGTGTCTGTGCCTGCTCCAGGAGCATCTCTGGCATTGCTGGGCCTCCCACCAGCCCATCCATAATGCAGATCTCTCCAGGTGTCCTTGCTGCAGTATCCCTGCAACTGGGATATTTATGAAACTCAGCTTTCCGAATTTCAGCAGGTTTTAACCTTCACTACTCGTTTTCCCATCTCTTCGGTGTGTGCTCTTTTAATAACTGTAACCCATCTGATAATGTTGTTATAAATTAATGATCTGTTTACAACCTTAACTCTGTTTTAATGAAGACTTTTTTTGTTGGGGAAAATAAAAGCTGCTGTAATTATACCTTGTAACTGCAGGGTTTTATAGCCGGTGAACTCATCCAACAAGCAATTTCGATTAGTTTATCCAGGCAAATATTCTAGTGTTGATTTCATACATATAAAAAACACACACAGCTACTTCCATGAGCAGCAGAAATAATTATTCCTGAATCCCTGTGCCTGCGTCTCAAGAGCAAACTCATGCTAGGTTTTCTGATGCTTAAAAAAAGTTGAATTCACAATGCTGCCTTTCTCTGGGTAAGAGCTTTAATAGTATCTTTCATCTGACTAGTTCCCTATTTCTCCCAAACTTGTATCTTGGAGATAAATGTGTCCTTCCATCAGATTTTATTGAAATGGGTTATAAGGTTTAGAAATCACTGGAGATGGGGAAAGGAAACAGCCGGGCAGGCACTGACTGTGTGTAAGGCTCATTTCCTCAGGAAACCAGGCTGAAAATACTTTGGGTGCCATTAAAAAGTTGGAGCTGTCATTTCAGGGGAAAGCTTCAGAGAGACTTGGAAGCTGTTTTCCAAGTGGTTAATTCAGTCTGTGTTTCCCAAAGTGCTCGGCTTGTATTGCTGGACAAATTCCTGCATTTCGGAGGCTCAACAGCCAACCCGTTGAGGCCACTGGAAAATGTGGCTGTTTCTTTTGGTACCTACCCTGAGCCAAACCCACCGGATCCTTCTGGAGAAGTTGGCCAGCACAACATCTTGGTACCTTTGTTCCATTTTGCTGGAGATTCCCGTTGTCATGAGGTTCACAAGGTCCAAAAAGCCCTCGCTTCCCACCAGCTGGGGTGGGGCCTGATTGCCAGAACCTTTATGCCAAGGACAAGGACAGGGAGTGAAGGCAATGGGCTGGGGTCTGGGCGACCTCAGTTTTGGGTTGCCCTTGGTCCTTTTGGCAGCACTGCAGAGGTGGGTGCAGTTGGGAGCTTCTGTCATTAAGTCCAGAAATTCCTGTGGGGTTGGGAAAGTCAGGTCAGCCTTCCAGGCTGATGGTGCTGCAGAGGAGAGCATGAGGATGGTGATCCCTTCTCCTCCCTCTGAGCCACCCCTTGTCTCCACCTGGAAATGCCCCCGGAGCAGCTGTTCCCTCCTCCCGGCCTTGCTGATCATGGATCACACAACCACAGAATCTCAGAACAGTTTGGGTTGGAATGGATCCTAAAGCTCATCTCATTCCTACCCCCTGCCCTGGACAGGGACACCTTCCACTAGACCAGGTTGCTCCAACCCCATCCAGCTCCTAACCCTAATCCAACCCAACCTGGCCTTGGACACTCCCAGTGATGGGGCGTCCACAGCTTCTCTGGGTGACCTGTGCCAGCACCTCAGCACCCTCACAGGAGCTGGGAATCTCCAAGATTCCTGTCTTGGAACTGTTCTGATGTTCACTGAACCCCAAGATTTTTGTGCTTGTCCTTTCTCACGGCACCCTGTCCCAGCCCTGCTCTCCCCTTCCTTCCGTGCTGCCATTGTCCATGGATCTTGCTTCTCTGGCTGGAGCCTCCCATCTTCTGGGCTTTCTGCTCATGTGAGATGTGCAGGTTTAAAAATAACCAGGGCTGGGCATGAAATAGGAGTTCTGGCTAATGAGGGCACTGGGATTCACTGCCCACGGTCACTCCGGTTCACACCTGGCATGAAACCTGCAGGGTTTGTGCCTCAGACACGACCTTTGCCATCCTGGGCGTGACACCTTGCTGGTGTTTCTCTGTGCTTCTCCTCATCACCCTCAGGGGGTAGAATGAAAAATTAATTTCCTAGAGATATTCCTTATTTTATTTGAGCTTCTTTCCTGCGGTAAGACGCTGCCGCTGCCTCGTGGATTCCCCATGTTATCACGGTATCGGTAACAATAGTGGGATGATTTTTTTTTCCCTTGGAGGCAGTCTAGCAAGGCCCCTGGAGCCAGGGACACTGGCCTTGGCGTGTTGAGCTGCATCCCTGCCCTGCAATCAATTCTTTCAATTCCAGCCTCCTGCTGCAACAACAAAAAGTTGAACCAAAAGCATTTCCCGCCCCTGAAAATCCATTACAGTCCCTGTCACTGGCTTTTTCTCAGTTTCTTTTTTTTTTTTTTTTTTTAATTTTTAATCTATTTTCTTGTTGGGTTCAGTGTGGCTGTTTTCCCATCCTGATTACAAGGAGTTATCGGAGAAATCCTTTGCCAAGTGTCAGCCCACAGCCACCTGAGGCAGCTGGAGTAGGAGTTATCAGTATTTGAACAGGTATGGAACAGGCTGCTGGCCACAGACTGGGGCGATGTCCTTCCTCTTGTCCTTGTGGCAGGCATGGGGGATCGGCTAATTAAAGATACTGAGGAAAAAACAGCTTGGATCGGAGTCTGGACAGATCCATGAACTCCAGCTCTCCATGTGTGGGATAAGGTCCCCAGATGCTAAACCAGAACCTTGCTAGAGATGCTCTGGCTGCTTTGAGCTGTGCTACCACAGCTGCTTTTAGATCCAGCATCCCATTTTAAAATTCCTCTTCCTTTTTTCTTAAGTGCAGATCTCCAGGCGGTATTTTCGATCATTTTATTTTGCTTCTTTTTTTTTTTTTTTTTCTTTTTTTAAATTCCCAAGTGACGCTGCTATCTGAACCTCGGGGACGGGAACCTTGTGGGAAATCTATGCCTTAATTTTCTATCTCTTTTTTTTTTTTTTTTTTTTCCTTTTTCCTTCGTATCTCCACCAAGAATCTGCATAAAGCTCCTCCACGTATCATTTATTCATCCGTATTTCAGCGCGAGAGGCTCTGCCTCGTGATGGAGATGTCATTTGCAAAATAATAAGGTCCCGCTTGCTGCAAGGGGAGCACCCCCACTCTTCCCCCACGAGGTCATTGCCTTCAAATTACGAATCTTTTTAACCGTTACCTCGTGGGTATCCGTGAGCACGGCACTCAGATTAATTCCAGGTCTGCTTCCTTGTCGTCTCCTCTGCTTTTTCTTTTTGCCGTGCCTTCGGCTCCCGGGTGTCGGATCAGGATTCCTAATTGGGTCGCATCAGAGGATCTTTGCCGTCAGCTGCTGCGCTCTCTGCGTTGTGCAGGGACGTAAGCCACGGATGCCATCCCATAATTAAGCTGGTATTAGGTGCTGGAAGCTGTGCTTCCCTGTTTGATCCCTTCCTGTGCCGTACACGGCATCCAGCCGCCCGGCAAAGCCGCGGCACGCGCTGGTCCCTCTGCTCAGGAGGAGGTGGAGGCATCCACAAAAAAGGACTTTGTTTGTGTTTACAGGGTCATTCCTGCAGCAGGGCACTATGTAAATGATGAGGGACAGTGAGGCGCTGGTGTTTTGGTGTGAAAAAGGCTTTTTTTGGTCTCTGGCCATCCAATCCAGCAGGACACAGCGCAGACCCGGATGGAGGGTGCTCCCATAGGAGCCAGGGATGCAGAGTTGGCTTCTCCTAAACCCAAAATCCATGGATTCAGCCTTGATTTGGCTCACCCTTACCAGAGCTAAGGGAACTGTGCTGTGCCAACGGTGAATCCCTCCCTGTATAAAGATGCATTTAGAGGACATACCCCTGGAGCCCACCTCATTGTCCTCTTTCCTAAACTTTGGATTTTATTCCTGGCACCTGCCCCCAAACCCACCTGAGGCTGAGCCAGCTGCATCCCAGGAGCTGCTCACGTGGCAGCTCTTACCGAGGGGAAATCATTAATGACCCAAGGTGTAATTATCTATGTCTTAAGCCTTGCTGAGGCTCCTCCAACATCTTTCCAGAGGAGGGAGGAGGGGTTTCAGGGAGACACCTTGCTGTTTAATAAATAAAAGAAGAGATTCATAAAGTGTCTGGCAAGCACATTCCTCACATAGAAATGTTACGGAATAACATGGGATGAATAATAGAAAAGGTTATTGAAAAATTCATAATTTCCAAGCGCCACTGAAGGCCAGGCTTCCATGCCGTTTATTTGCCTGTAGAAAAGTGATTAAAATATATATTATTGTCCTGTCTATAGGAAAATGTATTATTAAGTGGATACTAGCATGACATTTGAAAAATCCATTTCATTCCATTTAGTGGCGGGCGGTGGGAGGGGAAGGGGGGTCTTTTTCCTGCTTTTGTGCAGGAAGGTTTTAAGGGCGTTTTAGTCAGGCCTTCAGAAAAACAGCAAAAGCATAAAGAGGGGGAGGGTTTAATTACAGCCCCTTCCCTCCCAGCGGTGCCCTTCTCTCTCTGTTTTCTTGCCTTTTGCCTTAAAGATGGAATGAGATTCCATCACCTTTATTTTATTCCTTTAATTGCCGAGAAGGGGAAATGAGGCCGGACAGCGGGGGTGCAGGGATGAGGGATTTTCTCCCTGGACAACACGGCTGAAGGAGGGGTGGGTTTCTGTCATGGTTTTCAGAGGTTTTCACCAGTTGATGACCTTGTAATGTTGACCTGATCAGGTCAGTCTCGATGACCTGGAAGTAGAAGGACTGTCCTCCCTCCAGGTTGTGCTGGTGCGGTTGGTGACACCCAGGCTGTCAAATTTGGCTCATCCCTCTTGGTTTTGGGTTGTTTTATTAACCTGAGTGCAGGCACAGGCCGTGCTCACAGACCTGTCCTGGGTGTTGGCTTGGGAAAGGGGCAGATTTGGTTATTTTGGGAGATGTTGAGTGCCTTTCTTGGGCTTGATGCCTCCCCAATCCATCCAGCCCAGTTCTACAATGAAGGGTGAGAAACTGTCCCAAGAAATTTTCCTGACCAAATACCAGGATTTTGATCAATGTGACTAAAAATAACCCTGACTTATCTTCCTGTCCTCTTGGATAATCGTCTCCTCTCCAAGCCAGCACATCCCTGCTGCATGGGGAGAGCAGTTGCTTTGGGGATGTGTGTGATGCAAGGTCTCTGGGCAGACCAGGTCAAACCAGAGGGTGAATTTGCGTTACACCCGTGGGATCTGGTTCCTACAGAACTCCATGTATAAAACATCTTTCCACAGGCAAAAGATACACGTCACTGAAGAGATTATTTTGGGGTATTTGAGCTTCTTCTCCAAGAGCAGCCTCAGGAGATGGGCATTTTGAGCAGGAAAGTTGTGTCATGCTTAGCCAGAGGCATTTTGTATATCCACTGCTTACACTGAATTGAGCTGGGGATTAAAAGGCAAGAACTGTCCCCTCTGCTCCGTTAATGTCGGCAGGGATACGTCATTCCACATTAGCCTGGATCCTTCCTCGAGAAGGGAGGTGGAAGCTTTTCTTCCCCCCCTCTCCATGCTTTAGATCTTGAGCAGAGTCTATATTTGCTGCGTTAATGACTCGGAGCCAATCTCCAGCTCCTCTTCAGTTTTATTCATAGATCCCATCTGGGACTGTCGGAAATAGAAAGGCAAAACCTGCATAGAAGCCATGTGGCAGGAGAGGACATGAGGCAAGGAACTGCTTCTAAAAAGAAAACAAGGCTTGGGATTGACTTGAACCATTCCTCAATCTGGAAGGATTTGCCGCGTATCCTCAATTAAAACCATTTAAAAGACAAAGCTACTGCTTTTAGGGTTTTAATGAAATGTTTTGATTTTGAGGGAGTGTTCAAAATTGGGCTGAGTCTCTAGCATCTCAAAAGTGACTCACAGAGCGCTGATGTTGAGCATCTCTGGAAGTATCTCCATCCATTCATCCATCCATCCGTCCATCCCCTGTGTGGAAAGCCCCTCAAATTAGCTAAAATACATAAGTGCGAGCGTGTCTGAGACACAGAGGTGTTCATTGTGTAAATCTCTTTAAATCTGCATGGGAAATCAGGCTGGGAGGACAGGAATATCGAGATCTCGCTGCAAAGGAGAACTTAATGTACCCAGAAGCCACTGATAGACTGTCTGATAGCCGGAGTCACAGCCCGATGGGCAGCCTCTTCCTCTCCTGCCTGGAAGAAAATAGCTCTGAGCAGCAATAGACGCTGTGCCCAGGAAAGTGGCAATATTTGGTGTGGAGGGGCTGCAGCTCGGTGCTCACCCTGGAATTGTGAAGGATTAGGGAAAAGGAGCAGGCGCAGGGATGACGACGCGGCAGCGGCAGCTCCGTGGTCAGCATGGCAAATGCGTGGACGCAACTTTTGCGATCAGCTATCTCTCCTTGCTTATTTATTTTTTTTTCTTTTCTCCCCTTCCCTGCCTTACAACCTCCCCCCTTCTCTTTCTCTACCTCTCCCTGCCCAGCCCCAACACCCATCTTGGAGGATCTAAATTAAAATCTGTTATCATTTCCCGGATAATCCCCTTTGATGCCCTGAATACAGCAGAATCTGTCCTGCTTCAACCTTGCATGTAAGTGCTGATAGCTTTTGAACAGCTAAATGGCTTTGTATATCTCATACAAATGTCTGTCTCATCCAGGAGCTGGCAAGCCCCGCTCACTCGGCTGGGGAAGCTTTATGAGTTACAAGTGGAATTACTTTGGAGAGATGCTAAGGAGGCCAAACCTTTCAGAACACGTTCCCTTGGCATCTTCTGTCTGGCAGGGACGGGACTCGCATTGTCTTAACCTCGCAGAGCAGTTAATTGGTGTCGTGGTGCCGATGCCGTTTGTCACCAGGGCTTTCCTGCATCCGAGCCGCTGTGCCAGCCTGGATCTGCCCCTCTGGGCTTGGCTGGGGATGCCAGTTTGCCCCAAACCCAGCTCCTGGGGAGCTGTGGGTTGTGGGGAACTTGGGCATTGCTTTGTGTATGAGTTCTGGGCAGAGCTGAGGCCGAAACGGGTGTTTCATAGAAGCCCAGAATGGTTTGGGTTGGAAGGGACCTTAAAGCTCATCTTGGTCCCACCCCCTGCCATGGGCAGGGACACCTCCCACTGCACCAGGTTGCTCCAAGCTGGTTTGTCCATCTCCGCCCAGCCTGGCTCCTGATGGAGCTGATATCCCGGCTCAGCTCCTGGTGCTCTGCCAGCAGAGCTGATCTTCGTGCTGGGGTTCCTGAGTTGCATCCCCAGTGTGAGGGGCCCCTTGTCCCTCTCCATCCTGGCTTTTCTCATTAGTCACAGGATCAGGGAAGCTCTGCCAGCCCCTCCCTCCTCTGCTTTCCCTGGGGATCTGCGTTGTGCCCAGGTGCGAGGTGAGGGGTGCCTCCCTCCTTAAACCAGCCCATCCCAGCAGCACACCTTGTGCCGTCGTCGTGGGGAGGTCGGAGGACAGGGATCCTTGCAGAGGGGAGTTTGTAAACCGGCAGAGCAGGGCTGCTTGGGGGTGAGCAGGCCAGTGGTGTTCCTGGAATATCCCAGGTCTGGGAGTGTGTCCATCCCCTGCCTTCCATGGTTTAACCCCAGGCAGAAACTCCAGCCCAGCCCAAACCGGCAGAGTGCTGCAAAATAAAGAGTGCAGCACAAAGTTAATTGCCTGTCTGAAATAAAAGCCTCTCCAGCAGGGAGAGAAACCAGGAATCACTGCAGCCAGTGACGTCTTTGTGCCCCCTTCGAGGACCTGGAGAGATCTGTGGGCATCTGGGGAATACAGAGGGGAGGGAACTCTGCAGGAAGCTGGGGATGGTTTAGCGATGGCCGATGACATGAGCCGATGTGGCAGGGCACAGCTGCATCTTCCCAGCTCCCCGCCCCAGGTGGCGGGATATAAAATCACAGCCCCGTGCCTGGGGAGCGGCACTTAGCCAAAAACCCTGAGGAGAGAGAGGATTGATGTCAAGGAGCCAGGGGAAGGGAGAAAGGGCTTTATTTTTAAAAGGAAAAGGAACAATAAGTCGTTTTTAGTTGCAGCCGCTTCTTCCCCATGACTGCCTTGCTGCTCCTCTCTGGTGCAGAGCTGGAAAACAGTGGACCTACATCCCTTGGTTAAATTGTGGGAGCATCGGTGATGGATGGGGGGCTCCTGAGGGGGCAGGAAAGGGGAGCTCGTCGTTCTGCAGATCACCAGCCTTGTGTTCAGCTCAGGGGGAGAGGACAGGGCGCAGCCAGCCAGAGCCAGCTGCATTCATTCCTCAAAGCTGCCTGTTGTGCAGGAATTCATCTGCCAAATCAGCCACAGAGCTAGCGAAGAGCACCAGAGTGGACTTAACCTTCCACCTCTGCTTGTGCTTCCTCAACAAAAAAACCCAAACAAACTGCTCCTGCTGAGCAGGGACTTTATCAGAATGAGGGAGAAGCAGGCAGCTGGGCTGCTGAGAGCTGCTGGCTCAGGGCAGGCAGCCCTGGCTCTCCAAGGATCCCCTGGGAAAAGGGGGATTCATCCCTGCTTGCTCTTTCTCTCCACCTGTGTCAGAGGGAGCTTCCCATGGGAGCTGAGGTGCCGTGGCTGCTGGGAAGGGGGCAGGAGCTGACCTTGCAGTGTCACATGGAGCCGTGGCACGGGCCTGGCACGGGCTCTGGCTCTGGATGGCACTGCTCTGCCATCCTTCTACAGGATGCTGATTTTCCCCTTTGGGCAGATGCTCATGGCTGGGGACAGCAGCTGGTGCCGTGAGAGCCTGTGGGAAGAGAAGGGCTGGATGGAGCCCATCCATCTCTGTGCATCCATCCCTCTCCATCCCTCCCTGCCCATCCCTCCCTGCCCATCCCTCCCTGCCCATCCATCCCTGCCCATCCACCCTCTGCAGGGCAGCCCGGGCTGGCAGGGCCGTGGGCACGGTGCCTGCCTCGCCGTTCAGGCTCAGATGTGTGTCCCTGTGCCTGGGGGCTCTGCTCCAGCAGTGGCTTCTGCCGCTGGTGCTCCGTGGGCAAGCTCAACCCTTCCCAGAGCTCTGTCTCAGTTTCTCCCCGCTGCAGAGCTGGGATCTTGCCAGGGAGTGCGGTGCTTCGTTGTTTCAGGCTTTGGGATCAAGGCTGGTCTCTGCTGTGATGGTGGAGGGCGCAGAGGAGGGCAATTCCACCCGTCCCTGGGATGTGAGGATGCAGAGGGCAGAGATGTGGAGCTTGAGCCCCAAAATGAGCAGCGCTTCTAAGCCTGGTGCTGTTGGGCATTGGTGTGATGAGCTGCTTCCATCCTCTGCCCCCTCAGGGGCAGGAGCTCCCTACCACTGATCCCCTGATTTTCCCCCCAGCCTTTTCCCCCATGCTGAATCCAGTGGAAAAGAGAAAAAGCTCTCACACCCCCCCTCTTAATGAACTCAGCATTAATCGCTTGTGTCAAATCCTTGTGCTAACAAGCTGAGGAAATCAAACAGGCATCCCTGGGGAGAGCCAGGGAGTCAACACTCATCCATTAAAATGGTAATTTTGTATTTTTCACCGAGGCATTTGTCGCCTCTTGCCCTTGTGCACTCGTTAGAGCTTTGGCCTTTAAATTATAGTGATTTTTTTTTTTTAGAAAAAACCCCAAACAACTAAACCGCAAAACCAGCTCTCTTCAGACTTCTTCCCTTCCTCTTCCCAGGAATGCTGAGCTGTGTGCAGGGGAGTGTGTCTCCAGGTGAGCCATTATTTTGGCTTCAGTAATGGCAACAAAGTGCTCGTGGCTTCCAAAGCAACTCGTTTTCTCCCACAAATTCAAAAAACTGATCCCCACTAGCTCTGAAAAAAAGCATCTTGTGAGTGTTTTGCTTGAATCCAAGTAGGAATTTCAGGTCATCCGGTTGTTCAGGGCCTTGCAATAGTTTCTTGCTTGTGAGGTTTCTGGAAATCGTGGAGATATTTGCATATCCCGGGGGGTTTTGTGGATGTTTGAATGCAGGAGGTGGGGGTTGGCAGCTGTTTGCTGCTCCCTTGTTTTAAGAAGTTGGTGGGAGTGAGGTTTTATTAGGCTGCCAGAGGAGGTGGACAAATGCAGCATCCCTTCGTCAGTGCTCAATCAGATCTGGGTTTTCAGCATAAAAAATGGCTTTTCCCACCTGCCCCTGCTGCTCCAATGAAAGATATCAGCTCTCCCCACAAACCTTGCAGCTCCGTCACCCTGCCAGTGGAAGGCCATTAAAATCCCCGTGCGTGAAGCAGGAAAAACCAGGAGTGATTTAAAGGCAGCATCTCCAGAGCGGCCTGGGAGAGCAGGAGCGGGTAGGAGCCAAAGAGCTCACACGGGGAAAGCCATTCTGATGCCTGAGTGCCTCAGTTTCCCCATCAGCAAAATAACAACGGGAAAATTTCCTTCCTGACGAGATCAATTCCCCCCGTTTCGGTGGAAAGTGTTCCTGCCTGTGGAAGGGCGTGGAACAAGATGGGTTTTCAGATCCCTTCCAAGCCAAACCCTTCCATGATTCTGCCATTCTGGAGGCACACGGAAAATGCCACGGAAGGCACAGGTTGCTGTTGTGCCAGTGATGCTGAGGACAGACAGGATTTTAAATCAAGTTAGCGCTCGTTCTGTGCACTAGGTAGGAACACGAGGGCTCGGCTTGGGATTTGTTTGCCTTTTCCAGCCGGGAAAGCTGCGGAGTTCCGTGACTGCTTCCTCCAGCTGGAGCTGCTCGTCCTTGGCTTTGCAGAGGTGGGAAGGGGCTGCGTTGGGCTCGCAGGGTCTCTCTCGTCCCTCACTCTGGCACAATTAATGCACCCTAACGACGTGTCAGGCGGCGCAGGGATGCGAGCGCGACGGCGGCGTTTCCCTGCGGAGCCTGCCGTGTGGGATCCCATGAATAATCATGCCCGCCCTCCTCTCCTCTACACGGAAATATTCCGATAAATAAATAAAATAAGTGACATTTTTTTCGTTCCGTTAAATTTTATTTATTTTTTTTTCCCTCCCTTTCTATTTTTCATCAAAGCTCTCCCTCTGGTGAGCAATTTGCAGGCAGCGTGGCGCGGTGCTGCTCCGAGGAGAGGATCTGCTGTGGTTGATGTGTTTTTCATCATCTCATTGTCCCATTTTCCGGGACCAAGGAGACTGGTATTCCCCTCCCCGTACTGGTTTCTGCGTGCCTCCATCTCCACACTCATCTCCACACTCTCCACGTGCACCCAGGAGGTTCTGCCTGGACAACAGGAATGGGGAGAAGCCACGAGTGGTCCAGGAGGGGCCTGATTTTCGTGTTTGGTTTTAAATTCGGGCTGGGGGTGGGTTTCGATGGAGATCCGGCTGTAAAAGCAGCCAGGAAGGGCTGTGTGCGCGCACAGCGGCGATGCCACGGGCATTCCGCGGGGCTGTGGAATCAGGATTAATGGCTCCAGCATCCTTCAAGCAAACTGTATCACGGAGTGCTTTGTGGAGTTAAATGACACAGGACGGTGGGTAATATATGGTGTAAAGCGCTGGAAAACAGCGGCACGGAGATATGGCAGGGGGAATAAATTAAAGCCTTCCGTCAGAAAGCCAATAATGGGGAAAGGGGGAGTGGAGAGGTGGAAGCAAGGGAGAGGATATTTATTTTCGGCTGAGCTATGGAAGGAGTGGAGAATCAATGGCTAGAACATACAGCACCTCATGCATAGCGCCAGTGTGTGTACACAGCCCTGGCCAGTTTTTGGGAGGGGGCTGGGGGTGCCCAGTTCCTTCAGCTGCGGCTAGAAGGGATGCAGGGTGTTCCTGTGCTGAGGTTTCTCCCCTTGCAGGTGGATTTTTGTTTGGTTTGGGTTTTTCCAGAGGTGCTGAGAGCTTTTAAAAAGGGTCTGGATTTGCCCTTGGCTGGGTCGAGCTTCCCTCCGCTCCTTCGGTCCTTCAAGGTCAGTCTGGCCTGGTTTCGTGCAGCAGCTGCTGTGAACCTCATGTAGAAAACCGGATTTAGCCTCACACCTTCCCCAAACCTCCTGAAGGAGGGAGGTCTCATGCACCAGGCTGGGAATGGGATATTAAACGGGAATTTTTACGCCGTAACCGGGATAGCAGCACGGCTGCACCGACTCCGAGGAGCCCAGGAAGGAGCACTCCATGCCCTGCAAGGATGTGTGCTCTCATTTCTGGTTTATTCAAGGTCACACAGTGCAGTGGGACAAAGCAGCGTCTTTGCCAGGCCCGTTTCCATCGGGGAGGGGCGGGAGGTGGAGGGAGGGGGGTGCGGCGAGGGGATGAAGGTCCCTCGCGTACCTCCTTTGACAAGTTTGCAATGCAAGGAGCGGCTTTGCAGGCGTCCTCACGTCCCTGGCTGTGCTGGGGAATGTGTCAGCGCTGCTCCCCAGCTCCCCACTCACCCCCTCTGATAAGGTAATGAGATGCAAGCCTTTGGTGTGTTTGACAAGCTGCTGTCCTACAGCGCGGGAGCCGGGAGCGCTCAGAGGCTGGGAGAGGAGATTAATTAATGCTAAAAGACACAGTTTGATGTGGCAATGAAATTTCGATTATAATAATCTCTAATTATCTTGTAGCACAAGTGCCTCGGCTCTCCCAGGTGTCTTCCCCAGTTTGAAATCATCGTTTGTCGGCATCCAAGGGAGAGAGGAGCTGGTGCAGGGGGTGCACCTGGGGTCCCTTGGGGCGGGGAGCCCAACTTCTGCCAGGGGTGTCCCTCAGTGGGTAAATCCGTCTGCTTCCATGGATCCCATCCGTGCCTGCTGCCCCAAATCAGGGCAGAGCAGGGAGTTTGAGGCGCTTTCCACGGAGTGTAGGAGCGCAGGGAGGCAATCTGAGGTCTGTGCAGCTGTTCTGTGGCACTTCCACTTTGCCTTTCCAGAGTGTGTCATTCAAACACCTGGTCCCTCGCAGTTCATGCTTTTTGTTCCTGATGGTTTTTACTCAAAATCAACTCGTTCCCAGGGAGAACTTTGGTCTTGACAAAACGACACTTTACCCAGGAAAGTAATTTCCTTCAGCTGCTTTATTGCCTCTCCTCCAGGCTCAGCGAGCTTTAAAATCCCCCTCCTCCTCTCCCATCAGCCTGAGCCCTTCTATTCCCAGCATCTTCAGCTGTGATGTGTCCCTTCCCAGAGGGATCCGATGGCCTTTGGAGAGGTCCCTGTGAGCGGGGCCGGACAATCGAGCTCCGTGTGTGGAATTGCAGATGGACACAGAGGCACCTCCAGGAGCAGCAATAATTGGCTGCTCTGCTCCTGAGGTTTGGAGGGGGGGGGTCTGTACGGCTCCAAGTCATATTTATCTACTCAAAATAGTCTCTGGGGAGGAAACATCTCGGGTTTGAAGTCATGACCCCTGTGGCATTGATGCCTTAGGATTTTAGCTTTTATGTTTTTCATCAGTTTGTAATCCTGCAGTCCTTTAGTGTAGAACTCCAAACTCCATATGCGGTTATGTGTGTATATATATATATATATATGTAATGAGTTATGTTTGTATATATATATATATATATATTTAGCTGCTGCTTCCCCATTTTGCTCACACACAACAATTCCTCTCCAGGCCTGGCCATCAAGGACACCTCACTGCCTCAGGCCTGAGAGATGGAAACAAAAGTGAGCTGGGGGCAGCAAACTTGGGGTCAATGACTTCATTAGCTGAAGCTGTAATTGGGAGATGAACCCCAATGTGCAAATGGCCCAAAGTGATCAAAGTGTGCGAACCCGTGACCATTGTCCATTTTGGGTGTAGCCCCTGGGGGGCTTTGTCTGCCCTGAATGTACCTGAGGGCCCTTCCATAAACAGAACTGATTTTTATTCTCCTAATTTTGCCTGGCCTCTGTTTTTAGGCAGTCCCAACAAAGCACCAGCATGCTCGCCATGCAGAGACTCTGTTTATCCAGTGCTTCCTGGGGCTGCAGGAGCAGGAGACTTCCTGGAGCCCCCAAAACCCTGCGAATCCTGGGGGAGCCACTCTCCTTCCAGGAGCAGCAGCAGGATGGGGGCAGGCTGGGGGCATCCCCAAGCCCAGCATGGGAAGGGGTCCAGCCTGCTGCTGTGACCTGTTGCGTGTCACTGTCTGTTGCAGCATTTTTTTAAGACAAAAAAAAGAAAAAAATAGGTGGGGAGAAAGCAGCCTGTTGCAAATGAAGCAGCTTTCCCAAAGCCTTTCCCATTCTCTCATCCTTGTGGGTGAAGAAGAGCCCCCCTGCTGCCCCACATCACCTTCCCATGCAGCTCCAAGCCTCTCCAACAGCATCCCACATCCCAGCCTTGTGCTTCAGCATCCCCAGAGAGGGAGGAAAAGCAACACAAGCCACAAAAAAATAAAAAATCCATCCCCGTGTGGGTTGTTTGGAGTCACAGCTCTGTTTGCAAATGAGCTTGGGGGCTCACTGGGTAAAAGAAGGGCATGCTTGGTGAATCCCATTTCACTTCCCCAATGAGCTGAAAAACTCTTGGATAATGGGTTATGAGTTGTAGATCTGTTTGATTGCATTGTTGCAAAGTGGGAATTGTTTTGCAACATAGATTCTTAATCACTGAGGCATCTGTGATTGAATGTGTCGAAAATTGGTTGAAATTGAAAGTTAACTATACTGCAGACAGCTTATTCTTGTGTATAATTGAAAATAAATTCTAATACTCTTCTTGAAAAGGGCTGCCAGGAGGAAATTTCCAACCTTGTCCTCTCCTCAGCTCCCTCCTCCAAATCCACAAATCTTCTCCCTTCCGCTCCGATCTTTTTCCTCTCCATCTTTAGAGCTGGGAAAGAAAAACCAATCTCTGCACATCACTCCCTGCATCTTCAGCTGTAAAATACAGAACTTGCAAGTAATTCTTTTTGGAATGCCCGGGGATGGGAGAGGTGGAAGGCTTTAAAGGACCAGGACACTGGGATCAGGGTCTTGTTTGCCAAATAGTTCAGTTCTTCGCTGAAGTGTTCTTCAGTGTGAACAAACTCATAAAATTCCGGAATGGTTGAGGCTGAGGGAAGCCTTAAAGCTCTCATCATTCCCCTGCCACAGCCAGGGACACCTTCCACTATCCCAGGTTTCTCCAAGCCCCATCCAACCCGGCCTTGGACAATTCCAGGGATGAGGCTTCCCTGAAGAGCACAACTTCTCTCAGGGGAGGGTTGGTGCTGGAGGGGAGCTGAGCTGCGGTTGCTCCCGGCTCTCACCTAATCTAGTGTCCAAGGAATGTCCTACGGAATTGAAACTTGACAAAATTAAGGCTGATACAGGGCAATTTTATGCCCACAATAAAATTTTAGTAGGGATGCAGTTGCCCTGTGACACCTCCTGCCCCAAGGCATTACGGAGCCGAGAGTTTGGCAGCAGAGTCCAGGAAGAAGGAACTGTTCCAGGGAATCACGTCATCTGGCGCAGTGTGGGGCGGGGGAGAAACATTTGCCAAAGTGCTTCCTGCACTTCCCAAGGGATAGCAATGGGGAATCCAGCCTCAGGTCTCTTGGCGTGATTCTAGAGCTCTCCTAGCCCAGTTCTAGGTGACTCCTGCATCCTCCTGCCATCCTGCTCCTCAGGACTGCAATCCCAGCCCTTGCCTTGCTGTGTGCCCCAGCCGCCTCCGTGGCTCCTCACGCTCCGGGGATTTTTGGCTTAGGGATGATTTTTGGGTTAAGGATGATGATGATGATGCACACAAAAGGTCCTGCCTCCCCGTTTTATGCGGCCCACAGGGGCAAAAATCAAATGATTCCCTGCCTCTTCCAAGCTTTCGGCGGTCTGCTGGGGGTTATTCTTCGTGGGATGAGAGGTCAGCTCTGCTTGACAAAGGGAGGGGACTTTGGTGGATTTTTTTTTTTTTTCCTTGCTCTGATCTTGAGCTATTTTTATTCCTTTTTCCACCCTGTGATGGGACAGGCAGTCAATAGGGTGCTTTCATGGCCTCATTTCGGAGAAGCCTTTGGAGGAATTGAAGGGATGGGTTTTTATTAAGTCCTCCTCATGCTAAAGATGCTTTGAAACCACACCTGGACCCACTCACGATCTAAGCCTGGACCACCAAAGAGGAGAGGGCAGGGCAGTAGCCCTGGATGGGGAAGAAAAAAATGAAAAGCTTTTTTTATTTTTGTGTATTGATTCTCCTTTGGTTGCTTGGGAAAGGGAGGTTGGAATCTCCTGTGCTGCCCGGAAAACTTGGGGCAATGCTGCTTCCTTTAGGAGGAGTGTCATGAGTTTATAAGGAATAATCGCTATTTAAAGCTGGGTTAACTATGGCGATTTCACCATCCCTTAAAACTCCTTTATTTTTTCAAATCCAGTTTTTTTTTCTTTTGACATCTTTTGGGAAATCAGCAGCAAGGAAATAAAGCAAGCAACTGTCCGAATCTCAAACCGAGCTTAGCGATGCCTTTGCTTGTATTAGAAATTTGCACAAAATGGAGTGAATTGATTTAAAATCAATTTATTTTAAATGGTGCAAACTCCTAATACAGACAGAACTAGTTTAACCTTTACTAAAATTGATTTTTCTTGCAACAATAAATTACCAAGTGAGACTGAACTGATTTAATGGAGGGTTAAGCCTGTTTAAGTGTGTCCATTTTCGGGGGTTTCATTGGTTTGGAGAGTGAGGATGGCCCAGTCCTTGGGGGGACCTCAGGAAACCTGATTTTCCTTTCTTGCTCTGCCTTAGATGTTGTCAAATTCTCCTCTCTGGGGCTTGGTTTCCTGTGTGGGATGGGGGATTTTAAAGTTTTCCTGTTTTGTAGGAGCATTGTTGCCTTGGTGGTGAGAAGCACCTTAGGGGGAGGGGTGTCTGTCGAGGAAAAAATTGCTGCTGCTCCACCAACTCAACTGAAAATGATAGCAGAGGAGTTGCTAACAGGTTTAATTTAATTGGTCAGGCTGAACCAGAGCCACATTCGGTGTGGCAGGATGGAAAAATTGACATTTTTCCAGCATAAAGCTGAAGCCCCGTCCCTGCCCTGCCAGCATCCCTCCTCCATCCATCAAACTCTGCATTTCAGGATGCCTTGGAGCATCTCCTGCAGGCTGGAGGGGGCTGCACGCTCCGCAGTCCCACATCCCTTTTGTTGTGACATTTGTTTTGCTGGGCTGGTTTGAAGAGATGGATGGGAATGCTCCAGCTTAGCCTGGCTCCCCAAGGCTCCCCCGTGCTGAGTTTAAGGTTAAGGTGGTTTTCCGTATGCCAGAGCAGCTCAAACCTGAGCCTTTGGACGTGGAGGAGCCTTAGTCCACCTGTGCATCTGTTTTCCAGTGGACAGTAAATCCCTGTGACTTGTCTGGGAGCGATGTGATTTGAATTAATCAAAACGCTCTACTGCAGGAGGGGAAAGAAAAAAAAAAAAATAAAGTATCGTGTCTAGATTGATGGAAGCAATGGAGTGGTGATAACTGTGTTTTAATCCAGTAGCTGAGGACTTAGAGCAGCCGCCTGGGAATCAATCCTGCTTTTGTTTTGCCTGTGGAATTTGAAGCTGCGGCTCCCCGGGAAGCGCCGGAGGACGTTGGCAGGTGGGGGATGCTGTGCTGGCCCCTGCTCGGAGCTCCCTGCCTCGGGTACCAAGAGGTGTTTATTAATTAGGAATCCGAGCGGCTCCCTCGTTCAGAGGTTACGAGGCTCGCTGGGGAAGCTCCGGTCCCTCTTCTCATTAAGGTTTAATTACACAAAGTAAAATATCGTCAACAGGAGGGAGCAAGCCCCCCAGAATGCTCGATGAGGGGGCGGCTGGCAGGATGCCGGACGCGGCTCCTGGGTCCCTGCGGATGGGGAAAGCCGAATGGCTCCCATCTGGAGTGGAGGATATTGGGATCTTTTCCCTTCTCCCATCGAGCTGTGGTGGAAATCTGGGGACACAGCGTTGGGGTGGGTGCGGGACAGCGTTAATTCCACAGAGGTCAGTTGCCAGCCAGGTATCGCTGTGGAACGAATGGCAGATGATCCCGTTAAGTTTCCATCCGCGTGCGTCCCGGGAGCCCATAAATTCCTGGGATAATTAGTAGCTGCCGTACAGAGAGCAGCAGGGCACTAACCATCCTCACTTGAGGTTTTGGAGCCTCTTCTGCCCAGGCACTGGGGCGGTGGGGAGGAAAGGTGAGGAGGTTCCTCCTCCTTGGAGCAGGTCTGACACGGGCACAGCCCATCATCCCAGAGGATGGGAGCACTCAGGGATGGCTCTGTAAATGGGTGGCTTCATTTTAACTTGGAGAAAAGGTGTTTGATGAGTGAAAACATCTCTCTGAGAAAGTCACCCCAAGCTTCATCTCCAGCTCTTTTACCACCAGAGGCATTTTGATCCTGGTTTTTACATCGTGGAAACTGAGGCAAGGTGATGATCAGTGGTTTTACTGCCGAGATCATGACGAGTTTCCTGGTTTTCCTGCTGCTCCGGTCAGCAGGGTGCAGGTTCTGTTCCCGGGTGGCTGTGGCCAGGGCAGAGGCAGAGCAGCTCCGGAGGAGGCAGGTGGTAATGAGTTCACGTTTTAAAAGTGCTCGCAGGTGAAAGTTGCTCTCCAGGAGAAGTGCAAAGAGTGCTGATTTGCATTCTTATTGCAGGCAATATCCATAGGGAGAGAATGTCAGAACAGCTGTTATGTCAAATTACCTTCCTCCAGTAACGGGGGGTTTTATCTGTCATCTCGTGGAGGGCAGAGGCACTTGCACCCCTTGGGGGAAGCCTGGCTTTGAATATTTTTTGCATCCAGTGCTCCGTGGAACGACTTCGCCGAGTCCAGCGCCGGGTGAGCGGCAGGGTGAGGAGGGATGGAGAGCAGATGGAGCAAAGGGGGCAGAGAGAGGGCTGGGATCAGCCCAGGTGCTGCTCTCCCCCGTCACCTCCCCAGGGTGATGCCCAGGTCCTTCCCCACCCCGGCCGTTGGCAGCTGCTCGGTGTGTCCTGCCTCGTGAAGCTTTTATTCCAGCCTTTCGGCTTAATCGCTTCTTAATTAACTCGAGCAACGGCTTTATTTCTCGAAGCCCGTTTCCAAAAGCTTAATTTTACTTCTATGCAAAATTAATATTTTTCGTTTTTCTGCTTGGAAGAAGCGCCCGCATCCGCGGGAAGGGGGAGAGGGGGAAGCTGAGCCAGCACAGCTCCTCGCACCAAAAGGTTTCTGCTGTCGTCTGTGTTTTCCCAAGCAGCCATCAAGTTCTAGTGATCATTTGCAGGGGAGGAAAAAATAAAAATAAAACCAAGCGTGGATGGAGACCGTTAAAAGGCTCCATCTGGCCAGTGCTAAGGATGGGTGATGGCAGCGGGACTTGGCCCTGCCTGGCCTCAGCTGTCCCCATTGGAGCTGGGGACAGGCAAACAGAGTATTTTTACAGTTAGGTGAGATCTGGGGGCTTGGAGGACCTTGCAGGACCCTCCAAATGTCCTTTGTGCCTCTGGGCTGTGCAGTGAGGCCCTGCAAGCAGGAGGGTGCTGGGCATGGATTTGGTGCAGCCCAGCTCTGCGTGTGGATTTGGGCAGGGGTTGCGCTTCGGTTTGTGCTCAGGGGATAGCAACACCTGCTGCTGATGCTCTCTCTTCCTCACCCTCCCAGGACACCTCCAGGCAGTGCTGCCCTCCCACAAATCCAGCTCAGGCTTGTTTTGTTCTTGGCAACCCCGTCCTCGAGTAGCAGGCTGAAAGCGGGTTTCATTCCCAGCAACAGCCACGTGTCGTGCCTCAGTTTCCCTTCCACAAAAGCACGCTGATACCTTTTCTTGAGGAGCTCTGAAACCTCTCAGGAGAGCGACGTGCCGCTGCCACTGTCCACAGCTTGGCTGTGCCTTTTGCCCAGGACAGCTCCAGGCAGGTCCAAGCCCAGTTAGGTCTGGCAGGACGTGTTCCTCCCCTGCTAATCCCGTGTGCGCAGTCCAGGCCTAAGCTGCTCAGCGGCATTAGGTTTCTAAAAGAGCTTCAGATGGGACAGGGCACTCCAGGGAGAGGGCCACAGGTAGCACTGGGTGTCCCCAGCCAGGTGAGACACCCGAAATAGCCACAGGCCAGCTCAGGTGGACTGGCCTTCCCCAGCCTCCGTTTGGGATTAAATCACAATCCCCAAATCCCAGCCCGTGGCCATGCCTGGCATCTGTGACTCCTTCCTGCAGTGGCCAGGACACCCTGGCTCTGGTGCCCATTCCCTGACAGGAACCCCCTGCATCCCTGCTGCCCCAGGGCTGTGGCCGTGCCCTGCATCCCCGGGTCACGCAGTGTTAAATATTCCATGTTACTCATTGTAAGGGCTGGTTCCCGCTCACAAGCTTTGATACATAATTCTTTTGCTGTGCCCTCGTTCCCGTGCTCCAAACAGAAAGAGTTTAAGTGCTGGAAGTGAGGCAGAGGGACGCTGAGAGATATTAAATCTCTGTAGCCTTTCAGAGGCTCCATAATTCATAATCCTGAAACGCACAGGCTGATAATTGCCTTAATCACTGGAGAAACATGGCCAAAATGTACTGAAATAAGCCATAAAACTCATTACAAGATAACAAGATTCTATCTATTCTCGGAGGTCGCGTTAAAGCTTGGCAGGTCAGGGAGTTAATCACCTCCTCCAGCAGAAGCAACACCGATAAGCGGCGGAGCAGAGCCCGGCGCTGCCCGGATCCCCCGGATCCCACCCTGCTTCCCAGAGGGATCCAAAAGGGATGGGCTGCAGGGGGGCTGGGGGAGCTGCCGTGTGGCCATCGGCACTTGGATCAGCAGGGAATCACTTTCCTCGGGGAGGGGTCCCCACGGACACAAGCAGCCTGGGCTGAGCCTGAAGTGGGTCTGCGGGAGGGCTGGACTGCCTGGGGGTGTCCCGGCTGCGTTGGGAGGGGACAGAGCGTCAGCTGCAGTTTTGCTGCTCAGCAGGGACGGGGCTGTGCAGGAGGAGCTTTCCCTTCTCATCGGAGAGGTGATGCTCTCCACCCCATCTGCTACAGCCCAGTGCTCCTGTATCCCAAAATCCTAGACTGGTTTCCGTCGGAAGGAGGTTTAAAGACACCTTCCACTCAACCATCTCACTCCAACCTCGAACACTTCCAGGGATGGAAGGACGCACCTTGTGTTTTCTGCTCCTTTGCACAACCAATCCAGCCTTGGCAAAACGCACTTTGGGAGGGAGATCCCTCTGCAGGATTTTGGGATGCTGTGCGCCCCGTTTTTCAGGGATTGATAATTAGGGGTTCTCTCCTCCCCTCCATCCCTCATGCTGTGGATCCGTTTTGCTCAATCCCAGCTCTGTGCTCGTGCCATGTTTTAGCGGGGTGGGGGCTGTCTGGAATCATGGGTTGGGGTCCCCATCCCGTTTGGAATGTCCCTGTTGGAGCTGTGGGGGTTCCCCAGGTGTTCCCCCGCGTGCTGTCCCCACCAGCAGCTGCCTTCCCGCTGGATTTGTGGTGATGGATACTGGGCACGAGGCTAATCCATAATCCCCAGTAAATGCTGCTGATGAGTCAGTGCTCATTTAACATGAAATAGCCCTCCTGCGAAATCCATCTCCTCGGATTTAGCGCAGCTACTTGTTGACTAAATATTAATTGGTTATTAAAAAGAGTCGGTGAGAGGGAAGGAATTCTGGGTTTCCCAGGGCTGTGGCTGCTTCTGTGTCCCATGGACATGGCTTTTCCTGGTTCCTGGACACCGGGACCTCTCCTTCTCCAGTGCCTGAGCCCTCCTTTCCCAAATTTGTTATCCCACTTTTATTTACCCCTCTCAGCCTTGAAGAAACTGCAGGGGGGAGGGATCAAGGTCCTGGTATCAATAATAGCAACACCTTGCACATCCCTCTTCTCTGACTCAATCCTCCTTCCTTTTTCCTTCTTTTTCGCATGGATTTTTAAAATAATTATTGTTTTTTTCTTCCTCTCCCCTGCCTTGAGGGATTAACGGAACAAAGTACAACAAGGACAAGGGTTGGTACCTGTGATACCGGGAGCAAGAGGGGCTGGGAGGAGGGAGAGGAGTGCTGGCTTAGTGAAATATCTTCTGGTGTCTTCCAAACCCCTCCAAATCACACTCCCTGCGCAGGAGGGGAGCTCTGAGGAGCCATGAGAGCTCTGTCTTCCCCTCCACCACGCTGGAATTGCAGGGCTGTGGGAGATTCCCAAGCCTGGAAAGGGGGAAAGAACCAGAACCCCTCTCCTGATGGAGCATGGGGGGCTTGAAGGGGATCCTAGACCCTGGGATGTATTTACAGATATTGGAAAAGGGGATTACTGCTTGAAGATCAGCAATAAAGGGATGCAGCATCCCTCCGTGGTGCTGCCTGGAGAGGATCCATTCGCTTTGCTGGGCTGGAATGGGGTGTTTTGAGCAGAGAATTGGGAGAAATGTGGATATTCGGTTGTTCACGGGGAGGGTCCTCAGCAGCTCTGCCCTTGGTGCCGATCTGAGCACACCCTCCACGTCATCCCGGGGCCACCTGCAGTAATTTTCTCCTGGAGAGGATTTTAACCAGGAAAATCCTGTCAGTTGAAAAAACACTTTTTTTTTTTTTTTTTTTTTCCCAGTGTGGAACGAAAAAAGGAATGGTTTTTGTGTGCCTGCCGCAGACCTGTGTCCTGCTGGGTGACAGGAGCAACAGTTTAAAGCTGTTTTCTGTCGCTCCTGTTCCATAGGGGATGGTGTGTCCTGCAAACGAAGATCCCCACAGGTGCAGAATGTGTTGCATTGCCCGGTGTGAAAAATCAATAAATATGCTCCCCGCAAAAAGAAAAAAAAAAAATATAAACCCAAACAACAAAAACCCCCAATGCGCAGGAAAACTTGCTAAAAAGCAGGGAGAAGGGAGAGCAAGAGCTCCTCTCGAAGGAATAGCTGTTGCAGAGGGAGATCTCGGGAAGCTGATAATCAATCCAAGCACTTTGCAGGAACAGCGGAATGGGATCAGCGGGGGATGCCGCGCTTCCCGGCGGGAGGACGCACGGGCTGCCGGGCAGGCTTTCCCTCTCACCCTGGGTTTTCCCAGAAGGATTTTCTCCACATTCCCACTCGTGCTTTGCGGTGATGGCTGGGGCGGGCCGGGGGGGCTGTGGTCCCTCTCCGCATGGCTGGAGCATCCCAGTGCCCCGAGGGGTGGAAGCCGGGCGCTTCCAGGCGTCGGTGGGACTCTGTCCCCATCTAGCGATGGCCGCGCCGCGCCCGGCGCTGCCGCAGCTCCGCGGGTTGGTCCCGATGCCCTGGGAAGGAGCCGAGCTTGACCTCGCTCACACCCCTGCCCCAAAGCCTCTCCAGGCAGCGGGAGGCGAGGAGAGAGGGAAACCCATCACTTCTGCTCCTGGAAGGGAGGAAACTCCGGGGCTGAGGAGCAGGCAGGCTGTCACCGCTCCTGATTTTGGGATGGCATCAGAGAAAACCCAGAGAGTTTAAGGAATGAGGAGCAGGCAGGCTGTCACTGCTCCTGATTTTGGGATGGCTTTAAAGAAAAACCTGAGTTTAAGGGGTGAGGAGCAGGCAGGCTGTCACCGCTCCTGATTTTGGGATGGCATCAGAGAAAACCCTAAGTTTAAGGAAGGAAGAGCAGGCAGGCTGTCACCGCTCCTGATTTTAGGATGTGTGAGAGAAAAACCCGGAGAGTTTAAGGGGGTGAGGAGTGGGCAGGCTGTCACCACTCCTGATTTTGGGATGGTGTGAGGAAAAACCCAGAGAGTTTAAGGGGTGAGGAGTGGGCAGGCTGTCACCACTCCTGAGTTTGGGATGGTGTGAGGAAAAACCCTGAGAGTTTAAGAGGTGAGGAGCAGGCAGGCTGTCACCGCTCTTGATTTTAGGAAGTGTTAGAATGAGAAACCAGTAACTCGTTACAGCAGAGTTCATTTGCCAGCTCCGGGCTGGGACTGCAGAGCACTTGGAGCATCCTCCAAGTGGGTCTCAGCCTTCAGGTCTTTGCAGGGAAGGAAAATGGTTTTATGTCTCATGTACCCACAAAAGAGAGGTGTGGGACCAGGCAGCGTTGGGGTGGGGGCGATTTGTGAATCCCTCAAAGGGAGGAGGAGGAGGAGGCGCTGGCAGCCGGCTGTGGCATTGTGACGGCAGGGACAGAGGTGATGGAGCACTCGGTGCTCCAGCCTCCCGCTCCAAACAAGGGCTGCCGGGCTGTCTCACTCTGGTGCTCCGCCATAAAATAACACTAAACCCTCAGGAGAGCGATGGGCTGAGCCAGGCTGAAGCAGGAGGGGTTTCGAACCGAGCTCCACCCTGCCCGGGAAGGAGCAGGGCCCGGGGATGGAGAGCTGCAGGCGAGCCCAGGCTGCAGCAGGACGTGCTCTGCTCTGCTCTGCTCTGCTCTGCTCTGCTCTGTGACAGCCCTGTCACTGCTGCCGCAGCCCTGCACATGGCACAGGCATATGGACTGATGCGGGGGTCCTCCAGCTGCTCCCTCTGCTCCCGGTGGGAATCGTCAGCACGGCGCTCAGCCTGAATGAGCAACCACCACATCTTAAATGCATCCTCAGAGTTCCCCTGCAGGCAGCTCCTGGGGCTGGAGGTGCTTTGCAGAGGGATCAGGAAGGATGAGATCAAATTTCCCCCCCTCCCCGTTCGGAGCGAGCGTGGCTGTGCATCACATTCCTGCGTTTGAGGTTTTCTGTATGTGGCTCATATATGTGCTGTAAAGGTGGGCAGGCAGATGGATGGGCACGATAAAACTGCTCTTTAATAACGAATATCTCTTTTTGGCACTCAGCTTTCCTTAGAGATAGGGCCTGTTAGGCTGCAGATAGCACTGGAAAGGATGAGGGTAGGAGAATTTGCCTTAAATTGTTCAGGAATGAGCTGGAGAGAGGCCTTCGTTGAGTCCTGAGCTGCAGGAGGAGCGGGGAGATTCCCAGAGCTCCCCTCGTGCTTAGATTTCCCATCCTTGCATGGGGTGTGTGAAGGTGAGGCCGCCAAAGATGAAACAGGAGGCTGTGGATGCCTCACCCCTGGAAGTGTTCAAGGCCAGGTTGGACCAGGCTTGGCGCAAACTGGGATAGTGGAACTAGAAGATTTCTGAAGTCCCTTCCATGCTAAAACATCCTGCAAGTCTCAGCTTTCACCTCCTTTATTTGTTGTTTTGCTTTTCTCCAGCTCTTTCCTTCGCCCTCTCAGGGGAGAAGCAGCACAGGTGGGACAGGGGGAGGTGGGCATTGGCTGAGCACAGAGCAAAAAAATAACAACCAACCATATCAGAGGGAAAACTGGACTCCAGGAAACCTTTGAAAGTAGAGTGTTCTTTAAAAGAGTTGGGGAAAAAAGAGACGAAGAGAAGTGGGAGGAAAATATCTTTCAATTTTTGCCATTTCAAAGCTTTGAGCTGACCTGATTTCAAAGAATACGTGTGTAATACTTTCCCTCTTTCTTCTCTTTTTTCCCCCTAATAGGTAAGTGACATTTTATTCCACTTATCCTTGAGGCAAAGTTGGATTATTATTTTTAGAGAGAGGGGGATAAGACATGCTGGGAAGGCGCCACACAGGCACAGCAGCCAGTGGCACCAGGAGAGAGGCATCCAAAAGCTGTCCAGGTAGGTGACTCCAGGTGGGGACTGCCACCAGTCCAGGGAAGGGCTGCAGCCTTTGGGGAACCGTCTCAAAATCCTCCAGTGTGTCCAGCTTTGACAAAATCATGGAGAAAACCCTCAGGAGGGACTTTCCCAGCAGCTGTAGGGAGGCAGGGGTGGGTTCTGTTGTGGAGAGAAGCTCCTGCTGGCGGTCAGGACTGTGGGCTTGGGGCTCGCTCCCTGGTTTCGGGTGCTGCTCTGGGATTTGGGTGGAGCAGATGTGCTGAGGGTCAAGCGTATGGACAGGATGGCTCATTGGTGCTTTTACACACCTTTATTAATGATGCTGGATGAGGTTTTGGTGCTTTGGTGTGGGGGAAAGCACGAGAGAGGTGGCAGTGGATCCAGTTAGCGCATGGAAGTGCTCTCTGAGTTCCTGGAATGCTGCAAATAACAGTGGACATCTCCTTGTGCATCCCTCCCATCCCTAAGAGCTCCTAGCCATGGGGCCAACCCTTGTCTTTCTGGGCTGCTGCCTGTGGAAGCCACACTGTGGGAATATCTGGGATAATTTACTGGGAGCTGGTTTTGCTGATGGTAGCAATGAGGTAATTTCTTGGGGACCGTTCCAGGCTGATCTCCTACGAGTTTGCTGACTTCTCCCGAAGCTTTGGCCTGGCAAGACAAACTTGAATTACAGCAGCAAATACCCTGGGCACTGTCCAGGAATGGCTGGGGAAGAATTATTGCTTCCTGCTCCCTTTTGCTCTGCAGCTAGATGACTTTATAACCACGTGTGCGTGAGCAGGACGGGGCACTGCCGAGCAGGAATGCGGCTGCAGGGCTGAGCTGGGAGTCTGGGAGAGACAAAAACACCTGTAAACAACAGCAAAAATCCCAACTTAAGCAAACAGCAGCACATCCCTCTTCCCAGCATTCCTTTGGAGCCCAGAGGAGTGCAGAGCAGCGGGTTGTAGCCTTTGTTGTCAGATTTTCTTTATTTTTTCATCTCCATTTCTGCTCCTCATAACCGAGTTGACCACTGAGTGAATCCCACCCTGCGCACGCTGGTGCTGATGCTCCGAGGGTTATCCCAGAGCCCAGCTCCGGCTGAGCTAGAGAAACGTGTGGAAATCTACATTTTTTTCACTCAAATGGCAGGCAGAACTAGGAAAAGAGGCTGGAAGAGAATAAATACAGGCCGTGGAGATCACAGCTTTGTAGGAAGTTATTTCCATAGAGTCCTAGCCCAGGTTTGCATGGATGAGCAGCTCCCTGGCACTCTCTGGGGTTGCTGTTCTTCGTTAGCAGCTTGCTGTGGGGGGAATGGGGGAATATATATATTTTTTAAGCCACCTTCTTGGTTTTCAGCTGCTGATTTTCTTTACCAAAAGGAAGCGTCAAACCCTTTTCCAAGCATGTTTCGCTGCTCCAGTGTGGGGGTTTTAGGAGGAGGAGGGACGGGGAGGTAACAAAGAGTGCAGGAGCTGAAGCACATTCCCACAAATAACTAGTTATATTAAAAGTATAAATCGAATCTTTTTGGGGGGAGGTTCTAGTGAGGAAAAATAGGGCTTGGAGAAAAGTCAGTTTTTTTTTTTTCCGCGTTGAACTTTCGCGGTTTTTTTGCTTTTTTTGTTTGTCTCCGGATTTGCAGAATGGAAGGGGAAAATTAAAAGTAAGTGACTTAAAACCCACTTTGCTCCAAGAAGATAATTTCCCCTCCACTTTGATGTTTTGTTTCAGGGAGAGGGAGGGGGTCCGTGCGTAAACTCGAGGTTTATCGGGTGATGCTTGAGATCCATCCCTGCGCTCCCGGCGGCCTGGGAGACCCGGGATGGATGGAAAAAAACAGAGCGGAACACCGCCGAGGGGAGCGGAGCCGAGAGGCAAAACACAAAGCGTGTTTGAGGCAAATATTTGGACAATCTCAAGGCTTTGTTTGAACTAAACGTCAACTGTTAATAGCCGATCCCGCAGGGAAAAAGCGGATCCTCCTGCCGAGCGCAGATTAGAGCATCGCTGATGGGGGGACCGCAAAGTCAAAGCAGTCCCAAGCTCCAGAGCTTCTGCTCGGATCCCGCTTGGAAAAGCAAGAAATGAAGCAATTTCTTCTCCCAAAAAGATGAGCTTGTGCGTCTCTCAGTGGTTTGGTGTCAGGAATATAAAAGGCGCTCCGCCGCGCTGGGTTTGGTGCCGGATGGAGGTTTCTGTGTATGATTTAACAAAAAAATGTGGGAATTTAGGGGCTGGGAGATGAACGCGGCACCGAGGCTGCTCCTTCACCCCTCCAGCCCCGCTATCAGACTTCACAGGAATTAGGAAGCGGCCCTATATAGATTTTAATAATTTTTCCTTTGATCTTGCTCGTCCTCATCCCCCTCCCATTCACACCCCCGTTTTTGATCTCTGCAAAGTGTTTACACCCCACAATTATTGTAATTACCTGTAGGAAAACCGGGAACGAGCTGCCAAAGCTGTGTGAATCCAGGGGGGGTTTAACCTTTTCCCCGCTGGGCAGCGCTGGCAGCAGATGCCTCTGAGCCGGTTCCCTGCCATGGTGCCCTGCTGTATTAAACGTGTTAAATACTGCAGGTGTTACCCGGATTGCTCAGGGTTTGGGACACGTTGGAGGGGATAAAAGAGCTCCGATTTCCCCTGCCTGTCCCTGGATCTCTGCCTTGCATGAGGAAGGATGGTTCCTGCCCAGCCCTGGCTGGTGACTGTTGTCCTTTCTCATTTGGGATGGATTTTCTCTCTCCTTGGCCAACTATTTATTTTTTTTTTTTTTTTTTTTCCTTTGCTTGCTGCTTGGGAAAAAGCTCCTTTGGGCACTGGAACAGGGTCCCCAGGGAAATGGTCATGGCTCCAAGGCTCCCAGTTCTAGGAATGTTTAACCAATGCTCAAAGGGTGGGATTCTTGGAGTGTCCTAAGCAGGCGGGAGTTGGACTCGACCATCCTTGTTGGTCCCTTTGAACTCAGGATATTCCATGATTCTTGTGGTTTTTGGGGATGCCCAGCTGGAAATGCCAGCGGGAGCAAGGCAGTGAGCGATAACAGAAACAGAAATGGATAATTGTGGAATGCGGAGCTGTGATTCCATCACACCGAGGTGGGAAATCCCCGAAGGGGAGTTTATTGTAGGGATCGGTGGAAAGGGTTCAGCAGGACCTGGAGGGGATTTGCTCTGCTGCAGCTCCAGCCAAGTCAGGGGTAGATGGTTCCCTCCATCCCTTGAGTGCGGCCGATGGGAAAAAATCAACTTCAATCCAACATTTCCCAGGCCTTGGAAAACCTTTGAGGCTAAAGCTCGGCAGATGAGGCATCCCTGCACGTGTCTGCTGCTGCAGAGAAGGGATGGACTGAGCTTCCTCCCCCCAGACACCATGGAAAACTCGAGGGAAGCACCAAAGCACCGCAACAGGTCCTACTTCCCTCACTTCTAATCCCTGATTTTGGACAAACACCGACCCAGAAAGGGAGAGAAGAGGAATTAAATTAACGAACACAATTTCTCCCTGTCATTGCACTCTGACTAATGAGTCTATTTCTGGGTAATAAGAAGGAGCAGGAAGTGACAAGGCACTGTAATGAATTAGTGGCCCAGAACCTCGTTAGTCAGAATAATCTTTCCATGAAAGATAAACGATGCAAACATTAATTATGAAGCCGCTGCGGAAATGCATTTTGTTATTTGGCATCCCAAGACATCTCTCCGAGTTATTACTGAAGTGAGGTGATTTAAGAAACAAAATAAAAGGGATTATACAAAGAAGTGGGGATAATATGTTGGGCTCCAAGCAGGATCACCTTTGTGAAGTGATGCACGAGGTGAGCAGGCGGGTGATTTCCAGGGGCAGCACAGATTTCCAGGGTGTCCCTGTCTGCTTGCATTAATCATCCCTCTCCCACTGCTGCCTGTGGGTGCCTGCCAGCCCAGAGCCCGGTGCCAGAAGAAATGTCAATCCAAAGAATTGCACCCCAAGGGGTTTAAAAGATTAAAAAAAAAAAAAAATAATAGTAATTAAAAAAAAAATAAATTGGGAAGTAGGATTTGGATTATTCATCTACGTCGCTCTGCACATGGGATTGCAGGGTTTTGGCTGCGTGAGTTTTGGCCAGTTCAGTCTTTCCGTAGCCAGGTCACTGCTGCTTCCTGCAAGAGGTGTGTTAAAACTGGCTCAGGGACATCTCCGTGAGCCACAGCCAAGGCTTGGATTTCTTTGGAGGTAATGGTGCAGCAGCTGGAATGAGGCTGGATTTTAATGAGGGAAAAAAAAAAAAACAAACCAGGAACATATTTTTTAAAAAAATATTAAAATTATATAGATACTACATGTATGTCTATAGATTTCACGTGGGAATAAGGAGAATCATTCCACCCCCACTCTCCAGCTACTGCCTGCTCCCACCTCCACTGCATTAGTGCGGCTTGTCCCAATTTTCTTCTTTGTTGTTTTTATTCCCAACGTATTCCGGAGCTCTTCTCCCAGATTTCAAAGAGGCAGCGCCCGGTGTTTGGGCGCAGCAGTGGCTCTGCCTTCCAGGTGCAATTACTTTGCAACACAACTTCGTCTGGAGCGGCGCCTTTCATGGCAGCAGCCGGGGAAAAGGATTTGGGGGGTGCTGGGAAGAAGGTAGGGGAGAGGTACCTGGGAAAGGATGGAAGGGAAAGGCAGGGGAGAGGAATCCAGAGAGGGATGGAAGGGAAAGGCAGGGGAGAGGAACGTGGGGAGGGGTGGAAGGAGAAGGCAAGGGAGATGAATCCGGGGAGGAATGGAAGGAGAAGGCAAGGGAGAGGAATCCAGGGAGGGATGAAAGGAAGGAGCAGGAGAGAACAATCTGGGGAGGGCTGGAGGGAGAAGGCAGGGGAGAGGAATCCAGGGAGGAATGGAAGGAGAAGGCAAGGGAGAGGAATCCAGGGAGGAATGGAAGGAGAAGGCAGGGGAGAGGAATCCGGGGAGGGATGGAGAGAGAAGGCAAGAGAGAGGTACCCAAGGGAAAGGATAGGAGGAGAAGGCAAGGGAGATGAATCTGGGGAGGGATGGAAGGAGAGAGAAGGGGAGAGGAATTCGGGGAGGGATGGAAGGAGAAGGAAGGGGAGACGAATCCGGGGAGGGATGGAAGGAGAAGGCAAGGGAGAGGAATCCAGAGAGGGATGAAAGGAAGGGGCAGGAGAGAACAATCTGGGGAGGGCTGGAGGGAGAAGGCAGGGGAGAGGAATCCAGGGAGGAATGGAAGGAGAAGGCAGGGGAGAGGAATCCAGGGAGGAATGGAAGGAGAAGGCAGGGGAGAGGAATCCAGGGAGGAATGGAAGGAGAAGGCAGGGGAGACGAATCCGGGGAGGGATGGAGGGAGAAGCAGCGTTTGTGTCACATTTTCACACAGCGGCGCCACCAATGACACCTTGTCACCCCCCAAAGCAGCTGCCAGGGTGGGTGGGATGGACCTGGCGGATTTGATGTTCTTCTGGGACTCTGCTTGCCCTCTGATGCTCCTCTTGGACGACCTTAAGTCTGTGCCATGGGTGATCAGGTTTAGTTTTGATGCCCTGGGCGGATTTTATCCAAGCACCAGAACAAGTCAGGTACTCACACGGACGCTTTTGCAAACCCTGCTGAGCATTTGCAGCGTTACTTCGGTGTTACTCTGCAAACCCTTTTCCTGCTAGCGGAACATTGCCTTCGCAGAGGGTTGCAGGATACATCGGTAATTACGAGGTGCTGAGGAAGGGCCGTGGTGGGGCCAGCCGTGAACTGTGGCCGTGCAAATACTCCGTGACAATCTCTGCACTGCCTCGGAGGGTCCATCTGGAATTTGAGAGCATTCCTACGGCTCAAGCTGCTCTGGGATGGGTCTGTTGAACACGACACAGCCATGATAGCCCGAGGGTGGCTGTGCACCGAGAGGGGGTTTTTGGGTCTGGGTCGGACTCAGTCACACCAGTTTAAGTTGTCCTTATGGTCCCCATCTCGGGGATCCACATCCAAACTGCTTAACTTGTGGGGATGGGAATATTCCGTGGAAAGAGAGGTGGAAGGCCTCTCTAGTTAGGGAATTTGTTGGTGATTCTGGTTAGCCAGCCCCGGCCGAGCACACTGCCTGCAACAAATCCATAAACATCTTATCCTAGAGGCAGAAACACGCAGTGCCAGTGCCTGACTCTCATCCAATTCCTTATGTCAAAATAGAACCTTTTCATAGAATCCCAGACTGGGTTGGGATGGAAAGGACCTTAAAGCTCATCCAGGGACACCTTCCACTCTCCCAGGCTGCTCCAAACCCCGTCCAACCTGGCCTTGGACACTTCCAGGGATGGGGCAGCCACAAATTCCCTGGGCAGCCTGTGCCAGGGCCTCACCATCCTCACAGGGAAGAATTTCTTTCGTATATCAAACCTAAATTTCCCCTCCTTCAGTGTGAACCCAGACAATGAATGATCTCTGCTCATTGTAGGCCCTCAATCACAGCATGAAATTCCCTGTAATCACCACCATCATCCTCGCTATTGTCTCATGAAAGCGAGAGAGCGAGAGAGAGAAAAGAAATAACCCCGACCTTGTCTTTTAAAAACGTTGTTATTGTTTTCCGGCAATTGTTGGCTCGTTATGCCGGTGCTTGAGTTAAAGGGAGAGAGAAACAGGCTGGAAATAAGCTGAGGAACAGCCGTGTTAAAGCGCTTTGCACCGGAGCTAAAGGACTCCGGGGCCGGGTAATTAAGGAGCCCAGCACTCCCCCCCGCACCCGGGAATTGTGTTTCTGCCTCAGGTGCTTCTCTGCATGTTCAAAGTGCACAGGAATGGATCAAACAGGATTTACTCCTTTCTGCAAGGGCTGCCTGACAAGCCGGGATTATGCTCTGGGAAAGCATCTGATGAGGAATGAAATGAGACAGGGCAAAAAAAGAGCTCTTTAGAAAAATACAGGGAAGGGGAGAGGAGGGAGGGCAAGGAAAGGGAAATGAAAGGGAAAGAGAGAGGGGAAGGGAAAGAGGAAAAGGAAAGGGAAAAGGGAAAAGGGAAAAGGGAAAAGGGAAAAGGGAAAAGGGAAAAGGGAAAAGGGAAAGGGAAAGGGAACGGGAAAGGGAAAGGAAAGGAAAGGAAAGGAAAGGAAAGGAAAGGAAAGGAAAGGAAAGGAAAGGAAAGGAAAGGAAAGGAAAGGAAAGGAAAGGAAAGGAAAGGAAAGGAAAGGAAAGGAAAGGAAAGGGTAAAGGAAAAAGGGAAGGAACGAGTGAGGATGTTCTCCTGGCTTCATGGCCAGCTGGCTCCTTGGGTGGCACAGGGATGGGAACAGTGGCCCGTGTTCCATCCCATTTAGGATAGCCTGGAACAGCCGATGCTCCCGGCCTGAAAGGAACATTGAGGTTTTGGGCTGATTTTGAGAGGGGCTTGAAGCTAAATTTCCCAGGAGTCCTGACCTGCCAGGTGGGCTGGTGTCTTCTGTAATATTCCTGCCATGATTTCTGCCCCTTTGAGCCCCTTTCCGGAGCTCTGCGGGTCCAACAAAGCAATCTTTGATTTCAATGGGTTGAGGACGGAGCCTTTAGGAGAAGGAAAGCCCTTATCCCAATAAAATGTGCTGAATTCAGGGAGGCCATAAGGGGAAGGGGGAGAATCTCTGCAAACGGAGCAACAATTTTGTCTGGGCAAGCAGCCCTGTCCTAATTCAGGGCACAGCCACACGTCCTGGGGATGCCTGCGTCCCTTTCCCCCTCCTGCCTACCAGAAGGTGACACCTTAACCTCTGCACAGAGCTGGAGGTGAGCTCTGTTAGCCCAGTTTTGAAATTAAAACCATTACAGCTGTGCTGGGAGCCAGACCTGGAAGGTGCCACCTTCCCATCGGGAATTCCCGTGCCAGCCCCGGCTCTCACCGTGCTGATGCGCTGCCCGTTGTCTCTTGCTGGGAATTGTCATTTTGGAGCCCGGAAATCCCCACCAGGACGTTGTGTTCTCCCTCCTCCCGTCTCTCCTTCATCCCCCAGCCCGGTTTCTGGCCCCCACGGGGTGTCTGCTGTGCCGCAGGGCAGAGCCAAGCTGGGAGCTCAGCCGCCGGGAGATTATCGACTTCGGAAGCGTTTCGTGTGAGATCTGGGGCGGGGGGGGAAACAAGGGGAAATGCGTTATTTTACAACCTCGACGCTCCTGACCTCATTGGAAATAAATATCCACACAGCAGCCTGGAGAAACGGGATGCTGCGTTTAACGGGAGGCAGGGATGGGAGCGCGGGGCTGTGCTGGCCTCGCACGGCTCCGTCGGGTACTACAAGGCTCCGCCGCCGAGTGAAATGCGTGGGAGGATGCGCGGGGTGCTGGGGTATCCGGAGGCAGAGGCACAGCCCCGTTTTCCTCGTTTTCCTCCCCGAGACGGGTGATCCCGGCGGCCCTGGTGCGGAGGTGCGGTGCTTTGCCGTGCTCTGGGGGGGCTCCAGGGCAATCCCTGCATCCCCTGGGATGCAGCAGCCGAAGCAGAGCCCCTCGGTGCGCCGCGATCCAGCTGCTGCACCCGCGGATGGCGAAGCTTTGCCCGATTCCCCGGGCCGGGATGATGCGTGCTGGGGGTGCTGGGGATGGTGCTGCGTCCCTCCGGGGGACCCAGGGCACCTTGGCTGCCCCTGCCTTCCCCGTCCGTCTCTGCCATCTGTGCCAGGGTCGTTAAAGGTGTGAATTAGTGCTTGTCGTGGGCACTACTTAAAGGTAATGAAGTTTACTTGGCTGGGTAAATTACCAGCTCTCTTTAAATGGCCCTTTTTTTTCCCCCTTCATTACTATGCAGATGTATGCTAATGAGATGGTCTCCAAACACAGCTTTGATGACCTTCTAATTTTTATTTATTTATTTACTTGACGAAGCAGTTTTGGCTGGCAGTGTAATTTAATTAGCGGCTCCATTTCGGGGCCTGCCTGGCGGCCAGGGGAGAGGGGCTGGGGCTGCAGAGGGGCTGCTGGAAAAGGAGGCAGGGGGCTCCCCACAAAGCTAGGGCTCACAGAATCCTGGAATTACGGCACGGTTTGAGTTGGAAGGGACTCTAAAGCTCATCTCGTTCTGTTCCCTACCAGGGACAGCTTCCACCATCCCAGGTTGTTCCAAGCTGGCCTTGGAGAATTTTAGGGATTGGGAGCTCTCAGCCTTTCTGGGCAGCCTGTGCCAGGGCCTCACCACCCTCACTGGGAAGAATTGCTTCCTAATATCTAATCTAATTCTTTCCTCTTTTAACATAAAACCATCCCTCCCTGCCCTGTCACTCCATGCCCATGTAAAAAGTCACTCTCCCTCCTTTTTGCAATCCTACTTTAAATACAGGAAGATGCAGCAGGGGGGGCTCTGGCCTGTCTGGACTACCCAGGGGTGTATTTAGGGAGCGCCCGTGCACCGGTGGGATTAAATACACGAAGTTTCTGGGGTCCCGCGGAAGGAGAGTGCTGTAAATACGCTGAATAAGAAGAAATCTTTGTGTCTGGTGTGAAGGAGGGCGCTGCAGGGAGCACCTCCCGCGGGCAGAGCCAGCCTGTGCCGCGCTGCCAGCTGTCCCCTGCCCGGGCGGCCGCTGGGAGCGGGGACAGAGCAGCGCCAGCCCTGGGGCACCAGCCTGGCTGCCATGGATGCAGCCCGGGAGGAGCATCCCCGGCAGCTCGGCTGATCTGGAATGCCTCCCCTGCAAGGGAACGTGCGGCACTGCGCAAATCAGCGAGCCCTGGACGTGGCAGGCAGCGCCTGGGCGCCCATGGATAGGCTCGAGGAAGCGTGATTTCCCAAATTCCCCTTCCACTGGAGGTCCCTTCCTTTCCCCACATCCTTCTCTCTCGTGGTGCTTTGCCCTTTCCCGCTCCCACCCCAGTGCAGCTCTCTCCCAGCCGCAGAGCATCGCCGCTCCCCCTCCATCCCCCGCTGGAGCCGTGCCGGGGGGGCCCCGGGGTGCCCAGACACGGCAGCTCCAGCTGCTGCTGTTTAGCTTTAAGTGTTTACATTTGTTTATCACAAAGACGCCCCTGAGATTTCCTGGCTCATCCGCACGCTGGGCCAGAGAGCTGAGCGAGGAAACCGTTTGTCAGCAAAAACACCCCAAAAAACAGCCCCCAAAAAACCTGCACCCGGCTGTGTGCTCGGCGTGGAGTGCAGGGAACAGAGCTGGGTGCTTGGGTGGGGGATCTGGGTGATCTGGGACACCCCAGGCAGGACCTTTCCATGTTTTTAGGGTGCTTTTGGAGTTGGACCAGGTTGCTGACCCCGTGGTTCCCTTGCGGCTCTCACCGGCTGAGCCTGTCACAGGAAAAAATAAAATAAAATAAAATAAAATAAAATAAAATAAAATAAAATAAAATAAAATAAAATAAAATAAAATAAAATATAAAATAAAATCAATGCTCTGGCAGGGATTGCAGCCTCTCCTGCCCATTCGTTCCGCCTGGTTAGAGGCTAATGGGAAAGCCAGAGGAGGGGACCACAGCCCCGAGGAACTTGGCTCGATGGAGCCTCCCACAGCATCCTTCATCCCTCGGGATCCAGAGCAGGGATCCAGAGCAGTTCTGTGCCCACAGACGGTGGTGGTGGCCGGGGAAGAGCCTTGAAACGCCGGTGCTGTCCTCCAGGGGTACAAAGTGCCCGGAGTGTGAGGTGACAGGGCTGGGGCTGAGGACTCCCCCCGTGTCCCAGTGGAGGATGAGCCAGCCAAGCCCCTGTCATTATTTGCTTTTCAAGCTCTCCGTGCTCCGTGCAGTAGGAGCAAACAGCCGCATGCTGTTTGGGCAGAGAGGAGGCTGCACACCTCTCCCCGGCCTCTGGTCCCCCCGTTTTGTGCTCAGCCAGGAGCTGGGGAGCACAAAGCCATTGAGGTGAGCAACCCTGGGCTGCTGGCAGCAAAGCAGGTAGTTCAAACTTTTATTGGCGTATTCATGTCCTCCGATTGACTGATAAACTGGCTCCTCATTATGTTTTTGTGTTCTACTCGTCTTTTTAATTAGCCTAAGGGCCTCATTAGCAGCAGCAGCAGCAATGACTCTGTGATCAGCCTTGCCTGGCATCCAACCTGCATAATGTCGCACGGGCTCCGTGCAGAGGGGTTACCTGTGAAGTGCCTCCCCCCTCCTCCCCAAGCCCCTGTCCCCGAGGGAGAGCGCTTGGGAGCAGTCCTGGAGTGGGATGGGCAGTGGCAGCGCCGGCTTCCTGATGGGATGCTGCAAAGAAAGAGGCTGCAAGTGTCAAAATGCTGCTCAGAGCTTCTGGATCCTCTGCTGTGCTCCTCTCCCATTCCCTGTCGGGTGGTGGTTTTATGCCTCAGTTTCCCTGCCCGAGCCCTGAGCCCCTTCCCCACCTCCTGCCCTCAGTTTCAGTGGAGGGTGAGGATCCCTCTGGCAAGACAGGCTGCAAATTGCTCCTGGACTGGACTTGTGCACCCGGCTTTGCTGGAGGAAGCCGAAGCCTCCGGAGCCGTGCAGCACGCAGGGAAGGCCCTGCCTCGGCAGCCAGCTGGTGCCCCCTTGCTCTGCCGGTGCCATCAGGCAGCCAATTAGCAAGAAATTAATATTGTGATTAGCAAATATTATGATTTTCTATCCGAATCTGTAATAAGCTGATTATTCACTCGCGAGGAGAAGCCGCTGCTGGTGTTTGAGGCCGCCTTTACCCTGCTGGGATGGAGCTGGGCAGATCCAGGGGCCTCATCCTGCCAGGAATGGGGGATTGCACCCCGGGCTCCATCCCCAGCGCATGCAGGGCTTGCTGCAGGAGCGTGCAGGGCTGCAGCCTGTCAGCAGATGGCAATGCCCTCCTGCGGCACGGCAGAGCAGCCCGGTGGCACTCTGGGGACACCAGGGGCTGGTGGGGACCCCCCTCCCCAGGCAGCACCGCCTGGCCTGCGGCAGCTGAGCAATCCCACAGAGAGAGAAACGGGCTCGGTTCGTCATTCTCTGCCTTGTGTGGTTCCTGCTGCAGCTCTTCGTGGGCCGGGACTGTTCCTCCTGCTCGCCTCAGGGTTTCCATGAGGCTCAGGCTTCTTCCCAGAGCGGATCGCAGAACTGTAAAATAGCTGGGGTTGGACGGGACCTTTAAAAGTCTCTAATCCAACTCCCCTGCCATCAGCAGGGAGACCAAGTCAGGTTGCTCCAAGCCCCATCCAACCTGGCCGTGAACACTTGCAGGGATGAAGAGTCCAGCAGCTCTCTGCTCCAGTGTTTTACCCCTCGGGCTCGCTGTGCTTTCCCTGTCAATTTTATTATTTTTTGAGTTAGTGAATGTCTAAGTTGATGTGGGACATGCTGATGGACATCCAAATCTGATTTTCATCTGTGTTTTCCTGTGAATTTTGGATCTCATGGAAAACATCCTGTATTCAGGTGTTTTTCCTTCAAAAAGATTTTGGCAAACTTCCCTCCCTTGCGGTTCCCAGAATACTGATGAGGTATGAAAAGAGAATTTTCTCTGAGTCGTCAAAGAGAGACATTTTCCTCTGCCTGGGGAAACTAAGGCACACCCAATGATTTCTCAAAGCCAAGGAAAAGGAGCACAGGAAGCAGGAGGAGAAAGCAAGGTTTCATGGAGTGAAAACTCTGTGCTCTCCCTGGACCTGTTCTGTGCCAATCTGGGGCAGCTCGGTTTTGTTCTCTTGCAAAAAAAAAAATCACTCCAAAATGACCCAAATATGATAATTTATGACTATCTCGTGCTCTGGAACTTCAGGTGCACAGGGGCCAGATCTGGACTGACTTGGAAATGCGGGGTTTTGTTCTGCGCGGCTCCGTACTTGTGAAATAATCCGCGGTTTTGGCTGGTTTTCCATGGAAAAGGGAGCTGAGCACTAGATGGCGAAAACGCGCTGTGGAAAAGGCCTTTGGTGCTCACCCCGCCATCCTCCCCTCCCTCACCCTGCCACCTCCTGGTCCTCACCCCAGTGTTTTGTTTTTTTTCCTGAAGATCTGGGAAAAAAAGAAGTGATAATTTGGAGGAACACGATTTCTGCAGCTGCAATTCTTCCCTGAGCTTGAGCATCCTCAGTCCAGGGTGCGCTGGCTGTGCGGGTGGTTCAGCTTGGCCCTCCTGCTCTTCTCCTCCCTCCCTTGCTCTGTGATGCGCCCCGACCCGTGGCTCACACTGGGTCCCCTCCAACCCCCCCTGCGGGTGTCTGGGGCTGGACAGAACTCACTGCAGCACTGGGAAGTGCTGATGAGGTGGGAGATGGGCAGGGTGAAAGGCTGCTTGGAGAAGGGGTGAGAGGATTGCGCCAGTGCTGCCAGGCGTGGGTTTATCCTGGACTGCTTAACCTGCTGTGAGGGAAATCACCGTACCTCTCACGGGCATCGTGCCATACCCGCCCATCCCAGGGCATCTCCCCAGGCTGGATCCTCAGGGATTTTCCTTTCAGGTGTGGGTTGCTTTTCCTGCCGTTGTCCCTTTCTCCTGTGCAAACACAACGAGCTTCTTTGTAGAAACAGCAAAGCGGCGTCGTCTTCTCTCCTTCCCCCTCCTCTTCCTCCTGACGCCAGTATCACGGGGGTTTGGATGCCTGGGGGAAGCTCCAGGGTGCTCCATCTCAGCAGGAAGCAGAGGCAGAAGCCCTGGCTCAGGGGCTTCTGTGTGTCCAGCTGTCTGTCTGTCTGTCCGTCCTCAGAGCCTCTTCCCGCTGCACACAGCCCTGATGTTCCACCTACACGAGGGACTTGGGAAGAGAGGGGAGAAGCCCAGGATGGGTGGGGCAACTTGGTCCAGTGAAATTTGTCCCTGCCCATGGCAAAAGGTTGGAACGAGTTGGATCTTTAGGGTCCGTTGTTGGAATCCTAGAAACTTAGAATTTGGGGTTTTGGTGTATAGTGGTACATGTGAGTCAAGGTGGAGGATTTGGGGTGCTAAGTCCTTCTTCTTCACCTTCTTCTTCCTTCTTCTTCACCTTCTTCTTCCTTCTTCTCCACCTTCTTCTTCCTTCTTCTCCATGGGTTTGGGTTGTTTTCTGTAGTTGGGTGAAAAAGGCCCGCATTGCAGGCCTTGGATGGTCATTATTGGGCCAAAAATATAAATGATGTAGGTGTCATCTCATTATTGGGAGATTATCACTTAAATAGCCTTGGAGAGAGTTAGAAGCGCTCCATTTTACCTTCATTTTCTAAGAGCTCACTGTGCATGAGCCTGTAAATACTGTATATAGATAAGATAAAATGACCATTCCAAGTCCAAACTCGAGCTTGGTGTTTCCTGAGTATTATTTGTCCTGACACTGGCAGAGAAGAAAAGAAGCCAAAACCTTTAAGGTCCTTCCCAACCCATTCCATGGTGTTGTAATTCTGTGACAAGTCCCAGTGCAAGCCAGAGGTATCCATGACTTTCCAGAGTGAGCTCAGGAGAACTGACATCGCCTCCAGGGCGAGGAGTGGGGTGTCTGCACGGCAACATGATTTTACTGGGGATAAAATGAGAGTGGAAGTGGGATGGAAGAGGTCCTGAGCTTCTTCTTCAAAGCAGCGCTTATCCAGGGAATTTATTTTCTGCTGCAGATTTGCCACGATATCAAGAACTGGATTCAGAATTTCAACTTCCTTGCCTTTTTTGGGGGGGGCTTAAATTACAATTCTCTTGTCTGCTGCGTTTCCTGAAACTCTTGAACGTGGGGATGATCCAAACTACCCCAAAGGCTGAGCAGTTTGTAAATGCATTAATGCCCTGTCCCTGGCCACGTCAGGGGAGGTGACAGCGTGCTTGGTGACGCTGCAGGAGCGACACCGCACAGCCAGGTGGACAAAAGGCAGCTCGGTGGGGACGTGGGGGCTCTGATCCAGGCTGAGTTAGAGACACCAGCTCTGTAATCACTGGCAAAAAGGGGATTAAGAAGGGGCTTCGTTGAGGGCTTACACATTTCTGAAGGGAATTGAGCGGATTGATGCCACGAGACTCTTTGAGCTCGTGTCAGATTAGAGGAACAAGTGGGCATCAGTTTAAGCCAAGATGCCGCAAAGCAGGACATTAAAGGAATTTAGGTGAATATATATATATATATATATTTAAAATATTTTTTCTGTGTGCTGTGATTAGTTAATCTTAAGTCATTGACTACCCAAGGCAGCAGTCAGGGTAATCAGTGCAAACGACTTTAAAATGAAGCCAAGTTGGTAATTAGGGATAACAAATGTCATGTCAGGAGAGTGGTGGCTTGGCTCAACGGCGCTGGAGCTTTGCAAGGATTGTCCAGAACCTGGGTCCAGCCAGTGAGGGAGGAGGAGGAGCAGGAGAACCTGATGATGGAGAGGATGTTGGGCCATGCTAATTGTGTCCCACTCAGCTCTGTGAGCGTTAATTTATGGGATTGACGGTGTCTCATCACCCTTTTTGGGCTGGTTTTGGCGTGCTGAAGGACCATTACTCGGAGAGGAAGCAGAAGGTGAGGAAGGCACAGCCAGCGTGTAGCTGAGCAAGTCGACTCAAACGGCACGATGACTTTGAGCTCGCCATCAGTGGGTTTCAGAGTTAGCATCTCGCGGTGCGAGTGCCTGATAAGAGATCTGACGTTGAGCTTAGCGCCGAATCTCCTCTGTCTGCTGCGACTCAGAGCAAGCACAGCCCTTTCCTGAAGGGAGGCACGGTTTCTGCCTCTTTGTGAAGTGCACAGCAGGGCCCCGATTTCAGCCGCTATCTCTGGGGCTCACTGGAACAATAACAACATCTGAAATCCTCCAGTTTTGTAATGGCTGTTGTTACAAAGTCTCTTCTAGTTGCGTTTGAATTTTTTATTTTATTTATTTCTTTATTTTAAGTTGCTCTGTGAATAAAGCTGAAAGCAGACACAAACCACAGCCAGCCCCCTGGAAAGTGTCACCTTCACAGTGACGCCGACCGTGGCGCTGACAAAAATCTCCTGTCGGGTGACGCGCTGGCAGATGGCAACGTCCGCTGGGATGGGACAAACGAGCAGCGAGAAATCCTGCAAAGAAACGGCCCAAACAACCCCGGAATGTGTGTCCACAGGGAGAGGGGAATGCTGCCAGAGGGTGAAACACGAACCCTCCCAGCTGGTGGCTGCTGAACCCAGGGATCCCGGTGGTGACAGGAGAAAGGGAAATGGTTTTAAATTGACAGAGAGCGGGATTAAGTGGGATATTAGGAGGGAATTCCTCCCTGTGAGGGTGGGGAGGCCCTGGCACAGGTTGCCCAGGGAAGCTGTGGTTGCCACATCTCTGGAAATGTTCCAGGCCAGGTTGGATTGGGCTTGGAGCAGCCTGGGATAGTGAGAGCTGTCCCTGCACAGGGCAGGAGGTGGGACTGGATGAGCTTTAAGGTCCTTTCCAACCCAAACCATTCTGGGATTCTACGATTGTAATCCCAACAAAAGCAAAGCTAGAAGTAGCCTGGGAGTGTTTTATCTTCCTCTTCTCCCCCTTCCTTTTCTTTCCCCCATCCCCGCTCGTTCCTTGCCGTGACTCCAGCAGACATCTGACGAAGTGCAGGAATTTATACCGGCCAAAGTGGAATGTATGAGGCTGATTGCCTTCATCTTATTACCCTTAATGGGAGCCCATGGAGATAAATCCTCCTGGGTCCTGATGGAAGCTTACCTTTGAATATCTGGCACGCAGTGTGAGTTATGGGAATGCTGGCTCTGGGGGAAGGGCAGCCACACGTGTCACCTGCTGCAAAGCACAGGAGCTAAAGCGCTCCCACGGGGGTGAGACACACAGGTGACCACTCTGGGCTGGATTTTTAGAAGGACGAGTGTTCAGTGCCCGCTTTGGTGGCTGTTCCCCCTGTCCTGGTTATGGTTTGGCCCCATGGGTGGTGGCCTGAGGCTTTATCGCTGGTTTTTCAGCCCCCACTGTGCTGGATCAGAGGGGACAGTGGGAGCCACCATCCCATCCTCGCCACATCTCTGAGGTGCTGGAACAGGTCACCAGGAGAGGTTGTGGACACCCCGTCCCTGGCAGTGTCCAAGGCCAGGCTGGGCAGGGTTTGGAGCAACCTGGGATAGTGGGAGGTGTCCTTTTTCATGGCAGGGCATGGAACGAGATGAGGTTTGAGGTTGCCTCCATCCCAAATCATTCTGGGATCCTGTGATCTGTCCTTGATGCTGGCCATGGAGGGCTAGCAAAAGGAAAGGAGGAGCCATTTCCCAGGGCTGTCAGAGCTACAGTCCTGCTGGTATTTACATTTTTTCCCCAATAAGCCCTGAACTCCCTGGCTAATTAAATAGCAAGTGGCTATTAAGCTCTCGCCTAGGACTAGGGTTTAATAAGGCAGTAATAGGCACTGTGTGTTTGTATGAGTGTACCCAGCCTGAGGTGGGAAACCTCAGCCCAGGTGCTCTTTAAATAGTCAATAGTTATTTATTAAACATGGGGCAGCTATCCAGAGAAATTTAAATTAAAGGCCTGGCTGTGAGATGAGCTTGGATTTAAAGAATTAAAGGGTTAGCAGCCTAGCTCAGCCTGCTCTGGAATCCTAAAGCTGCATTCCTAAAACTGGAATAGCAGAAGGAAGCAACACATTGCCATTTAATTTGTGTGAATTCCCTGTTTGCTCTGCAAATACCAGCGAAGGTTAATGTTTTTAAAAGTTTTGGGCTGGCTCCTTTCCCTCTGATGGCAATCTGGGAGGGGGAAAAGCCCAAATGACAGCTCTCCTGGCGGTGTTGTTTCCCACTGGAACCCTCCAGCTCCTGTTGCTTCCTTGGTGTGGGGCTTGTGAGCACCGTATGTGAGAATCATCGAGTTATGGAATGGTTTGGGTTATAAGGAAACCCTGAATCTCATCCAGCTCCACCCCCTGCCCTGGACAGGGACACCTTCCATTAAACCAGGTTGCTCCAATTCCTGTGCCGGTGCCAGCTGTCCTTGGAAATGTTCAAGGCATCCACAGCTCGTCTGCGCAGCCTGTGCCAGGGCCTCGCCACCCTCCCAGGGAAGAATTTCTTCCTAAGGAGGATCCTCTCTTCTTTGTGGGCTTCACCAAAAAGGCGATGCTCAGTACCCTACAAGAGTGGGAGGGGGTGTGAAATAACCTCAGTTAGGGTGGGAAATTGCATCCATGGATGGGTGACACCTGCTGAGGGCATGGAATGTCAGTGTAAAGTTCATCAACCCTCAGCATCGCTTTCCCGTTCCTTGGCTTCCCTTTGCAGCAGTGATCCTCACTTTATTTCTCATTCCGTTTTCCTCCGGAGGGGGGTGGGATGGCTCTGTCCTGCTCACACTTGAGCCAGATGCTTTGTGACATCTGGGGGCTCGCAGAGCTCCCCCCTGGAGCCGCTTCCCCCTGGGTTTGTCTTCCCCGTTCCCAACAAGTCAGCTGTGCCTGCAAGCACCTCGCTGCGTGTCAGTAACTTTGCTACAGTTGGTTCAGCATTGCTCCAGGAAAGAGAAAAAAAAACAACAAAGCAGTGGGAGTGTGGGAGTGGGGAAAGAGCCTTAACTGCTGCTGTTTATCCCTCTTATTTTCAGTTCATTTTATACGGCTTCAAACACAGCCGACACTCACCCGGGTCCATTAATGGAAAATAAAGGTCAGGGCTGGAGGCAGCGGCGCTGCCATCCCCGGCTCCCACGTGGTGTGTGGTGAGTGCCAGGGCCGCAGGATTTTCCATTTCAGTCTCATCTGGGGGATCCAGCTGGGGCTGAATGGGCTCCGAGCGCCGGCAGCAGCGGCTCCCACCGTCCCGGCACCGGGCAGGATGAGTCCCGGTCACTCCTCGGCCAGGCTGGATGTTCTGCAGTGTATCTCCCTGCATGAATAGCTTTTACATTTTAGGTTACATTTAAGAGCCAGTTCCCACTCTGTTTCGGGGATTTAGGGTCATACCGGACAAGCTGCGCCCCAAAATCTCACTTGTCCTGAAATATTGCTATTAACCTTCTGCTTAAGGCAGATTTACTGATTTTAAGGATTCAGACAAGATGAAGTTCATTTGCTGGTGTGCTGATGGTTTCAGGGCGGGTTCCTCTGATTCTCCAAAGTCTCCCAGGAATATGATCAGCTGGAATATTGCCCGTGAGCAGCACGAGTTGCTGACACAGGTCTAGAGTCTGAGCCTGAGGCTCCTGGACTCCATCCAAGTGGGAAACATGAGAATTTTGTCAGAGTGATATGGAGGGCTCAGAACCATGTTTGGATGTTGTCCAATGTGTCCAAGTGGGTAAGGCGCTCTCCTCTTTCAGGAATTACGAAAAATGGACTTTTATTCCTTCACATTTTGCTGGTCCTTCGACCTGCAGATCCCATCTCTCCACAGGAAATTAGGGAATCCTGTATGTGCCCTTTGGGATTTGCCTTTTGTTGTTCCTTCCCCTGAAATTTGCTGCTGAGCTCCATGCAGGGCAGCAGGAGATGCTGGAGAGAAGCAGCTCTGTTTTCCCATGTAATGATCCCAGGCCCGTGCAGGGCTCTGGCAGCCCTGTCCCCCTGCTGTGCCTCTCACACTCACTCAGCTCTTTGCTTTATTGCCTTTGATGCGTAAACCTGACCAAACTACGGATCCTGAATGAAAGGATCCGGAGCAGCAGGTTGGTAGAGATGGATGACAGCAGCTGGAGCAAGCCTGGTGGGCAGCAGACCCTTACAGAGCAGGAATTTGCCCCTCCTGCCTCCCACCAGAGCTGGATAACTTATTCAAGGCAGGCAAAAGCTGTTTTTGTGCCTTGCCTTTGTATTTTCCTTTATTTGTGGCTTTTCCTGCTGGTTTTAGCTCCGTGTGAGGCAGCTCCTGCCTCTCCCTTATGCAGTCTCTGGGCGATGTCTCTATCAGGCTTGTGCTGAGCATCCCTCCCAGTGTGGCAGCACTCCCCCATTCCCAGCTCTCCTGATGTTTGTAGGTGACAAAACCCTCCTGCCACTGCCCTCAGGCTCTGCACTCCAGCCCTGACAGAGGGATGGGGATAGGGGAGCTTCGTTTCCAGGTCGGATACAAAATCCACGGTGCTTTATTCCTTCCAAGGCACTCGCCTGGATTCTTCCCAGGGTGCAGTCAGGGTGCTGCTGCTTCCTCACATCTTCCTCTTGCCCTACCTCCTAACTTTTTCTTGTGCAGGCTGTAAAGATCATCCCTGCTTCTCCAAGGAGCCTCTCCAGGACTTCTCCGTGGGCAGTGAGCCCCGGGGCAACGGGAAACGCTCTTTAGGATCTTCGTGTTTGTATTTCAAGGCATCAGTGGAGTGGGACTGGGATTTTTGCCAGAGTCTTGCTAGAGGGAAAGTTTTCTCTGGCTCGGTTCACACAACGAAGATTTCTCTTTCTTTTCCCCTCTCTGCTTTATTCTGATAGCTTTTTAACAGGATCAGCTAAATAAGCAGACAGAGTGTACCAGTTCACAGGCCCCTGGAGGTGAGGAGCCACTGCAGATTAAAGGGGTTTTTTTGTGATCTCCAAAGCAGCTGCATTTTCTATGCTGGCCCTGTTTTGCTGATCCTGTTAAGGGGTATCGTGGAACACAAGCACCTCATGGCTGTGAGTGTCTGGCTTTATGGGAGAGGGATGTTTTGGTTGTGTGGTGGATTTTGTGCCTTGCCTCATTGCCTGCCTTCCTCAGACAAAAAGTCTCTCCTCAAGCTGAAAGGAGATTTCCATTAATTCAGGACTAAATTGCATAAGGTCCTTTAGGAAAAGTCATCCCCCACATCTTGAAGGTCACCCTCTGCTCTATTGGGGTGGAGGGAACTGTGACAGTTCAAGGGTCAGGCTGGAAATTCCTTAATTGCATTGATCCCTGGATGGGATGCAGAGGGCAAGGCCAGGGCACGTGTTCTGTCCCCTTTACCAGCTCTCCCATATCTCAGGGGGGTGTAGCTCCATTTCACCTCCCCAGTGCCCCCGAGGTGCATCACTGCTCTTCCAGCACATCTCCATCCCTTCCCTGTTTGCATTGCAGCCCCTGGCCCAGGGATTGTGCAGAGGTCGGAGGTGTCAGTGACAAGAGGCACGGATTTCCCTCCTCCCCCTGTACTTGAAAACCCAACGTTAATCTGAGTTCTTAAAGCCAGCTCTTCTGCAAAGTGCTGGGCCTGCTCACCCCGAGCCACCTGTCAGCTCCAGAGGAGCCTGCCCAGGGACCCCCTCTCACACTAATGAATAAGGACAGTAATTAATGATCACTGCTGTTTGTGTTGAGGACTACGGCTGCTGTCACTGCTGACTGCTCTGGACATTACCCAGGCTGCTCCCTCCCTGCTCTGGTCAGGAGGAGGAGGAGGAGTCACAGAGATGCTCACAGGGCTGGCCTTCTCCGAAGCGTCCCTCAGCATCACCTTGCTGAGTGTGGGAGCAAACAGCAGCAGCTCCCTGTGGTGCTCCTGTCACCTCACCCTCCTCTTCCTCCTCCTCTCGGTATCAATCAGCCTGTTGCAGCTTTCCCAGATGGGTCTCACTTTCTGTTCCATCTCATTTGACACTTCATCAGCTGTAGACGGCAGAGAGACGTGTCAGCTCCTGAGATCCATCCCCGACCTGCCAAAAGGCTTGTGCTCCTTGGCAAGAAATGTGATTATTCTGCTCTGCGGCAGAGATTTCTCTTGGTGTTATCTCAGGGGAGGAAATCTCAGCCCCCATCCCATTTCCTTCCCCTGTCCCAGCAGGGGTTTGGTGCTTATTCTGGCCTGATGGAGATGTGGCTGTGCTTCACTGGGTTATGCACGAACTGACACCGGCTGTGTGAAAATCTCAGCAGCAGAAAGGGTTCTGGTCAAAAGAGGGGGAAAACCCCTGTCTCTGCCTATGGAAGTGCTCTGAGCATGGAGATCTCTCCTGGAAGCTCTGATGCCTGCTCGGTGTGGAGGGAGAGGCTGAGCAGGTGCAACAGTACCGCTCCAGGAGCCTGGTACCTGCCCATCCCATCCTTCCAAATTCAGCTGGAAAGATACTGAGCCAGCCCCCAAACTCCCCCGAGATCCAGCTGCTCACCCCTCCCTGCAGCTGCTCCTCACTACGTGTTCCAGCTGCTGGCTGGGTGACTGGTGGCTGTGGGAAGAACCCAGGGCAGAGAGAAGAGTTCTCTGTGTTTTTCCACACTCCAATGTTTTCTCTGCGTGTGCGCTGCTGTCCCATGAACACTGATGATGGACGTTGTGTTTTGAAGCCGTTTGAAGGGAGAACATAAGAGCTGATGTGTAAAAATGAGCTTTTCCATGCAAATTCCTTAGGAAATTTAACACAGCCGGGCTTTCGGCAGGTTTTGTGACGCTCCTTTCCACGGGGCTGGTGCTCCCACGGGCTCAGTTCCTCCCTGTGGAGGTGGGACACCGTCCCTGGGCTCTGCTGCAATCAGCTCAAGCAGAGGAAAGGACGTCTTTGGAATTGTTGGCAGGTGGAGAAGCTAAAGGAGGTGAGGATTTAAGAGCCTGGATTCCTCCCGTCGCGTACTGGGGCTGTGACTTGTGATAACGCCCCAAGGCACCGACTGAAATGCACGTCATAAATTAGAACCAAAAATGTGATTACTTTGTCACTCAGAAGACAAATGTGTGTGCCTGGGGAGTAACAAAGCAGGTTTGATTTGTTGTTGTTTGTACTATGTTTACTATTATTATAACTTATTCCAAATGATTCCAGTCTGGAGCAGAGAGGAGGCTGTAGCTGTCAAACCTCTTTTGAGGGTGGGTTTGGGGAAAGGGCCAAATCCTAAGAAGCTGAATGTCATGGCATGAAATGGTCTTGAACGTTGGGATGCTCGGGGGGGGGAATTGGGAAGGTCTGGAGGAAGTCTGGATAGTGGAGGGTGTTGAGTGGAGCTGGCACACCTCAGCTGGAGATCCTGACAGAGGAGTGCAATCACTGGGAGGGTGGAGAGGACTGGTACAGGGGGTCCAGAGCAGCTGTGGCTGCCCCTGGATCCCTGGGAGTGTGCAAGACCAGGCTTGGAGCAGTGTGGGATAGTGGAAGGTGTCCTTGTCCCTGGCAGAGGTGGAACAGGATGACCTTTAAGACCCTTTCCAACCCAAACCATTCTGAGACTGTGATAAAATAAATCAGAGAGAGTTGTTGCTCCCTTCTGGGGACAGAAAGCTGCGGTGGAGCCCTGCTGGAGACTTGCCCACGCTGGGTAACCTTCAGCTCAGAGCTGAGTCCTTGACTCTGGACCCAGCTAGCTGCTCCATCCCTCCCTCTGAGCAGCATCACCCCTGAAAGCCTCCAAGGACCTGCAGGCATGAGTGACAGAGGATCCTCTCGGTGTTTCCTCCCCAGTAGGAGCAGAAACCTCCAAAGAACGCTCCATCCCCCATCATTCCCGACTAGGGAAAGAAAGAAATGCAGCTTCTAATACCCATCTCCGCAGGAATCTCTAATGCTAAAGAGCTTAGAGGGAGCACTCATGACTTTGAGAAGAGTAAAAGCCTCCCTCGTCCCCTAAGCGGTGTCCGGCTCAGTGAGCCAACACGCTCTGATACCGTGGCAGATGGGTATTTCTAGCATTTGTTTTGATGATGAAAGTGTACATTGTGCTCAAAGATGCCCCCAGGACACATTGTTCTCTGGATAAAGGGATGAAAATTAAAACTAAGTTTCCTAGGTCAAAAGGACGCTCATTAAACCATTCAGGCCTAAGAGGAAAAAGAGGGGGAATGATAATAATAATAAAAAAGACCCAGCCAACAAAACCCAGCCCTTTCCTTAAAGGAAGGCGGCTCTGGAGGAGGTGTGTGGGCTCGGTTTGTTGTGCTGTGTGCTGGAAAAGCTCCGTTTGGACCATTATCTTGGTTCAGTGCACACTGTCCCCTGTTGGGGAGCAGGTTTGGGGCTGGCATGCTGGAGGGGCAGAAAACTCTGGGGTAATTCTTATTTTAGGGTTGTGTCCAGTGATGTCGTACCCGGCACGAAAAGGCAAAGCCGTGGGGTTTAATCCAGGGGGAAAACATCAGGATTTGGTTCCTTGCATCAACAAGGTGGTGGGAAGTCGGGGGTGTGGTCAGGGTGTGCAGGAATGGCATCACCCACTGCAATGCTGCAAGGTGTGTGGGGAAAGAGGGGGGAGAAAAGGAAGAACTGGAGCAAAATGCAGATTTCCTTCAGGTTTGGGTCCAAGCAGGGGTTGTGCCTGCTCCCCGCTCCCTCTCTGCCTGCTGGGCTTTGCTCTCCAAGCCCTTCACTGCTGAAGAACAAGCCAGGAGCCCCCTAAGAACCAAATTTCCCTGAGAGAATGGAAAAACACCACGTCGTGGAGATGGAAATGCCAATCAGCGGGAGCGAGGGGAAGAGAGGAACAGCGTGTGGCCTCTGCAAATTGCAGGAAAAGTGACACAGTTATTCAGAGCCGCTCGGGGAGGGAGGGAGCTTTAGTGGATAGATGGGAAAAGTGGCCTCAGATTCCTTTTATAAGCGCATTATTGAGCCAGCATGGACAAATTGTTTCCCATTTTTGTTGCCCCAGTTTCCCCAGCTGTTGAAAACGGGACTGATTTTTTCACCTGCTGCCTAGCAAGGATGGCAGAGAAGCTTGGGCTGCTCTTGCCAAGCGCTTGGGCATCCCCAGAAAAGTGATGCCACGGAAAGGCCGGGCACTTCTGGGGCTCAGTAACAGGATCAGGCACCCAGCTGTCACATTTAGGCTCTAAAGTGTTGTTATCCCATTGGAAAAGACGTAAAGGCCATCCAGGCCACCCAGATAATAATCCAGGCCTCCCACCAAAATAATCAGATTTTCTTACCATATCTAAGAGATGAATTGGACAAACCCCATGTTTTGAAAGCGATTTCTCCCCTCTCTCCTTCCCAGAAGCAACCCCACACCAGGGATCCTCCTGTTTATTTCTCAGCGTGTCTCTTTTGGAGCTGCTGCTCCCCTCGTTTGGGATTTGATTTTTGCCCTCCAGAGATCAGCAAAGAGCATCAAGTGTCGTTCTAGATTTCTCCTCTAGATCAAGGGAGAAGATTAATAGATGAGTCTTTGTTGTGTGTGTGCTGGAGTGTGGAGCTCTGGTTTCTCCTTAAACATTTTCCTGTCTGGAATCAAATTTGGGACTCTCTGCCCCAGAGTTAACACCAAATTCCTCCTTTCTCCTCCCCCAAACCATATCAGAATTATGGATCCCCTTGACAGCAGGAAATATCCTGAGGCTGCCGAGGTTTTCATCCTTTTCTCCATCCTCCACCAACCCCCATTTGTACTCTGTCATTGAAAAGGTTCCTTTTGATCTGGAAATTAATTTCCAGATAAACTCGGGCACACGGGAGCGTGCAGGGCCGTGCGCATCCACGAGCGGGAAGTGGTTTGGTGGCACCAGCTACAGATGAATCCCAAATTCTGCGACATCCCTGAACCCCAGCAGCCCCAAATGCAACAAGTTTGGGGTTTTTTTGTAGGACTTCTCCCTTTGTAGGATTTTTCCCTTCTATTTTTCCCTTTTATGGAAAAATAGATGTATAGGAATGTGAATATATATTTTTTAAATTTCAGTTCCCTCCTCCATCCTCATTTTTTCTGAGCTCTTCCCTTTGAGGGCGGCAGGGCTTTTTTCAGGAGCTTCACATCTTTCTCCACGCAATATTTTTTCACCTGTTTCCAAAGCCAAGGCAGTTTTCCTGATGCTCCGGCTGATAGGGAGCCCTGCTGTAATCCCAACTTCCCTTTTCACTTTGAAATAAGTCTTTATTCAGGGTGGTTAAACACAAAAGCTCCAAAAGGCAGCAGCTGAGGGCTTAAAAACAGGAAGAAAAGAGGGAAAAATAGGAAAAGGCTGCATCTTTTTTTTTTTTTTTTTAAATCCTTTTGTATTTTAAGGGCTGCATTCGCCTAATGAGGAATGTCTGTGGGAGATGGATCCCGTCAGAACAGCAGCGAGACACGTGGGAGGGGAAGGTGTGGGAATCACAGAATTCCAGAACAGTTTGAGTTGGAAGGGACCTTAAAGATCCATCCTGTCCCAACCCCTGCTGTGGGCAGGGACAACTTCCACTGTCCGAGGGTGATCCCAGCCCTGTCCAGCCTGGCCTTGGACACTGCCAGGGATCCAGGGACAGCCACAGCTGCTCTGGGCACCCTGTGCCAGGGCCTCACCACCCTCACAGGGAACAATTCCTGCCCAGTCTCCCATCCATCCCTGCCCTCTGGCAGTGGAAGCCATTCCCTGTGTCCTGTCCCTCCAGCCCTTGTCCCCAGTCCTCCTCCAGACCTTTTGGAGCCCCTTTAGGCACTGAAAGTGGCTCAGATATTGCTGGAGCCTTCTCTTCTCCAGCTGAACACCTTCTCCCAGCCTGTCTTTGTAGGAGAGGGGCTCCAGGCACTGGAGCAGCCCTTGTGGTCCCCCCTGGATTTGCCCCAGCAGCTTCACGTCCTTCTGTGTTGGGAAGATGAGGGGATCCCAGAATCCCAGACTGGTTTGGGTTTTAAGGGACTTTAAAGCTCATCCCATCCCTGGGCAGGGACACCTTCCCCTATCCCAGGGTGCTCCAAGCCATCCTCGGACACTTCCAGGGATCCAGGGGCAGCCACGGCTTCTCTGGGCAGCACAAAGTCATAAAGAAATCTCATTTCCTCGTGCCTCAATTTCCCTTTCTCTGCTGTCCCCTGGGCTTGGGAACACGCTTGGGAAGGGTCCATGGACTGAGCACAGCCTTGGGCCATGCTGAGAGCCTTAATCCAGACCTAAAAGGTGCTTAAAAAAAATCCTCCCTGCTTGACTTTCAAGTGGATTTATCTGTAATTCACTCTCCATGTATGTACTAGGAAGGATTTGGGCTCTCAGAGGGTGGGTTTAGGTTTTTTTAAGACGTATTACTTTTTTTTTTTTTTATTCTTTAAAGGCAGCACGCGAGGGGAAAAGCAGCTAAGTTCACCTTTAAGGATTTATTATCATTTCTCTAGAGCAGGTATTTACCGGGGGTATTTCTCAGAGGAAATGACTGTCGATTATAAAAAATAAAATAAAATAATAATAATAATAATAAAAACCCCTCTCTCTCTCCTGGAGCCAGTAACCTTGTGGAGTGATGGATTGTCTTGCTGAAAGTGGAGTTAGGGAGAGATGGAGATGGAGAGGAAGAAATGTAGATACTGTAACATACTCCAGGGGGTCGGGAGAGGGATATGAATTATTAAGTAAAATTAATAATTGAAATAATTAACAGCTGCGAGAGATTTTTTTGTCCATCCTCCACATAATAGGGGAGCAGTGTTTAGTATCAAGCTGTAGTAACCGTGAGTAATTTGATGTTAATTAATTCGTTGGCTCAGTATTCCAAGCATTTATGGGTGTTTTCTTTCCTTATAAATATATTAATAAGTTTAAGTCGTTCTACAAAAGTAATTTCGAAAATAATAATAATAAAGAAAAAGAGCCCTGGCAAATGCAAGTCATTTATTTTTGATCAGTAATTAAAATGGCTTTTCCCCCACTCTCATGTACATCAGAGGAAAATGGCTTTGTTCCGAGGAGCTTCTAATCCATATTTTCCTTCCTCTGATAGGAATTTATATTGTTGGTTATTTGGGTCCAGATTTATGGATTGTTTTTCATCGTGGGCTTTTGGCGTTGCTGGAGCTCCTAAACATGGGAGGTTTTCCTTCCCCAGCCCTGTCGCTCTGAACCCCCTGGAGGATTCAGGAGAGACTGGAGAGGCTCTGAAAGATGGAACTAAATGATATATTTGAGGCAGATAAATTTGGGATGCTGGATGGGTGGCTGATGGATGTGGGTAGGAGGAGCCAAACCCCTCTGGAAGCCCTGCTGGGAGGGAAGTCCATCTGGAGGGAGAGGCAGGGGCAGATAAACGGGGTGCAGTGGGGTTGGTCGCAATCCCAAATGCTCCTAACGGGGTTGGAGGTGCAGGATGCAGAGGGATGCAGGGGTGCTTGAAGGGTGTGTGGCTCTGGCAGGGCACAGCGCTGCTCTGCTGACCTTCAGCTCCGTCTTTGGAGTGGAAAGGATCCCAAATGTCCCTGTTTGGAACAGCAAAGGTGTCCAACACCTGTCCTGGGATCTGCTCCTTCTGCTCATCTCACGGGGAAATGCCGCCACTTGGAGCGGTGTCATTGTTCTTCAGGAAAGGGTTGGTCTGGTTCAAATCCATGGGGTTTTCTGGGAGTTGGCAGCCTCAAACTGAATCCCAGGCCATGCTGCTGGAAGCAAATTCCCTTTCAGAGCTGAGGTGGCAGAGGCGGTGCCTGGGGAAACTGAGGCCACAGCGACACGTGGGGCTCCAGGCACTGTTATTTTCCCTCTGGATTGGGATGTGGGGTGGGATGCTTGGTGTTTGGGATGGTCAGTGTTTGGGATCCATTTGGGATGCTCCATATTTGGGATTCTCAGTGTTCAGGATGCTCTGTGTTCGAGTTGCTCAGTATCTGGGGTGCTCACAGTTTGGGATACTTGGCATTTGAGATGCTCAACATTCAGGATGCTTGGTGTTCAGGATGCTCCACGTTTAGGATGCTTGGAGTTGGGGATGCTCAGTGTTTGGGGTGTTTGATGTTCGGGCTGCTCAGTGTTTAGGAAGATTGGCATTCAGGGTGTTTGGCATTCAGGATGCTCCGTGTTTAGGCTACTCAGCATTTGGGATGCTCAGTGTTTGGGATATTTCATGTTTGGGATGTCAGTGTCTGGGACACTCAGTGTTAGGGATGCTCACTGTTTGGGGTGTCACAGTTTGGGATGCCAATATTTGGGATATTTCATGTTTGGGGTGTCAGTGTTTGAGATATTTCATATTTGGGATACCCATTGTTTGGGATGCTCAGTGTTTGGGATGTCAGTGTTTGGGATATTTTATGTTTGGTATGTCAATATTTAGGATGTTTCATGTTTGGGATGCTGAGTGTTTGGGATATTTCCTGTTTGGGATGTCAGTGTTTGGGGTATCAGTGCTTGGGATGTCAGTATTTGGGGTGTCAATATTTGGGATATTTATGTTTGGGATGTCAGTGTTCGGGGTGTCACTATTTGGGGTATTTATGTTGGGGATGTCAGTATTTGGGATATTCATGTTTGGGGTGTCAGTGTTTGGGATATTTATGTTTGGGATGTCAGTATTTGGGGTGTCACTATTTGGGATATTTACGTTTGGGTTGTCAATATTTCGGATATTTATGTTTGGGGTGTCAGTGTTTGGAGTATCAGTGTTTGGGGTATTAGTGCTTGGGGTGTCAGTGTTTGGGACATTTATGTTTGGGATGTCAGTGTTCGGGGTGTCACTATTTGTGGTATTTATGTTGGGGATGTCAGTATTTGGGATATTCATGTTTGGGGTGTGAGTGTTTGGGGTGTGAGTGTTTGGGGTGTCTGTTTGGGATATTTATGTTTGGGGTGTCAATATTTGGGATATTCATGTTTGGGGTGTCAGTGTTTGGGATATTTATGTTTGGGGTGTCAGTGTTTGGGGTGTCACTATTTGGGATACTTATGTTTGGGGTGTCAATATTTGGGACATGGATGTTTGGGGTGTCAGTGTTCGGGATGCACGCGGGCTGCAGCAGATGGAGGCCGTTGGATGGCAAATGGCCTCTCCCTCCTCCGGGAGCAGCGGGCTGTTATCTGCCGGCAGCAGCAGCAGGGTCCCTTTGCAGAGCTCAGCACAAAACAGCGGAGCAGGGCAGGAACGAATCCCCATCCTCATGGGCAGATGGAGCCAGACCTTTTTGTGGCCTGGCTGTGGCAGAGGAGGCTGCAGGGAGTTTGGATATCCAGGCTGCTTTGGGGCTGGGGACCAGGGGCAATTGAGGTGCTGAGCTGGCGGGATAGAGGGGGGAATCTCAGGAGACAGAGAAAAGGTGGGAAATCCTTTTTCCCCTCCTCCAAATGCTGTGGGAGCTGCAAGGAGCCTGGCAGGGACCGACTGCTCCTGCCCCAGGGAGTGGAAGCATTAAAAGTTGGAAGTTAAAATGATGGAGCTGAGCTGTAGCAGCAGAGTCCTGCGCATTTCTCCCACTCAGGGATTTGCCCTATATTTAATTTTTTTCCCTGACTGCTTTAGTGACTCTGTAAACGTTGCGGAGTTTTTGTGTCTTTTTTTTTTTTTTTTTTTCCCCCCTTCCTGCTAGATGAAGTGGGTTTGGTTTTTATTGAATCAGTTCCCTCCGAGGATAGAGGTTGCGAGTGGATAAAACCTCTTTCAATCCCATAAAAATGCCGTCAGGGGATTCACTTAAATTTATTTAATCCTGTGCACTTTATCGCGGTCACTTCATCATGGCAGGTAAGTGGATGCTAATGGATCCCTTCTTTTTATGGCCTGCAGACTCCTGGAATTAGATCCCCCAGCTGCAAATCTCTCGTTTGTGGTTGGCATTTTATCTTCTTTCTTTTATTTGATTAGCGGAGGGAGTGAGCGGCGCGACACCGGTTTCAGGGAATTAAGGCCGGGACAGCTCCTTGCTTTAATCCACTCTGACCTTCTGGGTGGCCCCAGCCAAAATTTCACCTGGAGGAGCCGCTCTGAGGGTGTCAGGATGTGAAATCCTCCCTCCAGCCCTCCCACCCCGGTGAGCCGGGATCTCTCGCTCCAGGTTTGTACGATAAAAACCACACGAAGCTTCTGCTCTTCTCTGCCTCGGCAATGAGTCAGGGTTGATGTGAATTTGCCTCTTCTGATGGCCTGACTCACTCTGCTCCAAACCTGACAGGCCTTTTTCACTGAAATGTTGAACTTCATTGTCACCGAACCATTTTCTTTTATAAAGTCGAAGTGTTTGGGTGCTTTCGGGTGAAGGTTGTTGAATTGCCTGCTCCATTAATGCTTTTAAAACAGAGATATTTTTTCCTGTGCTGTCACAATGCTGAAATTTTTTTCTTTTTCCCCTGAACCTGCTTTAGTATTTAATTTTGGCTGCTAAATCTGGAGGCTTGTCCTGTCTGACCTCCGAACTTCAGCCTGTGTGATGCTCAGGCTCAAGGATGAGTGGTCCAGCCTTCCCTGGGAGCCCCAGCACCTGTGACTCTGGTGAATCCTTTCCCACCAGGAAAATACATTTTCCAGGTTCAGCATCATGGCCTGAGGTGCCTGCATGGAATTTCAGGCCAGCTTAAGCTTTGGAGAACCTGAGGGCTGCCGGGTTTGTGCTCTGGGGCATCACCCAGGGAAATCTGTCCCAAAGAGAGGAAAGTCTCTCCAGGCACTCATGGAACATGCTGTAGAGTCTCATCTCTAGAAAAACCTTATCTGGGGGATATAATGGAGGGTTTCCTCATGGCAAAACATCCTTTTACAGCACCAGGCACCCAAAACAATCCCAACTCCAGAACGCTCTGCAGGGGAACAGCAAAACTTGGTGTGGGGAAATTAACCAGGTGCTTGTGGATTCCCAAAGGGATTTATTGCCTCTTGGAAGGGATGCCCTGCGTGCCAGACACTTCCCTCTTGTGTTTCCCAGGCAGGGGAAGGCTGGCGTTGGAGTGTTAATGGAAAAACTAAATAACGCTGGAAACGCAAAACCATCGGGTGAAAAACAGAGAGTTTGAGTTATTAAGGAGCCCTCTCGCCACTCGCTGTGGAGAGAGAGGGGGGAAAGGGAGGGAATATTGGTGTTTGGGAAGCCCAATTATTTCTGAACTGCAGACAGTCTTATTAACTTGGGCAGAAAATTAATTACTCTAATTAGAAAAACTCATTGGAGTTCGGTGAGGAGTTAGTGGGGGAGATGATGGTGGGGGGGAGTTGGGGAGTCACGACAGTCGTGGGAGGGAGGGGACAGAGGAGTACACGAGCAAGGCTCAGAATAGCGGGAGGAAGGAGATGGGGGAGAGGAAAGAAGATTGCTTTAGTCATGGTGGTCTAAATTTAGCAACTTTAGTCTTGAAAAAACACAAGTATTCTTTTATGTGCACATACACATATATATAAAATATATATATATATGCATAGACTCATATACACACACACACATATATATATATATAAAAATATATATATATGGAATGTAACACAGAGATTTATCCGACTTTCTGTGGGTGGCTGTATTTATTTCCGATGCGCCAGCCCGTCAGCACGGGGGGTTGTTAGAAAGTGCTGGGTGGGTGTTTTTTAATTTTTTTTTTTTTTATCTTCACGGATTTATGAAGTCCTTAAAACATCTGTTCCATCCCCATTCCACAGTCCTTCAGCAGCTCGGGGAGAGGGAGATGTTCCTCGGCGGAGCTGTCTGGCTGCGCACGGTTTGGATAAAGATGCATTTGCTGAGTGTTAATAGCGGTGGTGCAGGAAGGGGGAGCAGGATCCTTCCTTGGAAAGGATCCCAGGATGGAAATTCATCCAGGATTGATGCTGGTGGGGCAAAACGCTGTGGCATGGGAGTGGGGAGTTGGGATTTTTGAAGGAATCTTGTAGGAGTTCAGTAAGAAATCAATTTTCGCTTCTTTCCTCCTCTGAGCTGTGGTTACAAAGTGAGCGCGTTCACTCATCCCCACGTCGGTGAAGACGAACACTTGATTCCCAGGCACTTGGTGGGACCCTTGGGACTGCCCTGTGCAGGGCCAGGAGTTGGATTTGCTGATCTGTGTGTCCCTTCTAACTCAGGATATTCTCTTTCTGTGACCTTCTTGAGTCAAGAGTACTGAGGCCAAAAGCAGGCGAGGACCAGGGTCTGGCAGAGAGTCTCCTCATCGCAGACCTCAGCAGCCAGCCTTGTGATGCCAAAACAAATTCCAAGAGCTGAGACAAGGCACAGATCTGGGCGGAGCGGAGCTCTCTGGTGTTTGGGATGCTGGTGCCACCTACGAGTCACCGCTTTACCAGGCTGAACGTGCAACCCCCACCCTCTGAATAGAAGGGACGGTGCTGAATTCTCAGCTCAGCTGCTGCCCTACACCCCGTGCCCCGGTCCCGCGCCCCCATGGTGACATTGTGGGGCTGGCAGTGGCTGAGCCGACTCTCCAGCCCCGCCAGCGTCTCCCCGGTGCCTTTGCTCTGCTGCCTGTGCTGCCTGTTACTGAAATAACCTGTCAAGCTCTCGCTAATAATGAGCCATAAGTCAGATTCTCTCTGGTAGGTTGCCCTGGGTGTCTATCACAGTCTTTAGGGGTGACCCAATTATGGTAATTGGCCAATTTTGCTACCGGTGTTCAAAAAGAATTGCCAAACAAAGGAGGAGAAATCAAAGCTCCCTAGAAATTAGCTGAAACCCCGAATCTACCTATTTTTCAGACCTTCTTTTTAAAGGCATGAGGCGCCTTTAATATTAACCTCTTCAGTCTGATACCTGCAGAGAAGAGTGAAATAAAACCCCAAACGCAGCAGATCACGTCAGTGATGCTCCTCTCGGGTACCACTTCGTGCACTCCATCCCCAGGATTGCTCACAGCCCGGAGACACAGGCATTTGTTCAGCTTCAGAGCCCGAAACTATGTATTTAGAGCAGTAGTTTCCCTCCCACTCAGTCATAAGGCCTTGATTTTGCAAGGATCTCTCCGATTATACAAGGATGGACTCAAAGGGGGAAGGCAGAGGAGAGATTTCTTTTTCCACCCAGCTGTGTACAACGTGTACCTTCACTTAGTCAGGGCAAGATAAAGGGAATAAAGAACAATTTTAGCCCCGTCCTTGCTCCTTTCCATCCACCACCACCCACCTTCTCTTCCCCTACTCACTGGCCTTGTGTAGAGCACCAGTATTATTTCTGCATCGGAATAATAATAATACAGAGAGAACACACTGCTACGACTGCTGTGACCTCCTGCCCAGCGGGCTCGGCAGAAACGCTGCTGGAATTGCAACTTGGCACCGGAGCTTTGTAGGGAAGCATTGCTCCTGGCTAATCTATAATTTACAAAACACACTCAGATTCATTTTTTATGGGCTGTTTTGATATGATGCCATTTAAAAAGCGGAAAGAAACAACGCACCTTTTTAAAGGTTGCTCGTGGTTCTTCTTGATATTTTTTTTTTTTCCCCCTTTCTTGAGGGAGGGCACGTTGTTTTTGTTGCTGTTGCCATCTGGCCACAGAAAGGGAATTTCTGTCCTCTGGCAGGTGTTGGACTATTCCCTGAGGTGCTGGGGACAGTCTCGTGTCACAGCCTGCACCTTCAGCATCCAAGCTGGCTGTGCCTACAGCCCTCTGCCTGTTCCTGCTGGCTTTTCCCCTCTCTGCTGGCTTGGGGTACATATTTCAAAGGAGGAAAACGATGTTTTATTCCACCCTCAGCTTTTGCTCAGGCAGGCTGGGCAGGGATAGAGAGGGAGGATTCCCAGGGCGATGCTGACACTCCCAGGGGTGGGGATGGGCTTGGACTTCCCACCCGTGTCATCATCCCATCCCTCCTGCAGCCTCTGGGGTATAAAATTCCTGGAACACCGAGAGGAAAAGTTTCTGCTGGCGGTGGGGTGACCCAGCAGGGAGGGTAGAGCCTTTCTGGGGTGACCAAGGCTTGTTCCTCTGGTGACAGTGCTTCTCCCAGGTGTTTTATTGCCTGCAGGCTCCTCTCCTCTTCCGTGTGCCTTTTTATGGTGCCCCTTCCTGACTAATGCGAATCCCATCCGGCATATATTAGCGGGAAGGGCATCGTTAGCAGGAAGAGCAGCGCCGTGAAAAACCAGCCATGAATCTTCTCGGGCTCGCAGGGCTCTGCGGATAGCACGGGAGGGATTAAAAATGTTCATCTTTGCAATCCAAAGGGAAAGGAAGAGGTTTCTCATCAGCCCCCGGCTGCAGCGCGTCCGTGGTAGGATGATGTAGCTATAATTAACCTCCTCCCCGATGGCGACTGAGCTGAGCTGATTTTCCATCCCCTGATGCCTTGGGAAGGCTGAGCTGGAACTGAGACTGGACAGGGCTGGAGAATAAAGCAGAGATTTATTGAAAAAGGCCTTTAGGAGACACCTTGGGCAGGACAAGAGCCTGGGCAGGGCTACACCCAAGGTGGACCCAAAATGGTCACAAAATGGCAGACTGGTCATGAGTCATTACATTTTTAAAAGTTTTGGTCCATTTGCACATTGGGGTTGAATTGTCCAATCCCAGCTCCAGGCTGTGAGCTCCCATCCTTCTTGTTCCTCCCTCCAGCCACCGTTGTTTGGTGCTTTGGGGCTGGAAGTTGTCCTTGGTGTGCAGCAGGAAAAGGATTTGTTTTGTGTCCCTGCTGTGTGCAGAGAGCTGAGTGACACTGAGTGTGAGCTCAGAGCTGCACCCTGGGCAGCGCAGAACCCGAAATACATGGAAGATAAAACTTAAGGCATCACCACCTTGGGTTGCCCAGTGTGAGAAGCAGTGTCTTGAGCAGGAAAAGCTTCCTATCTGTTGATAAGTAGAGGCTGTGATCTTCAGCACCCAGGTCCTGGGACGCGGGGAGCAGCAGCAGACCCTGTATTCATTTGTATCCATGTGCAGGTATCAGTGTTTATCAGGGATATCGGTGTATATCGGGTGTTTGGTGCCTCCCTTCATCTGTGAAATGCCAGCCCACTGGTGAGGAGATCTGCTTCCCTCCAGAGGTGGATGGGAAGTAGCTTAACTCCCCTGACATTTCCATGCAGTTCCAGAGATCTTCAGCTGTTATTTTAGTCAAACATTGAGCACAAAGGGGCACAGACCCCTTTCTGTGCCATCCAAGTGATCTGGGTGGATGCTGTTCCATCAGGAGTGTGATGGGAGAACAGATCACACGTGCAGCTGATCCATGTGATCTCCTGCAGGAGCACAGATGGATTCAGTGGGGTTCTGGTGCTAAGGAGTGGTTCAGGTAACACAGGCCTCTAGAGGAAGGTGGGTAATGGAGGGGGAAGGTGGTGCTGGGTGTGTCTGGAGGGAGAGATGGACGGTGAGCTTGTCAGAATTAGTCCAGAGGAGGTCACGGAGAAGCTCCAAGGGCTGGAGCCCCTTTGCTCTGGAGCCAGGCTGGCAGAGCTGGGGGTGCTCACCTGGAGAGGAGAAGGCTCCAGGGAGAGCTCAGAGCCCCTGCCAGGCCTAAAGGGGCTCCAGAAGAGCTGGAGAGGGACTGGGGACAAGGGCTGGAGGGACAGGACACAGGGAATGGCTCCCAGTGCCAGAGGGCAGGGATGGATGGGAGATTGGGCAGGAATTGTTCCCTGTGAGGGTGGTGAGGCCCTGGCACAGGGTGCCCAGAGCAGCTGTGGCTGCCCCTGGATCTCTGGAATAATGTCCAAGGCCAGGCTGGACGGGGCTGGGATCACCCTGGGACAGTGGAAGTTGTCCCTGCCCACGGCAGGGGTTGGAAGGGGATGGAGTCTAAGGTCTCTTCCCACCCAAACCACGCTGGGATTGTGTGACAGTTCTGTGACAGCAGCTGGCAGGGCCTGGCAGGATGGAACGTTTGTCTCCACTCCTTGGCCATGCTGGGATGTGCAGCACTGGGTTAAGAGGCATCAGAGTGCCGTGTCTGAGGAGCAGTAAAACAGGAGTAAAGCAGGAGTAAAGCAGGAGTAAAGCAGGAGTAAAGCTGGAGTAAAGCAGGAGCAGTCTCTAGGGAGGAGCACGTGAGTGAGGAGCACTGAACAGAACCAACCTGATAATGAATGCTGCTGTTACAGCACCTGTCACAACTGCTCAGCAGTTTAATACTCTGCAATGTCACATGAGGGAAACATCTTTCACTGATGATTGCCGCTTCCTTTTTTTTTTTTAAGGGAAAAAAAAATTCCATTCTCTCAGTGTTTATTTTCCATTCATTCTTTTTTTAAAGGTGGGGAAACTGAGGCAGCACAGTGAGGCAGTCCTGGGGGTGAGGGGTGGTGTGGGTTGGTGTGGCATTGCTCCCCCTCCTATCCCCTGCTCCTGTAAATTCTTGGAAAAGGACTGTGCAAGGTTCTCTGTAGAAGTCCACGTAGCCCCTGACTCTCTGCATGGTTAATATTTAGGTCAGCAGAATCTAATTCCTTTTAAAATCATAATATTATCATTGTAATTGCAAATGTTTTCATTAGGCACCGGCACTGGGGAGCCTGGCACAGGCCTGCAGTGGGGCCTTGCTCCTTGTTCCTTGCTCCAAAGGAATTGCAAGGAATGCTTTGTCCCTCTTTACACCCCACCTCCAAACCTGTAGCTGACAGAGGGGTCTGTGGCTGTGCCCTGCCGGCATCGGACGGACAGCGAGAGGCACGAGTGGCATTGCCAGGCTGGCGTTCGAGTGTCGCCTTTCCACTGCTCCTCCGGCTGCCTGGCAGAGAGAATTAGCTCTCCTTAAGTGAGTTATTGTGTCTCCGAGTCAGGGCTCCGCTTCCAGAGAATGAGACAAAACTCTCCGGGGATCCAGCGTTAATACCACCTGCTTGGGAGTCCTGATAGGGGGCTTAGTGCCGAAATGAATATTCATCCTCTGTGGTGGGAGCTATGATCCTGCTTCCGCTCTCAGGGGGGATTACAGCCCTTTCCAGCAGAGATGGCACGGAGATGGCTTGCTGTGGGATGGGGAGCAAGGAGGGGGCTGTCTGTTCCCAAATATCCCTGTCCTGTGTGAACTGAGCAGGGACTGTCCATTCCCAAATATCCCTGTTCTGTGACACGGGATGAACTGAGGAGGGGCTGTCCATTCCCAAATATCCCTGTCCTGTGTGAACTGAGGAGGGGCTGTCCATTCCCAAATATCCCTGTCCTGTGACACAGGATGAACAGAGCAGGGGCTGTCCATTCCCAAATATCCCTGTCCTGTGACACAGGATGAGCTGAGAAGGGGCTGTCCATTCCCAAATATCCCTGTCCTGTGACACAGGATAAGCTGAGCAGGGGCTGTCCATTCCCAAATATCCCTGTCCCAGTGGAGGCAAGCTGCAGTCCTGATTTTCAGGCAGGGCTGGTGAGATGTTCCAGTCTGGAGTTCCAGGACTTTGTCTCCAGGAAGATCATTCCATGCTGCTGCTGGCAATCATCCCTCAGTCTGTCTGCAATACCTCCACGAGCATCCTGCTGTAGCACCTTCCCAGCACCCCAAACATCCTGGGGTACTTGCTGTGTAGGAATCGATCATTTATCTAGAAACACTGAGGGGAAAACTGCGGGAATCGGGTCCTGGATAGCAGAGTCCCTTTGCAGCTTAACCGTCCTGAGCTAGGGCTGCAGGAAGCTCTGCCAATCCCCGTGGCAGCCTGCAGGAGATAGCTGGACTTTGTTATGCCTTGATTAAATAACGTTTTTGTTTTTCCAGCGGTTAAGCCATCCAATTCCCTCAGCACGTTGCTGCTCAGCGATATCCGCCCGGGATAATTGGGACAAGGGGCATCTCCCACCCCCTCACCAGCGCCGGAGGAGTTCGAGCACAGTTTTTCCCTTGCAGTTTTCCTCGCCAAAATCACAGCCTGTGCAAACTCTGCCCTGATCAAATCTATCAAGGCCCAGTTTCGGAGCCGTCTGTTGATCAGGGAAATGGGCTCAAAATTGGCCCCTTTAATGGGGACGTGGCTCTCGCACAAGTGCTGGAATTAATGGCGGTGCCCTGCTGCGAGCTGGCAAGTTGGGCGTTTGATTCCAGTTACAGGAAATTGCCATAATTTCTGCTCCATGCTCCTCTCGAGTGACACTAAGCAGCTATCTTTTTTTTTTTTCCCCTCCCTTATTTATTTATATTGGGAGAAGAGGATGGTACGTGGGTGCTTTTCCCCACCTGAACTCTCGCCTTGTTTTCATGGCAACCCCTGTTTAGCAGCAGACCTTTTGTGTACTGGAAAAGGGAGGGAGAAGGGAGGTCTGGAAGGAGAAAAGGATGGCTGGGAGGGAGAAAAGGCTGGAAATGAGATCTGAAGGGCTGGTTTCATGGACGGGACTGGTGGTGTGTGGATGTTGGGGCTGCTGTGCCTCTCTGGTATAATCAAGCTGGGAGAACTGAGGGGTATCCTGGGAGATGTCTGAATGCTGGGAGTGGAACACTGGGGTCCTTGGAGTGCCATTCCCACAGCATTCCCTCCAGATCCCTCAAAGCCATCCTGCAGAACATCAGGAATGTTCTAGCAGAGCCCCTTGTCCTGCTGCAGGCACGGATCTCCTCGGGTGAGCTCCTGGAAAAGCAGCTCTGTCACACTCAGCTTCTCCAGGGGACATCAGCTTCTTAAATTAGATGCTGGAATACAAGCATGTAAATATTCCACCCCACAATTTGTGTGCTGTGGGTCTGAACTGTTTATTTATCCTGAAGGTTTATTTATCCTGAAGGTTATCCTCATCTTCATCCTGATCCTGATCTGGATCCTGATCCTCATCCTGATCCTCATCCCCTTGGATGCTCCATTGAGCTTGGTGCTCTTATTTCCTCCTCTCCTGCTGGCAGAGGTTGCCTGGGGAGATGGAAGCACCAAAGCTCTGGGGGTTTTCCTCCCAGCTGTAAAACAGTGGGATGGAGGGAGGGCTGCAAAGATGGGTGTGAGGAGGTTTCCAGAGCATTTGACACTGCTGTGGGAAGCTACAGAAGATATAGGGGAGATGGTGAATAATTTTGTCTCTGGAACAGGTTGGAGCAGTGTAAAATAAACAAGACCTGGAGCACCGAGGGCCTGAAGCCTGCCTGGGGTGGGGATGTGCCATCCGTGCCTGACCTGGTATTCCAGCACTTGACTCCTTGACCCTCTGCTGGTTTCTTACCATGTCCTGGGGTTTTTCCACAATTCAGAGCAAAATGTTCGGGTGAAATTTCTGGGTGCTGGCGGTCTTTGAGATTCAACAGCAGCAATGCTGGAGGATGGGGGATCCCTCCTGTCCTGGCACGGCAGCAGAGGGATGCTGGCTTTTCCCTTGGGTGCCTTTCTCTGAAACAGAGTCCATCCAAAACCCAAACAAGAGAAGGGAGTTTCTGTCCCTGCCTTTAAAATTATTTCTTTCGCAGTTGTTTTTCCTGGACTCGGCATGCTGCAGGATGACTTATCTCTGCTCAAGTTAGGATCCTTTTATTTCCAACCAGACCTGGCCCTAAGTCATGCAGCGCTCCTTTGACAGAGCTGTAAATTCCCCATGGCAGCCTGGCAGCCGGTGAACAGGGTGAGGACACTGGGAGAAATCAGTGTCTGGGGACACGAACGGGATGAAGCTCCTGGCATCCTCTTCCAAGGAGGAAATGGGTGCAGGGGTCACAACCCAAAGACCCTGAAACCTTTTTGGGGCTGTTTGTGTAGGAAAGTCGGATAAGGTGATTGGTTTTTCTCCCTGAGGGAACATTGTCTTAAGAAATGATGGCAGGATGGCAGTATAGGACAGGAAAATGCAAAGGAGTGCACACAGGTGTGTGTCGAGAAATCTGTAAATAAGATTTTAAAATTAAAAGACCCCATCATATGCAGCTGTGAAGATCCCAAATTGGTGAAGGCAGAGCGTATATTGCTGAGGGCTGCCTGCCAGCGGCAGCAGGTCCCAGTGGCAATGGCTCAGGAAGGTGGAAAGTGGAAGCTGATCCTGATTTTCCCCATGGGAAAACAAGGAAAAACCCACAGCTGCGAACGGCAGTGCATGAACAGAGCTGGCAGCTGTGGGGAGGATCTGGTTTGTGTGTTTTGGGCTCATGCTTGGTTTTCTGATGGTGTGAGTGTTGGTGAGGCCTTTTGAGGGCTCACAGGCACCCCTTTTTGCTGGAATAACCTCCACCCTCTTTGCTCTGGGGTTTCTGCCAGGAACTCTGGACGAGCTCTTCATCCCATGTGTGTTTGTGTGTGTCTAAGGGTGAGTTGTCACCTGTGTCTAAGGATCCAGAATGATATGGTTTGGAAGAGACTTTAAACCCCATCTTGTTCCACCCCCTGCCATGGACAGGGACACCTCCCACTGTCCCAGGTTGCTCCAAGCCCCACTGTCCAACCTGACTTGGACATTCCAGGAATGGGGCAGCCGCAGCTGCTCTGGGCACCTGTGCCAGGGCCTCAGCACCCTCACAGGGAACAATTCCTGCCGAATCTCCCATCCATCCCTGCCCTCTGGCACTGGAAGCCATTCCCTGTGTCCTGTCCCTCCAGCCCTTGTCCCCAGTCCCTCTCCAGCTCTCCTGGAGACCCTTTAGGCCCTGGCAGGGGCTCTGAGCTCTCCCTGGAGCCTTCTCCTCTCCAGGTGAGCACCCCCAGCTCTGCCAGCCTGGCTCCAGAGCAGAGGGGCTCCAGCCCTTGGAACTTTTCCGTGGCCTCCTCTGGATTCTGTCCATCAGCTCTGTATGCTCATGTTTTGCGCTCCAGCTCTGTTTTTCCATCGCTCCCCCCACGCCGAAGCCGCGGTGACGCTGGGGCTGAGCAGTGCCGTGCACTTGGGAGGAGAGAGCCAAGGGTGTCACTGATGGCCCGGCAGGCAGTGCCAGCCCCAGCCTAATTCCAGCCCTGCTCCCAGGGGGAAGAGTGCAACTCTCCCTTTCTGCCCCCCTTTGCCAGCCAGCGCCATCCCGTGATCCCCACTGACCTTCTTAAAAGGGATCAACCGCGTCAAATGTAGAGATGAAGAGTGAAGGGAGGAGCCGGGAGCAGGAGGAGGAGGAATGAAATTAGGAGCAGATATTAATAACCATGTTAAATATTTATCTGACCTCCTTTCACATGATCCTTTTTAAATGGTGACCCAAAAAGCTGATGTGATAATATTCACTCTCTTTTCTGCCTCTCTGTCAAAGCTTTGGGTCTGAGCAGCAAAAAAACGACTTCTTTCTCACCCTCTTGGGTTTGAGTAGGAAAAAACCTGACTCCTTTCTCCCCCTGTTGGGTTGGAACAGGGAAAAACCGACTCCTTTCTCACCCTCTTGTGTTGGGCTGTGGGAGAAATGGGAGTCCCAAAGGAGCCTCCAATAATAAAATGACGCTGATGATGATGGGCTTCTACTCATGGACTGCTCCTGCCTTAATGATGCTCATGCGCATCTGACTGAAGGGTTTGTTGGGTTTTTAAAAATTTCCCTTGCTTATTTTTGTCCTGCTCTGAACGGCTGCAGGCGTTTTGAGCTGTAGCTCGGGGAAACGTCGCTGCCTTGAAACCTCGGGCTCGGAGCTCAGGGACGGGAGCGTTATCAGCTCAGTGGATGTACAAGTCATTAGTGAGGGTTGCTGAATTCCTGACTGCTTTCCTCCTCGGCGCCTGAAAGGCGCTTGTGCTGGAGAGCAGAAGTGTCTGCTGTGGTTTGACCTGTTCAGGGGAAGATGAGAGTGGGACAGAGCACGGGAGCAGCAGCGTTTTGGTTGTGGCTGTGATGAGGCGAGCCCAAGCTGGGCCACAGGGGAAATGCAGAAATAAGTCGGGGTAATTTTAGTTCAGGGAGCTCCATCGTGTGTTTCTGATCACATTTTCGCTGTTTTTCCACTTAGCCCTCAGGTTTCCTTCTCTCATCAGCTCCTGAATTGCGGGAGCATCAACTGTGCATCCAAACTGCTCCGTGTTTTCCATCACCTCATCAGCCTGCCTTTTGCTGCTGAAGTGCCTGCTGTGCTCTCCCTCTTGTTTTTGTGGCTCAGAGCCTGTAAAAAGCCCTTGAGAACAACGTGAAATATCCTCTCATATTATGGTATTTGTCTTTTTAAAGGAAGCTGAATCCATTAGAAGCAGGACTGAATACAGTAGCAGGATTTTTCTAATCTAGCCGACATCAGCCCCCTGGGATGAGCTCCTTTCAGTCGACTTGACTGGATCCTCCAGGATTTAATTTGTGTTTTCAATTTAAATATCGGTTAAACCACAGCATCTCCTCTCTTGGCCTCAGTTTCCCCTTCGCAGGGTGGAGCTGAGGGCACTTTCCAACTCCAAGATCCAAACCTGCGGGGTCTTCCCCCTGTTTCAGAACCAACAACCATTTTAGCGGGGCAACACTTCTTTTTGGGGTTAAATGAATGAATTTAGGGATAAAAAGCAACATTTTAATCCACTGCCACAATACAGAGACCCCGGGGCAGGTTGCTTCCATCCCTGGAAGTGTCCAAGGCCAGGTTGGACGGGGCTTGGAGCACTCTGGTCTAGTGAGAGCTGTCCCCGCACAGGGCAGGGAGTGGAACTGGGTGAGTTTTAATGTCCCTTCCAACCCAAACCACTCCAAAATTCTGTGAATTTTCCCACTGGAATGGCTGTTTCCAGCACCTGCATCAGGACTGTGCCTTTTAAAATTAACTCCACTTATTTTTGGGGAAGCAAAAAAGACCAAAACAAAACACATTTTTTGCATTCCTGAACTTGTCCTGGACGGAGATTTCCACTGAGAGTCTTTCACCAAGTCCCCATCCCCACCGCCTCCAGCAAAACAGAAATGTATTTAATCTTCCTAAATGTAATCCTGTTGTAGAACAGGAAATTCTCCGCTGGTCAGAGAGGATATTAAGATGCCTGCTCTGAAAAGTGTTTGAAATTATCGTCATTAATCTGGAAATGATTATTGCTTAGTTCAAGCTGAGTAACGTGAAAAATAAAGTTAACCTGAAGTGTATATGGGGAAAAGTAAATTGGATTTTTTAAAAAGCTCTTGTTTGCCTAATGGAAGATAAGATTAATAGGACGGCTCGGGAATTTAGAAAAAGTGCAGGTTCCCAAAATTTAAAAGCAAGTGGTGCTTAAGGTGTTTGGAAACCTCCCAGTTGGAGAGATTTCTGTCCGACCCAAAGTATTCCATGAGTGTGTGTTTCCATGATCCAGAGGTGTTGTGACTGCCAGGTGGGCTCAGGCAGGGGGTGGGGGGTTCAGGTGTGGGGAGGGCTGTAGGAGCCTGATTTCATCCTCAGTCAGTGTGGGAGGAACCGGAGCCTCTCTGATGGGCAAAGCCAAATTGTCCAGGTGTGACCTCTGAGAGAGGCTGGGAATGAGGAGAGGCTGGGAATCCCAACCTGGAGACCTGGGGATTCTTCCAGAATCTGTCCCTGAAGGATTTTGACTTCATTAGAGCCTCCTTTGTCACTGTCTTTGACCAGATCTGGGTTGCTTTGGGTTGGTTTTTACTTCTAAGCTGAACCAGCACCTGGCAGATGGAGACAGCCACACGATGGAAGGGAGGGCTTTGGGAGGAAGTTCTTTTCTGTGTGTTTTGAGCAGAGATCTGAGATAATCACTGTTCTTCCCCTCTTCTGTCAGACCTGTCTCAAGTTTGTTGCTGTGAACTCTCCCTGGTTTATTCTTTCTGGTTTTCTCCCCGATTTGGATCTGAGAACCATCTCCTCCTGACACCTGCTGAGCTCTGATAGCAGCACAGTCATAAATCCTGGGTTTCTCTTGCCTCCTTGATCCCTGTCGATGCTCCTTAATCCCAGGTCCATGGGGGCAGCAAACTCTTGTCCCCAGCCCTGTCCAGAGTCTGTGCTTGCAGTGGCAGAAGGTTAATACCGACGGGGTTTCACAACTTTTTGATTTATTGTCTTTCAGTGTTCATCACTCTTTTCTTTAAATTAAAACTCCCTCCAGATGGGGTTTGTGACACAGATTTATTGATCTGCAATAAAACCTCCCTCATAACCTGTACGGCTGCCCATTCATCTTCCAGTGAAGGAGGGATCATTTCTCTGTGGATGTCCCAAGAATGAAAGCGAGTTGTTAACTTCTTCCCTCTTCTGCCTGTCTGGTTTCTTCCGTCATTTCCATGCTTCTTCTCGGGTCATTTACAAGGCTCTAGGTGGGAACAACATCAGTTCTGAGCTACTCCTCATGCTCCTTCTGCCTTCAGGTGGGATTCTTCAGGTTGTCCTGTGCAGGGCAAGGAGTTTGACTCCAGTGAACCTTGTAGGTCCTTTCCAACTCAAGATATTCTGTTATTTCTTGATTCAGGTGCTCAGAAGGTGATGTGGTGATAGAAAAGCCCCATGGGGTAGCACAAGACATAGCAATCTGGTTTAGATCCTGTGAGTCCTAATGAGGCTTCTACCGCTGACTCCGATGGGAATGTACAGAGGGAGGGAGCAATGGGAAAAGTTGCCTGGCTTCTCTAGTGCAAGAAACAGCAATGAAAAGATGCTGGAATAAATTCTAGCAAGATAAGTTGGCTGGAAGCTGAAATGATCTCCTTGTGTGTGGCTTCTTGCTAGTCACTTGGGGTTTGTTCCACAAACACCTCGATTTCCTAATCTGGGAGGAGCCCAGTCAGAAAGTGTTGTCCTTGGTGGTGATGGGATTTTGGTCAAGTCTGTGTTTTTAATTATGTGATCACACCTTCCATAACGGTTTCAGTCTTGGGCCTGGGTTATTAGCAAGGCTGGTTTTTTTTGAAAAGGGTGTCCAGAAGAAAAATGTGTCTGTGACAGAAAATATCACAGAATCCCAGACTGGTTTGGGGTGGAGGGAACCTTAAAGCTTATCTTGTTCCTACTCCCTGCCATGGGCAGGGACACCTTCTTCTGTCCCAGGTTCCTCCAAGCCCTGTCCAACCTGGGACACTTCCAGGGATCCAGGGGCAGCCACAGCTTCTCTGGGCACCCTGTGCCAGGGCCTCAGCACCCTCACAGGGAACAATTCCTTCCCAATATCTAATCTAAACCTGATCTCTGTCAGTTTGAAGCCATTCCCCTTGTCCTGTCACTACATGCTCTTGTAAAGAGTCTCTCCCCATGATGTTGAAGTATTGAGTTACTGCAATTTTAGGCAGATTGATAAAAAACATGTCCTCAGAACACATATTAAAGTCTAGACTTGCCCAGCTCAATTCTTCTTCCTGAGTTTCCCAGCAGAGAAAGATGAAAATAAAGTAGAAGGCAAAATTTCCGTGGCCTGAAGCCAACCCCTCGAACTTGCATTTGTGTGTGAAGTCTGGTTCCCGACTTGATAGACCAGATACTTAACAGCCCCAGGAATCATGTAGAGCTGCTCATTCTTCAGGAGGCAAATAGGATTAGGGAAGGATCAGTCGTCCTGACAATTGGAGCAGGGTTTTTTTCAGGTGCCTCAAAGCGCAGTGCTGTGTGAGGCAGGATTATGGAATGTCTGCTCCAAGTCACTCGATGCATTGAATGTGTACAAACACAGCCTGTGTGAGGCTGGCAGGTGTTGGAGAGTTCACGACGGATGATTTTGGGGAACTATCTTGACCCACCTACATCTCTTCAGGTCACAGAATCACAAAATGGACTGGGTTGGAAGGGACTTTAAAGATCATCTCATTCCACCCCCCTGCCACAGCCTCTAAATCAGGTTGCTCAGGGCACAGTCATGCCCCAAAATGTCTCTTCTGATGCTTCACCTAAATTCTGGAGGTGGGCGCAGCTGTACCAGCAGCCCTTTGGAGGACATGGGGGCGGGTGGAGCTGTAGGAGAAATGTGTTGATGGAACCGTGGATGGATGGATGGATGGATGGATGGATGGATGGATGGATGGATGGATGGATGCATGGATGGATGGATGGATGGATGGATGGATGGATGGATGGATGGATGCATGGGGTGGCCCAGAAATGGTAAATGGGAAAGGCCAGAGAGCAGGACAGAGGGGTGAGCAGTGCCCATGGATAACTCAGGATGAGAGCTGGCCAGGGCAGGGGCGCTCAGGGGAGGCTGGGTGAGTGTGGAGTCAGAAGGGAAGGCACTGTCATTTGTCACCATAATCAGGAAGCCAGGCTGAGAAGGTTTTAATCACTGTGCACGGAGCTGGAATGCAGAGCAAGTTTATGGTTTACAGTGAGCGGACTGACACAGCTGATTGATGTCAAATATGTCATGATGTATATTGTAAAGCCAGGAGATTTAATGGTGTAACTCCATGGTAGTCTTGGAAGTGAGGAGCTGCAGAGCAGGGAGTGATGGATGGGCTCATTTACATGTAAAATTGCCGATGGCATTGACAGCCCTGGTATGCGGAGGGAAGATAAGAGAGCGACAGTGAGATTCACTCTGACCCTGATATTGAAATATTAAAATACAGCTGTAGGATCATCTGGACTTTGCAAAGTGACTGCGTGTCTGGCTGTGTGTGAACACATAAATACGTGGGTGCCCGTGGTTATGGCTGTGTGCACAGGGGCCTTGGAGAGGCAGAGCCGCTCCAGGTGTTGTCACCAGCCCTCGGCTCAGGCCAGGAGGGTTTGTGCTGCTCCTACACTCCCAGGGAGTTGGATCCAGTTACTTCCTAGCTTTGCAGGAGCCTTGGTCCCAGTGCTTTTCGGGGCAGTGCTGCAGAGCACAGGAGGCTGGATTCATCCTGGCAGCTGGGCTGGGAAGGGATTTCTCCGGAAAGCACAGGCTGGTGGCTCAGGGCTCAGCGTGTCCCGTGGCACAAGGCTGGATTTCCAGCGGCAGTGCTCCATTAGTGCAGAGTCCTGTCGTCACCTGGACATGCCAAGAGCAGGACTAATGCAGGAGTTGCCTTTGTAGCTCAGCATCTCCCTTCTAATTCTGGTTAAGTGAGGAGGGGAAGAAAAGAAGAAGGGAAATTTGGGGCTGTGGGATGATACAAAGTGGGCGTGGTGGGGCAGAGAGCCTGGCCTAAATAAACTGTCCAAGTTTTCATTAGGCCTGCTGCAAGCCCTTCCAGTTCCTGGCAGTGCCATGTAACACCATCCTCCAGGGTAGCTCCCCAGGAAGCAAATTTCCCCAGGATAACACCGCTGGGAATTGGTGAGCTGCTGGCAGGAGCCTGGGGAAGGCCATGAGGAGAAGCAGGAAGGCAAAGGGAAGGCCTGGAAGGGGTGCAGGCATCCAAGAGGTTGCAGGCCCGTTTTGGGATGGTTTTATCAGGATTTAGCTCTCCATCACCCGCAGCTAAAAGCCATTCTGCTGTCCCCCAGCACAGAGCAGCTGTTCTGGAGAAAATGCCTCCAGTGAAGGTGATGGGCTCACCCCCAGGATAATTCACCCTTGTTGTATCACGAGCAATATGTGAGGGATTAGCAAGGGAAGGGAAAAGCTGATTTGGGGAGGGGTACAGGGCCTGAGGAAGAAGTGGATGTGACAGAGGAGGTTATGCACGTCCCTTGCTCCATGATGAGTATTGATTACATGGCATTTACCTCCATCCACTTGGTCCCTGTTGCCTTTGATCCCATCCCTCATTCCAGCCTTCTGGACAGTCATGGGAGGACCTGAACTGGGCTGTTTTCAGAGGTGGCTTGCCCAAGAACCAAGTGAGCTGACCCTGATAGAAACACTAAAGAGGCTTTGCAGGGGATTAAGTGACTGCATTTTAATCTTGTACTTTAATTTGTTTGGGGATGTGCTGTGGGTCTCCCTGGGGCTGAGTCGTCGCTCTCCATCCCAGTCCCTGGCTGCAGATGCTCCTGGGACAGATGGACCAAGTGGAGCAGGCAAAAGACAGTATTTCCAGGAATTAATTTGAGTTGCTCTTTCCCTAAATGAAAAGCCTGATATTAAAATTATCCTTGAAAAGGGCCTTTTTTTTTTTTTCCCCTCCTTAAATTTATGAACTGCTCTGTAGTCTTTGGAGACAATTATAAATTATAGAGCAGCCATATATCTGAGCCAGAGTTGGAGGCAAAGGGGCTCTGTCAGGGAGAGCAGCTGTGGGGGCAAGGGGAAAAGGATTTAGACTTTTTTTTTTTTTTTTTTTTTACTTCCTGAGCTCATTTTGGTTCTGATCCCAAATCCTTGGAAGATGTTGTGTATTCCATTTCCCATTAACTCTCACAGACTTCAGAAAGCCTTTTTCTGAGCAGAAATTGGGATTGCAATGCCAGATCAGTGCAGTGTCCTATCTCCAAAAGCTGCCAGCAGCAGATGCTCACGAAAAAAAAAAAAAAAAAAGTACAAGAGAGTTACGCTGGAGCAATAAATTTCATGTGGGAAGTTGGCTGGGGGCTGCACAAACAGTTATTCTTAACCTGTCCTTGCCCAGATGGGTTCCTGAGATAAAACACGGGGGTCACAAGGATTTGAAATGCTGTCGGGTGTGGGAGAACTGGAAGGGTCATCTGTGCTCCCACGTAGCCCTGAGCGCTAAGAAATGAGAATAGAGAAGAGTTGAAGGGGAAGGTCATGAGGAGAAGCAAGGAGGGCAGATGGAAAGTCTGGAAGGGGTGCAGGCATCCAAGAGGTTGCAGACCGGTTTTGGGGTGGTTTTGTCAGGATTCAGGGGTCATCTGTGTTCCCCTGTAGCCCCAAGGTTTAAGAAATGACAACAGAATAGAGAAGGGTTGGTGCTGGTTTATTTCCTTGCGGTTCGTCTCTGCAGCTCCTTGAATCCATCCCCAGGGCAAGACCACTGGGAGAATCACTGGGGGTGCCTCACAGAGTGCCATTATTCCTGAAAAACTGATGGGTTTTTATGGATTTGGGGTTGCAGGGGAGAGTTTCATACGTGGTTGCTTGCAGGAGCACTGCAGCCATCCCCTCACCTCTCCTGTGCCCTCTCTGGGGATCCATGCAGCACAAAACCCAGAAACATCTGGGGCTGCCCTAATCCCAGCAGATACACTGGTACTACAGCATCAACTTGCCCATTTTTAGAGGGTCTAATTGTGCCCAAATCACTTTGGCTCCGATTGCCCCACGTGGGAAACACGGATTTATTGTGACAACTGCCCAGTTTGTGTCACTGGGGCACAGAGCTGTGCCCCTGAGAGCCACGTGGGCATCTCTGCAGGCCAGCTTGTGGCAGACAGAGCACCCAGCTGGCTCAGCTTTTCCTCTGTGCTCTTCCAGGAAGGGCTGGGTTCGTCCTTGACTTGAGCCCCATTTTCTGCCAGAGCAGCCTTTGTTAAGGAAAAAGAGTCTGAAGGGGTTTAAATGAGGATTTTGTGCAACCCAGTAAGGCTGTCTCGATTTATCGTGGAATCCCTGAATGATTTGGTTCGGAAGGGACCTTAGACCTCATCTTGTTCCACCCCCTGCAGGAACATTTTCCACCAGGTTGCCTCAATACCCATCCAACCTGGCCTTGAACACTTCCAGGGATGGGGCATCCTGATAGAAAACAGTGAGAGATGGAGTCTGAAGGTTTTTGGTGAGTCAACCAAAAGAGGACAGATGTTTTTCGGGAGAATGGCATGGCTGATTTCTGTCTCTCTGAGTTCCAGGGTACCGGTCCAGCATCCCTGTTCCCACAGAGTGGGGTGAGGAGGATGCTAGGAGGGTCGTCCCTGCCATGGGGAGCAGCAGTGCATCCTCAGGGCCTCCTCATCCCTCCTTGGCATTTGTTCAGCCCCGTGAGGCTGCATTTTGCAGGCTGCACTAAAGATGTGATGGTTTAACCATCCATTGGGTGCAGCTGCCCTTCACAACATCTGGTGACAGGGACAGGCAGCTTTCCCAAGCATTCATGATCCTGATCCCCCCAGCTCCCCCTCAGCTCCCCTTTATGCCCTCTGCCATGTCCCAATGGCACCCATCCCTCCATCCCACCATCCCTCATGTGGGAAGCTGAGGCTACTTTTTGTTTGTTTATTTTAATTATCATCTTTCTCCGTGGCTCGGCGCTCCCGCAAGGGAGACAGCGTCCGTGTTAATGGGATTATGTGTGCTGTTTGCTGATGTGGACGTGTTCACCACTTCCTCTCCCTTTGAATTTCACCCGGATAATTGATTTCTGTCTCTTCCTTGGCACTTGCTTTTGCAGCACGGGGTGTTATTAGTCCCCTTTTGTTTCATTGCTGAGAGATGAAGCCTTTACACGGCAGCCGAAGCACAAACAATTGTTGAATCTCTCGTTTTCTTTATTAACTAACTGGGGATTCCAGGCAGCTTGAAGCCCTCGGAGAGACGTAATAACCTCGGTGATGGATTGGGAGCAAAGCAGCTCCTTCCAGCTGCCAAGAGGTTGGGTGGATTATCCAGGTCTGTTTTGTTGGCCATGAGCCTAAGTGGACTCGTTCTGCCTCCCGTCCATCCGTGTATCCCAAGGTGCTGGGAGCTGAGGGACCAAACCCTTCCCTGTTCTGCATGTGAGGAGTTGAGGGTGGGCTGAGATCTGTGGCACTGGCATGGAATTCCCTTCTGCCGTGGCTGGCCAGGAGGGAGGAGAAGCATGGAATGATTTGGGTTGGAAAGGAGATTAAGGCTCCATCCACTGCCATCCCCTGCCATGGCAGGGACACCTTCCACTGTCCCAGGCTGCTCCAAACCTTGTCCAGCCTGGCCTTGGGCACTGCCAGGGATCCAGGGACAGCCCCAGCTTCTCTGGGCACCCTGTGCCAGGGCCTGCCCACCCTCACAGGGAAGAATTTTTCCCCAATATCCCATCTAAACCTCCCTCAACTTAAGGCCATTCCCCCTTGTTCTGTCACTACAATGGGAGAATTAAATCTCACTTAAATGAGATGATGGAAGGTGGCTGGTTTTTAAACTGGGACATGCAGGTTTAGGAAAAGCAGCTTTTCAGGAAACAGGCCAGCTTCAAAGGAGTGTTTGAGCAGAACTAAAAAAACTCAAGGAAAATTAAAACATTTTGCAAGATTTTTTTTTTTTTTTTTTTTTTTCCTTGAGGAAAACAAGTGATTTTCTGGCTCAGTATATAAGATTGAAGCGTAACTTAATTTTTCTTATAATTAATGAGCAAAAAAGAGTGAAATCTAAAGGTCATGTTGACTTTGGCCCAACTTTCCTTGAGTTTGACTAATTTGAGAATTTTGGTTTATGGCTTCTTCCCCCCCTCCTTCCCTGCATAGGAAAGGGCAAAATTTTTATAGAGCGGGAACAGTTATTTTCTCCCCAGCTTTTTTTCCAACTGCAGAGATTTCCATTAGAACATCATGTCTGATGCCACACAAACGCTCTGAGCATGGAGAAGACGTTGGGTTGTTAAAGAGGACTCAGCTCCATGGAAAATAAATACAGTTGAGTCCTCACTTGTTAGATTGTCCTTTGCCCCAGTCTCTGGGCAGAAACAGGATGTGCTCTCCCAAAACACAGGGACTGGCTCCTCTCTCTGCCCTTCTGGCTCTTGCCTTTGTTTTCTTCTATTTGCATAATTTCTCGGCTTGTTTTCCCTTCTCATTGTTTTTTTCTCCTTTCGTTTCTCTTCATTTATTTCCTATTCTCTTGCTGCCTATTTTCTCTTTGATTTTTGCTTTGTTTCTTCCCTCCCTCTCTAGCCTCAAATGGGGGTAGTATGAATGAGTGATTTCTAGAAGGAATAAAACCAGTTAAAAAGGCAAAAAAAGCAACAACATTTTCTGTGCATCACGGTGTAAAATGTACAATAATCAAGCAGAACCACTCTAAATGAATTATGGTGAAAAAACGCAGATTACCAACATGTCAAATACTATTAGCACTGAGAATTGTAGAAGCAATGTATGCACAGAGGAAGGGGTTTGTATTTCGGTTTATTTTAGCCTTGCTTTCTTTGTAAAGAGAGCATCAGCCACTCCTAACAGCTGGGTTGGGTGCCTTGAATGAATTACTGATAAAAAAAGAGAAGCAGAACCTTTTCCCTGGGCCGTTTCTCACAGTGTCAGGTACCAAGGGGCGACTTCTTGCAGGAACTTCAGGTGTGTTCCTGTATATGTGCAAAAGTCTCATTTCCATGGATGGGATTAATGATCCCTTATTCCACTGGAGGAGGGAGACGGAAGAGAATCAAAACTCAAAGGCCACAGAAAGAAATTCCTGTCTAGAAATTTGATCTGGTGACATGGACTAGAAAATCGAGGAAGGATGGCTTTGATTAGAGGGATTCCTAAAGGACCAAGTGTCTCGTGGCATCCTCAACGACTGGTGGAGTTGGCAATTAGTTGGTGGCCCTTATGACCATCGGAAGGGGTCCCCATGGCGGTTCACGTTAAATACTCATGGAATCATAGAATATCCTGAGTTGGACAGCGCCAACAAGGATTATCCAAGACCAGCTCCTGGCCCCGCACAGGAGAGCCCCAGGAATCCCACTGTGTGTTCCAACTCAGCTCTCCAAGCAGCCAAGTTTGAGGACCTCTGATGGGGATGCTTTCCTTGTCCAAGTTTTACAGATATTTATTAATAACAGCATTGCCCTCCCCATTTTATTAATAAGGATTGCTCTTGAATGATCACAGCTATTTTTCCTTGTATGGTGGCGTTTGGAAGGATGAGGAGTTCGGCCAAGAGATGAAAATATTCTGAGATTGGCCAACAAAACCCCATCTCCACCTCATCAGTGTTTGCTCCGGGGTGAATTCTCTGACGAGCACAAGGGGAGAGCACGACTCCGGCTCTCTTTCCTCGAAGCTGCTCCATTTTGCATGAATAAATATTTGCTGGGCCAGCAGGGATTTTATAGCCCATCAGCTCGGGCACTCAGCCGGGATGGAGGAGACGTGTGCTCAGGCCCCTGTTCCAACGTGTGGTTAATTATTTATCTGCAGCAGAATGGCTGAGAGAGGCTGAGACAAAGAGCCACAGGCCAGGTCTGCAGCGTCGTCACTGGGGTGTTTGGTTGCCAAGGGAGGCCATGAATTTTATCCCTGCAGATAAGTGGCTTCTTTAGGGTTCAAGTGGCTTTGCTGCTCTAGGTTCTGAGCAGGAAGGATTAGACTGGATTGTAAAGATTGCTCCTGATAAATTGTGTTGGCATGGGGGAATGGTAGGGGGGTTGTATTTTTCTAGGTGGAAATTTTCCAAGGTCTAGGAAAGATGATGGCTCTTTGAAATATCCATTTTTTTCCAGGATGCAGTAACTCTTTCCCTTCACATGTTTTCTATCGGACCTGTGTGCTCTCTTCTTCTTCGGACACCTTCCACCATTTTCCCTTCTCAAAGGACGAGTTGTCCAGCCCAGATTTTGTCCAGGCTGTCATCCACCCACTTCCCAAGGAATGCTGCACAAGAGGACCTGTGTAGTGCAGGGATCCTGGGACACACCTTTGAAGACCTCAACGTTCAGCTGAGGTGGCTGACGAGGCACCATGTGTGTCCTAGACCAAAGGTCAGCAAAGAGGTCACCTTACTCAAGACATGGGCATTAAAGTGAGTTAATTAGGAGCTGAATTAAAGTAAAATAAGTTATAGTCTAATTGACCCATGGCTTGCAGAAGTTTCTCCCATCCATGCTTTTCCAAAAGTGCTGAGACTTCAGAGATGTCGTGTGGCCACTAATGAAGACACGCTCTGAAGTCTCCAGCAGTTCAGACTCTCGTCCTCTGCTATTGAGTGGGGAGAAAAAGGTCGCCTTCGAAAAAATTCCACAGGAAACCTAACCCTCAACACCTTCCTTGACCTCCCCCAGGCAGATCTTGTGCCAAAGCAAAGCTGCAGCTCCTTGACAGAAAGGCTGGGAAGCAAATTAAACAATACGAAATGTTTGTTGACCCTCTGAGGCGTCTTCATTACTGATTTGCAAAATTATGGTGCTCCACCTTGCTAAAAAGTATCTGGGATGCTTTTAAATAATTACACAATCAAAACAATTGACTCAACTAGGAAACGCCCTAGAAGCCCTGTTACTTTACTTTTACTTTATCTTTTTACTAGTGGTCAATAAGAAATAATGCATGAGGTGTGCAGCTGGTAATGGGAGGTTCCAGCCCTCCTAAGGCTTTGGGTTTGGTCTGTAAATGAACACAGTTTCAAAGTGTAGGTTTAATCTAAACCTGGAAGAAGTTTAGGCTCAACTTCACCTTGAAACCTCCTCCTGCTTTGTATGGGGGACTAGATCAGGGGTGTCCAGAGGGCTCACCTGACCTGATGGCTCCCGGTGAAAGATGTTCTCACGTCCTTGTCATGTTGCTTGGATTTTCCCTTCAGAGTCAGTGGAAGGATGTCCCTGAGCAGTAAATCTTTATGATTGCCTTGCTCTGGTTTTCTCTAAGGGCTCCTGAGGAGCACCAGAGTAACGACATTGAGATGGTCAGTGAGAGCTGGGGAAGACTCCCAGCCGTGGCACAGGTTCCGCTTCCCTGTGCCGATGTCCTCCGTGGCTGGGCTGCCCCAAAGGTGACAGTGACTTTATCCAGTGCCATTTTTCCTGTTGTTTGCCCAGTGTCTGAACGCATGTTTCTGCTGAGGAGCAGCTCGAGGACGGCCATGTGTGTAGTGCCACGTTTTATATTAAACAAAAATAAATTCTCTCTAACGTGAGCTTTTCAGACAGGTTGTCCTAATATATTAACTTCTGTCTGTGTTTTGAATAGTCAATTTCACGGTGAAATGAGTTCTTAATAATATATTTACCACCTGGGAGAAATCTCCCAGCCATCTGGAAAGGAGTGGGGATTTAGTGCCTCCAAATGGAGATTGGTTTTTTATTTATTTATTTTGCCCATGGTTTACTCCTTCCCCCAGATCAGACCCAGAAGATGCTTTGGGTCTGACTTGAGCATTACAGCCGGTTTTTGGGTCTTTTGCCCCATTTCCAGTCTGGCAGGAGGTTCCCTGCCCATGGTAGGGGAGTTGGAAATAGATGATCCTTAATGTCTTTCCACCCCACACCATTCAGGGATTCTGGGATTTCTTAGTGGTATGAAGGTGTCAAGAAGAGTGTGGAGGTTCTCCACAGCTTCTCAGGCTGGAGATTGGTGTTAAGGGACATGGGGACATGTCACCTTCACCAACCCTAAGCTGGGCTGGCTCCTCTCCCAGGCACTGAGGGGCCCCTTTGGAGGAAGAGGAGTTTTTCTTGTAGGTGCTGGCAAAGCCTTTCCCTTCGGATGGAGATGTCAGTGATACATGACCTAAATCCAGGCCAGTTTGTGTAATACATCTTTGGAACTCCGGTAAAACAGGAGCCAGATGCAAACCAAGCTCTCCCTTGATTATGTGGGGGGAATGGTGAATTCATCATCACTTGAAGTCTTTTAAGCAAGACTGATTGTCCTGCTAAAACCCAGCCGGCGCATCAGCAAGAAGTGGCAGGGTTTGCTGGTGTTTGCCTGAGCGCAAGGGAATAATCCCAGTGTTTGCTCCGGGGCTCACAGGGTGAAATTGCATGGCTTGGCTTCTCCAGGCTGTCAGCTTCGATTGTCTCTTCTGGCCTTAGACATTGTGGATTGATGGAAACTCATCATGGCCTTTCTCTTGTGTCCTCATGTAGCTTCCCTGTGTGCTTAACCTTCATCTTTTATATCACTGGAGGATGAAATTCCCACGTGGTTGAGAGAACTTGGTGCTCACCCAACACAACTCCCTGTGGAAGTGGAATCTGACGGCTCCAGGGCTCGAAAATCATTAATTTTGTTTGCAGAAGTGATAGCATTAGGGATATTAGCACATCCCCACCCCCTGCTTTTGCACAGGTTGTTCGTGTGACACGAAATGAAACTTTCTGCTGGGAGATTTTGCAAAAGCCACGTGGGATATCATTGAATTCCCAAAATTGCTCAGAACACGTTTGCACATGTCATTGCAGGGAGAAAGCTCTGCAGGCTTGCTCTTGGAATTTCTCCGTGCTGCAGGAATTAGTGTAATCTGGTGGATTTTATGTGCCAAAATCTTCTTGCTGGGAAGACAACAGGGTTTAAAAGTGAGGGGGCAGCAGAGTTAGCACAGACCCATCTCTCCACAGTCACAGAATCCTGCTCTGTAATTTCCAGTGCTGTTGTACATGCAAATTAAAGCCATGAGGTCACAGAATCATGGGATGGTTTGGGTTGGAAGGGTTAAAGATAGTACAATTCCACCCTCTGCCATGGGACACCTTCTGCTATCCCAGGTTGCTCCAAGCCCCATCCAGCCTGGCCTTAGACACTTCCAGCGATCCAGGGACAGCCATAGCTTCTCTGGACAAAAAATCTGCCCTCCCCAAAAGACATCTTAAATCTCCTTTGCTTTTTTCCTGGGCTAGATAAGTTCAGGAAGGAAAGCAAGTCCCAACTTCCCGTTTTCCACTGTTACACTTTGCAGGCTGGAAAAGGGTGAGGAGAAAGGTTGAAGGTCCCCTTCGACTGAGGTTGAAAGCATTAAGGTTTTGTTTGTCGAAACCATTTATCCCACCTATTTCAGCAGAGCGTGCCCAGGATGCCTCCAGCCATCCACACCTTTGAACTCCACAGTCTCTAATTCGGCGCAGACACCTGGCAGCTCCTGAAATATGCATGGGAGAGGGGAAAAGACGAAGAGGGTCCTTTTAGAGCTGCATTTTACATCAGGCTGCACCAAACCCCTGGATTTAGCTCTCCTTGAGCTTGAAGCTGGCAATAATTGAAGACCAGATTTGGCAGCTGCTGTTCTGACATGATATTGCTGCCGGGTGTTATGAAAACCACTAGAGCCAGAAACCAGTGCAATATTCTCTGCTTGGAGTTCGAGCTTTCAAACATACGAAGCATCAATCTCTCGCTAGCGGCTCCTGAGCTATCAGCTCCTACAATCAGGTGGAAAAGAGTCTTTCTAAAGCGCTTAGTTACTGGAACAGTAAAAATGCTTTCTGGACCAGTAAATGCTTCCATGTATTGGTCCCGGACTATGATTAGGATGATAAAAATCTGCACCCTGAGGAAATGCACTGCCTGGATGCTGCTGTTGCTGAAATGTCAAAATAAGCAGGAGGATGAGGAAGGATGCAGGGCCCTGGGATCAGTTATCTCACCCTATGGGGCTGCTTCCAGCTGTGTTCTGGCTTTTGTTTTTATTCTCTTTGTGGCAAATGAGTGATTTTTCCTCTTGAACTTTTAATGTGAAATCTTTCTTCTTGAGTCTCTGACTAGGCTGATCCCATTGTCTTCACCACATTGATTTATTTTTAAGATTTTTAGGGTGATTCAAGCTATACCTGGAATTTTTAGAGACGTGGATGATCTTTGGGGCATGTGGGGGCGTCAGACATGCACTTGGGTCTGCTAGAGAATGTAGGAAGTTTATTAATCCTTGTTTGATGTTGTCAGGATCATAACTGGACTTATTAATTAATTTGATGAACATGATCCATGTGTCTGAGCGCAAAGACAGTGTTGGTGTGGCTGGAGCTCTGTCTTCCAGCCTTACAAATCCAGAATCCAGCCCTACATTGGATAAGCACTGCTACAAGCATCACTTTTAGCTATTTAAGCTCATCTCAAACCTTTGATTGTGATATTTCCACTGAAACTGCCAGTTATACTTTGCAGTTGCTGTGATTTTATCAGTTATAATGGGAATTGTGGGCTTGAACCCCCCAGGATGAAAATTTAGGGGCTGAGGATTGTTAACAGGATTTTGGTGGTGCTGGTGCTTTTGACATCATATGTTGGGTGAAAACAATATTTTATTGATTTCCTTGCATAATTTTGGTTTCAAGGGGCAAATTAGCCTGGAGTTTTTGCTTTTAAAAGTTACGTGGCTGGTGAGCGATGGCGTGGGGCCAGATCCAGTGGAAAGAGCAAAAAACTCTGCCAGTTTCCTACCAGCGATTTGTTTGATTGTCTCAACCCTGTCCCTAAAACAGCTGCGGGGGGTTAAAATTTCCCCGTGTGACGTCACAGTGCCTCGGCTTCATTAATCTTGGGACGATGTAAAAGGTGGGGATGTTTTCAATTGAAGCCATCTCCATTCTCAGCCCATTTCGCAGGAGCCGTTTTACTGGTGATGTGACATGATATCAATAACAATGAGGTTTCTCGCTGCCTGCTCTCGTTGTTTATGGAAAGGAGTTTCAGAAAACATATTATTATAGAGAATAATGGATGGGCTGTAGGGAGACAAGGAAATAATTGCATTGAGGGGGCTTGAAAACATCATAAAGCCAAGAATGGAGTTTGGTTGGACTCTCATGTCACAAGGTCCCAAGGACTAAACTAATTCTCCATAAATCTGTGCAGCCCATTTAGACTTGCAGGATTTCTTTTCTTCCCTTCTCTACTAGACTTTTTCCCCCCTCTTTTCTTTTGAAGAAACACCACAGAGGAGATGGAAGTGAATAAAAGCCACCCAATCCCCAATTATGGTGATTAATTATCCGTTTGTATTTTGTTAGCACCTATAGATTCGCTGTCAGGGGGCTGAGAGTCATCCAAGCACAGACTAGAAAAACACGCAGCCTTTTTCTAAGGAGCTTGGAGCTTTTTTTTAAAAAGGAATGAATAAATATTAAAAATAAAAACAACTAAATAATTAAAAAGGAAAAGGAGCTGCTACAGAGTTGACATCCAGATCAGAAGTGTTGCCAGCACTCTGGCTGCTAAAACCTTTGCTCTGGGCTTATTTCAGATTGACAAAGGACAGGTTTAGATGGGATATTGGGAAGGAATTGTTCCCTGTGAGGGTGGTGAGGCCCTGGCACAGGGTGCCCAGAGAAGCTGGGGCTGTCCTTGGATTCCTGGCAGTGTCCAGGGCCAGGTTGGACAGGGCTTGGAGCAGCCTGGGATATTGGAAGGTGTCCCTGCCCATGACAGGGGATGGAACAAGAGGATTTTTAAGGTCCCATTCCATGATTCTCTTCCCTCCAATCTATTCTGGAATTCTATGAATTTTGGCTGCTGTTGGGAAGATTTCAAGTTGTTAAAGCCATTAGTTTATAAGCAGAGCCTGGATGAATTAGGCTGTAAAAATAAATCCCTCTCAGGTGCCATGGCAGGAGGGAGCTGAGGGAGCAGGATGTGATCCTCAGTTGTGCTTTTGTGGGAATTTGAGATACGTCGGGCTTGAGGTTGGAAGGAGTTGGGCATCTCAACCCTTCCCCTGGTGGGGAGCCACATTCCCAGTCCTGAGAGATGCAGGGGGGAGCAAGCATCTCCCCAAAACTGGGCTGAGCGCTTCCCCTCCAGCGGTGCTCCCACGGGAAATCTCCAATCGCTCCGTCACAAACCCCCCATTGACCGACCATTTCCCAGAGACATTCTCCCTCTCTTTTGCAGCCAGTCATTCCTCCCCCGACCCTGTAATTTTTATTTCCATTACATCAGTCTGGGGGGGAATTCTGAAAATCAGGACTTTGACCAGTTCTTTCAGGGGGTGAATGAAAAGGCCTTTTCTGCCTCGGGGAGGGTCGTTTGTTCCAGCCTGGAAGCATGGCGTTATAATTACCATGGGATTAATCTGAAGGATTAAATTGGTGGTAGCTGGTCATTACACTTCCATGGGCTTCCTGGGATCTGGGGTCAAATTCAGGATGAATGGGACAATTTATATTCCCTGGATGTGCTGGTTGTGTCATTTTTCAGTCCCGTTTTCTCCACGTTCCTGGATTTTAGGATCCTCCATTAGTTCAATATGGACTAGTGCTGGTTTAGCTCTGTCATAGCTGCCAAAACCTGTGATGGCTTTCCAAGGGGATTTGTGCACCTGCACTGGTCTGGAAGATTCCCTGCGTTGGGAATGGCTCCACGGACTCTCCCAACCCCAGCACTGCCGATGCTGGGTGAATAATGGCTTTTTAAATTCTTTTTCGCAGCTTAGTTGGTGGCCAGGGCAAAGAAGCAGAGTGGCCTTGAGGTCACCTCGGAGAAAAGTGGGGAGCTGGGTTTCTTTCAGTGACGTCAGCCCAGTGTTTCTGTCAAATCCTAATGAAACAGTTTATGCAAACGTGGAAACCGACCCATATGCTTCGCTCAGCGTAGCCTTTTTTTAACCTTTTAGATAAATGTCAATTTCTTGGAATGACAATGACATTTCAAGTGAGAGATTGAAATGTAACACACAAGAAACATCATCCAGGAGATGTTTTGACTTCTCTGCAGCTCCCTCCTCTCCCCGTTCTATTTATTTTCTGCGAAAACTGTTCGCTAAACCTGACTTGAATCCACAGATAGTTTCGGTTCCTGAAAATGACATTTTCTAGCAAACACGCCGTCAATCGAAAACAAAGAGAAATCAATCTTACAGGCTCTGCTCACCCTTGGTGCCAGAGCCAGCCCTGGGCTTTGCAGCACACTGTGTTGCGCAGAACCACTGGGGCTGGGACGTGAGGGTCTTCTGACCCTCTCTGACATGCAGAGATTTTGCTTTTCCCGCTTTGCAGCCCAGGAATTTTCCAGTTTGGAACAAATGCTGTGTTTTGGTGGCTCTCTGCAGGGTTGGAGAGGAGCATTTTGGGGCTTGGTTGCCATCCCTGCTGATGAAGTGCACCAACCAGGCTCCTCTGTAATCTAAAACAAGATCAGAGAATCCCAGAATGGTTTGGGCTGGGAGAGACCTTAAGGATCACTTTGTTTCAAGACCATGCCATTGGCAGGGACACGTTCCACTATCCCAGGGTGCTCCAAGCCATGTCCAAACTGACCTTGGACATTTCCAGGGATCCAGGGGCAGCCCCAGCTTCTCTGGGCACCCTGTGCCAGGGCCTCACCACCTTCACAGAGAAGAATTTCTTCCCAATCTCCCATCCATCCCTGCTCTCTGGCAGTGTGAACCCATTCCCCTTGGCCTGGCACTCCAGGCCCTGGTCCAAAGTCCTTCACCAGCTCTCCTGGAGCCCCTTTAGGCCCTGGCAGGGGCTCTCTGTTCTCCCCAGAGCCTTTTCCTCTACAAGCTGAACATCCCCAGCTCTCCCAGCCTGCCTCCAATAGGAAAGGTGTCCCAGCCTTTGTAGCATCTCTGTGGCCTCCTTTGCACTTTGTCCAGCAGCTCCATGTCCTGCTGATGTTGGGGTCCCAGAGCTGGACACGGGGTGCTCCAGGGGGTCTCACCAGAGTGGAGCAGGGGGGAACCAAGATCGGAGATATGAGGTGGGCAGTGACACAGGGTGAGCCAGGATCAGAGATATGGGGTGGGCAGTGACACCACAGCCTGACATGGGATGAGCTGGGATTGGAGGTATGGGGTGGACAGTGACACCACAGCCTGACACGGGATGAGCTGGGATTGGAGATATGGGGTGGGCAGTGACACCACAGCCTGACATGGGTTGAGCTGGGATTGGAGGTATGGGGTGGGCAGTGACACCACAGCCTGACATGGGATGAGCTGGGATTGGAGGTATGGGGTGGGCAGTGACACCACAGCCTGACATGGGTGGAGCTGGAATTGGAGATATGGGGTGGGCAGTGACAGCACAGCCTGACATGGGATGAGCCAGGATCGGGAGCAAGGTGCTGGCTCTGACTCAGGAGAGCGATGAAGTACAAACCTCGAGTACTTCATCACTCAAGTTCTTGCTTAGCTGCTGGCTTATGAATCAGTTCGTGCCCACATGATTCCCTGAGTCACTGTCTAGAAAGGGATAAACGCCGCTTCTCAGCGTCTCATCCAAATTGTCCTCCTTCAGCCCCTTTATTTTTGTCTGCTGATGGTGTTTGTGAAAGAAAAACTTCAATTTACTGAGAGAGGAGATAAATCAAATTTTTGCTGTGCTGCTTTGCTTCTGTTTTACCCCAAAGAGTGCGTGGCTTTCATAGAATCACAGAACGCTTTGGGCTGGAAGGGACCTCAAAGCTCATCCCATCCCACCCCCTGCCACGGGTAAGGACACCTTCCGCTACCCCAGGCCGCTCCAAGCCCTGTTCAGCCTGGCTTGGACACTTCTAGGAATGTGACCTCCACAGCTTGTCTGGGCAACGACCTGGGGAAGCCACAGCTGCAGGAAGGTCCCAGGGTGTGAGCATGCCCCTGTCCCCCCTCCTGCTGTCAGGCTGGTTTGTGGCACAGAGCAGGGCGCACCCACGTCGCTCGCTCTGTCCAGTGTCAGCTCTCCACCTTCTTCACAGCCGGGGAAAATTAATGGCAGGCAGGTTTGGAAGGTAGATTATTTCATTATCATCGTAATTGGTGCTTATAATTAGTTGTTACTCTGGCGTGTGATGTGCCCTGAGCTCTGCGGCTGCAAAGTGCAGGAGCAGAAAGGAAAGGCTATTTTTATTTTATTATTAATTATGGCTGTTGTTTATTTTATTGGATATTTATGCACTTGCTGTTTCAATCAAGTAACCTCAGCTCGTTTGGCTTTGCAGCGGGCAGATGGTTGGGCTTTGCCTGGCCTGGCTCTGGTTCAGCTCAGGCTCTGCCTCCTGCTCCTCGGTCAGCCGTGCCTCACTTTGCCCAGGAGAAAATTGGGAATAGCTCTGCCTGCCTTGCTCTGTGCTTGTGCTCTGTGCATCCACCGGAACTGCAAACCCCGACACCAGCGGTGCTGGATGCAGGGGATCCAGAGAAGCATCGCTGCTTCTCCCAGCGGGGACCACCGCCAGCCCAGGCGCCTTGCTGGAGGACAGAAGCCTCTTGTCAAAGGCAAATCACCCTGGAAAAGCAGGAGATATTTGCTCTGAGTCAGGCAAAGGGCCCTCTTTGTGGTGCGTCAGCCTTTCCCCGCTGAAACAATAAATGGCCTTTTCCTCGTTAGCTGACGCAAGCCAACAAAGCACCATTGATTTTGGTAGGTGCCTCATCAGTGACAGCGAGGCAGGGACGGGGTTTATGACCCCACCGGCTTCTCCAGGCGCGCACGGACACGCGCTTGGGTTTTAATGAGCGCTGGGGGCCACAAAGTGGGTCAGCACTTTGATCTGCTCTGCCTGGTCCCGCCTGCAGCAGCGCCCCGAGGATGCCGCGGCGCGGTGCCGCACGCCGGGGCTGGCGGTGCGGGGAGGGGTCCCGCTGGGACCTCGCGGGGCTGCGTCCTGCTGATGCGGCTCCCCACGGATCCTGGGCTTTGTGCGAGTGGCCGGCCCCGGTGCGCTTTGAAGCCTGAAACCTTGAGCACTTCAAAGGGGCAGAGGACAGGGGGGATGATGTATGGGAAATTAATATCTAACGGGGCTAAAAATTGTTCTCGATGTGGCCCGAACTCCCCTGCCCAGCTGAGCTCTATTTACTTTCATCCCAGGCGGAGCATTTAGCACAAAGAGACCCCTTGCACCCTTAATTTCCGAAAACACAAAGCCTTCCATTTCGCTTCATCCAGCTGACACCTTCCCCTTTTCTCTCTCATTTTCCGGCTCGCTTTTGAAACCCTCTTCTCCCTCGCTGCAGCCTCTCAGGGGATGAAGCGGCAAAGTTTGGAAAGGAGAGCAGGTCGGTAACCCTTTGGTGGCCGGTTTGGTGCAGGGAGGGCATCCTGAGGCTTCCCACATCCCGGTTTGTGCGTCAGCCTTGGCAGGAGCAAAGCCCCGCCGGCACCACAGGCGCGTTTAGCACCGGTCAGTGCACGCTGGAGGATTTGTAACTGGAAATTGGGATGCTGGAATCTCATTTATGTCACAGTAGGAGGATGGCAACCGAGAGCTGCCTCCGGCACAGAGCGGAGCATCCCGGCGGAGCAGTTTGGGCGGTAGGGCAGGGGAGGAGGATGGTTTCAACATCAGGGCACCAGCCCGAGCCCGGGGCAGCTGGGTTCAGCCCTGAGCTCTCAGCGTCACGTTGCTCACCCATCTCTAGGGATCGCAACCCGTCTCGTTATCAGAGCTGGGGATGAGTTCAGGGAGGATTGCTCCACGCCGAGTGGGAATGGTGTGGGCAGGAACGAGCCTGGCATTTCATACCCCACCCCTGCACGGACAGGGAGTGCCTGAGATTATCAGGGCTGGGTGGGGGAGAAGAAAAACGCAAAACAAATGATGTTTCAAAACACAGCCTCGAGATTTTCCCAGGCTGATTTGCCGGCCCTCCTTTATGGGCTGGCGCAAAAACACCGAAGGAAAAGCAGCTCCTTAGCGCTGACAGGTTAGAGGGGAGCGCTCCTGGGTGATCTCCCCGGGGGCATCCCTGTGCCCAGGGCGGGTCAGGGCTCGGATCATCGGGATGGGTCCGGCAGGGCTTCAAGAGGCAAAGCAGGGGCTGGGGGGCAGAGCCCTTTCCGTGGGGTCCCACCCCGCTGCTGCCATCCCGGGATCCCATCAGGCGGGGGTTTTGACATCCCTGTAAACACAACCTGGGTCTGGTGTGCCGAAATTGTGAAACAGGGAAGGGTGGGACCAGCGGGGCCGTGCCAGCTTCCTGGCACCCAGCTTTGCCCCGGGGCCTTTGACTGCTGCAATTTTACTCCTGTAATTCCAAGAGGTGTGCGAGTGCCCGGGGCGGAGGTGTTGTGTTGTGCCCACTCCCTTGGGCTGGAATTGCAGTCTGGGGGTGGAAATTCGGTGGTGGTGTAAGGGCTGGGTGTTTTTTAACTCCTTAAATAAATAAACAAATAAATAAACAAGTATATATATATGTATGTGTATATATATTTATATATGCATATATACACTTGTATATATATATATATATATGCCCACAGAGGTTGTTGTCTCCTCACCCTGGAAGTGTTCCAGGCCAGGCTGGAGCAGCCTGGTCCAGTTGGATGTGTTCCTGCAGCGGGGGGAATCAGATGAGCTTTAAGGTCCCTTCCAGCCCAAACCATTCTGGGACTCTGTGACACTAATTTTCAATATATTTATATAGATGGGGTTGTTGGGGTGTTTGGTGTGCCTTATAGGATGACACCACAGTGCATTTGAGTCCCAAATGTGCCCTGAGAGCCCAAGACTGGAGTCACAGGTGTGTGCAGGACATGGCTTTATAGGTTAGTTTCTCCTTGCCGTGCTGGAGTGAAATTCTGTAGTTTTCACCTTTTGTTGCTCCTCAGCAGCTCCTGGAGAGCCCCTGTTAGCACTGCTGGAGGTCTGGCATCTCCCCCTGGGTACAAGCCAGGATGTGGAGCTGAGCAGCCTCCCCCAGCCTCCTCAGGGACAGCTTGACATGACCCCAGGGGTGTCCCTGAGCAGGTACAGGTCCCGGGAGCATGTCCCTGGCCGTGGCACCCGGAGCAGCTCCGAGCCCAGCATCTGCCGGCCGGGGTGGATCTGCCATTCCCCGCGAGACCAGCGGCTCGCCAGCCGTCCCTGCAAAGCTGGGATGTCTTCCATCGCCGGAGGGGCTGACCCTCAGCTGGTGTGAGCTGGCACCGTGTCACCCAGCAAACGGCCCAGCTGGTCGGTCACCGGCTGCCGCTGCCCATCCCTGAGCAGCCAAACCTGCAGCAGCCCAGGGCCAGTCGGAGCTGCTCCCCTCTCTCTGCCTCCCACTCTTTTCCTCACTTCTCCTTTTTAATTCTCTTCCCGTCTGTTCATCTCTCTCCCCTTCTGTTCATCCCTCTCTTTTCTTGAGCCATCCTTCTTTTCCTTTGTGAAGAAAGAGAAGGAAGGAAGGAGAACGGTCCAACTCCATTGGTTTTTCCTATACCCTTCCCTAAAATCTCACCAGGTTACATTATGCTCTAATAGACTTTTAAGCCAATCTGCCTGATGCCACTGCAAAGGTCAATTAAATTCACCCTAAAAAATTTACTCCTGGCTCATTATACATTTGGAAAATGACTTAGAAGCACAAGCTGCCCCAGAGGTTTCTGATATTTTCCTAATGAACATCTCTCCTAATGGAAAGAAAAGAAAGAAAACCAACACCAAAAGAAAATAAAAAACCTTCACAGCAATTTGAAAGGAATATTTTGCTGGTCCACTGGAGAGAGTAGAGTAAGGCTGAGTGTCAGGTGAAGAGGAGGAGGAGGGATGTGTGATGTGATGTCTCAGCGAGGTCATTACACCGCCAGAGGAATTTTTTCAAGGAATTTGCTTGCCCGGGCATTTGGACAAGAGCTTTGACCTTGTGTCTGTGCCTGGCACCTCTTGCAGGGTGGTTTGGCTTCGTGCTCCCAAGGCACTTCCACGCTGGCTCTGACCCAGTGTGCTCACAGCCCACCCACGGCTTCCTCACCCCGGCAGCGTTTCGTGCCTGCAGGGACCCGCAGGCTAAAGGAGGCAAAATTAATCAAGTGAATGATTAATTGCAAACTGTGACCCGGCTTGCTGAGAGTGACAACTTTGAAGGGCTTTTCAGACTGAAGATGCTCGATGTGAAAGGCCTTTGTGGACCCTGAGAGGTTTTTTTTTTTGGTTTGTTTTTTTCTTGAGAGAGCGGTGAGAGGGCTCTTGAAACCCCTGTGCCTTTGAGGGCACAGAGTTATTTACTGCTCGTCAGATTTGCATCCTCATTTCTAACGTGTAGATCCAGCCAGGTGCAGGACAGAAATAAATTCAAAGATGTTCACTGGTCCTCTGGGCACCCAGCTGTGGGTGCTCCCCACTGTGCCCGGGGTTGGACTGATTTGGAATCCCTGTCACTAATGCAGAGGTTATGTTAACTAGGAACTGGATTTTTAATTTAGAATTTCATTTCCTGTCCTGCAAGTGGAGTTTCTCAATGGGGAGAAGTGGGGGAAGCGGAGCATCTCTCCAAAAGATTTGCTAGGTAGGAACAGAAACCATTAAGAACCAGCAGAGGTGCTCGGAATTAAAATGAAGCAAATCAAGGCAATAAAACCACATGTGTGACTTTGTCAAAGTCAACGTGTTCCCATGGGAAGTTTTAAATTTCAATAAAACAGCATTTCTGACCAAACAAACAGCCCAAATCCCTCCCATTTGTGCAGGGATTTAATGGCCTGGGCTGGTTTGTTGAACAGGACTGAACGTGCAACTTCCCCTGGTGCAGAGATGCCACCATTGGGTGTGCTGGGCTTCGCCACACCCAGGCTTAGTCACGTAAATCATAGAGATCTGATTTAACTTGGTCATCTGCCACTCAGGGAACACCTTCCAGCACCTAAGGAGGCTTCAAGAGAGCTGGAAAGGGACTTTGGAAAAGGGCCTGGAGTGACAGGACGAGAGAGAATGTATTCCCATAGCCAGGGTTGTATGGGGTATTGGGAAGAAATTATTGGCTGTGAGGGTGCTGAGGCCCTGGCACAGGGTGCACAGAGAAGCTGTGGCTGCCCCTGGGTCCCTGGCAGCACCCAAGGCCAGGTTGGACAGGGCTTGGAGCAACCTGGGAGAGTGGAAGCTGTCCCTGCCCATGGCAGGGGTGGCAGAGATGGTCTTTAAGGCCCCTTCCATCACAAACCCTTCCATGACCTGTGTTCCTCGCACCGAGGGCAGTTCATCCCCTCCCGCAGCATGTGGCTAAGGAATGTGGGATACCTGGATTCCAGCCCTCTCCTCGTGTCGGGATGAAAAGCCCAGCCTAAGCACCATAATCTAAACCAGGCTGCAACTCCAGGCTGAGCTGCTGCCTTTTTCCAAGAAGCTGCTGGGAATCTTCTTGCCGAGCTGTTTTTTTGGCACGGGGGAAAGCTTCAGGGAACCCGAAAGCCTGGGCATAACTCCCTTCAGTTTGTCTTTAATTACAGCTAGGGAAGAGGTGGTAATTACAACACACCTTTCCCTCGCACGGATCCTCAGGTGGAATCAGCGCTCAGAAATGTGCATGCTAATCAGGAGGCTGGGTTTTGCCAGGGTTGCTGTTGTGTTGGTTGGGATTGAGCGGAGCGAAGCTGCCCAGATGGCATCCAGGATGTGGCTGGCAGAGGAGGCTTTGTGGAGCGACGAGGACAGGGAAAGCTGTTTTCTCCCTCTTGCTACGGATATTAGGCAGGAGCTGGGGACAGCGGGATGGTGCTTGCAATGTCAATTATTAGCGTGTTTAGTAAATTACCTAGTAAATTGGCCCTTAAAATTTCCAACTGCGTGTCCTCTCTTGCACTCCAAGCTTGCAGCTGAGTTGTTTACACTCTTTCAGCAGGGAAGATGGATCAGCTATGTCTCAGCTTCTGGATGTCTTGCAGAGAGGAGCCTGAGCTGATCCTGCACGCTGTGCCGGGCTGGGAGGCGGAGGGAGGGCCGTGCCCACAAGCGCAGGAACCCTCACCTTGGCCCAGCTTAAAGCTGAAAGAGCCGTGACGGGGAAGGCAGGACCCCAGGAAGCCGTGTCCTTGCCATCAGCACGCAGGTTGAGCGCTGTCTGTGTGTGACAGCTTCTCCCGTGGTTCTCCTGATTGCCTCCCCTCCATGTGCCTGTTCTTGGCGAGGGCTGTGCCTGGTGCGGCGCAGAACCGCTGGCACCGGGGGCTGAGCTCGTCCTCCTTTTCTCACAACAGCAGGCTGAGGGAGAGGCTGGCTAAAGAGAAAAGCAGGTATCTGTGTGATGGGGAGGGTGAAGGATGCTCTGCGAGCTGCATGAGATGGGTGAAGCAGCAATGGAGAGACTTTGCCATGGTCTGCTGGCTCTGTAAGCTGATCTGGGGAATTTATCTCCCTGAAAATCTGTGGTTAAATAGCTGGGAGATCACTGTGGATGAGCCGTAGGGATGCTTCCCAGCAAGGGCAACCCTCACCAGAAAACCTGGGCCTGTGTGCTTTTGGGTTAAATCTGCTCAGGGCCTGCCTTTGGACCTACCTTTGGGGCTGGGACAGCATTAGAAGACCTGGCTTTGGTTGGGCCTGATCCCAGGCCAGATCCCCTTCCTCCCCCATTTTGCTAGGTGGGATGTGCATGGTCGGTTTTCCATTGCAAGGCACATTTTCCCTTCTGTGCATTTCCACCTCTCCTTTTGCCTTTTCATGTGTTCTGGAAAGGTCAGCCCATATCTGGAACACGCTTTAAATTTGCACGGAGAGCCGGGGGCAGGAGGAGAGGGGAACGTCGTGCTGCTGCAGCTCCAGCCCTCTCAGAGGGAGGTTTGCTGCTTATTTCACTACTTTTATGGATGGATGGGATGCAGGACTGCGTGAAAACCCACCTGCAACCTGAGGAAATCGCCTTTTCTTAGCAGAAATCCCCTAAAGCACAGAGTGGTGTTGGCGTAACCCCACCTGCTGTAGCGATCCGCTGTCCCCCCTCCAACCTCAGCTCTTGGGGTACATCATCCTCGTCCTTCCTCTGTCCCTGGGGCAATCCTCACCTCCTCCAGCCCGCTGCTGTCAGCCCAGCCGAGCCCCCCTGCTCCGTGTCCCGCTGTGCCGGCTGCGCGTGTCCCACCGCTCCCCTCGGCGCCGCATCCCGCATCCCACAGCCCGCATCCTGCATCCCGCATCCCGCATCCCACAGCCCGCATCCCGCATCCTGCATCCCACATCCCGCATCCCGCATCCCGCATCCCGCATCCCGCATCCTGCATCCCGCATCCCGCATCCCGCATCCCGCATCCTGCATCCCGCATCCTGCATCCCTCGCGCTTTTCCCCGGAGCGCAGGGGACGCCGTGACCCGGCGCTGTGCCCCCCTCCTTGTCTCCACGTCAGGCCCTTACCTTGCCTGTCAGGCGCTGCCTCCTCTAGCCGGGACCTGATGCTGCTTCATTTCTGTTTTAATTTTGCTGCGGTTTCGCGACAGCCACTGCGGGGTCAGGAGTTACAGAAAGGTTACTGGTGAGTGATGGGTATTGACATCCTTAACAGCGCCCTGACCCCATCAGTCTCGCTCTGTTCTTCTTTTTCCTTACACTTGCCCTGGTTTTTTTGGTTTTTTTTTTCTTTTAAATTGGCCTCTTTCATGCATAAAGCTGCTTCATCACATTTCTACCCAAAGCCACAGCCGGCGAGGCAGGAAGGGAAGTGTTGATTTGCCCTGGCTGGCATTGAGGAAGGCTTTCATCCTCTTATTTTCCTATCCCAGAAACCTCATGCTCTGCTTTTTGCCTCCCTTTTTTTTTCCCCTGATCTGCCAGTTCATCTTTCCAAATGCCCACCTGGATTTTGTGCCTGGGGCTGTTGTGGGGGCTCGCACAAACAACCAGCTCACCTTGTGCAGGGCCAGGCTGCACGCTGGGGGCTCAGCAGCAGGAATGAGCTCTTCCCTGCCCCTCTCCCACAGCCTGGCTCCTTGTCGGGTGTCTTCCATGTGCAAACAGCTTGGAGAGCTTGTCCAGAGATGTGCACCAGGCTGTAAAACCCCAGCACAGCAGTTCAGGTGCAGCCTGAGAAGCTCAGAAGGAGCTGGCAGTGGGGGATAACAGAATTTCTACTCAGAAAAAAAAAAAAAAAAACCCAAACCCAAAAAACAAACAAAAAACCACCCACACCTTATTTATGTATTTATTTATTTTTGATGGAAGAGAGTAGCTTTAGAAGGCCCTGGCACAGGGTGCCCAGAGAAGCTGTAGCTGCCCCTGGATCCCTGGAGGTGTCCAAGGCTAGGCTGGATGGGGCTTGCAGCAGCCTGGGATAGTGGGAGGTCTCCCTGCACGTGTCAGGGAGTGGGATGAGACGAGCTTGAAAATCCCTCCCATCCCAAGCCATTCTGGGATTCTGGAATTCTGCATTTCCCAGTGTTTCCCCCCCAGCCGAGGCTCGTGGCTTCCCCTCCTTGTTGCACCTCATAAACCCCAGCCTGGCAGCCCATCACTGCTTCATCTGGCCGGACATAAACCTTCACACAGGCTGTTTGGAAATACGGCACAGCTCATTTTAGACGTGTCTTATCTCCCCGCTGAGGAGCTGCTGTGGCCTAGCAAGGCTGGGTTTGCCTCCCTCCCGCAGCTCATCCACATCTCCACTCCCATCCCAGTGCTCTCCTTCCTCCATCCCATGACAAGCTGCCGTGGCGTTATCAGATGCTTCGGCACTAAAACTCCTGGCACGCAAACTTCTATTTTTTCTTTTTTTTTTCCTTTTTTTTTTTTTTTGGCTTTATTGTTGCATCCATAAAACTGGCTGGGAAAACTGCTGAAGCAGTAACCCTGCTCTGTTTTAAAGGCAGCTGCAAATCAGCCTCGCTCCCTGGTGCAGCACTGAGCTGGTTTTATGAGCCCTAATTAAACAGGATCTGCCCTGTGGTCCAGCTTCCACCCAGCCTATCTGAGAGATGGGATTTAATGGTTGGGGTTATGGATCTGTGTCCGTGGGCTTTGGTTCCCCTGGAAATGAACTGCAGTAGGTTGGTGAATGGATTAAGGGGAACGGAAACAGCCCGTGCAAAGCTGTACATCAGGTGCGTGTTTTGTCTCAGCTGAAAAATGCGGGTTGGGCACTGAGTCAACCTGTTTTAGGGTCGGACGAGGAGCAATCCAGCACTGCTTTGTGATGCTGAAAAATGGGAATGGGCATTGAATACAGGAAATGCTCACTGCTGAGGGAGAGCCAGGGCTGTCGACACGCCTGGGCTGTGCCTGTAGAGTACCGGGGCAGAGCAGGGTCTTGGGAGCTTCAGGCCGGCTTGGACTGAGATCCTGCTCAGAATGGGATGGCACGGGTTGTCCCTTTGCCTGTTTTCCTGTGGAAATCTTTCCAAGGCTTGTATCTCCTGGCATTTCTTTGCGGTGGCATCTCTACAGGAGGGGCCTCACAGTCCTGCTGTGGCAGGAGGAGGGAAGTGCTGGCACCCAGCACTTGACAGTTTATTTGAACACTCGAGTCTTTCCAAGAAAGCAATTTCTTTGATATTTCTCTTGGCATTTGGGGAGGGGAAGAGGTATTTCCCACATACACTCGCTGGTTTTAGCCTTCCTTTCCCCGAAGTGATGATTTCTCTCTTTGTGAAAGTCAGCTGCATCTTACAACCCATAAATAGGGTGAGGAGGAGAATTTGCGAGTTTGCAGTACAGGAACTCTGTAGTAGTGTCCATAAGGACAATGGAATTTTTCATGGCACAAGAGGATCCTCCCAGACAATTCTGTGCACCCAACATTGAGCTCCCACAACTTTGTCATCCACAAGCAACAGTGAAATATCAGCAGCATCATGGCTGGGCTTAAATCTTTACTGAATCTCCATTTTTCTTTTTTTAAACGCTTACAGAATAAATGGAATTTATAATCAGAAACCATAAAATCCCTGATTTATGATTCATCTTGATGACAATATTTAATAACTCGTGTATATTTTATTACATCTTTTTAATGCCCTGTTGTGGAATTTTACTTAGGCATTTCGCCCTCTATATCAACCTGTCTCAGCACAGATGGGCTGACTTTTTTTGCCTTGGGCTGGCGACGGAGCCAGACGTGCTCGGGGCTGGGCTCTTCCCAGGACTGCCATCAGTCTGTCCAAGCGGGCATGGAAAGCAGCGCTGGACATCCAGCTGTGCTCCGGCTTCTTCCAAGAGCTGCTGCCCACATTTCAGATCTGATGTTTTTTCCCTGCCTGGGCAGCTCTTTTCCAACATCCCCAGCCACGTTTCGGTGCAGGTGGGGGAGAGACATTCAGCTGTAGGGCCTCTCTTCTCTCCTCAAGGACCTTTTGCTTGGAAACGTGGAGCTATGTAGGTTATTGCTCAAGTGTGTTCTCCTCTGGAGAGCTCTCCCTGCCTTTCTGGGACCATTAGTGCAAATTAGCTGCTGCATCCCATCATCCCCCAGCCTGCTGCACCCAGGGTACCGCTCCTCCCATGGGGAGGGGATGCTCATAGGCACCAGAGCCGCGTTCTGGCGTGGCTGGAAAGCAGCAGCTCCCTCCCTCCCTCCCAGCTGGCTTTTAGAACCAGAGCTGAGATGCAGAGAGACGAGGGACGGGCAGCAGATTGGGATGGATGTCTCTTGGGGTTTGGATGCCTCCTTAGGCACCTGCAGCCTGTTTTGGGTGTTAAACCCGTGCCAGCACAAGGACAGGTCATGTCTAGAGCTAGCCCTAGGGGGGACTGCAGGCTTAGAGCCACATCAGCCTGGTTTAAGCCTGGTATTTTGGCAAGTGAGCGGGGAGTGTGGAAACATCCATTTCCCCCCTGCTGGCGGTTTGGTTTTGTCGCTCGGGAAGGACGATGCCCCCGCACCACGCTGGTGCTCGAGCAAGCCGGGTGAGGGGATGGGGCTGCAGGAACAGCTGGGAGCACACGGGCCCGGGGCTGGCAGGCACCCAGGAGCTCGTTGGGAGCATCTGTGCCGCGCTGGCCGTGCCCACGGTCGCTGCCCATCCATCCGGCGCTCCACCCGCTGCCTTCGCCTCGCTGCTCCTGGCAGGAGCCAGCCGAGCAGCCAGGCGGAGAGGAGGAAACGGGGCGAGACGCCGGCACAGCCTCCCGCATGGATGGGTAGTGCCCGAGGGGCCCGGGCTGCCCGGGAGGGGCTGTGGGGATCGGCGGCACCTGGGGACAGCGGGAGAGGATGCAGAAGGGAAGGGCAGAGGGTGAGAAGCAGCCAGACAGGGAGGAGAAAGCAGCATAGCATCAAATCTTTACCTTTTCTTTTTTGGCACCCAAGAGCAGAAGGATGTGGAGCTGCTGGACAGAGTCCAGAGGAGGTCACGGAGGTGCTCCAAGGGCTGGAGCCCCTCTGCTCTGGAGCCGGGCTGGGAGAGCTGGGGGTGCTCACCTGGAGAGGAGAAGGCTCCAGGGAGAGCTCAGAGCCCCTGCCAGGGCCTAAAGGGGCTCCAGGAGAGCTGGAGAGGGACTGGGGACAAGGGCTGGAGGGACAGGACACAGGGAATGGCTCCCAGTGCCAGAGGGCAGGGATGGATGGGAGATTGGGCAGGAAATTCCTCCCTGTGAGAGGTGGGCAGGCCCTGGCACAGGGTGCCCAGAGCAGCTCTGGCTGCCCCTGGATCCCTGGCAATGTCCAAGGCCAGGCTGGATGGGCCTTGGATCACCCTGGGATAGCAGAAGGTGTCCCTGACCATGGCAGGGGGTTGGAACTGGATGAGCACTAAAGTCCTTCCCATCCCAAACCATTCTGGATTTCTATGGTTTTTGGGGCTCAGCATGATTTTGGGTTGCACTTTTTTGGTACAGAGAGGTTGGTTGTTTAATTTTGGAGCTTTGGTGAGGTGATCCTGCAGTGTCCCTCCAACCATTTGGCTCTTGCATGGAGAAGACATAAAAACCAAATACCTGGGTTCCATGTACAGCTATGCACCCACCAGTCTGTTGGTCCTGGGCGCTGATGGTTCCTTTTGAAATGAACAGAAAAATTCAGTCTCCTTCACAATGTTTTGACAGTTTTTTGGGTTTTCTTGTTGGTTGTTTTTTTTTTTTTTGTGGGGCTCAAACTGTTTTGCAAAGAACTCTCAGGGCTGGATGAAATGTTTGTGCTGGGAAATCAGCCATCTTCAAAAGGGCTCCTGCTCCCTTGCAAAACATTTGCAGAGTTTTCATCTGTGCGTTTTGGCTCCTCTGATACGAGGCAGGAATCATCCTGGGAATTGTCTTTCCGATGGTTATTCTGCTGTCTCTGCTAGGAAATAGAAAAAGGCAGAAATGAGAATAACTTCAGCCAACCAACTGCAGGAAAACATCCTCTGTGCTGCAGGTTGCTGGGCTTGGATGGTTTTGGTCTAAACAAGGTCATTGATCCCAAACAAAAACCTGCCTGATGTGAGCTGAATGGCTGAGATCTCAGATCACAGGGGTTTAGAGGAACTTTTGCCCTCCTCGGCTGCCCCAAATTGCCCTTACTGGCTGCATGTCATCGTTCAGGATTTATTTATTTCCTTGTTGAACACCATAACCAAAGAGGATTTTGTAGAATCAAAGAATCACAGGATGGTTTGGGTGGGAGGGCACCTGAAAGCTCATCTCATTCCAGCCCCTGACACGGGGAAGGGCACTGGATTCCATTGGGCCAGGTTTCTCCAAGCCTCATCCAACCTGGCCTTGAACAATTCCAGGGATGAGGCAGCCACAGCTTCTGCGGGCAACAGAGAATTTAAAGCTGCAGCGCAGACTGGGAGGAGCAGCAGGATCCCTGTGCATATTTGAGGAAAAAAAATGTCATTGGCAGGATAAAATTCCTTCCTTGGAAGGTGGAGGGGATTTCTCAGAGCAGAGCAGGCACATCACAAGGTTGGGCTGTGCCATTCCAGCCCTAAATTACAGTCTAGGAAAGGAGGAGAAGCCTCCTGAGGAGGTGGGAAGGCATCTCAGTCTCTAAAGATCTTCTGGGCAATGCTGGAAGTGAAGAAAGGGAATTATTCCTGGTGTCTCCAAAGGTGGTAGGACAAGGAGTAGCATCTTGGAGCTAAGGAAGGGGAAGTTTTTCTGCTTGGCTGTTAAGAAAGTGCCCCCCAGTCGGGAGGGAAGGGGGAGAGTCCGCAGGGAGGGAGCGCCGGCGCCGGCCGCAGAGCGGAGACGGGATGTTAATGGAGGTGGGGAAGGGAAGGATCTTTAGACAACACACGAGGTCAGCCTGTTGACCCGAGCCAGCTCTCTCCTGGCCCTACAATCTGTACGGTGCCATGATAAATTCCACTTGCCTGACTTTACTGCAGGCTCTTTATCGCTCGGCTTAATGGCTGGGAAATGTCTTCACTTGACTGCTCCATTCAGACGAGAGGGCTGTCTGTGATCCTCGGGCTTAAGCAACAATTCACTGGCTGCAAAGGGATGATGCCTTTTTATTATCTTCCCTCTCAGAGCCTGGACTCGAGGTCCTGGCTCCTCTTTGCCGCTGATTTTTCCCTTTCTGACCTCGTTCCATCCCCGCTGCCTTGCGGATTCTCACGAGCTGCCTTTGGGAGCGCGTGCTTGGAGTTTCCATCCTCTGAGTTTGGGTTTGGCAATGGTTCCGTTCACTTGCAGATGGGTGGGTGGTGAGGGGCTCCCCGAGGGTGTTGTGACCCCCTTGGATTCCAGCCTGGAGAGTAGGAGTCAGGTGTGGAGGAGGATGCTGGCAGCAGATGTGTGTGGTGCAACCAGCCCTCCTGTTTTTATTGCAGGTCTCAGTGGTCTCATCAAAGTTGATGTTTTTTGTTTTTAATGTTACTGGCACCGTGCAATTGCAGAGGAATCCAGGCTTTGTGTGAGCAGCAGCTTTGAGATGCTGGGGTTGCACAAAAAAGTGTGGAAATATGTCTGGAATCTACCAGCTCATAAACCCAGCTCATCTTTATTATGACTGCTTTTATTTTAGAGGTCAAAATGAAGGTTGGGAATTTGGAGCAGTGGAGGTGTGGAGGTGCTCCCAACAGGAATTTTGAGGGAGTCCAGTGCTGTGCTGTGCTGGGTTGTGGTGACGGACAGTGGACCCGTGCTGCAGGGAGCTTCCACTCATTCCTGGAGGGATCTGGCTGTGCTGGAAGATTTTATTTAAGGAAGTGAGGGGGAGATGATGTTTGAGACAGAGCCGAGGCTGTGGATGTGTCCCTGGGCTGGGCTGAGCAGTGTCCGGGAGCGATGCCTCAGGGTGGGAGCAGTGGGTGCTGGCAGCGTCCTTCCAGCTGCCCCCAGGCTGCTCTCCCCACCTTTCCTTGGGGAAATGCCAAAGGAATGTGTGTCCCTTTCTGTAAATTGTGAGCAGGCGACGGGAGCAGCAGAGAAACTGTCGCCATCAGCGGCTTTTTGTTAATCTGATCCGAAGGTTCCCGCTGTGGATGTGGCTGGAGCCGTCCCTGCTCTCCCTGCGAGTGCAAATGGAAATGTGCAGGCTCCTGATGCCTCTGAGTGCATGGAGGGAGACAAGGGCTGATGCAGGAGGGATTTTCCTGTCTCCACCTCTGCTTTTGCATCTGCATCTGTTTGCTTTGCTCCGTTCGCCCATTCCCAGATGCACATCAGGGCATGGCGAGGAGGAATGGAGAAAGCCACCTTTGGAATTCTGGCTGTGAGTCCTGGAATGGTTAAAGTTCACTTAATCCAACCTCCTGCAGTGATCAGAGACATCTTCAACTAGACCAGACTGGTCAGAGCCCGTTGGTCTTCCATCAATGTACACTTCTGCACAGAAAGTGCCTTCATTGCAAAATTCCTGGGATACTTTTATTTTTCTGTCCAGAGAAATTGATTTTCCACTGGGCAAATCTAAATCTGGGTGATTGCCTGGAAGGGGCTCAGTGGTTTGGTTGTCTGATGGCTGAGCCAGGAGTTGTTCCTGCTGGCCAGGGAGACCTGCTGGGGGGCAGTGGGAAGCACAAAACCCCAAAACCCTCTGGAAATCAACTTTTCATGCTGTGTCCCATCTACAGGACACAGATGACTCTTTCAGGAGCTGGGAGCTAAATGGAAAGCCCTTGCATTAGGTGAACGTAGGGAGTGAAAAAGAATCTATTCCATGAAAATTTTACTTTTAATAAATATCTGCTGAGACAGAGAAGTTAACGGATATTTTCTCTTTTATTTAAACATATATATATATATATGTACATACACATATATGAGTTTCAGCAGCTTTCCATTTCCTAGTCAGCTCTCTGCACGCTGCCATTCCTGCAGGCACCAGATGACTTTTTCCCCCCTCAGGAAATTTTCTAATATCAATTTAATTTTGACTCTCACAGCTGCATCTATTCCGCGGGGAGCCTCCTCTATGGCCTCGCCAAGGAAGTGTTTCCTCTTAGCTGCAAGTTCATTTTCCAGCTTTAAAACATCATTCAGCCATTCCTAACGAAAGGTATAATCAACTTTCAGGCTTCATGGCTTAGCTGAGCCCCTAATGGAGATGGGGATCATTCCTGTAAGATCATTCCGACAGTGGCTCGGTCCTTATTTCCCATGGCAGCTGTGCTGGTACCTTGCAAAGGATGGATTTCAGTGGATGAAACTGCACCCAGAGGGATTAGAGCCAGTCCACGTGGATGCAGCTCCGTGAGTTGCTCCCTTGGGATGCATTCTGGCGTCCCGCGGGGATTCGCTCCTTCTCCGTCATCGTGGCTCCACAAATCCTGCGCCGCTTCTGCAGGAGCAGATGATAAAGAATTTGGTCCAGCTCGAGTCAAAACAAAGAAAAAGAAGAAAAAAACCAAACCCAAACAACAACAACAAAAAAAACCCCAGCAGAAACACAGTTTGTGTCCCATCTGATTGTATTTTCCTGCCCACGTCTGCTGTGCATAAATGTTTTGGGAGCACCGAAGGGGAATTCTCTTCATTTTCCATGCTGTGCAACAGGAAGGGTTGGGGTCTTGCTGAATTCCGCCATGGATTCGGTTCTGTACCTCCCCTCCTGTGCCCACCTGCTGTGGAAATAGGAGTGCAAATAGCACCAGGGAAACAGGGGCAGGTGGAAGGAGGGAGCAGCAGGAGACCTGTGAGGAACATCAGGGCTGGGCTGGGCTGCCTTGGGAGTGGAGTAGTGTTAAATAAGGTCATGGAGCTCTGGAGCTCCAAATGGGACCCCGTGGAGCAGGGTGGGATTTATTCCATTGAATGTTTACCCAGCCTAGTGGAACAGGAGCCCTGTGATGGTCTGGGGGGAGGCAAGCCCTGGAAATCATGGAATGGGATGGGATGGGATGGAAAAAGAGGAGAGGAGAGGAGAGGAGAGGAGAGGAGAGGAGAGGAGAGGAGAGGAGAGGAGAGGAGAGGAGAGGAGAGGAGAGGAGAGGAGAGGAGAGGAGAGGAGAGGAGATGGAATTAAATAGAATTGGAATAGAAGGAATGGAATGGAATGGAATGGAATGGAATGGAATGGAATGGAATGGAATGGAATGGAATGGAATGGAATGGAATGGAATAATTTAGGTTGGAAAAACCCTGTAAGATCGCTGAGTCCACTCATTTCCCCAGAGCTGCCACACCCACCACTTAACCAGCTTTACACAGCTTTTAAATTCTTCCAGGGATGGGATTCCACCAAAGCCCTGCTGCCAGAAAAAAATACCCTGGGGACCCTGGGACACTCAGATGTGCCACAGGGTAGAGGAAGGGCTGTAGGGATGGACCCACCCCACAGCCAGGGCTGGGTGCTCTCCCTGCAAAAGGCTCTTAGGTTTCCCCCTCCCTGTTCAACCCTGAAGTAGCTTATGAAGCATCAAAATGACAGAAATTGGGAAATAAGCAAAACCTCCAAGTCCTTCATCTCTCTCCCCAGAGAAAAAAACCCAAACAGATGAGCCAACAGAAATTTTTAATTGAAATGTTTGGGTACAAATTACCTGACAATCCAAACAGAGGAGTTTGGAACCAGCGCTCGAGCTTCTCGCTCAGAAAATATTGAAGCGTCGCGACCTGACACTTTCAGAACTCCCCATAAAGCTTTGGAAGTGAAAAATTAATCCGGAGTAACCTCTTTCTCTGCCTTCCAAAAGCAGATTGGCTTTTGATGGATGCTTTTACCTCCTCAATAGATCCCAAGCAGCCGAGCCTGGCTCTTCCCCCGTTGCGTGGTGTGAATCCCTGGAGCACCAGAGGCTGGGAATGCGCATGGGGCTGCTCTGGGTGTGAGCGATTGCTCTGGATACCTGGAGCATTTCCTTTCCTTCCTCCTCTCCTTTTGCTGTGCCTGTCAGTCCACGTCCATCATTCCTTCTTGCAGCAGTCAGGTGTCTGTTGCTGCTGCCTTTTATCCCTCTGAATGTACCTCATGGGATTAGGCATGGAACGGAGAGTTGTAGCATATAATAGCAGGGCTGTAATTACCTGACGAATACGGTGTAATTACACCGTGGTAAAGCTTTTGGATAACCTCACCACCTCCCACTTGTCCCTATAACTGGAATTTCACTGCATTTCAGCTTTTAACATTACCTCCATCTCCAAAATTGTGGCTTTGGCTTCCCGGTCACTATGGAAAGGTATTTTTAACATTCAGTGGCACCACTGATTTTGCACTTACACTTTAATTAATTTGAAGCCATGGAGCCTTGGAGTTGTAGGAGTAGAGTGAAAATTGCAGGTGTGGGAAGCGGAGTTGTGGTGTAAGCACACCTCAATTGCTGGGCAATCTCACCCCTCAAACTCGGCATAAAGCCACAATGAAGTTCTGGTGGGACCTCTGTGGGGTCTGTTGGCGCGGGTTTGGATGAGCAGAGGGATCTGAGCTGCTGCAGATCCCTCTGTCAGGTGCAGACAGGTCGGGCTTCTCACTCTCCACAACTCCCTGATAGGGGGAGTTAGATAGATCTCATCTGCAGGAGGTGCAGCCTGGTGAGGGTCAGCCTCTTCTCCCAGGGAACAAGGGACAGGACAAGAGGACGTGGCCTCAGGCTGTGCCAGAGAGAATCAGGTTGGACATCAGCTGGAATTTCTTCATGGAGAAGGTCATTGAGCATTGGAAGGAGCTGCTCAGGGAGGTGTTGGAGTCCCCATCCCCTGAGGTGTCCAAGGAACACCTGGATGTGGCACTCAGTGCTCTGGGCTGGGTGACAAGGTGGGGATTGGTCACAGGTTGGACTCGATCTTGGAGGGCTTTTCCAACCTCAGTGATTCTGGGATTATCTGAATTCTCTGATTCCCCTTCAGTTAGCGGCTGTGGAACAGCATTTTCCCTGATCCATCCTGCTCGCATCTTCGAGCCCCTCAGCCCAGCCTGGATGTGGCCTGGTGGCACCACTGTGCAAACTTCATCTTGATGAGTCACCCGAAGCTAATTACCACCCCTCCTTGCACGTTTCCATCCCCCTGACTCCAGTAAAACCAGCCCAGCCATTTCCCTGCCTTTTGGAGCTGCTAACTGGGACACACGGACAACGAGCACTGTGACATAAATGGATTTTTATTATTATTAGGCTCCCAGTGCCTGTTTCCCTGTCAGTGTAACAGGGCTAATGAAATGTCCCCACCGCTCATGGGGCTTGGGAGGACAATTTGGGCGGACCTCCACAGCATTTGGGAGAGGTGGAACACTGGTTGTTATTTATTACAGATCTGGTTTACTTAGCCCTGGGTTTATTGAGCCTGTCTCCCACTCGCAAATGCCCACCACAGCTCCCAGCACTGCTCCCAGTGCCAGGGATTCTTCCTGTTACCTCTGAGTTGCCAGCTGGACTTGTGGGCTCCAGCTCAGGCCAGTGGGCCAGGTTCATCCCTGGTGTACCATCACTGACTTTAATTAAGCTACCCCAGGGAGGAATTTGGCCCGCTCTGTTTGTGAGCCGTGCGCTGATGCCAGGCGAAAGGCGCAGCGGGTGCCAGCCGGGGCTGTGGCAGCCCCGTTTCAGCGTGGGATGAAATTCCTGCACCTCTGTCTGCTGTGTGACACCCGCATCCACCGAGGGGCAGGGAAAGGGGAATCCAGCAGCGCGTTCCTTACAGGACTTCTGGTCTCATGGGGTTCCAGATCTCATCTGCCTGTCTTGTTCCCTGACTGCCTGGAGTTAGACAGGGAGAAAAAAAGCAAGAAGGGGGGGAAAATGAGCAGTGGATCCTTAAGTAAAGCAAGGTCTGACTCAATGCTGAAGAGCTGCTGCTCTCAGACCCTCTGGATCAGACCCAATTCGCTCCTTACTTGCTTGTGACCGGCATCAGAACACATGCGTAGAAGCAAACCCTCGTTTCCTGGTGGCAAAGGTCACACCTGGTTTGCTCAGGATCCTGGGTACCACAGCCCCAGCATCGCCCGGGCGGGTGACAGTGACTCCCGCAGCATCACCTCAGCCACTCCCCCGCGGGCAGCGCTGGACCCTGCCCCTATCCGATATCCTCTTCCAGCGCCTCCCGCACGCTGCCCCGAGGCGGCCGCTTCCCGGGGAGAGAATTCACTTGCCTGGTTCAAAGCAGAGGGAAAGTTTCTGTGCTGGCAGATCTGGGGCAGAATTTTAAGTGTGTCTGAATTTCCTCCCGCTCCATCTGAAGTGAGGCACATCCAAGGATGCGGCCCCCGGCTTTCATCCGCCTCTCCGCAGGCATTGTGAGCTGCTCTCCTCTGAATCCGCTCTCCCGGCTTCGTCTTTCCTGGGGTGTTTTAGAGAGTGGCTCTGGCTTTCTAAATGCAGGGGCATTTAAAAAAAAATACATATAATTAACTCTAAATGCAACAAACCCAGGGCTTTTAGCGCATCCCCACACCTCAGCCTGCTGGGATGTGGTGGGATGGGGTTGGTTTTGTGATGGGAAGAGGTGGAGGCTGTGATGGGATGAGGTGAGAGCAATAATGGGATGAGATGGGTGCCGTGGTGGGATGAGGTGGGTGCTGTAATGGGATAAGGTGACAATAATGGGATGAGATGGGTGCTAGGGTGAGATGAGGTGGATGCCGTGACTGGGTGAGGTGGGTGCATGATGGGATGAGGTGAGAGCAATAATGGGATGAGATGGGTGCTGTGATGGGATCAGACGGGTGCTGTGACAGGGTAAAGTGTGTGCTGTGATGGGATGAGGTGAGAGCAACAATGAGATGAGTTGGGTGCTGTGATGGGCTGAGGTGGGTGCTGTGATGGGATGGGGTGGGTGCTATGATGGGATCACATGGATGCTGTGATGGGATGGAGTGAGGTGAGAGCAATAATGGGATGAGGTGGGTGCTGTGATGGGCTGAGGTGGGTGCTGTGATGAGATCAGATGGATGCTGTGGTGGGATGGGGTGAGGTTAAAGCAATAATGGGGTGAGGTGGGTGCTGTTGTGATGTGCTGTGAGGATGAGGTGGAGCTGCTGGGTGCAGAGGGATGTATCTGCGGCTCACACAGCCGGAGATTTACATCTCCCACCATCTCCTCTGCCACCCTGTCATTCCCAGCCCTTCTCCCCGCTGGGGGCTGTGAGGCCGTTCTGTCGCCGTGGCTGCACATCTCAGGTTATCTCAGGACACGGGGTGCAGGGAGCAGCAGGTTTGATGACAGCAGGGACACGCATGGAAAAGCTGTGGTGCAAACAGTTGGAAACTGATAACTAGCAGTGATGCCTTTGCCAGGAGGGGAAAAAAAAATGACTGTAAATTCGCTTTGTTTTGATATTCAAATACTCCTTTCCGTGTTATGTGCTAATGGGTACGCTGGTGTTATGGCATTATTAGAACAAAATATTCCGGTGATTCCTAACAGAATTTGTGTTTCACAAGCTACGTGGAAATGTTGGCTTGGAAACTGGAGTAGTGTTAGGAGATTGTTTCTCCCAGGGGGTGATAACTGGCCCGAGCTGCTCTGCAGGGTTGGGCTTGGAGCATGGGATCCAGGTGAATCCTCCCAGGAACCCCTACTAGGCAATGTTCCCCTCCCCAGTATGAGAGGAGCACCCTAAATACAGACCAGGAGGAGGCTCACCCATGATCCCTCTTCCTTGTGTGCTTCCCAGCTTTGTGGGGTGTGAAAGGCTGTTTTGAAAGGACAGCCCCGCTTCTGCCGTGTAATGGCACAGCTGAACCCGGGTCAGCATCCCCCAAGATCTCCCCCAGCTCTCTCAGCTCCGTGCCTGGATTCCTTGGCTGAGGCCAGGCTGAGGCTCTTAGTTCTTCGTTCCCACCGAAATGAGCAGCAAATCAATGCAGGCCTAATAAACGATGATTGGGAATTGCTAATAGGAGTGTGGGAGGGCAGCCCTGCCTCCCAGAGCCAAGATGAGTATGGATTTTCTTGTGCCAGGGACTGTGAATGCTTCTGGACTCCCCAGGGAGCCCTGGATGCTCACCCTCTCCCTTCACTCTCATCATTCTCCCGCCGCCTTAAAAAAGAACCTGGCCAAGGCAATTAGCTGGGTTAATTAGCTGGAGGTGGCAGGGAGGGCTCAGCCTGGGTGGGATGGAGTGAGCTGGGACAGGGTGCGTGGTGGGGGCAAGGAGCCCCTCGGCCAAGGGCAGGGTTAGATTGGATATTGGGAAGAAATTCCTAACTGTGGGTGTGGTGAGGCCTTTGCACAGGTTTCCCAGAGAAGCTGTGGCTGCCCCTTTCCTGGAAGTGTCCAAGGCCAGGTTGGATGGGGCGTGGAGCAGCCTGGGATAGTGGAAGGTGCTCATGGTGGGAGGTGCCTTCCAACCCAAACCATTCTGGGATTCTGCAATAAGATCATCTCTCCTGCTCCTGCCCTGGGCAGAGTTTGGTCCCCATCCCACAGCTCCTGTGCAGGGGCAGGAAGGGGAGAAACGAGGTCAGAGAGTGGGAAGATGAGGGAACAAGAAGGAAGAAGAAAGAGACAATGCCCTAAATTCTCCATCTTGCCCCATTCACTTCAATGCCAAAAATCCCAAACCCACTGTTTTTTCACCCCTGATATATTATACAATTATTTTTCACACTCTTGTGGCCTGCAATGCTTCCTGCAGTTCAAGAAGCCTCTCCCATGGACTGAAATCAAATCCAGTGTCTCTCTGAGCCCTGGGCTCTGGGCTGGGGTCCCAGACCCCCCTGCCCAGGTCCCTGACCCTCCAGGGCAACCAAAGGAATGCCCTGGACTCCAACAGGAAGACGCTTGGAAAGGTTCTCACTGCATTGGTGCTGGGCTTCAGCTCCAGCTCCTGGTAGCTGCTCTCTCCACCTTGCCTTATTTACGGACTCACATCTCCTCCACTCTTCTCCCTCCAGCAGCCACGATCCCAGCACCCCACAGGCTCCCCATCACCAATAGATCAGCTCCAATAAACTCCCTGCTCCGCTCTGCATTCGGGAGCCAAACCCCTCCTGCCCTTCACATTGGCGCTGCTGGGGGATGATGTATGAAATCCAAGTCGGTTTGATTCATACGAGTTGTGTTCACCTTGCAGAGCAGGCTGTCACCAAAAATAATAAACCTCCTTGTTTTAATGCCTGGAGAGGCTGTTGGACGAGCAGCAGGACAGGTTTAGATCCTTTTCCAAGGAAAAGGACGCTTTTGAGAAAGACGGATTGCAAGGCATGGGATGGCTGCACAAACGGTAAATAATAATTAGAGCCGTGCCTGGTGGCTGCACGGGGAGCAGGGACCTGTCAGGCTTCGTGTGACACCATTGCTCCGGACAGGACAATTCCTGACCCGTGGCCTGTAAGGTCTAAATGAGGTTGCCAAGAGCAGAGGGTTGGCAGCGCGGGGTGAAGTGGCCTGTCCCTTGTCACCCAGGAGAGAGGTGGCACAGCCCTGGGTGCTGCAGCTGCTGGTTCGTGCGGGGATGGGCACCGTGGTGGCTGCGCTTCATCATCCCTTACATCCACAGGCCTTTACCAGGAGAGGCAAAACCCTGCTGGGGAACTCTTTACCCCCTGATTTATAGTTCATCCCTTGAATTTTTCTCATGCCACAGCACAGCCTTTCCCTGCTCACACCTGCTTCCAGGAGGTATTTTCTATGGAGTAAATGCACCAGCACAGTCTCCAGTGAGGCTGAATCCTCATCTCTCTCCTTTTTGGGCAGCAGCTCAGATTATGGTGCCAATCTTTGCTCGGTATCAGACCTGCCTGGTGCCCCCAGCACAGCCCCTTGGTCCTTCTCCCCATGGATGCTCTGCTGTCTCCTGCCTCGGGATATGATGCCCAAAATTCCATCCTCCATGTCCTGGAGCAGCCCACACGAGCACATGGCACTGAGGCAAAAAAAAAAAAAAAAAAAAAAAGGTATTAATGGGAGGAATAGTTAACCACGTTTATTGAACTGCGAAAAAGGTTGTTTTTATAACCCTTTATTGGAATATAAAGACAGCTTTTATAACCTTTTAAAGGGGCATAAAAGCAGCTTGGAGACCAGAAACCTTGCTCCAGTGGAAGGCAGGGAAAGGGGAAGGAGGAAGGGAAAGGGAGAGAGCAAACATCTGCCGGGTTCTGAGGTCAGGAGTAGCTGGAGGGGCTGGCTGGAGCTGCTGAGACCCCAGGTCCGGGGTGGTTGCGGTGTCCCCTCTCTCGGGGAGGTTTGCAGCCCTCGCTGCTGCTCACAGCCCTGCCCTGGGCTGGGACAGTGTTCCTCCCCTCTACAGCTGCAGAGCCCTCCCGGGACACAGAGGTGTTGGACTTAATGAACTCACCTCGCTCCTTTAATTTCTTCTCCCCAGCCTTCTGTGAATAAATACCGCTTTGGCTTCGTTCCTCCTGGAATGAGGGAGGAGGGAATGTGTAAAGGTCTGGCCTTGAGGCTGGAAGGGAAGTTTTCTCTGTGACTGTTCCAGCTTCTCCTGTGACACTCAGCCTCTCTGGTGGCACTCTGGGGCTTCTGGGTGGATCAGCTCCCTCAGTGGCCCAGAAAGCATTGGTTAATTTGGGACTGGTTAAATTGGGATCTGTGGCTGGCACGCTCATGGGTGGGACATCCTCTGTCCCACTGACACATTCAGTATTTTGGGACGAGCACAGGGGTGTGCTGCAATCCCTCTCTCCTTGGCACAGGATTCTCTGCCTCCTTGTCCATCCGAATCAGCAGGTCCAGCTGCTGCCTGGGAAGTGGTCGGGAGCAGCATCTTCAAATCCAGGAGGAAGCTCCTTCCACCTCTTCCAGAGCTCCTGGACAGCGCTCTGAAAGCATTTGGCGTTGCAGGTGGTTAGAGCCCAACCTCCTCCTGCTGGCACGCTCCTCCCAGGACAGAGCTGGGTTTTCTCCATCCGGTGGGGGAGATGTGCCTTTTCCTTCCCCTCGTTCCCTCAGCGGTGGCTCTGACACGACATTAAGAGAGGAGAGTGACCTTTCCACCATTCTCCAGCTCCGGGGAGGGCAGAGCTGAGCCCTGTCTGCAGCGGGCAGCGCTGGAATACGGATAGGTCACGGGGCTCCCTTATCCCCATGCCATCTCCCAAATAATCAGCGTCCCCAGATATCATTGTAGGGCTGTAAAGAGGACACAGGAGCAGGAGCAGCTGCTTCTAATTTCACTTCATGGGGCGGGAGGCGATGCTGAGAGCACCCCGCATTCTCGGCACATATTTTTCATCATTACAGGCGGAAATGCCAGAGCTCTGACAGATATTAATGCAGTTCACACTGGGAGAAAATCTTCTTTCCATCAGGCTCCATGTGCAGCAAGAGGGCAGTGCCATTTGCAGCCCTGGGGAGGATGTGTTTGAAAGGTGATGTGTTTTTTACCCGGGAAGTTTTATTCCCGTGCAAAGTTCTGTTTGGAGAAAGGGCACCTGAACGCATCCCGCTGGGGGCTTTGGGATCACTCTTCGTGGAGCTGGGTGGAGGTGCCTTTGCAGCAGTGCTGGGAATTAATCTGGATTTTGGTGTAACTCAGATTCCCCTCTGCCAGCTCTGTCATGGCTGTATGTCACCACAGGGATCTCATTGTCCCATGGAGCACCCTGACCCACAATGATTCCGTGAGGTTTTCAGACTTATCCCAAGGGAACTGCACCTCCTTGCACCCCTCAGCCTCCTTTTATTTGCTTATCCCACTAAATATTCATCAGTAACATTTAAGACAAAGGAAAGAGATAATTACAAGGGGAGAGTTTTTTTGCAGTATTAAAGGTTAACAGAATTCTTGGCATTTGTGCCTTGTCGATCTCCATGTAATTATGCTCATTTCCCAGAATTCAGAGGCGACTGTGCCTGTTAACGCTCAAAGATGGTACCCCGGGAATTAAATTTATGAGATCATTTCTCAAAATCTTCAGATTCAAACCAAGCATCTTGCTTAATGGCATGACTATTATTAATATTATTCTTGGATGCAGAGAGCCGTGAGGGTCAGAGGACCAGTGGCAAAACTCAAATTGATACAGGCGGGCAGCAGCGAGCCTGGACCTTTTTTTTTTTTTTTCCCAAGGAATGTACTCGAGCAGTTTGGCAACTTCAGGGAGGCAGGCTGGCAAAAGATGGGTGTTGCAAAGGTGCTGGATTGAGGTGAAAATGGGAAAAAAGCCCATTTTTGGAAGCGTCTGCTGGGGACTCAGAAAGGAGAGCTTGGCTTGGAGGTGACTGATCCCAGTCTGGAGGCAGGTGCAGGCAATAGGGGATCAGTGGCTCCAGGAGAGGCTGATCCCGAGGAATCAGAACACCTGACAGTGGGCTGGGCTTTCACCCAGCACAGCTGAGCGCACTCAGTGCTTTTAAAAGAGGGACTTGAGGGGCTCTGCTCTCAGTGTTGGTGTTTTGCTGCCTGTGGTTGTCTAAACTTGCGTCTGTGCTCCTTCCCTGCTGTCTGCTTCCCCTGGTGTTGTGGGGACTGGGCAGTTTTCTGTTCAGGAAGGGTTTGGGGTGAACCAGCCAGGCTTTTTGCTGCTCCCTGTGGTTGAGGATGTGTGTGGTATCCAGATGGGCTGGGGAAGGCTTGGCTCAGTGTGTTTGCCTTGAGACCATCCCAGGAGAAGGCACAGCAGCTCTTGGAGCTGCTTTTCCACAGCAGAGCCCCCAGACTGTGGGTAGAACCTTGTGCTTCCACATTTAAAGGAGCCGTGCTGGAGCTCCCAAATATCCACAGTGAGACCTGAGGAGTGTCTGGCTTTGCTTTTCAGCTAATTCAGCTTTTTCCCCTTTTCACGGACTGCAGGGATTGAGTCGTAGAGCTCGGGGTTAATGTCACGCACTTATCAAATGCCATTAGATGGATAATGGCATGGCTTTGTGCCATGTCATCACTGTCTCCGGCACCTGAGCCAAAAAAACCTCCCCACACTGCTTGGGATGTAGAGTATACATCAAAGAAGTCTTTTGGGGTGTTCACAAAGCACCATAATCTCACAAGGAAGCCCTGAGAAACAAATTGATGTCAAATCAATATTGATTTGTACCAAGGATCAATCCCAGTTCATAATTCTCACTGTGCCAGCATGGCTTGGTAGCAGTTTGATCAGTTTTTCAACCCTCTGCATAGATATTAAATATGATAGAGTCTGGAGCTGTAGCGGTGTCACTTCATAAATGTGTGTGCCTGGCTGGGCTGCTGGAAAAGGCCCAGACACCGAGGGCTGTGGGAGAAAAACGGATCCAAAGGGAAAAGTGAGGCCTCCTGGTTTTATACCCCAGCTGCAGCCCTGCCTGGCCCCTCTGGAATGTACAAAGAATCCCGGGATGGGTTGGGTTGGAAGGGACCTTAAATCTCACCCAGTGCCATGGGCAGGGACACCTTCTCCATGCCCCATCCAGCCTGCCTTGGACACTTCCAGGACTGGAGCAGCCACAGCTTCTCTGGGCTATGTGCGTTTACAGCATAATTTTGGGGCAGATTTGCAGCTTTTTCCGGGCACCTGCTCCTCCCAGCCCCTTGGCTGAGGCTTTGCAGCTCGGCCGGGGGTGCCCTGGAAGGAGTTAATTCGTGCTTGAAAATTCCAAAGTCCCTGAGCACGATGAGAGCAAGCGACGAACCCGAACCCAGCAGTTTTTTAAAGGGCAAACAAAATGTTCCTTTTTTTTTTTTTTTTCCTTTTTTTTTACTGCGAGGCGCTTGGTGCAAAGTGCAGGCAGAGCAGGGCAGCGTGGCTTTAGGGGAAGGCTCCCTAAAGCACATTTTATTTAAATTTAATCGGGCGGTTGCTGTAAGTTTAGCTAAGCTGCAGTTAAATATTAACAGCATCTGTAGCAGGGATTAATGGGGGTCTCCTGCGTTGTTTTTAAACGCTGTGAAGAGGGTGCTGGGAGTCTTTGCCTGCGAGGGATTGAGGGCTGACCGCCCATGAAGGATGCTGCTCGCATTCCAAAATCTGCCCTAGAAACAGCCCTGAACGGGAGATTTCTCCAGCTCGGAGCGGGAATGCCTTTGGGGCGAGAAGGGCTCCGGCCAAGTAAGGCTCCCAATTATTGTTCTTTAATTGGGGCCAGCGTTAACGAGGGGATAAATGAGCGGAGCTGGAGCCCGCGTCCTTTGTGGCTCCGCTGAATGGCTGTAGGCGCGGAGGGCTCCGCAGTTATTCAGGAAAAAAATCTCCCGGAGCCGTGTGTCATTCACCTGACTAACGCCAAGGAAATTAAGCACTTTTTTTTTTTTGTGCAACTCGGAGCTTATTGGAGAATAATGTGGTGTGCGATAGCGCGGCTGGCATTAGAAAATCGTGTTTTCGTTTGGAAGGAGCGAGAGCGTCTCGAGCATAAATTATGTTTCTGATCATATTTGGCCGTTTTAGATTAAAAATAAATTTCCACTTTGGGGCTATAGATTGCCATCTATCAACTCCCTGAAAAGGGAAGAAAGGAATTAAAAGGAAAATCTGGCTGTACGAATTGACTTGCTATGACCTACTTATTGAAAGTAGTTTTTTTTTTTGTTCTCCAGGAATGAACTCCATTGGTGTGGGGAGGTGTAGGATTGTATTGGATGTAGGTTTGCAGGCAGGTCTGTGGGATGGGAGGATCTCTGACAGGGACCTGCAAGCAGCTGCAATAAAATAGAAGATAGATCCGTGCTGGATACTTTGGAGGAAGCAGGGGAAAAAAATGCAGCAGTGTTGTTTCCCTTGATAGAGGAACTTGAACTGCAAATTTGCACCTGATTATCGGCCTTTGGGACAACTCAAATCTGCAGATTAGCTGCTTAAGGCTTGGTTTTGCATGGAAAGCCCGAGGCCAGGGCAGTGTTTGCTGGGAGGGTCCTTGCAGCAATCCAAAGGCCATCGTTCTTCCCCGTGGGACATCTTTGGGATTGCTCCGCTCCCTGCTCTGCCTCTGAACCTCCTCCTCCCCAGCTATCGCTAGAGATGCTCCTCTGGGAAGCAAACCCACAGGGTGTTGTCCCTTCTAACCCCTTCTCCATCCAGGCTTTCATCCTCCTCCCCTCCAGCTGCCGTCTCCCAGGGGGAAAATCCTTCTTCCCCTGGCTCCATCCTTGGCGCTGCATCCTTTTCCACCCGCTCCATCCCTTGCTGCTTCTGCTGCCCTGTTTGTGGTCTCTGCCAGGAGAGGGGGGCCTTTAGCCTTGCTGGAGAGGAGAGCAGCGAGATGGGTACGGAGACAAAGACACACCTCCAGTGTGCCGGGCTTGGCTCGTCCCGCTTCTCTCCCGCCTGTTGCTGGCAATGAGGGGGGGAAAAAAAGAAAAAAAAAAAAAAAAACCACCAAAAAACAAAAATCACTTTCACCTAAGTAGGAAGAAAGGGAAGAAGTTGAAAGCGAGAGGCTGTTTGGTGCTCAGCCCGTGTGCAGCAAACTCTGCTGCTGCTGTGGTCAAAACGCAATGAAGGAAAAAAGACTCTCTCATCCCCAGAGGAGGCTACAAAGCTCTCTTTCTCTCGCTGCTCAACCTTCACAGCTGGACTCAGTTGCTGGCTCCACTGCTGCTGGAGCAACTGAATTATTTAAAGGAACCTTGATTTGGTTTTCTCTTTGCTGTTTTCCCGCGTTGTGTTTATTGTCTATAGATATTTTTATAGTCCGAAGCAATTACAGCTGTCAGAAAAGAGACGAGCTGTGACAGGCTGATTTATATGTACATTGTATGTATGCAAGAGAGGGAGGGAGACCAGGGATTCTGCCGCGCTTTAGTATGCAGGAGCATATTGGATGTAAATTCCTTGGGATTTTCAAACAATGCTGCTGATGATCTCCTAACAGTGGGCCAAATTCAGCCCTGGCAAGGGCTGGAGCAGCTCTTGCAGGTCACATCTGCCCCAGCCTCGCGTGTTTTCAGTGCAGGGAGGCGGTTTTTTGGTTTTTTTTTTTCTCTGCTCGTAATTTCAGATGCTCCTGGCGATCCGGGGCTGAATTCCGTGTTAAAAGGTTAACTGGCTGTGGTTATTGGAATCCCTCCGGTTTTGCTGACACAGGAGTTGGTCCCTGCCCATTCAAAGCAGCGGCCCCACAAAGAGCAAGCTCTTGTGTGATGGTCCTGCAGGTATCCCAGCAGGGTCCCCATCCTGCCGGGGTGCCTGGATGCCGCAGCAATCAGCAGGATTGATGTGTTTTATTCTTCTCTGGCTTGTACACCCCGGTGCAACGACACAACCCTGGACACAGGATTTTCCCCTTGCCTCTGACGGCCTCTCCTTACACAGTGAGGTTTCAGAGACCCCTCCCATGTAATTCGTGGCCCCAAAGGATCCGCTGAATGCAGCGTTCCCCCTTCCCCTGCCAGTTCTGACAGCAGAGTTCACTGCAGGAATTAAAGCCCTTCTGCCAAGGGCTGGGGAAAGCTGCGGTTTCCTCTGGGGAAACACAGGACTCGAGGCAGCACGTCCCACCAGCGCTAAATTCAAGGAGCAGAGAACCTTCAGACAAGGAAAAAGTAGAGAGACTTGCAGAGCAATCCCCTTCTCGTATGGCCAGTCAGCGTGCACAATAATACTAAAGCTTTATTTGATGGAGTGTTTCCTCTGCCCGGCACAGCTCATAATGTTTTAGAGATTAAATAGCACAGTTAGTGAATTAAGCAGTAGTTTACAGGGGATTCGGAGACTCCAGGGATTAGTAACGGGCTATGGATCCTTTCACATCTAGGTCACCAGTTTGAATCCAGCTCAAGTTGCCAGCAGCGAACTCAAAAACAACAACCAAAAAAAAAACCCACAAAACCCACCCCGCGTTGGTGCCGTGCAAAAGCTGCCGAGCACACGGTGGGGGAATGGAGGGAGGATTTTTGGATAAGGCAAAGCAGAGAAGTCACTGGACTCTGCAGAAGGGGGGAACCTGGTTATCCCTAAGGCTGGGCTGCGGGGGTTGGAGGGGTGCAGCACCCCAAAAGCTGTGGTTTGACTGCTGCCTCCAGGACTCTCTGCTCCGAGGATGCTCCCCAGCACCTTTTCACCAGCATGGAACTGTGCCTGGAAATATTAATGTGTTTAGCCACTAGCGGAGGGAAGGAGGAATTACTCGGCATAAGCAAATGTGATATTTGTTAAATTATGAGCTGATAAAAAGTACGCGGGGACCGTGCTTGCGGCTGGGGAGGAATTTGCCACTTTAGCTCACGCCGTGTCTGTGAGGTGCAAGGGACCGGGAGGACACGCTTCTGCCTCTCCTCATCATCACCTGGCTGGGGGGAGGAAGGAGGGGGGGGATATTACCCGTGCCTCAGTTTCCCCCTCCTGCACAGTGACTTTGCCGCTGGGATGGGGAAGGTGCCGAGGTAGAGGAGGGCAAAGGGGAGAGTTGTGCGGCGCTGGCTGCGGGACGCAGGTAAGCGCAGGAGGAGAGAGAAGAAAGAAGGGGAGGGGGCGTCTTGCCATCCCCCCCGAAGAGCGCGGCGCGGCGGGGGTTAATGTGCGTGTCCTCCTGCGCATCCCGCCCCGCTGCCGCCCGCCCGCCCGTGTGCGGGGCTCGGGCCGTGCGGGAGCCGAGGCGCCGGGCAGCGCTGGAGCCGCTGCCATGACAACCCCGGGGATGCTGCCGGCCGGGGCCGGGGTGCTGCCGCCGCCCCCCCGCTCCCCTCCCGCCCGCCGCTGAGGCCAGCCAGGGGCTCCGGCAGCCTGACGTCCCCGCATTCCGCATCCCGCCGTCCTCTCATCCCCATCCTGCATCCCGGCATCCTGCATCCCGCCTGGACCAGCCCCCCGGCAGCGGGGCGGGAGGAGAGGAGCTGCAGGGCATCCCGAAAGGCTTTTGCCCGCCGTGCCTTCTTGCGCCTGGACACCTTTGCTAGCTCGCCTCGGGGCTGTTTTTTGGGGTTTTTACTGGTTTTTGGACTGCCCCCGCCTCGGGACAAGCGTGCGGGAGTGGGGCACAGCCGGGCCCCCCCGGCGCCTCCTCGCCCAAGTGAGCCTCGGACTGCTGCCCGAAGAACCGGCTCGCCCAGCACCTTTGCCACTTCTCCTCTTCCTCCTCCTCCCCCCGGCCCTCCCGTCCTCCTCCCTCGCCCGAGGACAGCGGGACTCCCTCCGATGCCGCTCGGCAGGCTCAGCGCTCGCAGCCAGCCTTGCCGGGGGCTCTCCTGATCTCCGTGGAGCTCCGCAGCGCTCGCCCCGGTGGTTTTGCTCCCCCCCATCCCTCCTCTCCACCCACCCCTTCCCCCTTTTCGCCTTGTCGGGTGTGTTTTTTGCCTGTTGGAAAAGTCCCCGCTGCCCAGGATGGGGGTCGGTGGGTGCTTGGCCCTGCCCTGGAGGTGCCTGGTCGTCCTCTGTCTCAGGCTGCTCTTCCTTGTGCCCGCAGGAGTGCCCGTGCGCAGCGGAGATGCCACCTTCCCCAAAGCCATGGACAACGTGACAGTGCGGCAAGGGGAGAGCGCCACGCTCAGGTAGGAGCAGCTGCCCGGGGGCCTCGGGGGGGTCGGGGGGGTCCTGCTTGCTTGGTGGCTTTTGGGGACGTGACTCAGTTTCCCCGCGGGGGATGCGCCGTGCCGGTTGGCGGTGTAGGACGGTACCGGGCGGCGAGCTGAGAGATTGGAGTGCCAGGGGAATGGGCTTGGGCTCAGCCCTCCCCGCTGTCTTCGGGAAAGTTACTGGGGGGTGAAAAATAAGGGGATGTGATTCCCTTTTGGCGCCCTGCCCCGCAGCAGTACGGGGCAGGGGCTCGGTGCTGTCGGTTCCGTGGCTCGGGCGCTTCGGCTGCGTTCGGTGCGGATAAATCCTGCTCTGCCCCTGGAGTGCAGTGCCCGGGGTGTCTTCATCTGTGTCAGACTGCCCCAGCCTGCGGAAACGGGGAGTTTTTCACCTCCTGGTGTGGCTTTGTGCCTTTTTCTCGTGTCCAGACCTGCTGGAATAGGGAAGTGCAGGACGGGGCTGGCTCCGGACAGGTGGATGCTCCGCTGCTTAAAATCCCCTCGCTCCAGAGGCAAGGGGTTGCTGCTCCCTGGCAGAATTCCCCCCTTGGGAAGGGGAGATATGGGGGCTGGGCGTTGCACCAGGGTCCTGTCCCCTGCAGCAGCCATCCCCGTGGTTCAGGGGCTGCCGAGGAATCCGTAATTTTGCTCAGCATAATTTTTTGGGACATCTTATGCCCAGCCACTCGTCCCTGTCCTCACAGCAGATGGGCGCAGTCATCCCAGAGGATGTTTGATGGGGACATTAAAAATCAGAAGCCAGGTTTTAATTGCAGCTCTGGGAAGAGACGCTTGCAACTCCGGCACGCTCGGGAGCGACTTTGCTCCTCCGGAGCATTGCGTAGGTGACACCAACATCTGCGGGGCCAGCTGGGTGTGTGCGGTGACACCGCGCTCCTGCTTTACCAGGGGCGCCAAGCCAGGGCAGGGAAAACAGCCCCCGGGAGGAATTTCAGCAGGAATTTTCCTGCCACTCAGTTGTTTGCAGCCGAATCTTGTGTGTCCCCCCGCAGCCCCTGAGTGCTCCTGGCAGGGCGGGAGCCGTGTCGTGGCCATTCCTCTGGGTTTGTCTTGCGTCATGGCACGGCTGGGCAAAGGGGTGGCAGAGGTGGAGTGTCTTGCTTAGGAATTTGAGCTTGGCTTAAAAAAGTAGTAGCTCCTTCTTCTTTCCCGAATCGCTGTGTTCTCCCAAGTGCCAAAAATCCTCCAGACCCTGCTGTCAAAGAAGGGGGGGAAGCGTTTGGGTTCCAGGGGGTCTGGGCAGTGAAACGCACAGGGGATGGGTGCTCTGCAAACTTCTGGGCAGTGGCTCTGGTGGGGGCCTGCACAGGGTTTTGGGCATAGATCAGGGATCTTGATCCACACCACGGATCGAGGTGCTCTGCCCTGGCCCTGGGTGGCCGCTGGTGTTGGAGGAGAACAAAGGGAAGCTTGGGTGAGTCAGCAGGAGGGATTCTTCTGTCAGGGAGGGGGACAAATCCTGCCCCTGGGAGGTGGCTCTGGGGAGAGGGAGGGAGGACAGCGATGTGTCATCATCCCAGTGGAGCTGGGAGCCGGTCTGGTGGCAGGGGATGTCGGTGTCCCTTGACAGCTGCCCCGTCAATACAGGCGTGCCCCAGGAGAGGGACACGTGCGCTTTGGGATGTGCAGCCTGTGTGGATGCCGTTCCCACCGTGCCGGTGCCATTCCTGCTGCCCTGCCCCTGGAGCAGGGATTGCTCTTGGAAATTAGTGGCTTGCTGCCTCCGCCGGTGCTCTGCTGTGGTGACAGAGAGGTGCAGGAGCGCGGGTTTGCCTGGGCATTTGGAGGTGTTTTCCTGCTGGTTTGGGGTGGGAGCAGTTGGCCCAGCAGGCAGTGGGACATTGCCGCATCCCCCGGTCAGCCCCAGCTGTGCTGCGCCGTGGCAGGAGCCGGGAGGAGCAGAGCATGTGAAAACCAGAGGAAATCAAGGAAGCATGAATCTTCCTGCCTGCTCCCCTCCCAGCCCGGCGTGCCCATCGATCTCTTGTGGAGGAGTTAACTTGTGCAGAATAGCAATGCTGCTACAAAGGCTCTGGCAGACCCCAGCGATGCTCCCGGCCACCTCCTGCCCAGCCCTGCATGGGTGGCAGTCAGGGAAGGGAAAAAGAAAAATCAGGTCTAATCCAATCCCACTCATTTCCATGCGAAGTGGGAGGACGGGGAGCTGCAGCCAAGGATTTGGAAGGAGAGATGTTTCTAGAGGTCCCTTCTTGGTGTTTCACAGATGCCAAAAGGGAAGAGCAAGCTGAAAACTCAGCAGCAGAAGTTGCTGTTTCTCTGGAGCACTTGGACAGTCCTGTCCCCCACTCTTCCCAAGGGAGAGGCTTTGGCTGTTGGAAATAGGTTATTTTATGCGGGTGGCAGGTGCTGAGGAGCCCGAGCCGCTGTCGAGCAGCAGTGCCCTGCCAAGAGGCTCTTTTCAGCTCTGTCCCTCCAAGCAGAGCGAATTCAGTGCTGGAAGAAAAACTGGGTTGAAAGCTGCAAGGAGACTTTTCTGTTGTAAAGGCTTTGCTCCATTCAATCCACTGTAGGGAATCAGTTTAGGACCAGGGACATTGCAGATGTTCAGATATTTCCTTCTGTCTCGTGATGTTTCTCCTGCATGTCGTGGGTACCAGCACTTTAGATCACTGTATTAAATTTAAACCAAGTTTTAGCTGTTGGGTTGGAGCTGCTGCCTGGGATAGAAGGGGCAGGATTCACTCCTGGATGCAGCAAAGCCTGCAGGAATAGGGAAAGGGTTTGAGGGTGTTGTGTCCAACAGTACAGAGATTTTACTGATGGATGTGTTGGCCCTGCCTTTGGGGTTGCACCAAGAATTGTGTGCAGGTGAAGGTCAGAGTTTTCTGTCCTTCCTTGTGTCCCCAGGCACCGATCGTGAGGATGAGGCTGATCTTCATCCCTCCCACCATGTCCAGACAGCTCTGCCCTCACCAGCAGCAAGCGGTTCATGCTGGAGAGGGCCCATCCTGAACTTCCATGCGGTGCTTGAACCCAGTCCAGGCTCTGCTGAGACCTTTGGAGCAGCTCTCTTCGGCACCAGAACAAATGGCTTGATTATGATTTCACTTTAATTGGCATCAGTCAGCGCTTTCCACGGCGAGGCTCTGACGTTCCCATCAGCAGCACAGGCGCCTGCACGGTGTCCCCCCGACTCCTCCTGTGCTCCTCTCTCCAATCTCCTCTGGTTTCCTTGGCAGGGGGATGCAATGCCTTCATTTGCTCCCCTCTTTGATTCCAACACTAAAAGTCAAATCTGAGTTAAACATGAGGCGAAGCTTTTTTTAACCCTGATGTTTCCCGTGGTTTCCACTCAGGCTTTGAAAAGGGCTGTGAGCTTTGCCACTGAGCTCTGTCATTCTTTGCCTAAGCCTGTTTTGCAAATTTATTTGGCCCCTGTTGTGCTCTTGAAATAATTTTGGAGAAATGATGACTTGGCCGTGAAACAAAACAAAATCAAGCATGTTTGTTTGATGGGTGCAAACAGAAAGTGCTTGTTTGCTAAGCAGAAAAGACTATTTTTCAGAGATGGGTCTGTTTTCTGTGACTCTTTGCTGCCCCATCTTTCCCCCTTTATTCACAGGGATTTGCCTTGCTGTGTTTTTATTGTGTAATAGAAAAATAGGAACGGTCTCCAGTGGGTAAATGTGGTGTGTTCCAGCACCCGGGTCCTGGGGGAGCCTCTGTGTCTCCCCCGGCGCTGTTCCTGCCAGGGTTTGAGCGAGGGTGATTCTCGCTGAGGTTTTGGGCAGCTGCCTTTGTGGTTTGCAGTCAATGAGTGCAGAAATCCTGCGGGGGGAGGAGGGCAGGGGAGCCCATTCCAGGCTGTCTGTGCCTCGGAAAGCCTCGGCTGAGTCAAGGGGGCTCAAAGAGCAGCGCCCAGCACCGGGCTGGGCTCCTGGTGTGAGTAACAGAAGCCAGACAGGGCAGAGGATGATGATGAAAGGGGCCAGCCATGATTGCTAAACCTCCTCTGGTGGCTGCCCAGCTCCGTGTCCGTTTTGCTCCAGGCTCCCACTCCCACTCTGAGCTGCACGAACCCCACTGAGGGAGTGTTGCTCGTCCACCCTGTCCCACCGGCTGAGAACACCCCGAGTTAGGTATTCCCACCTCCTGCCCTGCCCAGCCAACTCCTCCCTTCCCTGCACAACCACCGCCACACTCCTTATTTCCAGATCAGTGCTCATCTGCCTCTCCAGGGCTCAGACCTGTGGAAAACTCATCCCATTCTGATGGTCTCCAAGCCCAGTACCTGGTAGTTCCCATCCTGCTGCAGTTATTTATTTTGGAGATTCCTCATTGCTTGCCTGCCTGCTTCCCAAGCCCAAAGCGGGGGATGTAGCTGGGGCTTCAGAGGTCAAGGTGCAACACCTTTGCTTTTCTCAGTTCCTGAGCACTAAAGGGATTCTGAGCACCTGGGATGGGCTGGGAGCAGCTTCCAGCAGTCCTTGGGGATGGGGTGAGGATGGAGCTAAGCTGCACACTCGTGTCTTAACCCAATTTAATTCTCCCAGTTCTCCAGTATCTACCACTTTTGCTCTTCTCTTTCTACCCTCTCTCCTTTTCACCCTGAGGTTTAGGGAGTAAATTCAGGGCTGTGGTGACCCCTCCTGTATTAAGGTGAGGAAGGGGCAGAGCTTGTTCTCCTGCACCCCTCGTGGTGCCACTTCACCCCTGCCTCAGCTCTTCCCCTTGTTGCTGGGCCCTCCTTTCTGGTCGGGGTTTTGTCCCCACGTTCCTGGGGATGCCCCGTGGGGAGGCTGCGGGAGCCCCACGTGCAGGGTTTGTAGCTCACGAGCCGATTGCTTTGCTGGCGATGGCACGTTTCTGAAAGAGGAGTTTATTACTAAAGTGACATGTCAGCAAATCTCTGCCACCTCTCTCCCATCTCGGAGATGGAATCAGCTTAAAGTGGTGGAAAAAAAAATTGTCATATGCATGGATTATTCTCTTTTTTTTTTTTTTTTCTTCCCTGAGTGCAATTTCCATCTGAGATGAGACAAGCTCCTGATTGCTGTGCCAGAGGAGGGTTTCCCTTTATAGCTTTCCTGGTAGAGCTGCTGCCTCTGGTTCACCGGAGCTGGGGTCTCCTAGGGGACAAGTGGGCTTTTGTGGAGCTGTCATCTCCATCCTGGTTAAACATCTCACATCTGGAAGGGCTGAAGTCAAACAGATTTTCCCTTGGGATGGGGAAGGGAGGCCAGAGCAGCCCCACACGTGGCCAGTGGAGGGGCGCTGGGCTGGTGTTTCTAATGGTTAAGGCAGGCTTAGGAAATGGCTTTTCAGTTGTCACCCTCGGCTCCTCGTGTGACGTTAGGTGCCCTCCCAGGTCCTATAAATGTCTTGATTCGTGCACAGCAATTGCAACGCTTCCTTTCTCTGCTCCGTGAGTCATCTGCTTGCGTTGCAGTCTCTTTGTGGCAGGATTCATCCCTCTGCAAGGAAAATGCTCCAAGAGTGTCCTCCTGGAGGGCACCAGAGGTGTCCACCTCTGCCCTGCCCTTGCTTGGGGTTTGAAGAGGGGCCTGGGAGCTTCATTTGGCTGGGAATTGTCATTTTGGGGGTACCTGGTGTGTGGCTGGGGTACTGTGGAGCTGCTGGGAGGGGGATGATTAGGTGGGGGCTGAAGTAAAATCGGGAATGTTGGGACCTGGGAAGGCAAAGTCTGCTCTAAAGCTGCCTCACCAGAACCATGAGTGATGTAAGCCTTGGACCCAAGCACTTGTGGGTGCCAATCCAAGGGATGGCACCTGGCATCACCCCTGGCCTTTGGCTGTCCTGATGTGCTGTCCCAATGCCACCCTGGCACCCACTGCAGCCCTGAACTGGCAGCTCCATGTGTGGTGGATTGAGGATGAGGGTCATCTTCAGCTGGCCCAGGTCTTCGTCACTTCTGTTGGCTTCACTGGAGTTACTCCAGTTTCTGCCATTGGAAAAATCCTCTTCTCGATCGGACAGAGTTGTTTTCTTCCCCCCAGACCTGCCAAAACCTGCCACTTTGAACTCAGACACCCTTATTTTCCTTCAGAGGAAAAAAAAAAAATCAGGAAGGAACTAATCTACAGCCACATCAGTGGGAGCCTGTGCTAATAGAAATTGTAATGAGAACCCAGAGCCAAACAAACAGGCAAATGGGGAAAATGCAATCCCACCGATGCGACAGAGAGATTTATGCCAGCAAAGGGGCTGATCCAGGGCTCATTAATGTCACCACGAGTCTTTATCCCAACAGTAATGGACTGGGGATCAGGTTGGAAGACAGCGTTTCAGTCTTGCTACAATGTGCAGACTGTTACGGGGCTGTGTGTGGAATAGCAATGTGGAATCCCTTCTCCTCGGGGTTTGCTCGTTGTTGCATGCGGCACCTTTGCAAAGCAAGTGGGAAATTCCTTCTGCTCTCCCTGGGTTGAGTTCTCGGAGGTGCAAGGCTGTGAAGGAGCCAAGTCTGAGGCTCAGGCTTGGCTGTCTGGTTGCTGCAGCGTCTGTGGAACCGCCAACAGCATCTCCATCGTGAGGATATTAAAAATCCTGGTTTAAATAAGGATCCTTCAGCTGCCGGGGAGTGGTGTTGGCTGTCACCACCGCAGTCACGCTGGGAAGCATCCTTAGTTTATGTGCAAAGTGAGGAGGCAGACGGGTGGGTATGGGAAATCTGCAGGCAAACTCGACTTTGCAGCTGGATTCTCCCCTGGGAAAACCAGGGAGAGAATTGAGACGAGGTCTGGAGAGCGGAGCCTGGTCTGAAGGTGGGGACACCTTTGGGGACAGTGCTGAGCAGGAAAGGACACCAAGGGTCAAACAGGAGATGAGCGAGTCCAGCTCTGCATGTCAATGAGGACAGAGTAAATAAGGGATAAAACCACCTTCCAACACGAGCAGCTGGTGAAATATCACAGGATTTTTTTTTCCCAGAGATGGGAGATTTTGACCGGCTCTGTGCCTGCAACCATAAATGGCTCTGACACCTGTGTCTGTTTTATCAGACACATGCAGAGCCCCGGCCATGATCCAAACATTCATTACTTGGGATTTTTGAGTCTCTTTTTCCCTTTTTTTTCTCATGGTGGGATCATTATTTTCGCGGCTTCACATCCTCAGTTCAGCCAAACCAGCGTGTTTTTCAGCCTCGTGGTTTTTACACATCCCTAATAAGAAGCATGAGAGGAAGCTGTTGAGAAAAGCAAATTCTCAAAGGTATGAAAGGAGAGCAGGGCAGCTCCAGGCTCGGAGACACTTCCAAATCTCGAGGTACTTTGGACCTGCAGATAGGCACAGCACTAATATTTGAAGGCATATTTGGGTTCTTATCCTTCAGTCTTCCAAATTCAGTCAATTATATGTGTAGGGCTTTATTCCTTAAATAACCTTTAAAAACATAAAGATAACTTTTAATTATCTTCCATCCCTTTTCTTCTCTTACAGTCCAGTAGAAAGCTCCTGATGAGCTCAAAGGAAGGGTGAATGAGGTGAAAATTCAAGGAATTATTTTCCAAGTCCTTTTTCTACCATTACCATTCAGCAGGAGCTGGGAGAGCACCTGCTTTTACTTTCATTCAAACATTTCAGACTTTTATCATTTGTTAAATAAGAAAATACTTTTTTTAATTCAAACCCAGATATTTTTATTAAACAATCCATGTCTTTCTGGCATACCTTGACTGGAAAGGATTTGACCTGGGATTCCCTCGTGGGGAAGAGGGCAGGATTGGGTTTGCTTGGTAAAACAGTATTTCTTACCTTTTATCTGAGTTTGTGAGTTCAGTGAAGCATCTTCTCAAATGTTACAGGAAGTTCTCTGATGAGGCTGAAGCAAGATTTGGGGTTTAAAAGCGTGTTAGAGGAAATAGCGAGATTCTGATTTCATTCAGTCTCAGAAGGGAAGATTTCTGAACACGCACAGAGTCTCCCTTTAGCTGCAAACAAATCTTTCCCTACTCACCTCTAAACTGCTTTACATCTTGGGTCAATCATTACTTCCCACTCTTTGGAGGAGCTGCTCTGTTTCGAATCAGACGAGGTTTACATTGAAGGATGTTTTCCAAGGCTGAGTTTCTAGCTGGCCAAGGCACGTCAGGACCCTGTTTGCTCTGCAAACTTCCACAGTGTGGGAGGCAGCGCGAAGCGTGGCGGCGTTGGGAGGGAGCGGTTTGGAGATTCCTCGCGGCGTCTGTGTGTGAATGATGTGATTTAGTCCTCTACAAACACGAGGAGCCAAAGGTATCTTGGAATTAAAGAGTCTTTTCCCTCTCTTGCAGTCTGTGGCAGGGCAGGACGTGCGGGTTGGTCTCTTCTCACGAGTAACGAGTGATAGGGCAAGAGGAAATGGCCTCATTGCACCAGGGGAGGTTTAGTTTGGATCTTAGGGAATATTTCTGTACCAAAGGGGCTGTCAAACACTGGAATGGGCTGCCTGGGGTGGTGGTAGAGCCCTTGTCCTTGGAGGGATTGAAAAGCCACCTGCATGTGGCACCTGGGGACACAGGCGACTGGTGGCCTGGGGGAATGGTTGGAGTGGATGGTCTTAGAGGTCTTTTCCAGCCTGAGCAACTCTGTGGTCTGAAAATCAAAATCCCATCTTGGATTGTTATTGCTTTGTCACGGAGGGGTTGGTCAGGGGAGACGCTTTCACTGGTGCATGTCAGCTGGGCTCCTAAATTTCTGCTGCTGTCCTTGTCTCCTGGAGGATGGCAGCTGCAATTTCCTTGCTGGTTCCAAGCCAGCAGCTTGCAGACTGTTGACATTGCTCAGCAGACACGGGGCCTTCACCTCAGCCACCTCTGCGAGTCTGAAAACAACACAGACACTTTTGGCCATCCAGAGGTGCTCCCGGTGACCTCCATTCATTCAAGTGGCACTGCCTGAAATAATCTGAACTACTGAAGGGTGATCAACATCCTCTTGGAACTTCTAGAAAACGCTGCAGGCTTGGTGGCCGTGCATTGTTTGGAGGAACCTCACCCACCTTGACGTGTCTGACCCTCTGGGCTGGGTGGGAGCTGCAGGGTGATCCCCTTGCGGGTTTGGTGGGAAGGGAAGGAGAGAAGGTGCCGCCCTGAGCAAGGGGCTGTGCCACCCACCCTGCCCAGGCAGGCTGGCGGGAGGCACCGTGGTGCTGCGGAACGAGCGCGCCGGCGGCGCGTCAGCTCTTCCTCTCGGCTTCCCTCCGCAGCGCCAACTGTCAGTAATTTAACTAACGTTTTGTAAATAAATGTGGCATTCGGACAGCTGTCACCGCGCCTGTTATAAACACTCCCTTTGTCACTAAAAGCTGGCAGCGCTGCTCCGTTTCCCCTGCAAATGCAGCCACCACTGCCAGTTAGCTCCCGAATCCAGGGCTGTCAAGGAATCACATGGCGGGCGGTGGCTGGGACACCGCGGCTTCGCGCAGGGAGCCTGGCGAGGCGCTGCCAGGGCCTGCTGTGAGGGCAGCTTTTACATCTCAAAAATAAATGAATGGCCCGAGCAGTGAGCAAGAAAACCCATCAGAATGTGGCCGTAGGGCTGGTTCCCAGCCAGGAGCCCGGGCGGTGCAGCTGCAGTGGTGGTGGTGGCTCTGGGTTCTGCTGCTGTCTCATCCCACCTCCGTGGGAAGCACTGGGAGGGTGAGAGGGGGAGCTCAGCCAGACCCAGATTTGGTGTGCCAAGGGAGTGATTTGGCACTGGCAGATGATTTTCACTTTGAGCAACCTGGTCTAGTGGAAGGTGTCCCTGCCCGTGGCAGGGAATTGGATTGAGATGAGCTTTAAGGTTGCCTCCACCCCAAACCGCTGTGGGATTCTATGAAAAGTGGGCTACTCGCTCATCGGGATTTGGTTTTGGTGAACTTGGGGTCTCTGGGACTGGTTGGATTTGAGGGGTGAGATCACCCCTTTGAGATCTGCCCTCTGCTCATCGGTCTTGCTCAGCACACTTGTCCTGTCAGGAGCAGATTCTACCCCTTCAGGCAGCCAGGATGCTTCTCCTACTAATGAACAGGACTGGCACACATAGCCCAGAGCAGCTGTGGCTGCTCCAGCCCTGGAAGTGTCCAAGGCAGGTTTGGTGGGGCTTGGAGCACCCTGGGATAGTGGAAGCTGTCCCTGTCCGTGGCAGGGGGTGGAATAAGATGATCTTTCAGTTCCCATCCATCCCAAACCATGTGGGGATTCTATGAGCCTGGAGAAGGGATGCTGTTGGTTTTCTCCTTGCTGGGAATTCTTGATTCTGTGCTGCTTTTCTCCTCTCATCTTTCCGGGACCTGCAGCTCCAAACCCCCTTTCCCTGGATTTTCTGTCCTGCTGTGGGGTGGTTTAACTTCCAGCTGTCAGCACCTATGGCCTGGCCGTGCTGCAGCGCTGGGTGATGCAGACAGTACAGAAATCAGCACATGACATCTCTCTCCCTCTAAGCTGCTGTAAAATTAGCTTCATCTCAAGTGGCAGAAAATGATCATATCCTCGCTTGAGGGCGATGAAGAATATTCCTGAGTCACTGCTAGTGATGAAACAGGCAGAAAATCCAGAGTGATACACAGCTGCCCACTCAGTTCTAATCGCTGAGGCCATTTGCTGCTGCAGAGCCTTAAGACACAGCTTCCTCCTCCTCTCCCTCCCTTTCATCCATCACTCCCCATCGTGGCCAGGGCTGCAGATCCCAGCAGGAGCAGAGCAATTTCCCGTCCCACCAGCCAGGCTGCAGGCTGTGAGCAGTGTGTCTTCCTTCCCTGTTCCCCCGAGACGAGAGGAGGGGGTCAAAGCTCCCTGCTCTTAAAGGAATCAGAGGGAAAAAATGGAGCCTGTCCTCCTCAGGTCCCCTCCTTCCACGCTGTGATCCTGCAGTCTGGGAAAAACTCTTCTCTGAGCTCAGCTTCCTCTCCACAAATTTTCCCTGCTGTCTCTGAAGCAGCTGCTGTGCCCACGAGGATATTTCCTTTTTGTCTTTCTCCTGCATCAGCTTTAGTTCAAAGCCATCTCCCAGGATTTTTATGTCTTGGATAAAGCCACCCTCTTCCCTACAACTGCCAGCTCGGTGCTTGGGAAACCTCTTGCCAAAATTGCTGGCAACTGAGGCCAAAAAACCCCTTCAAAACAGGGATGATCAGAAGCAAAGTGCTGTAATCCTTCTCTTCCTTGCATATGCTCCCTGGCAGCCTGGTGAGGGGAGAAGGACTCCTTGAAGGATGCTTTTTGCAAACCCTGCCCTGCCAGCTTCCCCCAAATTCAGATGGAAGCCCCCCCATGCTCTGGGGGCAGGTTGGAGGTTCTGAATTTCCTCCTCCTCCTGGTTTTCCATCACCTCGCTCGGCAGCATTTAGAGGGAAAACTGTAACAATCCTCCAGTTCATGCGGGTGTTTGAGCGAACACTCTTTTCTCCAGTCAGGGCTTGTCAGCATTTATCCCTTAACCTGGTTTTCAGATGTTCTCTATCCTGCAGATTTGTGGGATATGCTATTCACACTGAGCTCTCCTGGTGTCAGACTGCCGCTAGGATCGCTTCACCGCTCCCGCCAGCCTGCCATGGGAATTAGGCAGCGCTGGCAGCAGAACAGGGAGAAATGTGTCGGAGCAGGGCTTCTGCCAGTGTCAAACAAAAATATTGCACAAGCTCGCTTTCCCCCCGCCTGGAAACTGCTGCACCAGCGTGAGTTTCCCGCGCCGGTCGGCCAAATCTGGGCAGTTTTCTGTGAGTCCTGCTCCCTTCCATAATCCCAGACAGCTCTGCACTCTGGGCAGTTATTTGTCAGCACAAGCAGGTGCAGAGCTGCAGGACATGGGCTGAGCATCTTGCTTTGGTGGTTATTCCAGCACACAGCCGCTTTATCCTCCCGTCAGGCAGCAGCAGCAGCTTAATTTCCTGTTTGCCTCGTATCTTTCCCCAAAAAAAACCACAGCCTGGATGGTGCGTTTTGGGTCAGGTTCAGCAGGAGAGCAGCGTCAAAACGAGTGCAGGGCTGGGAATTTAGGGGTTGAGTGTTGTAACAGAGCACCCCCTGAGCACAATTCGTTCTGCACGTGTCAGCCATCGGCACACGCAGAGACCAAATTTGCGTGTGTTTATCATGGGATCGCAGAAATGCTCGGGCTGGAAGGGGCCTTAAAGGTAATCTAAGTGCCAAGCCCCAGTATGTCAATAAATACCTATATTTATATGCAAAAAAAGTAAAATATATGAAGACTTTTTTATTTTTTAAAGATAAATGTATTTCTGTTTATATACCCTGCGAACAAAGGTACAAGTGGGGAGGAGTAATTCATGCAGATACCTGGTGAGAGAGGCAGGACACAGGGATAAAGCCAGGAGAGATGGAACAGATGGCAAGCCTGGATGCCACAGCTCTAACGTGGAAAAGTGTTTCTGTGGAAAAGCAACACTGGGGGCTCCTTTTAGGTGAGGTGAGGGGACAAGCCTGCTGGTAAATGCTCCAATCTTTTCTCCTGGTGCTGCCAACTGCTGCTTGTTTCCTCTGCTGCGAGTCTGAAACTGCCCCACTAACCTCTGGCAAAATCAGGGGATAACAATGATGGAAGGCTGACTTTGTTTGTGGCATTCAGTTGTTTATTTTTCTCCTGGCTTGGAAAGGAAGAAATAAAGTTGGATTTCAAGGGGGGTTGTTGCAGTAATGGAGGGAAATGAGATCTGCTCGTCAGCTGCCTTCTCCTTCCTTGTGTCCCCATAAATAACCCTCCTCACTCGGAGACAGCTCGGCTCCTGTGTAGGGGACAGAGATGGCTTTGGTCTTTTATTTATTTATTTTAATTTTTTTTCAGTGGCTGGAGAGCTCCTTCCCTTCCCTTTCCTGCCTGCAGCTCCCGTCCTCAGAGTCTGCTCCTTCCCAGGGCTGCTCTCGGGTAAAGCGGCTTCCCTTGCCTGGTGGAACAAAGGGGAAATGGCTCCCACTGCCAGAGGGCAGGGTTAGAAGAGATATTGGGAAGAAATTCTTCACTGTGAGGGTGCTGAGGACCTGGTGAGGGCTGCCCAGAAAAGCTGTGGTTGCCCCATCCCTGAAAGTGTTCCAGGCTAGTTTGGATGGGGCTTGGAATAATCTGTTATAATAGAAGGTGTTCTTGCCCGTGATAGGGGATGGGACTGGATGACCTTTAAACTTCCAACCTAAACCATCCTCTGATCCCATCATTCCAAGGTTTTTTGGCTAGGTTTTACATGCAGTTTAGCCCGGCTGTGTCTGTAGCTCATCTGCCCAGAAGTCATCCCCATGTTCTTTGTGGATTCATGGAAGGAAGGTCAGGTGTCCCTTTTCCTCTTCACCATTCCCGCTGGCTTTGGTGAATCAGCTGCCCGGTTTTGGTCAGGTTTTACAGGGAGGTCACATTCCTACAGCTCCCATGAAAACAGCAAAGCTTGAAGGACCTCATTATTCCTCTGAGGTAATGACAGAACGAGCTCAGCTCTTGTACAAGACACCCGAGAATCCGCGTGGGCGCCGGTCATGTGCAAAACTCAAGGGAAGAGGGAGCTCCAGCCCGAGCTTGCATCATTTAAGGTTTAAAATGTGTAGGAAACCACACGTCTTCCATGCAATGTGTGGAACTGCTCATTAAATGCAGCAAGGAGCGCAGGTGGGGAGGGGTTGAGCGCTCCAGATTGTGCGTGAGGAAAACTGCAGAGCTGATGTTGTGTTGGTGGAGAGAAGCTGCCAGTCCTGGTGTCAAGGAGAAGAGACAAAAGCTCAGGGCTTTGTGCTTAATTCTGCCGCTCTCAAATGGGGGGATGCTGCACTGAGCTCGGCTGAATGGGAAGACTGCAACAGCTGGTGGCTGTGGCATTGCTGGAACGGGCTGGCTCACCCTTCCCTCCACTTAGAAAAAAAAAAATAAAGGCAAAAAAAGGCACAAGAGTGCTGACAGAAAAAAAAAATAAAATAATAAAGCTGGTAACTCGATTTTCCAGAAGTTCCTAATGCTGCAACAGGCAAAGCGCAGGAGATAAAAGGAATATAAAAGCGAGGGAAAGAGGGAAGAAAAAATGCATTTATGAGCTCTCAAACTAACAGCATGCAACTCTCATATTATTTTTCCTCCTTAGCCTTTGAAACAGAACAACGGCCTGGAGCCTTCTCGGCAGATGGACAATGTGCGTGCCTTAACCACTTAACAGCCATTAGCCTAATTTCACGTACTGGAGCCAAATTAAATAATAAGTAAGAGGCTATGAAAAGCTGGTTTGGAGGCTGCGTTACTGCCTTTCACTTGATAACCTTCTCATAAACAGATGCTCTCTCTCTACCCTATTAACCTTGTCTGAGAGCGGGGAGGGGGCTTCAGTGAGGCAAACAAGCCAGACCTTGGTGGGGAGGGGGCAGACGAGCTGCAGGGGCCAGATGTGGGGGCCCTGCCTGTTTTGGAGGCTCCTCTCGTTTTTTTTTGTCCCCGATGCCCCGGCCTTGGAGAGGGCCCTGAGCAAAGAGCCCGTTCTGCGGTTGCGCCCGGGTCATTGGGACGTGCCAAACGATTCATCTTGATCAGTGAGTCCATCTGTACCTGCTGGGCCAGGCTGCGCCACCCGGAGCTGGTTTTGTGGACAAATCTGCTTTACTCGGAGGAGAGGGGAGATGGTGCTGATTGACACGAAAGGGGAGGTGCCCACGAGGCTCAGTGCCTAATCCCCCCCTGGTTTTAGCTCGGGGGGCTGCTGCCCCCCTCCATCCTCCCTGTGCCACCAGCTCGCCCTTTCTGTGAAATCATTTTTGCTGCTCTTTGCCTCTTTCCCCCCCGCCCTTGCACTGAAATAGAAAAAAAAGTACTTGCCTAAGCTCTGGGAATTTGGGAATATTAGTTTGCAAAATGCTTTTGACGCGCCTTTAGTGCCGGGAGGGCAAGGCGTGTGCAGGTGTGTGCAGTAAAGGTGCTCTGCGTTTCTCTCTGGCTCTAAGGGTTTGGGAGAGGCTGCCCTAATTCCTCATCACCCCCCGCTAACTCCTTCTCTGTGCTTTGCTCAACTTTAGACCTTTAGAAGTTTTCGGGGGATTATAGATGACCAAGCAGCTATTTTTGGTGAAAGCTTTTATTTATTAAAAAGCCATCTTCCTTCATTAAGGAGATACATTGATGGGAAATAGATGAGCGGCTCTATTGCTGGCGTCTGGTGTGCTGGGCGAGCCCGGGGCCGCTGCGATCGTGTGTTTTGTGCCCTCCCTTGATGCAAGGAATGTCTTGAATGGAGCCAAGAAAGATTTGGTACAGGGACAACCCAAAATTTGGTGCATCAGTCATCCCCTCGCCCTGCCTGCAGCATCCAGGGCCCTTGGATAGATGTGGGAAGGTTTGGTGCAGGATTTCCTGCAGTTCCTTGGTGCCAGCAGCAACCTGACTTTCCGTCTGTGCTGGTTTTCCTCCTTTGTCTGAGTTGTCACGCGGGCTCTGATTTCATATGCAAAATCCATCCTCTGGCTGGCACGGCGGCCGATAAAGCCGGGGTTCTTCTAAGTTTACTTCATTTTAGTGCAAGTAGGAGTCAATGATTTGCTGCCTGTGGTGAGGACGTTTGGAAAGGCTTTGTGCTGAGTGGATTCTCCGAGGTTCAGAGGAGGATGAATCTCATTTTCCTGTGGCCTTTCCCTCCGTGTGGCACTCGCAGCGTCCCTCTCCTGTACCTGGCTGCCTATCTGTGCTAGGCTTGCAGGTACTTAATGTCTTTGAGCCATCTGTTCCTCTGTCAAATTTTGTTAAAATTGGCCAAAGGCTCCGCGAATTATTGGGGAAGATTGCTAGACGGAGGTGTGCAGGTGAAAAGCACGATTGAATAAGCTCATCCCAGTAGGACTCGAGGCTAAAAATGTATCAGGGTATGTTATTTGGAGACAAGGCAGCTTGGAAAATGGGATCCATATCCAACCTTTCCCCAGCACTAGAGATATTAGATTTGAGTCAATTTTTTGGGGCTGTAGAAAGCTCCTCGGTGGAGATGGACTTGGGTGGGATGGGGGCGCTTTATCTTTTATTTCTGGTAATGCAAGGCTTCCTGTCCAAAACGAGCCCCATCCCTGCTTTTCCACAGCTCTGATCCTCACCCCAAGATGTTGAAGCTGTATTTTCAGGCAGCTGTTTGCTGAAGAGCTCCTCCATCGAGGGCTGGGAGGGCTCTCTCAGCCTGAGTAAGACATTAACTTGGGGAGAGCAGCGTGCTCAGACTGCTTCATCCAGGTCTTAAACCAGGATGCTTTGATTCTGTCATGGATGTCACGATTCTGTGCTCCCATAGATAGATCCATCCAGGAATTCTGGCATCCAGGCAGGTCTTGGGAAGAGAGAGGGGCCAGCCCAGCTGCCAGAGTCCTGTCTCTTGTTGACTACAGGAGGACATGGGCTAAAGGAGAAGAGAGAGAAAGCAAAGGAACTGGCAAAAATTCTGCCAAAAGCATTTCTGTAGGAGCCCAGAAAAGCAGGAGCAGTCTGGGGTACCTGCTCCTGTACCTGCAGGTGTCTGAGGTGATGGATGGCTGTGTCTGAGCGTGTCTGTCCAGTCCCCCTTTGCAGTCACTGGGGAGCAGTGGGCCTTTCTGGGGTGCAGCTCATCCCAGTCTAAGGCAGGTGTCTAAAACAGGTCGGACAGATTGTGTCCTAGCAGTGCCTCTTCCTCTCCATTTGCTGTGAAACGGGGTCCAAATGGCTGAACCTGGCTGGTGAGGTGATAAATCCCAGCCCCAGCATTCAGAGGCAGTCACAGGATCGGAATGGAAAATGTCTAACTTTGATCAGGTGTATCAGAGCCTCGTGAGGGTGCGGAGCAGCAAGAAAACACCTGGTACTGCACTAAGCAGAAACTGGGGAAGAAATGGCTGGGGTTTTTTTGGTGAGTTTTTGCATCCTGAGTCCATTTAAATCTCGTCCCTGTAACTTCCAGGAGACTCAGCTAAGCAATTCTGCATGTGGCTTGCCATTAGGTGCCTCACCCAGCAACCTGCAAGTTCATTAGTATTCTTTTTAGTGCTAACAAAATGTCTGAGCTGCATCTTTTCTGCATGAGAGGCTGAAGCAGAGGCAGTAAAGGGAAAAATCCGACTCCAGCTCTACGGAGACCACCCATAGCGGGTCCCTTCTGCCAGCAAAAGCGCTGCTCGCATCAGTGTGGCAAAACCACAGGAGTACAATAAAAAACCCAGCCCTAAAAGTAGTTGGGAAGAGAATTTTAGCTTTATAATTGCATCTGGAGTGGGGTCTCTGCCAAGGCGGCAGTTTGAGCCGAGGCTCTTCCCACCCCAGCGCAGCCATCGCTGCAGAAATCCACGGGAGCGAACATCTGCAGGTGAAGAGGCAGCGTGGAGCATTGGGTTACAGATGTTCCTGCTTCTCCTGCCTCTGTGGGAACCCGTAGGGCTGCTTGGCTCTGCTTCCAGGGCTGGAAAATGTGGATCCAAGCTCCGTTGGTGGGTGAGGAGAAGGCGAAGCAGCGCGAGGGCCGTGGCTGTGCCCTGCCTGCCTAAGAGGCTTCATTGATTTTCCTTTTCTTCAATGGAAACAGAACTGACATCCATTAACCAGCCTCCCGGCCTCTCCAGAGCCAGCCATGGAGGCAGCAAAGCCTTTATTGCTATATTTTTTTTTTTTTTTTCTCTTAGGCTTGTGGGTTTCTCTCCTATTGCTCCTTGCTAATGCTCAGCTGCTCTGGCTGCAGCCCGTGGGATGTAGTGGGGTTTGAGAAATAAATGCGAGGTGGGAATGCAGCTCCCCAAATCTGACTTATCCCCAGTGTGTTTTGGGAGACCCCCATTTATTTACCCATCTCAGACATCCACAGAGAGCTCTGTGAAGCTTCTGGGATGAGATGGATGGGAGAAACCATCTCTTCTGAATTTGTTAGGCAGCTTGGATGCTTTTTGCTCCCTTGGGGATGGAGCACAGCCAGGCTGTGCATAGTGGGGTGCCGTGTGGATCCTTGGGGTGTTAGCAGGCCCTGGGAGCTGGGATTCTCCTCCTCCAAAGGCCGCTCCAGTCTGAAGGGTTTCATTCCTCTGCTTGGAATGAACATTTCTTTGACAGAGGCTGGAGGTGAGAGCTGAGGGGCTTGAGGTAGCAGGAGCCAGGATCTCTCTGCAGAGGTGGGATGCTGGTGGCTTCATCATCTGCATCCTTCCCAGCTCCTGGGGATTATCCCAAGTCACTGTGCAGTTGTTCAGGGGAAAAGGGGTTTTCCTTTCTCAAAACCTGTGGCAGGTGAAGAGAGCAAAAGCCATTTATGGATGAAAACAGAGGTTTTAATTTCAAGTTTTGCAAAACATCTAATCTATATTTAGCACTGTGTCTGCCTATACGATGTCAATTTATGAGCCTTATGTATATTTTATCCATACACATTTGATCTTAGACAATTAATGTCTCCTGAGTTCTCAGCAGAATTTTTTTCATTGGTATTTTCCTCACTTAATTCTTTTCCCCCTTACTTTGGGTGGGTTTGTTCCTCATCACTGTCACTGTGCAGCTCTCCAATAACTGTGTTTTGTATTCAGTTGCAGAGTTTTCTTTGGGGGGTTGGTTTTTAATATACAGTTTATGAAGAAGCCTGATTTTTGGGATCCATGTATGTTTACAGGGAAATGTTTCTACGGAGAAAAGGGAAGGTCTCGGAAAAACAAAGGAAGAAGGGGAAAAAAGAGATTATTGGGTCTTTTTGGCCAGTGAACACTGCAGAAATACCTTTGACATTTTCCCAGACTGATTAGACAGGTCTCGAGCTGACTCAGGTACCCGCTTTCCAAATGTCTCTGCCTGGACCAGACCTCAGCTGCAGATTTAATGGCAAACCTCTCGTTACTATCCTGGCTGTGCTGCACCATTCTCTGCTGGAAAAACAGCCTAGGCTCTGGATTTTAATGAGGGAGTTGTTAATGCTGTGGTGCATGGAAAGCTTCCTGCTTTATTAGGGCAAGACAGGAGCTCCCTCCCTTCCCCATCCCCATGTGCTTGGAAAACACAGCACCCGTGCACGTCGATCCCATTCCTGTCCTTGGTGCTGGTGGGGATAATGAATTCCATCAAAATCAGGATCCTGTCAAGGATGTGCTGTCCTTGGCTTTCTGGGTGGTTTCTTGGTGTTCATCTCAGCAGCTGCTCCAGAGATTTGGTGGGACATGGAGTTGTGTGGAAGCACTGGGAGTGAATGTCCTGAGCTGGAAGAAATTCACATGTTGGAAATGGAAGCGCTGGGAGCTTTGGGCTTCGTGCTTGATTGCTTTCCTGATTGGTACTATTTAAAAAAAAATGCATTAGAGAAAGAATGTTTGATTTCAAGAGTGCCTGGGTGACGACACCATCTCTGTTTGTTTTCCTTCCTTTAGCAGAAACCTTGTGAAATTTTTATGAAGCATTAATGGAACAGAGATTTCTTTTTCCTCAGGAAAATTTCCTGAGGTGAAGGTAACCCCCTACAAGACCAGCCCAGTTCTGCACTCTTGAGAAAATACAGGACAAGGAGGACTTTGGGGTAGCCCCCAGAACATCCCTGATATACTTCCCACCTGGCATTAGGAGGGGAGGGAAGGATCCATTCTCATCCTGGTGGGCGTGGTGATGTGGTTGTTGGCCTGGAAGGATGAGGAGGAAGTGCAGGATGTGTTGAAAAAGTGAAGGAATGCAAATGTGGATTTTCAGGTCAGCCTCATAAACGAACCCTGAACTTGAGGTTCACTCTACGTTCACCTCTCAGTTTGTGGGGAAGGACATTTGGAGGTTAGTGAACATCAAGGGGAGAAAAAGTGAAATACATCCCAGCCATCCTCTCCTGGTGTCCCTTCAGCGAGCTAGGAATGTGCTTGCAGGCAATAAACTGGTCAGAAGCGCCAGATAAGAGGATTCTTCCATTTCTGTTTGTTTTCTAAATTTTGTTTAGATCTTTGTTGAATGCTGTCATCTTCCTCTGGAAGAGAAAGGCTAAGCTGGGATCAGAGCAAGAACTCGGAGGTTGTGGTTTCTCTGTCCAGCTCTGCCAGGGATTTCCAGCCGGACTGGTGGTAGAGAGCTGATTTTACAACAGTGCCTCAAGCCATGTCCCTTCAAGAGTTAGCTGGGTAAGGAGAGCAAACAAGCCCTGGCAGCAGCCCTGCAGAAAAGCATGGAAAACATCCAGCTCCGAGGAGCTTAATGGGAAGTTATTAGCCGGAATATCCTCCTTATTGTGGAGGCTGGGCTGCCTTATCATCCTGACAGCCCCGAGTAATTGATGTCCCTTCAGAGGGAAGGTGAGCGGAGGATTTGTGACTCGGTGGGAGCTTTTGCTCTGCTTGACCTTCCCCTTGGCTGAGGATTGTAACACGGGTGGTGCAGCTCCGGGAGCTGGGCGTGAGGCACCGGGCAGGAGCCCTGAGGCACGGGAAGGTGGGGATGGCAGAGAATGAACTGGGGGCAAACGGGGACGCCCATGGCTCGTGGTGGACATTTGGTCCTGTGTGGGAGCCTGAGATGAAGTCCCACGGCAGAGCAGGGAACATTCTGGCATGGGGAGTGGTTGCTTAGATTTGGAGAGGCGGGGGTGTCCCTGGAGTTTGACTAATTTGCTAAATGATGGAGCTCAGAGCCCTGGGAAATTTAGAGCCTGGGCGCAGATGAGTCCCGTGATTATGGGTTAAAGGATATTTGCAGTTACTGTGGGTAATGGGACATAAACCTGCATCATCCCCGTGATGCTGAGAACACCTGGACGGGGCTGGCAGGGGCCGCTTGGTCCCACCTGCAGCTTGGGACTTGTGCTCAAAGAAAGTTTCGCAAGTTATTACAGAAATGGTCAAGACTTGTGTTGGTGGTTCTGGAAGGGCTTTCACATCCTCAGGGTTTACTTTGACAGGAATAAGAAATAAATCAGAAGCTTCAAAAGTTAACACTTTCTGTTCTGGTCCCCATATGGCTCTTTGTTAAACTACCCTGTCTCATAGGTTTTTTTCCTGAACTTTCTTCAAATATGCAGTAGCAATCAAGGCAATTAACTGTAATTGCAGAGAGACTACCTTGTGAAGGCGGGCCGCAGAAATAGGCAGGTAATTACAAGGAGTTATAAATGGATGGTTATTTACATCAGGAGTGATGCACGGGGATTTGGTTCTCAGAAGTGGCAATCGGTGGCTGAAGCACAGGGCAGTTGTCTGGGGTCATTTGTCTGAGATCCTGCAGTGCCCAGGCACCTGTCTGGTGTTGATCCTCTCCCTCTGCAACCCGGGGACTGTGTGCCCACCACCTCAGGATCATCAGCAAGCTGTCAGGGTCTTTAGGAGCGCTCTGCTGTCTTCAAACAAAACAAAGAAGTTATTTAATTAGGCACATCTCTGAGGACGTGCAGACTTTGAGGGCGAGCTGCTAGATCTGATTCCTGAGCGCTGCCTTGCTGGCCTCAGCAGCTCGGGGTGGGCTGGTGGGGAGCAGCTACAGCAGCACCCAGAGCTGCCCCATCGCTGAGCTGACCTGCGCCTTACTCCTGCTTGCAAGGTCCTCACCCCTTGCAGCTGTAGAGCTGCCTTCCTCTTACTGGACCAAAAAAATGCCTTTTATGCGTTCTTTCCCTTGGGGAATTCACGGGGCAGAGAGATCTGGCTCGCCTCTCCACGCTCCTCGCGCTTTAGGAGCGTAACCTACTTGCTACGAGGGCCAGCCGCGTCCGTGTAGCGACGTGCTGTGCTTTTGTAGGGCTGACAGGAACCTCGTGTCACCCTGCTGCCACCTCCCTCTGGAGAAGCACTTTGCAGGCACCGTGCTCTGCGCTGAAATGATTTTTTTAACCCAGATTTGAGAAGGCTGTTAGGAATCAAGGAGGACGCCGTTCCCGCAGCAGTGACAAGCGCCTTGAGGGAGCAGCCACCACGGGCGTGGCTCCGAGGAGCAGCACAGTCGGTCTCATTTCAGGAAACAAGGTACTTTGGTGGCAGGACATCTTGTGAGCTGTGTAGGATTTCCTGGTCCTGGTGTCCCCAGAGTGGTGTAAAACTTTTAGTGCCAGCTTGCTTGGATGTACTTAGCAACAAAGAGATTTCAATTATTTAAGGGTACAGGAAGACATGAAAGCCACTAAGAAGGGACCTGGTGCCCCCAGGAGATGTTGCTGGCTTCTCCTTCAGCTCGCATGACTGGCTGCAAACCCCAGCACTGAATCAAGGGATGCAGTAGAGAAGAGATAAAACCACCTTGGAGTAAAGCTGGAGGTGGGTTTGGGTTGGAATCGTTGGCTGGGTGCAATGAGACCCTGCTTGAGATGCACCCCAAAAGGAGAACAGCAAAGCCTGTGCAAGGTGGGCTGAAACAAAGACGAGATCAGGCAGCAGGGTGCAAAAGGTCGAGGTGTGGCGTTACTGTGTTCATTGTACCTTGAGCAGAGGTGGGACTCGATGTCCAGGGCTGGTGATGTGATCCTCAGTGAGGAGTGTGGACGAGTAGGTGGGATGGAATCCTTCCAGCCCCTCTGTACCGTGGGTCTAAGGGTGCCTTGGGCACAAGGAAAGGCTCACTCTGATGCCCAGGGAGTTTGAGGCAGAGCTGGCTCTCCCCGGAGCTGTCACTAGCTCAGTCACAGAGCTGGGATTTAAACTGGACATTAGTGCTCTCCCCAGAGCACGGCGGGTTTGTTGTCCTCATGACGGGTCACCCCACTGCAATGAGCTGAACACAAAGCCTTGGAATGCTGACCATGTTCCAGAGAGCTGGGGTTCATTTCTGCCGGCAAAGGCAGTACTGCTAGTGTCCTCCAGACTTCACCTTTGTTTCTTTCCAAATCCTTCCTTAGTGGCTTTCTGTGCCTGTCCAGAATTGCCACTCAGATGGCGTCGGGTTGTTAAACTCTGAGACTTTCACCCCAGACGTGGCTGAGTTTCACTGCAGAGTGAAGCAGCTCATTAATTACCTTGTGCTGCTGGATCCATCACGAGGGAGTGCGATGCACAAACAGCAAATGGATTAAACTACAATTTTAACCACATTTAAACTATTATGATCAGAGATACAGAGCAGGGAACTCTGTCTGGGCTGAGGACGTGTGAAGTGGGTACAGTGGGTGACCAGCAGGTCTTCTCCAACTTCAGAAACTCTTCTTCACGCAGATCAAGTACGTTTGATTTATTACAACTGGAAGTGGAAACAGTACTGGAGCAGTAGGAGAATTAAAAACATGCGTGGCATGGATATGATACAGAATAACTAATCTTTGCTGACATTTACTGTCAGTCATGGCTAAGGAGAAGATAACTAACTCTGCCTCTCATGTTCTGTGGTCTGCTGTCTTCAGTCATGAAGATAAATGTCAGGCATCAGCTGTCCTCGTGTACAGCCATATTCTGCTTTCAACCAATTCTTATGCTGGAATGGGAATGTTTGGGGAGCCCAGATCCAAAATCCCGGAGACTTTGCGTGGAAAGGTTTCTGTCCCAAAAGAGGGACCCGAAGTGTCCCCTGCACCGAGAGCTGCCATGGTGTCCCCACGAGCCAGATGGAGCTTGGAGGAAGCCCTTGTGCTGCTCTGATTTCCCTGGATCTGCCTTTGCAGTCAGTCAGACATGGGATCACTTTCCCATGGATAGCCGGACCAAATTCCACATGCATTTTTCCTGTAGAAATAATAATGCCTTTTTAGCCATCTGAAATCATTTCCCCATTCATACAAGAGCTCTCAAGTTGTCCGGGGGAAAGGGAAAGCATGGAAAAATAAACCAAAAATGGCTCTTTATTTTCGAGTGTGTCATTTGAAGTGAGGGGGGCCAAACACTCAGCTCTCATCTCTTTAATTTGAACTGCTTGATTCGGGGTTATTTTGGAAGGCGTGCGAAGTGGAGGAGGTTCAAGTTCAGTCACAAGGTGGGAAAATATATTTTGGGGCTTGTGCGAGGAGATTTGAGTTTTCTTTTGTGTGGGGGTGAGGGAAGCATTTATCCAGCTTCTATTCCTCTGTGGGAAAAAAAAAAGATGGAGAAAGTCACGACGTCCAGAGAAGACAAACAGGGATGAGCTCCTGTTGATGGCACGGGCGGGGGAATCTGCCTATGGACACTTGTAAATTCCATTTCCCTGCAAGGGCAGAGTTAGCAGTATATTATTAATAATAAATAGCAGTCGGATGGTAAAACGTTTACTTAAATATCCTGTGTCATTCAGTGCATCTCTCTGTGCCGAACAAGGGAAAACTGTAAGCGCGTGTGAGAAGGGTAAACATGAGATGGGGAAGGAGATAAGGTGGAGATCAGGAGCTTTTTCCTCTTCTTGGTGTTTTTGGGCTTTTTTTTTTTTTTGGGGGGGGGCTTATATATTATAATGATCCAATTCCCTGATACCCAGGTGCTCTTTAGGGCTAGCTGGTCATTTCAGCGCGCAGGATGAACCCAGGCCGGGTGAAAAAAGTGGAAGGAAAAGGTCTGGTAAGGTTCGTGTCATCCCAAATCTGCTGGTGACGGGGGAGGGCGCGGGGCTATCGCTGTGTGAGCTGCAAATAGAGCTGTTAGCGTGCCGTCAGATAGCTGCGGGCCATCGATAGCTCCGTATCAATGGGATAAAGATAAATGCGAAGATAAGAGAGTCGGGTTCGCCTCGAAATCCACTTGTGGTTACCGAAAGGCTTTGTCTTCACGTTGATTTCTTCATCCCGCTCCTTGTGGTAAATGCCAAGGCTTGAAATCTTATTTATGGTGACGCTAATGAAAAAATGTCCAACGGAGCCAGCGCTTCACCCAAAGGATATGAAGATCTTCCGTGCTGTCTTAATTAAGTGAGGTAACGGGGAGACTTCTGAGGCCACCCGGCAGTGCTTGAATGGCTAATTCTCTCCAGCATTGCATTAAAAATTAGGAAAAATTTAATAAGCTGGGTTTGGTGCCCCCCGAGTTACGGTTTCAGCAAGATGCAGTTAAGCCCAGTCTTTTTGCCTGTTTTTTCAAAGTCTGACTCATCTTTCCCAGCACTCCTCTGGCAGCTGTGAGGGCATGGAACTTTTTTAGATCAGAGATAAGATTCATGTCGTAATCACATGATTCGGGGAGCTGGCGCTTTAAGGGGAAGAGTGCTAAAAATAGCTGGAATTGGTGACAAGATAGCAGCAATTTTGGCTTTTTCTACCGTGAAGGGCTGGTTGCCAGCTCTAGGGAAAGGAGTCAAGGGTTTCATTCTGCAGTGGGGTTCCAAAATGTCATTGCTCCCGCGATAATGTGGGATAATGAAAAAAAGAGAAAAGGCTAGGAAGACAAAAAGATGGAATGGAAGTGTGAGAGTAAGTAATGGGGAGATTTGGAAGGGGTAAATATTGCAAAAGAAATAAAAGGTGTGGGGAGGGAAGCAGGGCACATCTTGGACTAAGTCCTGCATGGGCTCAGATGGTTTGGAGGAAGACAAAGGAATGAGACAGAGCGAGAAGCACAATGACTTTAATTTGTAGGCAGAGACTGTTAAGAGAGAGAAAAAAAAAAGGTGATTTGACTTCTTTTATTCATTACTAACCATAAAAGGCCCAGACTGTGTTGCCAGTGGCTTTAAAATCCAGGATCCTATTAAACCTTCCTTGATAGTAACTCAGCACTTGGAAACGTAGTTAAAGAAGGAGCAGGCGAGAGGGAGGAGGGATGGTGGAGCTGGCTGAATCCAGTGGAGACCTAGGGTGAAGGTCTCACCTTTTTCCTGGCGCTGTTTTTTGGGATCAAGTGCCTGTTTTCTTGGAGAACCGTGACAGGACTGGCAGCATCCCGATGCCCCTTGCAAAGGGATGGCCCCGGCTGCTGCTCCCTAGAAAAGGGCACTGCTCCCCATTCCCAGGTATTAAATCAGGCTTTATGCTGCTGCTCACAAACCAGCTGCAGCTCCGGGGAGGCTGCACGGAATGCGAGATGAGATGGGAGAGATCAGCAGATAAATGCGATGGATAAAGCCAGCAGCAAAAGGTTCTTTGGATTAAGTTCCCTCTATGATAAATAGCGTTCGTCTGTCTGGTTGGAATTTGACACGGCAGTGAGATGAGGCTGGGCTGGATCAGGACAGCGCCGAGGCAGGGCTGGGAGTGTACTGGGAGAAATGGTTAATTCCCCCTCTTCACCTCCAGCATCACCAAAGGCCCCTGCACACCCCCAGGGACCGTCCTTCCCTGTTTTCCACCGCGCTGCCAACCTGCAGAGCCTGCGCCCAGCTCAGGGGGAGAGCTGTAATTAAAAGAGCTGTTCCCCGAGACCCAACGACTTATTGATTTTGTGTGTGTGCGGGGAGCGCTCGCTCCCCTCTCCTCGGGGAAATAGCAGAAACCATTCATTCCTAAGCCAGACTCGGAGCTGACGTGCAGGTCTGTGCCACGCCACGTCCTCAGCTCCCCGTGACACGTGCACAGCAGCGCAGCCAGGCGAGGAAATAGCTCCCAGGGGAGGTACTCGAGGGGATCTCAACTCCTCAAGGATTTTCCTTCCCTGCTGGAGTTCTGGTAGCGGTTGGAATACAGAGATGCTGTATTTCACCTCGCGCCACCTTTTACTCAGGATCTCCAGGCAGCGAGCAACAGGTTTGGGGAGCCTCCGCAGCTCTGATAGAGATGTGACTTGGCTGGGAAAGAGGGAGAAGGAAACAGGGCTGAGCATCCGCTCTCTGATCCGACACGAGAATCCGGAGAGGCGCAGGGAGCTGCTGCTCTGGTTCATGAAGTGGGTAATCAGCCCTTTTTATGAAGTCTGACTCCAACCTCTTTGAATTTCACCCCGTGTTCTTCCTGTTGCGGAAAAGAATTGACTGATAAAGGTCTTATCTGGTCACTGTGCTTGAGGGAATGGTGCAGCAGGAGGAGGAGCGTGGCTGTGACCGGAGCCTGGTTGGGAATGCAGCGTGCAGAGCGTGGCTGGGGGATGGAGATGGAGGGCAGAGCGGGGCTGAGAGGCACTGAGCGTCCCCAAGAGCGCGGGGTGACAGCTGTGCTGACCTGCCCGAGAGGGATGGCGCAAGGAAATGGAGTTTGGGGTGAATCCCTTTCTGTGTGGAATTTGGGAATTGCCTACTTTGCCTTTCCCAGAGGGGTGCGGAGTGTTTGCAGACGGTTCCTTTGTTTGCTCCATGAGAAAAGTGATAAGTTGCAAAATTAACCAGAAGTACGGGCTTCTGTCATCGCTTTCCTTTCCTAATGGAAATCCAGAGGATCCTGAGTAGTAACCAATCAGTCAAGTGGAGGAGTAAGATGGTTAATGCAGGAAAAATACTCCTCTCAGTGCCTTGTCTGGGAGAGACTCGACAGCTTCATGCTCAGTTATCAATCTGAACAGTGTAAGGAGACACTGGCAGCGCTGCGTGTCTGTGCTGAGGAGAACATCAGGGTGGGCGGATTTGGGCGTTTGAATACCTGAAATAAACCCTGTAACAGAAGAAGGAGATCCTTGGCACCTCTCCCCTCCTTAGAATTATAAGGAGAGCCAAAAAAATCCTCCAGTCCATGAGGTCTCCCCCTAAATCAGGCATTTCTGAAGGGGCTGAAAGGAGAGGAAGGAATCTCATTAGCCGCCCTTTGGAAGCTTAATTTCAGGCAAGCCTGCCAAAGTTCCATCGCCCCTCGGATAGCAAGTATTGGAGAGCTCCAGCAGCAGCTGTCCGTGTCCAGACCAGCCTCGGAGAATATCTTTAAGTATTATTTAAGGATTTGGCTGGCTGGAGCTGGGCAAGCTACAAAATCCAGATGTTGTTGTACTTGGCAAGAGCGTCTTGCCCCTTGCAGGGGGCAAGGCTTTGCCCTTTGCTAAAGCCTGAGCAAACTTCCATAAGGAATTAAGCGGAGTCCTCTGCACTTCAGCAGTCTGGGGTGGCTTCCTTCGTGTTTGCCCTGCTTAGCTCGTGGAATTCTGCAGAGCATCCATTTTCCTAGAAAGCTTTGCGCCCATCTGCTCTGTCGACTTTAGTAATGGAGTTAAGACCTCCCCCTCCCGAGCCAGGGTGAGGAGATTATCCCTCTAATATAATTCAAGGAAACCCCTCAGCTCCCAGCTGGCTCAGGCAGTTGCTGGGTGATAGAATTCACTCCAGAGACAAAAAAACCTGGTCAATGTGGCTCCAGATGGAGCGCCTGCAGTGGGAGATGACTCTGGAAGAGGGGGTTAAACAGCTCCACCAAAGTTTTTCCCATTTTCTCTCAATTTTCAGTCTGAATGAGCTTGTTCACTGAGAGCACTGGTGTTCTGTGGAGTGATTTAGGGAGGTAAAGTGTCCTTTTCCAGTTTGTGGAGTTGATCCTCCAACTGGGCCAATGTGTAGGGGCTCTGTGCTTCTCTTGGGCGCAAAACCTCTGCTTTTCCATCGCCTGTCTCGTGGATTTAGACATTGTGGGAATGGGGTTTGGGGAAAACTCCAGGTATTGAGTGTTGAGGAGTGGGGGAGTGATTCACAGCATCCCTTTTCCAAGGGGTGTCCTGCAGCCCCCAGCGATGCTGGCTGAAATCTTCCCATCATGCATTTGCCACGGAAAACATTCCGTGTGGAATTTTGCTGCGTAAAAAAAAACCACCCTCCTAACAGCAAAACCAAAAAAAGAAATAGAAACCCATAGAGACAAAAGAAAAAGATATTGATTTTTAGTTTGGATCCTTCCAGAGGAGTCTGTGCAATCATTGGTCCCTGTCTGTCTGCCTTACCCACTCCTACCCCTCTGTAGCTTCTGAGCCCTTTGGCCAATTCCTGGCCAATTTCTACCCAATTTGACAGAAGGAAAGAGGTCTCAGAGATATTAAATTTCTATAAATTTCATTAAAAGAGGTGGCTGGGTAAAGGAGCCCAGCTATTACAGCAGCCCCATGAGGCTGGGGCTCCAGCATATGCAGAGCCTTTTTTAGACAGCAGACAGTGGCTGAGGAGACTTTTCTATATAAGCAATTTCAGGGAGGAAAAAAATCCTCTTTGACCAGCCCTTGCACCTTCAGAGCCGCCAGGGAACATGGCTGGAGAGCCCTTGAAGGCCATGTTACATTTGTTCCGTTGCCTGTGGATGGTTGTTCATTCAGAAATGAACTTGTAAGTCCTCGAAATAGGTCACGAGAGGGACGGAGGGAGCGTTCCGGCCTCGTTCAGGCATCTCCACACCAGAGTAAATTCCAGCCGTGGAGATCTGGCTGATTTCTTCCCCCACACCAACACTCTCAGCTTGTTTTTTTCTTTGTGTGTGTGTTTTTTGTGTTTTTTTTTTTTTTTCCACGGCTGAAAATGCTGAGCTCCAAATTGGGAATTGGTTCCGAGCGGAGCCGCGCGCGCCCGGCGGGGAGAGGATGCGGAGGGGTGGAAGGAGGCAGCCGGGAAGGCCAACCAAAAGCTCGGTGTTATTAAGATTTTTAAGATATACAGTTTTGATAAAAGCTTGCAAGAAGCAAATTTGCTATCAAGCCTAATGTAGCATGGCAGATTTTGTCTGAGCTAGCAAAGGATCACATTTGCAGCTCCTCTGAGGCGGGGAAGTGGGCTCAATAGGCTATTTTCCACATCCATGCTCTGTTCCTAAACAAAAAAAAAAAAAACAAAAAAACAGGGAGGGGGAAGAGGGGAGATGGAAAGGAAAATAAAGACAGTTTCTCTTTTTTCACTTTGCCCTGATTTTGCGTGTGTTTGCCCCGAATGTTAATTGCCGATAACCTGCCCGCTCAACGCCGGCTTCACCGTGGGATTTGTGTTTTGCTGGGTGTGCAGAATTCCTTAGGAATACTTCCAGATGGATTGCAGGATTTTGGCAAGTCTGGCACGTTACCGATCTGTTGGCATTTTCGTTTTGGCCCTTGTTTTGTGGAATTAATGCCTCACTGCGTCTTCCTGCGCCGTGCTGAAGCTGTAAGGCTGGTGAAGGGATGGGAGGAGGTGGAGACAACATAAAATATCCATCAAAAGTTGGGTTGGTTGGATGGTTGGTATTAATCAGGACCCGGTTTCTGCCATCTGAGCTTGGGTTATAAAAAAATCGGAGTTTGGGGAGAAAAATGGTTAATTCAGCTGTCCCACCATCACCTAGAGGGGAACCTGATACAGAGAGAGTCTATTTACATGGGCCTGGAGGGACAGGACAAGGGGGAATGGCTTCATGCTGAGAGAGGGCAGGGCTAGATGGGATATTGGGAACAAAATCTCCCCTGTGAGGGTGGTGAGACACTGGCACAGGTTGTCCAGAGCAGCTGTGGCTGCCCCTGTATCCCAGGAAATGTCGAAGGCCAGGTTGGACAGGGCTGAATGTCTCCCAGCCAGGGATGGGTTTCTTCCCTCACCTTCTCAGTACAATAAAACAGATATTTGGCTGTGGCCTGGAGGAGACTGGGTGTTTTCCTGTGCTGATATACTCACATTTTTCTCATGCATGAAGCAACTCTTCTTGTTTTAAGAGAGTGTGGCGTATTTTCCTGCTCAGGAGAGCATGGGGGGCTTATTTTTTTATGGGATCAGGCATGTGTTTTGTTAATGCCCTCTGCGATGTGCTACTGGTTTTATTTGCATCATTTACTGTCACTCTGTGGCTTAGTGACCCGACGTGCTTCTGCCCTGGCTCCCAGCACCAATCCTGAGCATCCTGCAAGCTCTGGCCACATTCCTGGATCTTGTATTATCCTTTTGCCCTTCTTTATCCCCGTTTCTGCCTGGCATTTGGTACCTGGTGCAGTTTATTAATGTTTCTTTGTCACTGCCTGCCTGATGGGTTTTCTTCTTGCCTCCCTGCCGCATCCCTAATCTTACAGTCTTGGCTTCATTTAAGGCGGAGGGGGGGGGGTGGAATCAAAACCCTGCTGCTTCTGCTGAATCAAGTGGTGTTTGTGTTGGGAAATGAGAGAGTGTGATGCCATCAAACTCACTTATTCCAGAGCTCCGCTAGGATCGTATCCCGGCTGCTTGCAAATCACGTTATGTGGAGCCGGGGAGCTCGCGGCCTGGCAGAGCAACTCCCACGGCCGTGCCCTGTCCTGACAGGAGGGAAACTGCTTATTTCCCCCGCTGTGTTTTAGGAAGAATGTGGGGTTTGTCATTTTAAGGGTGATGATGAGGCTCTGGTGCTGCCCCACGTGCCACATCCTCCCCGGCAGCAGAGCTGAGCCAGGGTGACGTCCCCCAGGGCTTCCCTGGATTCAGCAGGCAGATCTTGTAAATGTACGGGACCATTTAGGCTTTTAAGACATCTGAGGTCACTTTTCATCGCAGGCTGGGCCTCTGCACAGTTTTACAGGGTCATAAAAGCCCTGACAGGAGTCATAAAAGCCTCCAATTGCACTGCACAAACCCGCGGAGTATATTTTAAGGGCCCCTGAGTTTTCATTTTGCTGCTTTTATGGGAACTCATAAAAGCCTCGATGAGCACAAGCCCTGATTGGCTCCTCAGCACGGAGGTAGTTAAAATTACAGCCGACGACAAATTGTTCCAGTCTAAATAAATCAGGGGTCTGCGCGGAATGTGGGAGAGGAGCCGCGCTCCCCCTTCCTGCGTGCGCTCCGTGGGGCGCTGGCCCTGGGGGGCACCACCCCGGTGACCTGTGTGCTCTGCTGGCCTTAGGGACACGGTCTTTGAGGGCACGGTGTGTCCTGCTGAGCCCTGGGCCCGCTGTTCTGCTGCATCACTCACCCTGCATCACGCACGCGCCAGCCCCGTTCCCACCTAACGCTGCCCCGGAGCCCTGCTGCTCCCTCCCAACCCGAACTCTCCTGTCGTTCCGCGGCGATTCGTGTCCCAGACTCAAGCCCCAGTGGCACTGGAGGGTTGTCCCTGCTTTTTGTGCCCAAGCAGATGTTCTGCTGGCTGTCACCGAGGCGGGGACAGCCCCCTGTGCATGGCAGTGGTTGTGACTGCAGGGGTTTGGCAGCGGTTTTGGGCTACGTTGTATTTCTAGTGAGCGACGTCAGATCGTCGAGAGGGAAATATTTCACAGAAATTGCTTGTTGTGGTGTTTATTTTTAACATTACCTAGCGGGGCTGAAATAAATAAGAGCAGTTGAAATTCAGATGTGATACTTGGAAACTACAGAATCGGACCTCTGGGTGTGGTGTGACCTGAAAATTGGGAATGCTTGGGATGAGTTCCCTCTCTTCCTGGGGCAGGGGAATGTTTCTTGGTTCTGGCAGTCTCGCCTGGGCAGCTGTTGTGATGGAGAGGGACGTGGTGAAGGTCAGTGCCGTGGGAGGAAGGAGGCAGAGCAGGTGTTGTGGAATGGTTGCTGCAGCAAGTGGAGCGTCTGGGTTTGCAGTGGAAATCTCCTTGGCTGTTGTCCTGCTCTCTGCGCCGATCTGGGGATGGCGAGGGCAGGTTTTGGTGTGCCCTGTGCTGCTCTCCCTTCCCTGCCGCTCATTCCCATGGGCATTGCTTCTCTGCTGGGATATTTCTGGCCTTCCCCTGAGCCAGTCCTCACCACTGGGAGGGAAACTCCTCATCAGTGGCCTCCTCCACTGCTGTGACCTCCCCTTTGCCCTGGCCCCGTGCCCGGGGCACTGCCCGGGGTGTGAGTTGTGACCTGCAGGAGCTGTGCCAGCTCCCAGGGCTCAGACGAGCAAAGCCAAGCCCAAGGGACCAGGCTCAGGTCCCACGGCCCCTCCAAAAGGGACCGGCCAAACCTCAGCTGTGTGACCTTCCAGCCTGGAATCTGCTTGCCACAGCTTGGGAAAGAAAGGAAGCCGTCAGAAAGGTTCTCTTTGCTCTGTGAAGATAAATGTGTCTTATTTCTGTCTTGCTGTAGCTTTATATAGTAATTATATCAACTACAGCTGATCAAAGCATTTGTTAAAGAGAAAACTATCTCTCCTTTGCTTTTGTTACTGTTTGCAGCCAATTTGACAGGCTTTATATCTCTGACTACATTTTCTCTTATTTTCCACGCTTGATTTCTCTTTTTTTCTTCCTTCCCCCTTGTTGGCACCTGGCACATAGATGTATCTCCCTCCCCTCCTCCCCTTTCCCTTCCCCCTCTCTCCATCTGGCTTAATAAAAATGTTTTTTAAGCCATCCCAGGGACTCTGGAGCAGCAGCAGTCGTGGAAGTGCTCAGTCTACCTGGGCCTCGTGTTCTGGCAGAGGTGGGAGCGGGGAGTGAGGTTGTTCAGCCAGGCAGGAGAGTGCCCAGAGCAGTTCCCCCCACTCCTCACCCCTCCTGGCTTTCTATTTTCTGCCATTGTTGTTTCTTCAGGTGTTTGTGAGGGTTTAACCTCTCATCTCAGAGTTTTTCATGAGACTGGCACGAATGGGCTGACCTTTTGTCCGAGCCATGTACACAAATCCCAGAAAGCACATCCTTGCTGCTGCTTTAATGTTATTATTATTTTTTTTAGGATTCCTTCTTTTCTTGTCGACTTTCCATCTTTCTCTAATCTCATTTAAAACCTCCCTCTCCTCCAATGTCTGGACTCCTTTCTCTCTCTCTCTGTTATTGGCTTTATGGCCAAATGCTTTAATTTATTTGCCATACAATATCTCTTTACCACCGTTCTGGGGATACAAATTGTTTGAGAGACGTTACAATAATATCCAGGCTAGGCACATCTGTTTGTCAGTGCGAAGCTTTTCCAGCTCAGCCGCTCAGGGACGGGTAGGAGGAGGGTATTTTCCTCTGCTTGAGCAACTGGGGAGATTAGATGTAATTACCTGGGCTAAAACTTAGCTAGAATTGGAGTTCCTAAGACAAAATGTCCTGGGAAGCTGCTTCCTCCCCAACATCAGCTCTGCGGCATCGACATCGGCCAAATTGATTTGTACCCTGGTGCTGGCTGATGACAAATTCACTCCTTGCACAAGAAAAGGCTTGAATTGGTAACTGGGGGAAGAGTTCTCGGTCAAAGTAGGGCTCAGAGTGGGGGCATTTGTGTTCAGGCTGCTGGGGCTGGTTGGGGATTTGTTGGTGGGGTGGGTGTCTGGCCCCATCCCTGCTGACAGGGGTGTGGGTGCTCCGGTGGCTTTGCACAAAGGTCGCAGCAGCAGCGGGGACAGGAGCTGTCCTTATCCAATTCCCAGCTGGGGACGGAGCTGCAGAGGGGAGAACGGCACGGCTGGATTTGCAGAGGGTCTCCAGCAGCCACGAAGGTGATTTATTCCTGCTGATGCCTTTTAGCTGCGAGAACCTCAGTGATATTAGCAGCATGCTCTAAGCAATTGAGCTAACCCAGCTGCCTTGGGCTGGGCTGGGGGTAGTGCTGCTCAGTCCCCTCCGTGCTTCAGGCAGGCAGCAATTGCCTCCCCCATGGTGTTTTTAGCTCTCCTTATCAATGCGCTTCATAACTCCTAATGTACATTGATTGCTGTCTATTCCTCTTTTATTTTTGTGTTATGCTTGATTGCTGCTTTAGCAATAAGAATAGGGCTTTTAGCCAAAATTGTCTTTTTTGGATTGCGGAGTCCTGACTTTTTGGCTCCTCTAATAAGTTTTGTGTTACGAGCCCACATTTCTCTGTTGACATTTTTCCTTCCAGCCAATTTCTCCCATAATTTTCCCCCGCGTTGGAAATGAGTCCTTTTGAAGCCCTAAGTATATATATTACTGATTGGGGCAAGCCTTTATTATCCATTGTGAATGTAATCAGGTCCTCATCACTAGTTTCTTGATAATCACCGAGCACCAGTTCAGTCATTAATTTCGTCTTTATCCATCATGTCTTCTTTCCACGTTATTTGCTAAATAGCTCGGACGTGATTGCGCCGCTCGGCATCTGAGCTTGTAACTCTTTGCTTTCTTAATGTGTTTACATTGTCAGGGTAATGCTGTCCCTGCTACTCAGTTCTGGGGGATTTTACTGTGAAGGATGCTCAGCCAGCTCCAGCACGGAGGAGATGAATACTCCTTTGTTGGATCATCACCATCGACGGTCTTTAGACCCTGAGGTTTCAATACCGCCTTGCCTGCGAGCTCTAATTTATTATCTCCCCAAATCAAGCTCCTCGGAGCTGTTTGTCTCCCCCCTCGTTCGCAGCGTGGTGTGGAAATCCATCCTGCTGTGTGGTTTCCCTCCAAGCTCTGTGCCTGCCCAGGTCGATCCGTATGTATCCGATGGGTCGAAGGGATCAAAAGCTCTAAAAGTAGGGAAATAAATGGATTATAGCAAAGGCGGCCCAGTCGTTCTGACCGCTCGGTACTGCCAATAATATCTCCTCACTTCTTGTCAAAGAGATTTTTCCAGTTCTTGCCGCCTCTGGGGAAGTCCTGTGACATGGATGGATGCAAGGAGGGAGCGAGGGAGGGAGGAGTGGATGGAGAAGTGGAAGGTGGGTGGCTGCTTTGGGGGATCTCAGAATGGTTTGTGTTAGGAGGGACCTGGAAGTTCAGTCCCATCCCCTGCCACAGGCAGGGACACCTTCCCCTGTCCCAGGTTGTCCCAGGTTGCCCCAGGTCCCATCCAGCCTGGCCTCGGACACTTCCAGGGATCCAGGGGCAGCCCCAGCTTTGCCAAAGATGATTGGTTTGCTCACTGACCAGTCTTGGCATTTGTGCCCTGCTTGTCTTTTTTGGGGTACCCCCATTAAACTACCACCCCCTATTGATTGCTGGGGTTAATTAGCCAGGACAGGGCTTAGTCCCGGCATGCTCATAACTTATGGTGCCCAAACCAGCTTCTTACACCTGCCCTGAGCCTCAACCCGCTCCTTCTGCATTGTGCAATCAGGGACCCCTTCGGCACCCTTTGAGAAGGTTTTCAGAGCTCCTCTGAACTCTGCCAGGGTGAAACTGAGGCTGCAGGCATTAAAATCCCAAACTTCCAACTGCTGCTGATCCCTGCACTGGTGTAAAACAAGCTGAGGGATGACAGGGGCCTCGGGGGGGGGAACTTGCAGGATTGAGCTGAGCCCTGGAGCCATCTCTGCTGCCCTCCTCCTCCTCCTCCTGCTCCCCCAGCCAAGTGCTCTGCTAACTTTTTTTTTTTTCCCCTGCCAAGCCGCCATGCTCCCTCCTGGCTGCTTCTGTCTCATGCCTTCCCTCAGTCTGCCGGGATTGGGCACTTAACACGGGGAATGAGACTCTCCGTGATTACATTAGGCTGGTGAAAATTGGAAAAACAAATGCAAAAGGGCTCTGAAATCTGTTTAAAGCCACAGGCTGGTTCTTCAGCTATGAGGGTTCGGAACAAACGTCCCCAAAAGTGGTTGTTTGGTACCTGTCACTGTGCCCTGCCTGGGTGGCAGTGGCTGTGACAATCACCCTGTTTTGGGGTGGCCAGTTTTGTCTCCCCACATTCTTGTTTGGGGTGTTGGAATGTCAGGGCAGGGAGCTGGGGGTGTTTTGTGCCACACACAGGGTGCAGCACCAGCTCTGGTTTTGTTGATTTTCTGACGGAGTCAGCAGGATGCACTGGGAATTTTCAGAATTCTGCAATGGTTTGTGTTGGAAAGGAACTTGTGGGTTCTTAGCTCCAACCCCCTGCCACAGTCAGGGATCCGCTTGCTAGGTGAGGTTACTCAGGGCATTTCCAGCCTGGCTTGGAGTTTTGAACAATGTTGTCATGTTGCCACTTGGATCAAATTTCAGTTTATTCACATGAATTTAACCGAAACACGGAGCTGTGAGTGGTGGGTACAGGGATCCTCAACCCCATCGGGGATCAGCAGAGAGAATCTCCAAGAGGGATTGATCCCAGCCTGTGCCTGATGCTCAAGGGAATGAGGAGAGCTCGTGCTACAGGGCAGCTTTAGACTGACAATCCCATGGGAAAGACAAATTCAGGATGCAACGGATGTCGCTGGATGGGTGGCCGCAGGATGGGCGAAAAGCTAAAGGAGCAGCCTGGGAGCTCTCAGTCCATCAAAAACTGAGCAGCAAATGGATTTTAAAATTCTTGGTTGTATCCTTCTTGATTGTGTCCTTCCTGATTGTGTCCTTCTTCCTTCTAATGCACATCTCGTCCATCTTGTCCACCTCTCCTCGTTCTCACTCATAGTTTCGACTTTCCTCCCTCCAGAGGCATCAGCCCCTCTGGATAATGTGCCCTGACAGCTCCTCTTATCAGAGCTTTCAGCCTCGGTGTGCAGGGCTCTGTGGAAATGGAAGAAAATCCACCTGGTAAATGCTTCTATGGGCTGAAAACAAACTGCGCTGAACACCCAGCCCAGGCAACTTCTGCAATTCCCAAAGCCAAGCAAAACCTCGAGGGGCTTAAAAATGAGGAGCGGCTGAGCTTTGGGATTTTCCTCCTATTTTCCTGCACAGTTGTGAAAAACGAAGGATGTGGGAGGTATTTTACCAAGAGGAAATCAGATAGTAGGGAATTGGAAGGGCATCCGCTGGGGTTTGTTCCTCAGTCCATCCCCACCTCCCTCAGCCCTTCCGGAGCAGGGAAAGGGCTGGGAGAGCAGGGAGCCCCTCGTGCCCTTGGCACAGGCACGGGTGCTGTGCCAGGACAAGGCACCCGTGTTCAGTCCCAGCTGTGCCGCCAGGATTCCTGGCGTGCATCTCAGCTTTACCAATCCCCCTCATTTCTGAAACGATTAAAGCTGCGCTCTCAAAAATCCTATTTTTTGATAGTTTCTTTGCTTCCACCCCCCACCTCCCTTCCTATTTTCTCTCCCCTCCATCCCCCTGCTCATCCATCGCTCCTTGCTGTCGTCCATCTCTTCGCTGTACACAAATGGAGAGGGTCCTTTCTGTTATTGGGAGCTTTTTATTTTAATTGGGAATGAGTGAAGGCAACAAAGTGATTTGTAAGGGGCAGCATCCAGCTGTGGGGTGCTGGGTCCTGCTGGAGAAGGAGCTGGATACGTTCCATTTCTTTGTGCGCTTTGCAATTTCTTCTATTGTTTTAGGATCATATAATTTACTTTGTTTTAAATACAAGGGCTGCATAAACCGCCATCTGTATTATTTTGTGGACCCTGACATAAATTTCCATTATGGTGCTTATTAAAATGTCTCTTTAATGCCCAGAACATCGACAGCGCTTTGCAAAGTGTGGGTTTTTGGTTTTTTTTTTCCACACTGCCTTGTGAATTGACTGGATTTATCCCTGCCAGGAGTCTTTTGGAGGATGATGCTCAGGGGGAGGGAGGATCTTTTTTATCTCATCCTGTTCAGTGAAGCTTGTGCCCCTCACAGGGGCTCCCGGGCCACCTCAGCGTGAGTAAGTGGAGGGCAGCAAGTCCTGCTGGGACAACACAGCCATGAAAAGCACCAGGATTAAAAAACTGGAAAAGCTTTTACGAAATATGTGTGTCTCTTTCTTTTCACCCTGCCCCCAAAATCCAAATATTTCCTGCAAGTGCTGCTGTTCTATCAGAGCAGGGCTTTTCCTAGAAGAGATCTTTTTATTCTGCTCAGTGTTTGTGCGGTGTCTAGCCAGGCAAAGATCCCGTTCTCCATGTGTTCCTAGGCATCCTTCTAATAACCGTGGTTAATAATGAATGACAACCATTAAATCACTTTAAATATGTACGAGCAGCACGATGGAGACCCTTGTTTCCCGGCACTGGTAATGCCAGTCAGGTGTGGATAAGCACGTTGCTCTCTTGTGCCACGGCCACAAAAGGGGGGGACCCTGTAGAGAACCGGGGTAATTTGCCTGGTTGTTGGCTTTATTTAGCAGTGAAAATGCCTGGAAATGGGATCAGGAGAGACATTCCCACGTCAGCTCCGGGGCTTCGGGGGGGCATCGGTTCGTGGCGGCGCGGCAGAGATTATGTGAGGCGGCAGCTGCTCGGCCTTCGTGGGCTTCACCGGGGTAAAGCTCGTTTTGTGGCAGCTTGATTCCTGCAGGCAGAAATAATCCAGATTAGAGGGACCTGCTGTGCTGATGGAAGCTGGTGAACAGCCAGCCAGGAAAGGCTCTGTGCCCATAAACTTGGTGTCTGATCAGGGGCTGTGCTACACCTGTCCAGAGATACAGAATTGTCCCTTCCATGGTCCCCACCTTCTGCCCTGGTGTTGGAAAATCTCCTCTGGCAGGATCCAAGGGATGCTTTAGCCCTGTCTCCTCCAGTCTGTGGTGCCTCTGCTCCAACAAAACTGGTCTCTGCCTTTGTCTGGTATTCAGCCTCCATCCCACAAATCTGCCTGTACTGACAGGACGAGGGACAGATTTTGGCACAGCTGTCAAGACCCCTCCAAGGTTCAAGCAGCTGAGGGGGACACGTGTTCTTCTCACCCAGGGCTCTTTGGCTGCCATCCCCATCAGGGATGGTGCCTCCAAACCCTCTGCAAGCTCCCTGCACCCCTCACAGAAGGCAGTCGGGAAGGAATCAAACACTCCTGCATTGCGCCCACACCAGCACAAACAGGAGCGGAATTTGTCCCTCTCTGCTGCTCCTCACGTGAAAGAGGCCAGCTCTGGGAGTTTCCACTGCCCTGCACCTCGTCTGTCCCTCTCCTGTCATCGTGCTCACCTGGTCCCAGCATCCTGCTGCAATCCAGAGGAGCCTTTGGAACACAGGGACGGTGCCCAAGTGCTTCACTCGTGATGGCTTTGGAGGTGTCTCGGTGCCACACGTGCCCTGGGGAGCTGTGGGATGGCTGCACAGGGACAGAGATGGCAACACGAAGCTGTTTCTGGCTGCTCAGTGGAGTAGAATGACATGAAAAGCCTGTCCAGCTGTGACAAATTCCCCTGGTCATGGTTGCTGACCTGCTGAAGTGGGGCAGGAGGAGGAATGCTGAAACACGCTTGGGAAATGGGGAGGGAAGGGCCTGAGTGCGGAAGAGGAGTGGATAAATTATTTAAGATACGATCATTAGAGCAACGGGAGGGAGGAAAAAGTAAATTTTATTGCTTTTTGCTTTGCTTGCAGTATCGAAAATGGGGGGGAAAAAAATCATTTGGGATCAAGCTGGAATTCAACCTTAGTAACTGACGGCTGAAGGGAAATAAGGGAATTGATGCTGGGCTGACTGTTCCTCATTCAGTGAGAGCGGAGAAAAGCTTTGCTGAAGTCTTTTCATAGTGAGACAGTCCAGAAGGCCCAGGGAGCAGCAGAATCCTCTGGGATCGTGCCTGGAGAAGTCTGTTCCTGCTGCTGTTCTTGGTCTGGAAAAGCAGAGAGAAGAGAAGAGCAAACTCTTACTGCCTCTGCTTTGGATGGCACCTCAAACTTTGCATGGATAAATCCCACAGGTTTTGGGTGGCATCCTGAGGCATTTCCCTCCCCTGGGATGTGGTTTGGCAGGCACTGCTTTCATCCCCGCTCCGTTGGTGCTGGGGTTCCCTTCCCTGAGTCACGTCGCTGGGCTGGCTTTCTCCTCCCCCCTCCCAAGCCATGGTGGCAATGTCCTAGTGGGACCTGTCTCCATTTCCTGGGATGAAGCTGCTCCAGAATAGGACGTGATGCTTCTTCCCAAGCCCTGGCAGAGGTGATGCTGAAGGCTCTGGACAAGTGCTTTTATAGTCTTTTAAGATTTCCAGAGCTACTCTTGGAGGGCAGTTAAGACCTTCGGCTGGTGATAATTGGATTTGTAAGACAGTGCAACATGTGATAAAGTGCTCTTGTTGGACAGGATCCCAGTTTTCTTCTATCATTCCTATTAATGTGATAAATGTCGCTGTCTCAGCTGATAGGGCCGTGTTGGATAATAAGATTGGAATCAGCTTTGATTTCTCCAGCTCAGTTCTGCGTCGCGGCTCGGCAGGAGAGACCTGGCCGAGGTGCCCGTGGCTGAGGTGGGGGTTGGTGTCCCTTCACTCCACACTGATTCCAGTGCAGGAGGTGAGGAGATGGATCCAAGGCAGCAGCTGCAAGCCTTCAAACACCTCAGCATGGAGTGAGTGAGGAAGATGGCCTTGGAGGAGCTGGAGCAGAGGCTTGGATGTGTCAGGCAATGAAATCTCTCCTAATTGAAGCTGATAGCAAACAAGTGTGGGAGTGGGAGGACAGGTGGGAAGCGCAGTCCGATTTGGAACTGAGCAGCTGTGAAATTGGACCCCCTGACCACAGCTGGGGCTGGAGGAGGAGGGAAATGAGGACTGGGAGAAAGCCATGATGGCTTTAGGTGATCTTACTGCTCCCCGTGAGTCTCCATGTACCATAGTCTGTAGGACATCCTACATTGCTCCTTGGGAGTTATGGAGCTGTCAGGTCCTGGACCATGGACGAGTAGAGGGAGAGGTGGCACTTGGCAGCCCAGTGTGCTCCATCTCCTCTTCCTGGTGGTGGTAGCCAGGGTGAACAAAATCTTTCCTCCAGGGCATTGAGCTGAGGCAGAAAAGGGGAACAGAGTGAGGTTTTTCCATGTCCAACCTCCAGCATGTTGGAGAATTAACGGTTACCCTTTGTGTGCATCGATGAGAGGTGTCTTTTAACATCAAAAAGTCTCCTAAGCTGGAGATATATTCCCCCCTGCCCTTCTCTTTGTGTCTCTCCATTTCACTCCTCTGAAGATGTGTTGTGCTTCGCTGATTCCTTGGGAAAGGGATGTGTGTGCTGGGGAGGATAATGCTGCAGCAGCAGTCCGGTCTGGGTGAGCAGTAAATAGTTATGACATCCTGCTCGTGGCTTTTCCTAGGACTTGTGCTTTTTCTTCCTAAACAAATACCAAACGAAGCCGCTTTCCTCTTCGAGGGTGGTTTGAAGAGGCAGCTGGAGGCACCGGCCTTTGAAATTAGGTGGCAAACCGAGCCACTGTCTCTTTCTGCTTGATATTTTGTGCAAGATGAGGGCAGCAGGAGGACAGTGCTGTGTCCAGCCTCCTGCCTGCCTCTTGCAGAGTGCTGCCAGCTGTGACCGGGGCCAGGGAGCTGCTCCCGAGGCTTAAAACATTGCTGGGCTGTGGTGTGCGGGGAGGCAGTGGCCAGAGAAAGTCACTGAACACCCCCTGTGTTTAACGCTGGACTTTGCCAGCCGTGCAAGCAGAAATCACAGCGCAGTGAGGCTGCTGCAGGGATCGTCCCAGGGTTGTTATCCTCAGGTTCCCTTGCTCAGGGAGCAGCTGCACTCAGAGGGAAAGAGGAGCACACACTGTTCAAAGAGCCAGGCAAAGTACCCTGGGCCTGCTGAGCCCCACGCTGGTAAATGTTATTTCCCATCTTCATTGACTTCCCGGCGTGTCCTTTCCACTGGCTCTGATTGCTGCCTCTCCCACTCTGGGTTTTGTCCTTTTCTGTGATTGCTTTGATCTGTACAACACACACACACACACACACACACACACACAAATATGGGGGAGGCCAGCAGGCAGCAATGAAGAAAATCAAAATCAAAGAGAAAAAGTATTTATAAATAAATACTTCCAAGCCCTGGATGGTCTGCCCTGTTTGTGCCATTTGCTGCTTGGAAGTGAAGTATTTGAGCGCTTGAGCTGAAGCTGAGTGGGGTTGGGAAGGATGCAAAGAGCAGGAATTGCAGCAAACTGCTCCTGTTGTGGGATTTGGGAGATGAACTGTGCCTGGAGGATTTGTTTTAGTTGTTGGGAGAGATCTGGTGAGTCTTGCAAGGGCCCCAAGAGCTGCTAGGGAGAACAGAGGTGTTGGGGAACTGGCAGCATCGGCATGGCTTGGTTGTGTTTGTGGCAGGAGCTAAAAGACTGAGAGAGGAAACTTTACCTCTTCCTCCTTATCTTGTGGAAGCTGGGTCAGTATCTTGGACACCAGCTCCTTCCCACAGCCCTGTCCATCACAACAGGGCAGCCAGAAGGATTCGGGGTTTGGATGTGCGGGGCATTTTTCTCCATAGTTTTGCATTGTCCAAGAGTATTTCGGCTGGATTTAGGGAAAGGTTCTTTTCCCAGAGGGTGCTGGGCGCTGCCCAGGCTCTCCAAGGAATGGGCACAGCCCCGAGGCTGCCAGGGCTCCAGGAGAGCTGGGACACAGCCCCAGGGATGCACAGGGTGGGATTGTTGGGGCGCCTGTGCAGGGCCAGGAGCTGGATGTGGTGATCCCTGTGGGTCCTTCCAGATTCTGTGTTTGGACCAGGGACTGCCCCATTCTGTGGCCAAGCACAACTGACCCCGGGTCTCCGATCACGCCAGGGTCTTATCTCTGCCCTGCCTGCTCACTGCTGTCAGCTTCTGCACGAGGAAGGAGTGTCAAATACACCCCAAAAATGCGCTCTGCAAAGATGAGAGATCCCAGAGCAGAATCCCAAAGCAGCTGCTGCCTCATTACACCTGGCCCCATCCCCGGTGAGTCCAGTCGGGACTGGGACACTTGGTGCAGCGCAGAAATCCTGCTGGGCGCAATCTGTGTTCGACGAGCAGGGGATGCTGCCCTGCTCTGCCTACGGGATGGGATCAGCAGAGGTGGCACAGGCAGCGTTTTCCTGCTGCTCCAGGCGGGCCAGGCAGAGGAGAGATGCTCAGGGGCGGGGAGCCCCCTCTGCCAGATGTTTGCCAGCGGTTGTTGCTCCCACCCATCGTTATTAGCGCCGAATTCCCCGCATCCTCTCACCTTGTTTCCAAGGCTGCAAATCCCCAGCTGCCTGCGCGTCACCAACTTGGCCTGACCCTCAGTCAGCCCCTACTTTAACTTTTCTGGACTCTGGTGTGTTTTATTGAAGCCCTGGAGTAAAGGAGTGCTCCTTCATGTAGCACTTTATGTGCCACAGTGCAGTCTTTATTATTATTATTATTAAATGTTGGGTTGTTGTTGGTTTTTTTTTTTTTTTTTTTTTTTTTTAATCTGGAGAGAACGGATATTTATAATTTACCACCTAGGGCTTGGTAATTAATATTTGTGTAGAGCTCTCAGCGATGTCTTGGATGTGAAATGTATTATATAAATAAAGACCGTCTTGCAAGCGGCAGAGGAAGAGGGGAATTAAATAAAAAAACCCTCAGATTTCTGCAATGTAGATGGGAAAAGGTGAAGCTGGGAAGGTATTCAGGATGCCCAGCCCCAAAAGGGCTGTGGGAATTGTCACCTGGGATGCTGCCTGTGTAGGTCAGGGGCTCCTGGTGCTCCAGGCCTGGCCATCTGAGGCTGCTCAGGGCACATGGAATGAATTTGTGCTCTTTGGGTCCCAGCAGAGCAGGAAATGCAATGAACTCACAGGAGCTTTGAGAAATATTGGCAATATCTGTGTGGAAATAGTGGGGATTAAATGGGCTGTGGTAGAAGTGCTGCTGCAAGGGGACTGTCACCACCTGGGTGCTCCTGTCCTTGTCCCCATCGTCTTTGTCCCCATCCCCTCCTTCCTCCGAGCTGCAGAGGGGCAGGGGAGGAGCTGTGGAGGAGCCAGCATCTTCAAACTCAGTCACAGGGATGTGAACCCTGCTGTGCCCAGGACATCTGCCCATTTCTCAGGTCAGGTTGTCCTGATGGCGCCAGGAGTGAGGCTGGGGGAGAAAATCCCACTGCCCCTCCTGGGGTTACCAGCCCCGGGTGATCTTTTGTATCAGAATCCCAGAATGGTTTGGGTTGGGATGGATTTAAAGCCCACCTCGTTCCATCCTCTGCCACTGGGCCAGGCTGCTCCAAGCCCCATCTAACCTGGCCTTGACTAACTCCTTTTGAGTGGCATTTGGGGTCACTGATGTCTACAGGGGGTTAAAATCCTCCCCAGCAAACTCTGCCTAGTCACAGTTTGGCTTTCAAAGAAACCCATGAAAAAAGACTGAAAAAAGAAAAAATAAAATAAGGGGAAATAGTTGCAAACCCATTCCCAATACCCTGCGTGTCTCACAGCCGAGCTTAAAAAATTCCATCTGCTGCATCCCATCACAGGTTTTCATGGTCATAATAATATCCCTGGAAAAGGGGGGTCTGGGTTGACTGGAATTATTACTGAACAGAGCTCAAACCACCAATTTTGGGTCAGGGAAAGGAAAAAATCCATCTAGAAAACTTGTTTCGTTTTCCAGAAAAATATTTGGATTTTTGTTTCAATTACTGTTTTGGGTTAGGGTTTTTTTTTTGCTAAATGTAACAAACTGTGGTTATGAAGGTCAGAGAAACCTGCTACCTAAACCAGAGAACACCTGACAATGAAACAAAACCTTTATTTTCTGGTTGAACAAAATATTTAATTTGACTCAAACAATTTTTCACCTGATTTTTCACTTCTGTCATAAAATCAATTTCCTGCATAGCTCTGTTCTCCCACGCTGCCGGCATTGTGGAGTCAGGGAATCTTTTTCCTTTCCTTTCTTTGTATTATTTTTCCTTTCCTTCCCTCTTTTGCTTTTCTTCTCTTTTATTTCTTTTTGCTTTTCTATTTTTTCTTTTGGTTTGAATTTTTCTCTTCTCCTTTTCTCTGATTTTTTCTTTCTTCTTTCTTTTTCTTGCCCCTTCTTTCTTCCCCTTCTCCCCTTTCTTTCCCTTTCCCCAGCTTTCTTCCCCTTCTCCACCTTTCCTCTCTCCTTACCCCTCTCTTTCCTCTTCCCCCTCTCTTTCCTCTTCCCCCTTTCCCTTCTCCCTTTCTTTCTCTTCCCTGCCCTTTCTCCTCCTCTTCCCCTCTTCTTTCTCTTTCCCCTTCATCCCCCCTTTCTTTCCCTATCCGCTTTCTTTCCTTCCCCACCTTTTCCCTTCCCTTCT